>NC_137939.1:32554202-33154202 GCF_963969265.1 Rhamphochromis sp. 'chilingali' | reverse complement strand
TATTGCCCAAAGAAGCATTTTTTTGTTTTTCATTAATAACTGATGGCTCCAAATTTCATGACTGTAACTAAAATGCAGTGATTGGGTTGTTTCACTGAAATATTTCATGAGGGCCATCAAAACTCATGGATGATTCAACCAAGTTTTATGAATAGTCAAGTTTTCCTTCTCCCTTAACAATAACTTTGTATTTCGTGGTGAACTGTCTGCCACCAGAGGACATCATTATATAACCACACGCATAGTTTTTGCATTTGGGGGAAATCAACGTCATTTTTCTGACCACATTTGAGATGGATGTAGTCAGCTTCTGAGGAGGAGTGTGGCAAAGTATATAACATGGCCTTACATCTAGGTGGCGCTCTAACGATTGATAAATTTTGATGTTTAATGACAAAATATTTGATATAACAAAACCTGTGGCTAGCAGACTTTAATGTCAATCAAACATACAAGATTTCTATTATTGTATAATAAACCTTGAACCACGGACACAGATTAAAAAAATGTAACCTCAGTGATGCCAACTTTTGGAATTTACCTTCACATATGACACCGGCGTCTTCACTGTGGCTGCAGTTGTGAGATCCAAACCCTGAGTGGTAACACTCAAACAGGTTGGATTCCCAGCCTGTGCATGACACATCATCCATCCAGATGGGCCCTGTGCCTGCACCAAATCGTGCATTAGTTGATGCTGAGAGGACCCTACCACAGCCCAGCTGCCTACATACCACCTGAGCATCCCTCAGGCCCCAAGAATCATCACACACTGTCCCCCACTGGCCTCTGTGGAAGATCTCCACCCTGCCAGAGCAGGAGCCATGAATGCTATTTACCAGGCGAACCGCCCCCTTTACTCCTGTGTTGTTATCCACTGCTGTTGAACCAGTGACATCTACCGGGGTGGATGGAGAGGTCTGTGGTAGTGAAGCAGGTGTGGAATAAAGAGATCCAGATTCTGTTTATAATTGAAGAAGAAATACAAATCAATTATGCATTCCCTTTAGTTTCTGTGATAAAAGGGACTACATACAAAAAATAAAGAAATGCAAGAATACAACGATAATTTTAGAATGAGCCCCTATGAACTGCAGATTAACATTGCAAATTACCCAATTTAAACTCCACATTCCTTCAACTTTAAATGTTTAACAAAATTGAAGCATTCAATGTCAAAGAGACTGTAGGTAAAATATTTTAGTATAAAGTGAATATAAATGTGTAATAGTTGGTCACTGAAAACCTCTCAGTTAAAATTTTATCAGGGACAAACAGTCAAACAGGTACAAACTTGAGTCCATCCACCGTCTCAAATTTACCTTGACAGATGACACCAGCGTCTTCATTGTGGCCGCAGTTGTGAGATCCAAACCTTGACTGGCGACACTCGAATAGGTTGGATTCCCTGCCTGTGCATGACACATCATCCATCCAGATGGGCCCTGTGCCTTGTCCAAATCGTGCATTAGTTGATGCTGAGAGGACCCTACCACAGCCCAGCTGCCTACATATCACCTGAGCATCCTCCAGGCCCCAAGAATCATCACACACTGTCCCCCACTGGCCTCTGTGGAAGATCTCCACCCTGCCAGAGCAGGAGCCATAAATGCCATTTACCAGGCGAACCGCCCCCTTTACTCCTGTGTTGTTATCCACTGCTGTTGAACCAGTGACATCTACCGGGGTGGATGGAGAGGTCTGTGGTAGTGAAGCAGGTGTGGAATAAGGAGATCCAGATTCTGTTTATAATTGAAGAAGAAATACAAATCAATTATAATAGTGCGCTGATGCTGAAGGAATTTTGTCAAAAACAGTTTGAGAACAAGATTTAAAAATTAACCCGTTAGCGTGTACTCATATTTAAAATGTATCAATTCAGAGACAAATTTGAGATTACACATTTGAATTTTAACAGTTGAGTTTTAACAGTTTTATGTTCTATTGTGAATTAAAGACATTTGGCGTACTGCCACAGAGAAACCCTCCAAACACAAACTCAAAAAGTCTTTAGATGAAACGAATGAAAGATTATCTTGATCTTATTAAATATTCACCATGAATTTGTTAATGAAAGAGGCAATAATGGAAACATCAGTATAATATAAACTTAAATTAATAATGGTGGACGTCCTCCTGGGTCTAGGTTATTGCCCAAAGACACATTTTTTTGTTTTTCATTAATAACTGATGCTCCAAATTTCATGACTGTAAGTAAATTCCAGTAATTGGGTTGTTTCAATGAAATATTTCATGAGGGCCAACAGTTATGAATATTATGAATATTCAAGTTTTCCTTCTCCCTTAAAAATAGCTTCATATTTTGTGGTGAATTGTCTGCCACAGGAGGACATCATTATATGAATACCCATAATTTTTGCATTCAGGGAAAATCAAGGTCTTTTTCTGACAACATTTGAGATGTATGTAGTCAGCTTCTGAGGAGGAGTGTGGCAAAGTATATAACATGATATGTTATTATTGTTGTTATGTTATTGTATAATAATCTTTGCAGCATGGACACAAAGGAAACAGTGGGACCTCAGTGTGTCCACCTTCTGGAATTTACCTTCACATATGACACCGACATCTTCACTGTGGCTGCAGTCGTGAGATCCAAACCCTGGGTGGCGACACTCAAACAGGTTGGATTCCCAGCCTGTGCATGACACATCATCCATCCAGATGGGCCCTGTGCCTGCACCAAATCGTGCATTAGTTGATGCTGAGAGGACCCTACCACAGCCCAGCTGCCTACATACCACCCGAGCATCCCTCAGGCCCCAAGAATCATCACACACTGTCCCCCACTGGCCTCTGTGGAAGATCTCCACCCTGCCAGAGCAGGAGCCGTAACCCCTATTTACCAGGCGAACCGCCGCCTTTACTCCTGTGTTGTTATCCACTGCTGTTGAACCAGTGACATCTACCGGGGTGGATGGAGAGGTCTGTGGTAGTGAAGCAGGTGTGGAATAAGGAGATCCAGATTCTGTTTATAATTGAAGAAGAAATACAAATCAATTATAATAGTGCGCTGATGCTGAAGGAATTTTGTCAAAAACAGTTTGAGAACAAGATTTAAAAATTAACCCGTTAGCGTGTATTCATATTTAAAATGTATCAATTCAGAGACAAATTTGAGATTACACATTTGAATTTTAACAGTTGAGTTTTAACAGTTTTATGTTCTATTGTGAATTAAAGACATTTGTCGTACTGCCACAGAGAAACCCTCCCAACAAAAACTCATCTAGTCTTATTACGTCACGTATTGATTACTGCAGTTCCCTCTTATTTGGTCTCCCTAAAAGGTCCCTTTATAAGCTCCAACTTCTTCAAAACTCTACAGCTCGGGTCATAACTCGTACTCCGTCAAGAGCTCATATTACCCCAGTTCTTCAGCAGCTTCACTGGTTGCCCATAGAAACCAGGATAAACGATAAAATCTTACTTCTCACATACAAGTGTATCCATAAATCTGCTCCATCCTATTTGTGTGACCTGCTTCATATCACCACTGTTTCCCGCACTCTCAGATCCTCATCTGCTGTTCATCTTACTGTTCCATCTGCACATCTTATCGCTATGGGGAACAGAGCCTTCAGTCGCTCTGCTCCTCGGCTCGGGAACTCTCTTCCTCCAGCCATAAGAAATGTAGACTGTCTTCCCGTATTCAAGTCACAGCTCAAAACAAATCTGTTCAAACTGGCTTATTCACTTTAGTGTTGATTTTATCTGTTGTCAAGTTCTGTTTTGCAATTTTAACTTATTTTATGTATTTTATCACTATTGCTCCTTTTATTAATTTTGTTCTTTTGTAAGGTGACCTTGGGTTTTTGAAAGGCGCCCTCAAATAAAATGTAAAATGTAGTAGTTAAATTAATAATAGTGGACAGCCTGCTGGGCCTAGGTTATTGCCCAAAGAAGCATTTTTTTGTTTTTCAATAATAACTGATGGCTCCAAATTTCATGACTGTAACTAAAATGCAGTGATTGGGTTGTTTCACTGAAATATTTCATGAGGTCCAACAAAATCATGGAAGATTCAACCAAGTTTTATGAATAGTCAAGTTTTCCTTCTCCCTTAACAATAACTTCGTATTTCGTGGTGAACTGTCTGCCACCAGAGGACATCATTATATAACCACACGCATAGTTTTTGCATTTGGGGGAAATCAACGTCATTTTTCTGACCACATTTGAGATGGATGTAGTCAGCTTCTGAGGAGGAGTGTGGCAAAGTATATAACATGGCCTTACATCTAGGTGGCGCTCTAACGATTGATAAATTTTGATGTTTAATGACAAAATATTTGATATAACAATACCTGTGGCTAGCAGACTTTAATGTCAATCAAACATACAAGATTTCTATTATTGTATAATAAACCTTGAACCACGGACACAGATTACAAAAATAGGACCTCAGTGTGTCCACCTTCTGGAATTTACCTTCACATATGACACCGGCGTCTTCACTGTGGCTGCAGTCGTGAGATCCAAACCCTGGTTGGCGACACTCAAACAGGTTGGATTCCCAGCCTGTGCATGACACATCATCCATCCAGATGGGCCCTGTGCCTGCACCAAATCGTGCATTAGTTGATGCTGAGAGGACCCTACCACAGCCCAGCTGCCTACATATCACCTGAGCATCCCTCAGGCCCCAAGAATCATCACACACTGTCCCCCACTGGCCTCTGTGGAAGATCTCCACCCTGCCAGAGCAGGAGCCATAAATGCCATTTACCAGGCGAACCGCCCCCTTTACTCCTGTGTTGTTATCCACTGCTGTTGAACCAGTGACATCTACCGGGGTGGATGGAGAGGTCTTTGGTATTGAAGCAGGTGTGGAATAAGGAGATCCAGATTCTGTTTATAATTGAAGAAGAAATACAAATCAATTATAATAGTGCGCTGATGCTGAAGGAATTTTGTCAAAAACAGTTTGAGAACAAGATTTAAAAATTAACCCGTTAGCGTGTACTCATATTTAAAATGTATCAATTCAGAGACAAATTTGAGATTACACATTTGAATTTTAACAGTTGAGTTTTAACAGTTTTATGTTCTATTGTGAATTAAAGACATTTGGCGTACTGCCACAGAGAAACCCTCCAAACACAAACTCAAAAAGTCTTTAGATGAAACGAATGAAAGATTATCTTGATCTTATTAAATATTCACTTTAGTGTTGATTTTATCTGTTGTCAAGTTCTGTTTTGCAATTTTAACTTATTTTATGTATTTTAATCACTATTGCTCCTTTTATTAATTGGCATAGTCCATTAACCATCACATTGGTAGACATCCAAGAAAGGTTCTGCAGCATAAAGAACTGGACATCACTAGGCCCCAACATGATTCACACCTACTGGCTGAAGAATCTGACTGCACTTCATGAGTGTCTGGAATGGCTAACTGAAGACTAGACAGTCTTGATCCCAAGGATCTGCCAGAACCTGCCTCAGAACCACATGGAAGCTCTGTTCAGGCATCATAGCGGCTAAGATGAACAGGTACATTGCTCAAAAAGACCTTGTGTTTCTGCTTCCTACCTGAGGCAGCAGAAACACAAGAACGAAGAGGCACAAGGAGAAGAACCATCATGAAAGGACAGACCCCTGCATGGTATGGAACACCAGCAGATAGAAGAAGTCAAAGCAGCTTAAACTGATTAATATACCCCGCTGCTGCTTAACTAACCAGATTAATAAGCCAGAGGTTTAATTAACTTGATGCTATACTCTAATTAAAAGTTTTTTAAGCAGTGTAGATTATTCTGAGTTTATCTTTTTAAACTGGAGGAAAAACAACAGCGATCTGAAAAATAATTTCTAAAACAGGGATGAAATGAACACACCATAACTAGCACATAGCAGTTGTGAAACTCATTTCTGACAGGTTTATATTAATTTATATTATGTTGTCTTGTACTTTTAATGTACTGTATGCTCATTGGAAGTGGTGTATGCTGTGGTTCACTGTTGACCTATTTTCAACTTTGAACAAATAAAATGAAAAAAGACTTAAGCAGTTAGTGGTTAAAAATGAACAAAGCTTAAGGATTAATTCCTAAGAAAAGAAAGACAAGTAACACTGAATATTAGAGATGAGAATTTACTCACTTAGGAGGATGAAGCAGATCAAAATGTGATAGCCTTTCATCTTGAGCCACTGATGGGTTAATGTTGCTTCTTTTCTTTTTTTACTTGTAAACCAGGAACTTTTCACTTCTCGTTCTTATGTCCCCTCCTCCTGACTCCTCCCTCTCCTTAGGGTTTTACCAACTGCACAGTCAAAGAATAACTATGTAGAATTCATGGTTTTCTGTTCAAGTTAGTTATCAAAATTTAAATATTCTTTGGTTTTCTTCATTTAGTCTCTACTGAAAACAGGCTGTTTGGGTTTTTATTACATTACAAAATATTAATTTATCACCTGGCAGTACTGTAGATTCAACTTATCAAACAGTGAAAACACTTCTTGTACATTTTCTGGCCAAAACAGCAGTGATTAATAGATATAACAAGCTGTAGACAGGTACAAAAAGAAATATGAAAATGAAAATGATATGAAAAGTGGCAGGTTAGCCTTCTTAGACTGTGAGATTTCCATCAGTAATAGAGGATATCTAAAAGCTGATGTGTACCGTAAACCTACGCATACAGATCAGTATTTAAGGTTTGACTCTCATCAACCACTGAAGCATAAACTGAGTGTCATCAGGACGCTACAACATAGAGCGAACACCATCCCCACAGACACAGCAGCCAGGGAAGCAGAAGAAAATCACATTGAGAAGGCCCTGAGTAAATGTGGTTATCCCAGCTGGGCTTTTGTCAAAGCTGGGAAGGCCCCAAAAGAAAGCTCCAGCCGATCCAGGAGAGAAGGACAACCGCTGCCCAAGCGAAAACCTGTAGTGATCCCATATGTGTCAGGAGTATTGGAAAAGTTGAGACACACTTTTTTTTTTTCGAAACGCTGTGTCTCTGTGGCTTTTAAACCCCAAAACACGCTGCGCCAAAAATTGGTCCACCCCAATGATCGGGTCCCCCAACACAGACAGAGTAACATAGTGTACACTGTTACGTGCCAGGAGGGTTGCCAGGATTTATACATCGGGGAAACCAAACAACCTCTGGCAAAGTGGATGGCACAACACAGAAGAGCTACCTCGTCAGGCCAGGACTCTGCAGTCTAGTTACACCTAAAGGCCAGTGGACACTCTTTCAATGATAGACAGGGAGGAACGCTGGTTTGAGCGCGGAGTCAAGGAGGCCATGGAGGTCAGAGAAAGACCATCTCTGAATCGAGGAGGGGGCCTAAGGGTACATCTGTCACCATCTTACAGTGCTGTGATTGCAGCCATTCCCCAACTCTCTGTGAATGGTACTCATGGCCATTGATCAGTGGCGTTTGATCAATGAGCCTTGAACAGTGTTTGTTGATCATTGGTGATGAGAATTTGCATATTAATGATCAAGAAACTGACCTCCCAGTCCATTGTTCCTTCAGTAGTGCTAGTTTTAGTCATTATGGAAATTAACTGTTTATAAGATTGGGGAAACCTGCAGTCAGCTGAGACTGATGAAGTCACTTGGATAAATGACGAAATGTTTTTCCCACTGAAAACGCTACATCCAGATGAACAGAATCAACAGAATCATGAGTACCAACAGGGAGTTGGGGAATGGCTGCAATCACAGCATTGTAAGATGGTGCAAGACTTATTGCAGTTTACTTTTGTTTGTTTAATTGTTTACTAAATGTTTGAGGTGTGAAATAAACTGCAATGGAGTTTGAAAACAAACATAGGTGTATGTGGTTGGAGGATGTGTTTGTGCCGGGGGGTTAGGTGGTGTTGGGCGCAAAGATTTTCTTGTAAAACAAACGGGGGCCTAGCAAAAAAAAAGTTTGGGAACCACTGCTGTAAATGTCGAATTGAAAGATGGTAAGCTGAGGCCAGAAAGGGATGTACAGGGTCAGGAAGAGCTCTCAGGCCGCAGCATTAAAACCTTGACTTATTAGTTATCAAATACCTAAAGTGTGCCAAGAAAACAAGCTGCAGCCACCTACTGACTTCAAATTATGAGTCTTAGAGACTGCTTACGAACTACTGATCTTTTATGAACACTTCAGAACAGAGGTTTAGCTGGGATTTGGTATTTGGGATATCTAAGTTTGTAACAGTGAATTAGTGAAACATGGAAAAAATGACTCAAGTCAATAAATCTGCTTTGAATCTCTTGTCTCCGTGTTTGGCATGTCCTCCCTCTCTTCCCGGTCTGTCATAACTCCATGTCTGTTTCCCTGCAGTCTCAGAGTCAAGCCCTGATGTCTTAATCTGAGTCTCAGTCTGTTACTTCCTGTTTTATTTTGATAGTCTTTCTTCCTGTGATCACTGTTTTCAGTTATGCTTCCTCTGTTTCTTTAGTGAGTAGTTAGTTAGGGTGACCAACTGTCCTCTTTTTTTACCCTTGTTGACTTGTAAAAGCCTGTATGACATTTTTTTTTTATTTCACCATTCATTAACCACACAGAGAAGGCATCGTTTAAATATGTTCAAGTTTTCTTTAAGCAAACTGTTTTATTAAAGTTCTTCATGACTGGGCCAAGTGTCCTCTTTTTTGCAAATCAAAATATGGTCACCCTAAGTTAGCTCCAACTGTGTTTCCACCTGTTGTCCTTCGTCTTATTATCCTGTGTGTATTCATATCATAATAAAACAGAAAATAACATAATGGGAAGGTTGAATATGAGACAAAGTCTAGAAAAAGAGACCCTAAGAGAAGTGGAAAACTATAATTAATAAAAACCTAAAGACTAAACTTAGCGCATCAAATCATCGCCTGTAACTGGGAAATAAATAGAAAGGAAATACATCAAGGTTAACACTAAACAGTACATAAACTAAGAATCAAATGGAATACAATTAAAGATAAAGAAAAACACAAAATGCTGGGTCAAAGACCCAGGGCCATGACACATGTTATGTTAAAAATTTTAAATACTACATAATTTTTTAATGAATACAAGCTACTATAATCCCTATCGCAAGCAACTCTCACTTAAGTATTTTGAGTGAACAGCCCTATACTGGTCTAACCCATTCAGAGTGCTTAAGGACCTCGGTCAGAATGCTCTTCATAGACTATAGCTCTGCTTTCAATACAATCTTTCCTGACATCTGTAGGATGGCTGTCTTAGACTTCTACCCCTGGCACTTTTGCCCGGATAAAAGATTTAATTTCAAAATCTCCACAGACTTTGAAAATTGGTAACACCACTTATCTTCACACTCATGATCTTCTTCACTCTCATCTGCTTTCCATCTGGACAGACTGACTGCACCCCCACCAACTCAATCATAACATCTGCCAACGATACAACTTTTGTGGGTTTCAGACTTGACAAGATGAGAACCTAGAAGGCTGAGGTGCAAGAGTGGAGTGTAAGGAACAACTTGTTCCTCAACACAAAGAAAATCATGGAGGTCATCACAGACTTCAAGAGAAACAAAATTGCCGCCAATCATATTGAACTGCACATGATTATTTGAAGCTAGCAGGTTGTTAATGCTATCCATCAAGTCTAAAAACAGCATGTTAAGACGTGGAGATCCTGAAGGCTACTCCAAAAATGATCAAATTGTCAGAAAATTCTCATTATCAGTTCTCTTCCAAACCCCAGCTGTCTATTGTAAGTTTTGATTTTGAAGTTTTTATTTACTAAAATAAAAATAAAAGCGTTCTAATATCTCACTTGTTGTGATCACATTGTAGAATGATCACACTGCATTCTCGGGAAGTCCAGACTCCCGTGTGAACTTACGAAGACCGGACTAGCGACAACGCTAGTATGGACTCGCGTACTTGAGTATTTAGAAACGGCCTATCAGTCTGCAGTCTATGATCTATCCTCAGCTAAAGCCAGCTAACAATGTTAGCTTGGTGGCGAGTAGCCTACATTAATAGTAATAAAAATCACACATCAATAGGTACATCGAAGATAGTGAAGTTTCGCCCACCCCATTCTTCTTATGAAGTGGTGTTGGAATTTCCAAGTAAGAAATGCATTCCTGCGCATGCACTACTGGCTCTGTTGTGCTGGCTCTGGGTCTATTGTGTAAATGACACCACCAACATTAACAGGACAATTATATTAGAGCCTCATATTGCGTGTTCTGTTTGGGTTTCCAGCAATCAGAATCAGAGAAACTGTATTAATCCCATTTGAAAAAAACAAGGCCACAGGTCAGACTCAAACCCAGCCCAGCCACTCTCAGCCAGCGCAATATGCTGGGAGAGACATACCCTGTATTTGGCTCCATCCATCTTCCCATCAACTCTGACCAGCTTCCCTGTCCCTGCTGAAGAGAAGCACCCCCAGAGCTTGATGCTGCCACCACCATATTTGACAGTGGGGATGGTGTGTTCAGAGTGATGTGCAGTGTTATTTTTTCGCCACACATGGCGTTTTGCTTTGTGGCCAAAAAGTTCCATTTTGGTCTCATCTGACCAGAGCAGCTTCTTCCACATGTTTGCTGTGTCCCCACATGGCTTGTGGCAAACTGCAAACTGGACTTCTTATGGTTTTCTGTTAACAATGGCTTTCTTCTTGCCACTCTTCCATAAAGGTCAACTTTGTTCAGTGCACGACTAATAGTTGTCCTATGTCACCATGGGCCTCTTGGCTGCATTTCTCATCAGCGCTCTCCTTGTTCAGCCTGTGAGTTTAGGTGGACGGCCTTGTCTTGGTAGGTTTACAGTTGTGCCATACTCCTTCCATTTCTGAATGATGGCTTGAACAGTGCTCCGTGGGATGTTCAAGGCTTGCGAAATCTTTTTGTAGCCTAAGCCTGCTTTTAATTTCTCAATAACTTTATCCCTGACCTGTCTGGTGTGTTCTTTGGACTTCATGGTGTTGTTGCTCCCAATTTTCTCTTAGACAACCTCTGAGGCCGTCACAGAGCAGCTGTATTTGTACTGACAGTAGATTACACACAGGTGCACTCTATTTAGTCATTAGCACTCATCAGGCAATGTCTATGGGCAACTGACTGCACTCAGACCAAAGGGGGCTGAATAATTACGCACACCCCACTTTGCAGTTATTTATTTGTAAAAAATGTTTGGAATCATGTATGATTTTCGTTCCACTTCTCACGTGTACACCGTACCTGGCAGTCATGAAAAAGATCATCTTCTCTGTCCCCGAGGTAGCTAATGAGGCAGCAGATAACGACATCCCTTTTGAAAAAAGTCAAATAACATACGTTATTCAATGTGTCCAGAAGAGGTCTCATCTTGGAACCAGCAGCTCCTCTTTTGGCACGCATTAGCTACAAAAGACCTGGTGTGTATTCATCTTTTCTTTTTCTTTTTTCTTTTTTTTTGCCGCTTGTCCCGTTTGGTTCTTGAACCATCAGAATTATTGTCTGAAGGCAAAGAGAGAAGCCCAACGGAATTACTTTACCAAGTGGACCATCCCTGCCTTGCCGCATTGGTCCATTTGATTGACCTTTGTTGTTATTATTTATTTATTTAATTTTATTTTCAGTTGTTACAGACAGGACAGACATGACCGGGGGAGGGAGGGCAACAAAGACAGCGGGGAAGAGGAATAGTGATGAATGGCAAAGAAAGGGGAAAAGAAAAGTGGGGGGGCAAAAAAAATACATATTTTCATATATATCACTTGGATCACCTGTTGAGAGAGGAAAAAAAGAGATAACAAGCAAACAAAAACAGCAATATAATAAACACAACACCATCGCGATACTCTATGTGTATATAGCAGTAAATATTAAATATTGAGCATGTAACATTTACAGTGCACAGTGTTCTTTGAGGTAGGAGTCAAAAAGGGTGTAGTTTGTGCTTGTGAGCACCCGTGTGTACACCTGTGAGCATGGACGCGCTTGTATTTAAAAGGTTCCTTCATGTAATGATCTGCTAGAGAGTGTGGGGAGCCATAGCCCCGTCCTCCAGGGCATGAAGCAGGTATGGGGGAGATCCAGGCTCCAGACATCCAGAGGCCCCCAGAGCACAAGAGACCAAGGAAGACCAACTGTGCCACTATCCCGGAAAGAGCTGAGGAGAGCCCCAGATGAGGGGTCACTCAGGAGCCAAATAGCAGAAGCCAGAGGGGGTTGCAATGACGTGCCCGTGAGCTCCGCCGGCAGCCAGCTGTGCCAGAGTGACCGAGCCCCAGGCCGAGAGGCCGGGGGCACCTGTTGGGATTTAAATATATATTCTTAGTGCTTATTGTCTGATTATATTGTTTTATGTATGCCAGATCCAGACGAGAACTATGTTAAGGGTGACAGGTTGCCCTGGCAACAGACTTTAGAAAGAGGGAGTGCAAAGCTGCACCGGAAATTTGACACAAAGAAAAGAGGAACTTGTACCATAAAAGGAGTTGTTTGTATTGAAACTGGGTGTGACGTGCTGCAAAAAATATAGCGAGACCAGCTGCTGATGCCCCAGACTTGAGCTGGCGTTTCTGTGCTAGGTCTCCATTTTCCGGAAAATGTAAAATTAAAGATAATTTTTTGAGTTAAAACACTTTGAGCCGTGTCTTTCTTGGCCGTTAAAGAATACAAAGAACTGGATTTAATACACACCACCCCCCGAAGGGGCCCGAGCAAGCCCCAGGCTCCAGGCCCTGACAAGCAGCCACCAAGGAGTGAGCCGGTGTGTACCTGGACGCCCATCCCCAGACACAAAGAACCAACACACCGATGTCTGGGGGTGTCTGCCACTGGCAGGGGGAGTGGTGGGGGGAGATAGTCCTCCATAACTTGGAGGGCCTGAGATGTCCCTAGAGAGGTGGCGTCTGATACCCGACCTGACATATAGACACAGACAAACAGGCACACACAGATATAAACATCCATTCCCACCCTCATGCTCTCATATGCAATTACTCAGCACTCACCCAACGTGGAGACAGACATAAAGAGACGCTGTACACACGATCACACTCCCCAAGCGTACTCTATACCCCAGTTCTAGGTACCCTTGCCCCTGGAGGGGGAAACTGCACCCAGACCCAGGTAGTGTTACCCTCTTCCCTGAGGTGGAGAGAAGCAGACTGCCCCAACTCTGCAGCAGCAGGGAGGCCCCACACTCCAGACCCCGATCGGACGGCGGAGAAAGAGCAGACTCTGCAGCAGAGCTCCTTGCAGGTAAACAGTGTGGTTTATTTACAAAGTGGTGAAAACAGTGAACAGCTGATCCAGGTACAATGAAAGGTGAGTGGGTGGTTTTCTCCTCTTCTTTTCATCCGTGCCCCAGTAGAGAATAAACACCCCGTGTTCTCCAATAACCCTTGTCCCAGGTGGTGATTAGCCCTCGAAATTCCTCTCCTCTCTCCTCGCGGTCCCTGGTGACAAACAAACAGAGCACAATGATGACGAGGCAGTTCCTGAAGGAGAGGCTTAATTCACACATCAGCAGCTACACTACCGAGCTTTGCTAATACTCCAGCGCTGACTGAAGGTCGATTGCTCTGTTAAATAGTCCAACTAAGATGGCGGATGATTAGCAGCAGGTGCGAAGGCTTCAGCACGGGGACGCTCCCAGGAGCGTGCACTCCCAACGGACGCAAACAAACACAGAGAGATGGGAGAGGAAGCAAGAACACAACATCACGGGCAGGCCGACCAGTGAGGACCGTCGGACCTTGACAGCTTCAGCCACTGAGAGGATCTGCTGATTGGTTGGGTAAGCAGTGTACGAAAAAAAATTGCTTTTGCAAGGTCTTGCATTATTGCTGATTTAACACTGGCATCCATGAAAGGTCTTCCAGTGTCGTGATATGAGTTGTTTGCCTCAGCGAGGATTAGTTATATGTTTCGGGAATACTTCGGTACTTGAAATGGCAGTGGCCATGCAGCAGGGCAACATGAATCAGGGAGAATGTACAGCCATGTTTTCTCAAAGTGTTCAGAATTATCTCTTTAATGACGGGACCAGATGCAGATGCTGTAAAGAAATGAAGTACTCTACTCTACTAGTTTGTCAATGCATGAAATGGAGACATTGAAAATGCTCTCCATTTTCAGGAGGAGTAGCCCCACTTTCTTAGTAATAATTTTGTTTAAGTCCTCATCCTCCTCAAGGACTAAGCCACATTCGTTTTCATCGTCAACAATATCACATTCTTCGTCCGGGTTCTTTTGGTATTGATGAAGAACATTAGTCTTGAAATCTTCCATGGAATGTGGGTTGTCTTTTGTTGGAATGTTGTATATTTGTTAACCTTATAATTACAATCCTCAAAAACACATGGCACAGTTTCAAACTTTTTTAGATGGCTACCAAGATGTTCAAAAAATGGCCTTTCATTGTCAAAAGAGCATGAATTACAGACAATGCATGTGAACGAAAGGCTGGGATGACTGTGAATGATGTCTTGACAAATGCAAGTGCAAGGGCAATCTGCATGAAGGCAGGGTATGGAGTGGACTCGACCAAAATGCCCATGTATTATCCTGATGTATTATCCTGATGTGTTTCAGCAGGTCTAATCTTTTTGTGGTTGTGAAGTTGCACAACTTGCATTTCCAGTTCATTTTCCCATGAGGAAAAAAACTGAGGACTTTGGTTAAGATTAACCACATTTTTAAGGTCAATGTGATTTATTTCATTTGGAAACATGCATACCTGTAAAGGATACGCCGGGGATGGGGACATGGGTGGGTGTGTCAGCCCTAGAACTGGTAACAGAGTCATCTATCAGTGAGTCTCTGCTTGTAAAGGACACACGTGAGGACCTGAAAAAGAGGGCAAATAGTGAGTGTCCACATACACAGATTCTTCCTGCAACAAAAATAAGAAAAGACATTACACAAAAGAAATTATCAGACATGTACCTGGGAAAACAAATATATAAGGGTTAATGTCTAGTTTAGAGGTTGTTATCTTCATGTTAACCTCATGAACAACCTCATAAACAAGAGTTATGCTTTACAGGGCTCAGACTCGCGGTGCCACAGACACAAGAGCTGTGACACCGGGTCCAAGGTTCTGATCATGCAGGTTTAGTTTTAAACCCTGCTGTGGAATCGAGCCTCCACTCCCCCTGTGAGAACTAACAAGTTACAAGTTATTTATCTAACCTCAAAATTTCTCTGTTCTCTCTTTAATGAAGGTAGAAATTAAACATAAGGTGAATATTCTTATGCAGTTTTTCTTTGCTCCTCTTATCTGAGCAGTCTGTCTGTCTGTTATACTTAACAAGGGTCTGTTATGCAGAAATAACAGATTGTGTACTTACCTCACTAAAATAAAGGCATTGCAATTGCACAGATTGTCAGGGTCCTGGGACTGAGTGACCCAGGGTCCCTGAGCAGTTATGTATTATATTATTATTATTATTATGTATATTTGGTGTTGCTGTCTTTCTCCCTGTTTGCGTGTGTGTGTGTGTATGTGTTTCGGCGGGCGCCTTCAGGCCTGGTGGGTGTGGCCCTGCTGACGGTCTGGCCACACCCGAAGCCACACACCTGCTGCCGATCAGGCCTCGTCGGGGGAGCTATTTAGGAGAGTCTTGGAGCTCCCACCGACGCGGGATCATTCTGTCAGGGTCTGGCTGGCAGACCGTGGGGATGTGTGGGGAAGGAGGACCCAGGCGCGGTACTCTGTGTATAAACAGTGCGTTTATTTACAGTGATGGAAACAATAACAGTAAATCCCCGTGCTCTCCTGTGACTCCCGTGTCGTGTCTTCCCAAAAAGTCCGTGCTCCGTGTTCTCTACTGCCGTGTGTCCACACACACCCCGTGCCTGCTGCCCTCCGATGTTCCACGCTCCTCCTGAGGGGAAAATGACAGAGGCAGCCGTCAAGACACTTAATTCCAGTAGGCATACACTCAGACTTTAACTAAGCAGAAGACTAACGTGGAGTCTCATGGAATGATCCCGCGTCGGTGGGAGCTCCAAGACTCTCCTAAATAGCTCCCCCGACGAGGCCTGATCGGCAGCAGGTGTGTGGCTTCGGGTGTGGCCAGACCGTCAGCAGGGCCACACCCACCAGGCCTGAAGGCGCCCGCCGAAACACATACACACACACGCAAACAGGGAGAAAGACAGCAACACCAAATATACATAATAATAATAATAATATAATACATAACTGCTCAGGGACCCTGGGTCGCTCAGTCCCAGGACCCTGACACAGATTAATATTCATGGTTCATTGAATTAGCTTCATAGATCATATTCATAGATGTAATATGCTTCATAGAACATGCCGTATTTCCCCAAATTATATCCCAGGCATATAATATGCAAAATTAATTTGGACCCCAGGTGTTTAAAAGAACCAGGTGGCTATATGTGGCCTGCCGAATAATTGGGGAAGTTTGATTATGAAAGCAATTATTAAGCACTGACGTTCTAACACTATCCAACATAATATAAAATCAATTCAAAAATCTTTTTACTTGATCCCACAATTCCAAAAAAAAAAACTTAGGTGCAGCAGCAGTGGGTGTTTTCACACATACTAGTGGGATACAGTAGTACTCTGTTTTATTTTTTAACATCTGCCATTTCAATATTTTAGAAAAAGTTAGCATTGACTAGTTTTTAAACTTAAAACAAGCAGCCCCAAAGAACCATTTCTTGATGGGGTGCCTGCTGCGTGAGGACTACCTGCTGCCTGTAAGCGTTTTTGCATGGGCAAGCTGCCCACGGCAGCACCCCCTGCTTGTTGACAGTAAGAGCGATACGTGCTTTCACGCAACAAAGTCGTCATAAGTCTCCAATAACACCAGAAAAAGTCGCCAGATTTGTCGCTAGTCGCTTTTTGGGGAAAAAAGTCGCTAACGGGGTCTGAAAACTTGCTAAATATAGCGACGAAGTTGCTAAGACGGCAACACTGGTTCCCTGGATTAATCTGATGGGAGTTGCATGTTTCACAAGGTACTGAGTTAAGTTATTTTTTGCTCTTTGAGTGAAGAACTTCCAGTTTGGAGATCTTATTGGATTTTACGTTTCTCGAGCATCAATACAGGCCTGCAACGTAGGGTGTATTTCTGCCGGCTTAAGGTTTAGTTTTGGACAGTAATTCTTTCGGTAACTAATGGTTTACACTGTATGTGGAAATTCCTGGTATTGCTGGTAAATTGCTGTGTGTTTTGTTTGGGTTTGCCTGAATGTTTGAAACCGGCCATTTTATTATTTTAGTGTTTTAATTTTTTGGGTAAATTAAAGAAGGGTTACCATGGTCTACTTTACATTGTGTATGGCATGATTTACTGCACTGTTAGACACTGATGTTCATTTTAGCGTAAAGTGCTACTTTTAAGAGGTAAGCTTCATTGATTCCAAATGATAGAAATTAATTTAAGAATATAGTACGAAAGTACACTGTGAAAAGAACCCAGAGTCAACTTATTTAAGAGTATTGTGTAAATAAGGGCTACATGAAGTTAAATTTTTCACTGTAGAAAGACATTTTCTTCCCACGCAGAGCGTACAGCGGACGCTCATGTTTTTGTCACTCTTTACGGACTGAAAATTAAAGTCATGTGATTACGTACTCGCTTTAAACGCTGCATGGTCATACGCTCTCCCGCACTCCATATTATCAACACACGTCTGTTGCTGCCACGGGTATTGCACGTGCTCACGTCATTGTCATGAGACACTCTCACAAACAAAATCAGGATGGTTTAATAAAGGAATAATGCAGCGTGCTTACGGGAAAGTAACAGTAATCTTATTACTTTTTTGCAATAGTAATCCCTTACATCTCTCGTTGCTTGAAAAAAGTAATCAGATTACAGTAATGCGTTACTTGTAACGCTTTACTGCCCACCTCTGGTCATCAGGCTACTCAATACCCACAATACACTCTAAGTAGTCACATGCTGAACCTTGGTCCTTGTGCAATATATACCTTAAATGTAGATTAGATCATGGTCTCTGTGGCATTTAAATCAATCCTACATTTAAAGAGACTAAAGAGTTGTCATACAGGATTATCTGGGAAAACAAACTACCAGTGAGATGTTGTAAAAAGCTGATGACACAGTTGTCAGTAACAGAAGTTGAGTTTTGAAGTGATCGAAGTATATAGAGAGCATATATGCGTAAAAGGGAACTGTTTGGTTTTACAAGTATCTAGAGACATTTTGTTTGCCATTTCTCATAAGAAATTTGTCACATTTGAGCCCACTGATCACACTATAGAGGACACATACTGATACGGGTACTATCAGTATGTGTGCCTTGAGGCGACTTTTGTTGTGATTTGGCGCCATATAAATAAAAGTGAATTGAATTGAATTATTTCTGGCAATAATAATGATTAACATGAGGGGGGATCCCACTGGTGATGCAGAAGACTGAAAAACACACAAAAACACACGTATCAAATATAATACACTAGGCCGGGGGTGTCCAGCCCCAGGCCTCAAGGGCCGGCGTTCTGTAGGTTTTACATGTGTATTTGATCCAACACAGCTGATTTAAATGGTTAAATGACCTCCTCAACATGTCTTGAACTTCTCCAGAGGCCTGGTAATGAACTAATCATTTGATTCGGATGTGTTGACCCAGGGTGAGATCTAAAACCTGCAGGACACTGTCCCTTGAGGCCTGGAGTTGGACACCCCTGCACTAGGCATTAAGGCATTAAACTCTCCTCTTCTTTTACGCACCAGTGAAAAAAGTATTTTATATGAGATGAAATCGTCACTACTGGATTTCAAGCTGACCACAGCAGCCAGGTTCAGAGAAGCGCTGATTTACACAGAAACAGACAAACAATATCATCATTAATGCATTTCTTGTTCCTTTTTTTGTTTTTGCTTTCAGTTTAAACAACTACAGACAAGTATCTGGCTCTTTGACTACTCAGTACTTTACTTTGAAATGTGTGGTGTGCTCTTTTATTATGATTTTATTTATTTATTTGTTATAACTGAAAACAATGTTGATGAAAGCATTGTGAGGGGGAATATTTAAAAAAACAAATGGAAATCTTAAAGGCACTAAAGCCTGCAAGGAACTTAAAGGGACAAAAAAAAACAGAAGATAATTCTTGTAATGATAATGTGATGATAGTTATTATTACAAGTGTTTCAGGAGAGGAAACATTGCCCACTCTGTTGGACAAGAGGAAATGAATAACCTGAATAGACAAACACCAAATGCTAACAAAGTGGAGTTGTGAAAGAATCAAAACTCAAAATAATTTGTAATCTGAGCTCCCATAGATTTCCTTTGTGTACAAAGTTTTCAACAACTGAATTCAACAAAATGTCAGCAGATGTTTTCACAGGTATCTCAGAGTTCCATTTCCTACACTAACAGTATAATATGTATTGTCTTTATACTAGGGAATACAATAAAGATTGAATTCAGTGAATGAATCTAGGCATCATCCGCTCAAATACAAATTCATCTCTGCTACACTTGATGTAACAAAACAGTGACCATGAGCAGCACAGCCACTGTGCACCAGTCCAATACAATCCTCTTTTACTGTGAATTCACCACAGTACTGTAAGCTGCCCTCTTTACCCTGCACAAAATTAGCATTTTCATGCAACGCCTTAACAACACAACATTAGTATACTTGGTTTGTTTTCACAATGCAATGTTTCAAAACATGAAAATACATAATTTATCAAAACATATCATATACAGATCCAATATGTGATTAACAGTGATGATTTTACATGTAACTAAATGTGCAATTGATCAAATCTCACTGAGCAGCACATATGTTTAAATATAACCTCTCTTCTTCCTCTCCTGCCTTTCTTGCATCTTTATCTCTGACTAAAGTTATCTGGTAATCAATTATCTCCCCTGTGAAATACAGTAGCTATACCTCTCTCACACTGTGCAACAACTGCACACAAACAGTTTATGTGTTTGCTGATGTTTGTTGAGCTATGATGTATTTGAAAATATCCGACAGTTAAAAAAAAGATTACTTCCTTTATGCTCACTATTCTTCTGTAGCTGCATACAGAACTACAGCTGCTACAAGTTATGGAGATCTGCACTTGTTGCAGTGTTGTGCCAAGCCTTCCCACTTTAACCCCCTTAGTATAAAAGCTATTAATGATACCATTTAAGCTAAAGTAACAAGTCTGTTTGAAAATGTAAGGAATAGAAAGTACAGAGTTTTCTTAAATATGTAAAGAGTAAAAGGAAAATAAATACTTCACAAAAGATACCTGTTACTGTGGGAACTGATGAAGTTCCCACAGTAACAGAAGTATGTACTTTGTTACTTCCTGCATGCATTCCTTTTTTATCATCGTGTCATATTTTCCCATGGGATCCAGCAGTAGTCAAAGTCATTCTAGAAGCAAGTATTGCAACTTGGCCGCTGCAGGTGCATGAAAAAGAAAAACAGTTTAGACTTTTGAGAAGGTCTGAGTTTGTTCTTACGTTGGATTCCTCTTTTTAAAAGCAGAATTATTATTCATTGAGGTATTGGGTCAGGTATAATTTCTACATGCTAAAAAATATGTACTTTCAGGAAACGGGGATCAGTTTCTAGAATCAGGTACTTCACATGTGTCAGGTGAAGGCTCAGATCCTTCTGAACCATCTATGGAGCCAACATAAGGCACTAAAAGATCTTTCACAGGTTTTAGTCAGGCAACCTGAATGATACTTTTCAGTTAAAGGAACATTAGAGTCCAGTAGGTTGTACATACTGAACGTGTCTTGAACAACACCAGACTCTCCCAGACAGTTCAGTTTCCACCAATCATCACTTAGTCTTCCTCTTTAAAGTCAGTGTGGTAATGCAGTGTTGACAAATATGGCTCAGACAAGACGTGGCCTGATGCTTGACTGCGTGTCTGAATTCCATTAACCAGTTCCTTTTTCACCAGAAAAACAACACTAAAGTTCATAGAAAATCCTCTGATTTAGAAGAACTACAAACCTCACTAGTTATAGTTGAAGTTGACTAAGTAAAAAATTTGTCCATCCAATTCCTCAGTCTCATAAAACTGATCCAGTTTTGGATCATTTGACAATGATCCAAAACACACGGCCAAGGCAACAAAGACTGGCCCAAGGATTGGATCAAGAACAAGATCTTGGAGTAGCCTAGTCAGTCTCTAGACCTTAATCCCATAGAAAATCTGTGGAGGGAGCTGCAGGTTTGAGTCGCCAAACATCAGCCCCAAAACATTAATGACTTGGAGAGGATCTGCAAAGAGGAGTGGGACAAAATCCCCCCTGAGATGTGTGCAAAAAGTGTGGCCAACTACAACACGTTTTGTAGTAATATAGTGTGCTTGTGAAGGTATGGAAATGCCTAGGAGAGAGGGCAATGGACTTGTTGACCAGACTGTCACTCTTCAGCATTTTTTAAACAGAGTGCCAGATGAGTGGTGGATTTTCTAAACAGAGTTCCGGAGGAATGGTGTCCTAACAAATGGAACCAGTTGTCACCATTGCTGATGATGTCCAAAGCTGTATGAGTTGTAGCATGAAGCTGATGTGGTAAAAGTCTTGACATCCAGCCTTGCCAAAAAGGTGTTGAAAATGATCAGTGCAAAAACATAGCTTTTTCCTATTTGCTAGAAAGCAGATCATCTTTACTTTTGTGTAATAAAGACAAGATGCAAAAACACCCACAAAAAACTTAACCAGTAATAGCTTAGTTCTCCAGATATTCTTGACATGTTGGCTTTAATATTGTGCTCTTAGAAGTGAATACTTGAGACACAGCATGCACAAAATGGAAGCAGAGCATTAGCATTAACGATGAACTAGTTAGCTCATTGTTTAGTTACAGGATACAACACCATTATCAAAAATGTCCTTGGTTGTTCGAAGTGAACTCACCACCAATGGGATAAGTACGATTACAGATGTTTAACCTCACAAAAAGATGGTTCACAAAATTCTCCAACAACAGGGCCAAGTCTAGGCCACAGATTTCTTCGTCTGTCTGTGCTGTCTTTCTTTTTTGAAGCAAGTTGATGAATGTTCAGACACTAATCCAAACATTAATGCAGAGAGCTGAAAGACATTAAAGGCTAAGTGGACTAAACAAAAGTACATAAAAAGCATTCTTTACTAATATACAACAGATTAGTGCAGATTTGAGAGAACAGGCATTGGGTGTTTGCGGCGGTGTGGGGTTGGTACGTGCCATGGGTCACATTTCAGTGTTTAATACTGAAGTGAAATATCGTTTTATTCTGTTCCATTAGATGTGCTAAAATCTGCATTTACAAACTTAAATTAATTGCTCACAGGTTTATAATTTCAGCGTTAATTTGCATTCTTAATGTTTATTAACAATGTATTAATGTATTTTTTGTATTGTATTGTTATCAAACTGCATGCTTGAGGGAATATTTCAAACTGAACGCAAGCACAAAACATCAAATCCATTAAACAAGTACCAAAGGGTAATGATTAGTATAGTAAAAAAAAATCCAATAACACTGAGAACTGAGAAATTGACAGAATTAAACAATTATTTATTCACTGAAGAAGATGATGAAGCACAAGGTGTGACAGATTTTCAAAGCGAGGCTCTGATGGGATAATGCTTTTGCGCTTCTTCACTTGCAAGCCAGAAACTTCTCACTTCTCTTAATGATGAGGTCCTCCCTTCATTACACGTTTACACGGCTCCCCTCTGCTTTAAGCTTTGTTTCCACTAACATACTGTACTGTAATTTTTATTGTCAGGCTTTTTGTTTAAATTTTGTCTAATAACGTACATTTTGGTTGTCAAAGCTGGACATTTAAGGTTTATTAAAACAAAATTCTTAATATATTGACTGGCAGTACTGCAGTTTTTTCAGTTCAAATAGAACATTACCATCTCTTTTTCTGCCTGTCCCATTTGGTTTTTTAGCCGTCAGAATTGATGTCTGAAAGCCAACAAAGATACTCTACGGATTTACTTTGCCAAGTGGCAAACGGCCTTGCCATTTTGTTCCATTTGATTGACCTTTGTTGTTATTATTTATTTTATTTTATATTCAGTTGTTACAGATGGGACAGACATGGCTGGGGGATAGGAAAAGGAGAAAGAAAGATGAAGTAACAGAAAAACAGAGGGGAAGGGAGACAGTGAGAAAGGACACATAAAAAGAAATCCCCCGGATCACCTGTTGAGAAAAAAAAAAAGAACAACAAAGTGAGAACAAGCAAAAAAGGAGAGCAACATAATAAACACAGCACCATCACATTAATGTAGCTAACAGTAAATGACAGTAAATACTAAATATTGAAGGTTGTTGTGCAGCACGCAGGACCGACAGTGCATTGAAGTAGCAGCCAAGAAATGGCCTGTAAATGGCCTGTATTTATATAGCGCTTTACATATCCAGTCATCCACCCATTCACACACACATTCACACACTGGTGAGGGCAAGCTACATTGTAGCCACAGCCACCCTGGGGCGCACTGACAGAGGTGTAAGCTGTGTCCCAAAACGTAGGCTGCATCCTTCGGAGGGGGCATTTGAAGGTCAATTACGTCACAGCCACGCGACGAAGGCTGTCCCAATTCGTCGACTCCTTAAAATGCGGCCAAGAAATGCATTCTTCCTTTCCCCGAATTTGAAGGCTGGGCCAGGTGTGTCCTTCGTGGCACACCATATCCCAGAATTTATAGCGCAGCCCAGCCAATTCCAGTTTCCAAGAACGGCGGCTGCTGCCAAGTTTTAATATCACTCTTATTAATCTTTCTGGGTCACAAAATAAACTTTTAATATATTTTCAAGCGAGAAAGTAGCTGTGTAAACTTCAAATATCTGCTTGATTTATCAAGACATCACATATTTGCAAAAGTGCTCCGACGTTTTTGGAGATGTCATTTACCCACCCGCTCGCTCGATAGCCAGCCGGGGTGTTCAATGGTCACTCGAGCCAGCGAGAGCAGCGGACTCCCGGCTTCATCGTTTTCAGACCCCCGCTGTCTTTTGCTACTCAGGTTAAACATGATATATAAATCACTCGGATATCTTAAAAATGTAATTGTTTGGCTTTTTTCTGTGTTTTATTTGTTCCGGAGTAAATTGGTTTGGCTGAGATCAAAGTTATTAGATTAGATTAGATTTTTTTTTAAAAAGTTCCATTTATTGTTTGTCTTTTGCACTGAATGGAACTGGAACCTCATTGTCTCGTCTTTCTATATACTGTTCTGTATATAGACAATTGTTCTAATAGAATATTATGGTGAACAGTTTCGAAAAGCTGCACTTAAGATCTAGCAGGACATGCACAGAGATGAGTCCACTGTCAGAGGCCACAGAAAGACCTTCACTAAAGCTGTTTGTGTACTGTGATGAGCTTTGAAATCTGACTGAAACTCTTCAAATAAGCCATTCCTCTGCAGATGATCTGTTAGCTGTTTGACTAATACAATTCTCTGAGCTCGACAGGGCCATAGAAGTTCCTTAACCCATCCTGCTGATGGAGGAACAGGATGAGCAATGTCAGAGCCTTAAAAAATTAACTCCAACAGCCACTGGTGTGAATGTCTCTAATTAAACAATCAGAAATGGACTTCACAAGGGTGGCCTGAGGGTTCAAGGTCCTCTCGTGGGCCCTGTGTTCTGTGGAACCTGATTAGCATTTACAGTACTTGGAACGTCCATTAGTAACCTCCTGTGCTTTCTAACTATGAGAGCAGGTTCACCCTGGTCACATGTGACAAATGTAAAAGGATCTGAAGAAGGAATGGACATGTACCTGTAACATCATTCGAAATGACCTGTTTGGTGGTGGGTCAGTGATGGTCTGAGGAGGCCTATCCATGGAGGAAAGCACATAACACCACCCTTTCTGCCATTAGATATCAGGATGCTTTGGTCCACATCTGGGAGGACATTCTATAGGACAGCGGTCTCCAACCTTTTTTGCGCCATGGACCGGTTTATGCCGAAAATATTTTCATGGACCGGCCTTTAAGGTGTCGCGGATAAATACAACAAAATAAAACTAGTACCGGTACCGAAAAAAAGAAAATTTATTCATAACACAAGTGAAACGACCCAGGAAAACCGAGTAAACGATAAAAACGATAACAAAATAACGATAAAAACCCTGAAAACTATACATTTCACACCTGAGCCTCAACTCTCGCGGCCCTGTACCAAACGACTCACGGACCGGTACCGGTCCGAGGCCCGGGGGTTGGGGACCGCTGCTATAGGACATCATTCATTGTCTCATTAAAAGCATGCCCTGACATACAGTTATGCGTACGAGCCGATTTCTTGGTTTCATTTCCATGAAAAGGTGTGGCAACATTTTATTCCTAACACATTACCCAATTCACAACAGTATAGATATTCAGCATTTTTTTTTTCCCGTTGAGATCGGGTGTGTGTATGTTCCAGTAAAGAACTACATTTCAGGAAATGAAAGAATTATGACTGGAGAAGAAAATGCTACTTTGGCAGGTTGTGGTTTGCAGCTCAGCTGCAGGACAGAGGTGGAGCAGTGGGTTCCGGGTTTGGTGTCAGGGGAGGCTGACCCTGATCTGATGACTTAACTGTGTACGGCATGTAGCAGAGGCAGGCAGCTGAAAAGCTGCTGCAACTGTCAATAAAAATCAATTTTAAAAAAACAAACATTATAAAAAATACAATTAAATACAAAATGATAATCATAAGTTACAATCATTTAAATCACATATTTACTAGATTAAATCATGTTAAAGTCCTAGAATATAATGTATGTTTTTCTGATAGGTCCCTGATAATTCAGTACTTCTATTACTTACTATACTTTGACCTATTATGGATTTTACTTAAAAAGACATATTCATATATGTAGTTCTAGACCTTTCTTTCCCCTTATTCTTCTCTAAAAAATAAAAATCCTTCTTCAACAGATGTGCCATTCATGCCATTCATTCTGTGTTGTTGTTGTTGGTGGTAGTGATGTTGGTGTTGTTTATATTGTTGCTGGCGTTGCTGTTGTTGCTGGTGGTGTTGTCATGGTCATTTTTGTTGTGGAGGCCGATGAGAAAAATGTAAAAGCTGGCAAAGGTCGCACGGTGGATTTCAGTTTTGAACTCACTGAAGCTGCGAAGAATGACAGTCAGAGTCATAACACTACTACCAATAGTCATAACAATACTGTTCAAATCTGCATGTGACAAACAATTTGAGGTTTTGTGGTGTTTTGCTAAGAATGAAAGTTGTTTTTTTTTTTTGTCTAAACCTAACAGGTAGTCTACTTAAAAGATTGTCAGTGAGAAGCAAAGATTTCTTCACAGATTTATAGACATGAATACAATTCTTAACCTTTTAGAGTTTTGCTCAACCAATTGGTAGAGTACATTTTCAGGCCCTATACAGTATGTAACTGAGGCTTTCACTGAAATTGTTTTAATGACTTACTGTCCAGTGTAATCATTTACCGTCATTCCTTACTGTGAAGCACTTTGGGGTACCCCCTGGTTTTAAACGTGCTGTATAAATTGTATTGTATCTACAACCATTTATTTGGTTACAAAAATCTACCACAAATTCCAATTCAGAATTCTTTCAGTGCCACGTCTTCCTTTTATAATGTCTCTTTCTGCTATCAGGACCTAACATGGCAGTGATTGTGGATATCGCAGTCTGTCATTCACCAGTACAACATAGCCCGCCTCTGCAAACCAGCCCAACTAGCACATATTGCATAATAAACTCTGAACATCATGACATTATTATCTTTTAATTTGTTTTCAAAGACATTTCTCAGTTTGAAAGAAACCTTAATATAAAGCATGTGTGGTCAAGTTGAAAAGAATCTAAATTAATTCAGAACAATACATTAAATTTCCAGAGCATCAAATGTCACTTGCTGAGCTTTTGTTACCTTTGACGATCTCTCATCTTCCCACCTGTGTGTCTTTTTTCTGATATATTTTGCCTTTAAGAGTAAAGTTATTACTTTTTTTGGACCTTTAGCTAGCACAAAGATGGTCTATGGTCCAAACCACACAGAAAGAAATTGTGTGTGGTGTTTGTTAACCTACTGGAAACATTGCATTTGAAATCACCTGGCATATCAAAGAAAAGTTAGTGAGCACCCTCTTGTGGTGCCATGCACACAAATAAATCATTATGACATTTGTTTCTTACTAAGTTTCTTCTGCCGGGAAGCATCTGGGTGCCTGCAGCTCAGGATGTAGAGCAATAATCAAATATCTAATAATTGGGAGTTTGGTGGTTCAATTCCCAGCTTCTTCAGTCATGCTGACTACATGCTGAAGTATCTTTGGGCAAGGTACTGAGCCTTAAGTTGCTCCTGATGCAGTCAGTGGAGTGTGAATGTTACATAGAGCACTAAGATGCAGACAAATGTGTTTTTAGTTACTTTTAGAATAAAACAAATTTTATTTCCTTTGTTGTTGACTTGTTTTAGTTACATATTTTTTATTTGGTCCTTCCTATATGTCCATAGATAAATTATAAGTTTATAATACAAGTTTATAAGTTCATTTCCTTTCCTTTGATTTTTTTGAACATCATAGTCTCAAATAATAATTATATTACTATACTTTACATTAGCTGGTTCATTCGTGAGTAGTTATCACAACAACTTAACCATTTTAACTCATATGTTTCCTTTTAGCTTTATTCCTTAGTATATCTTTCCTATCCATCTCATTCATCATGTCATTAGAGTTGTTTTAAAGCATGCATGAGCTGGCACACACAGACAATATGTAATTTAGATTTGATATCTCTGTGAGTGTAGCGTAGGTTTCGTTCCGGTCCCTGGATTGATGCTGTGGTACGTCAAATCTTCATTTGTGAACACGGCAGAGCACTTCGCTTAGAGAGCACCTAAGAAAAGAATACATATTTACGAAGAAATGGCAGAATACATGAAACGCAGATCAGTAATGATAAGGTGAAGCAAAAGATGATGACATGGATCAGTCATTACACAACTGGATTCATTTCATTCCACTGGCTCATCAACAATTGCAAAAACAGTCCAATTACTGCTCTGATCAAAAGATAGCATTTATGAAAAAAAATAGTTATGATTAGCTGTACCTAATAAACTGGATCCAGAGTGTGTGTACATTACCAGCAAATCTGAGTATCATAATTACCTGGGTGACAGAGATCCATCAGAAAAGCATAGCAACTAACAGAAAAGGGAAGGTTAAGTTGGTATCACTCTACTGTGTTTATATAGAAAGGTTTGAATAGCTTGATTCTTTTTATATATATATTAGTATCAACATATATGCTTAGTCCTGAACCGTCCAACATATTATTGACATAAAATCTGAACAATCTTTGAAATCCTTAATCCCATAAATTAAAAATAGTTTTTTTTAATATAAATTTGAATCCAAATTTATTGTAAAATACAAATTTAAAAGACTTTTCCCTCTCCAATACACTTTTCTCCTCAACAGGCAGCTCCACAATTCTTTCATAGGGGCAGCCATATGGGGGCCACCAAATAAAGAATTTCCAGTTGTATTATGCTGTTGTCAAATACAGGTTACTTGAAAAATATGGCAAAAATGAGTGAAAGAAAAGAATTATATAATAATAATGGATTGCATTTATATAGCGCTTTTCGGGACCCCTCAAAGCGCTTTACAATACCACTATTCATTCACTCTCACATTCATACACTGGTGGAGGCAGCCACAGTTGTAGCCACAGCTGCCCTGAGGCAGACTGACAGAGGCGAGGCTGCCATATCACGCCATCGGCCCCTCTGGCCATCACCAGCAGGCGGTAGGTGAAGTGTCTTGCCCAAGGACACAATGACCGAGACTGTCTGAGCCGGGGCTCAAACCGGCAACCTTCCAATTACAAGACGAACTGCCAACTCTTGAGCAACGATCGCTGTCAACTTAATTTCCTGCTATTAAAGTCGATATCACTGAAAATGGGTAAATATGAAAATCAAATAAGATTTTGAAATCTATAATAATTTGCTTTAAATAACGATTTAATGTTTCAACTCATTGTAGGGTGTTTTTGTCTCTCCTGTGCTCAAGTTTATTTAACTTATTACCATCACAGGACAGTTTTGGCAGGAAGGCCTGCAAATTTTGAGGTGGTGGCCGGTGCCACCTTGGTGCACCCTGTTTACAGTTAAAGAAGAAACGTTCATATCTTTAACCGTCAACAGTTTATTGGGAAAAATTATTTCACAACTTTCATCTTTGTGTCTGAGAACTGAAAAATGACTATTCCTATTTTTACCTGATTCACTATAAAGAACTGAACTGAAAGATCACGCCACTTACACCGTTTTAAGTTCTAAGTGGCGATGCTTTAGTCATCTGAGCTTTCAACTCCATCTGGCTGGGGGCGTGTGGCAGTGGTGTAAACTGTAGACATTTCCACAGGAGGTGGAAATGTCTCCTCTCTGATCTCTTCATACAGCTGGTTGTCCTGAAGGAGGAGAAGAAACCACCTGACTGATACAAACTTAGCAATAATGAAAGTCATGTCTCATACTTCCTAAAACTTACATCTATGATGCTGGAGTACACATTTTCTACTGGAGGTCCTGAAAACATAAAGTTCAGAAAATAAACATCTTGCATGAGGAAACCTTGCAATACGTAGAACCTGAGGAAGCAAACTCTGTAAAATATGAGGAACTAAATCTGAAGAACTAAAATAAGTTCAGGTCAGTGACATAAATATCTAAATGACTAGTAACTATTAACTAAATAGTAACTACAAGTAATTACTGCTGTAACCAGTCACTGTTCTTAGTTATAAATGAACATCTGGTGCTTTGGTTACATACAGGGAAGAGAGAGTGTGTGTGTGTGTGCGTGCGTGCGTGCGTGCGTGCGTGCGTGCGTGCGTGCGTGCGTGCGTGCGTGCGTGTGTGCGTGTGTGCGTGTGTGTGTGTGTGCTATGGAAGACAAGTTTGACTTCTGTGTACACAATTTAAAAGAAAATTATAGCTTCATAGATGAATAGTATTTTTTAAAAAGTGTTCTTTAAAGTCTTACACTAAACACTTGGTACATACAAATCTGTCCCACTGAAAGTTATTTTTGCAAATAGTCTCCATAAAGTATATTTCTAGATCTTACTGCAAAAACTAGGTTGGGGATAGTCTCCAAAACAGGATAATGCATCAATAAAGTCCTTTAAAAATATTACAAAATGCTTTAAAATTCATTTTTTGTACGCTCACTTATGGGTTTAGTGGCTCTCCTCTTGCAGAAAATCAGCAAAGCTGCTGATAAGAAGGCGATCAGGACAATCACAAACAGACCCGTGTATAGCAGCAGATCTACAGGAGTTGAACAGAACAGACTTAGTTTATTTAGTTTAAATACAGCATGTGGCCGTGGGCCAGTTCATTTAGCCACAGTGTTATGTGAATTCATGTGCTTGCATGTTCACAGTAAGCAGGTATTTTCCTTATCCATTCAGCACCAACACATACAACAGCTCATTAGGTAGAGAGAAGTGTTCACTTAATATTACTTAAAGCATAGTTGCTCCTACATGTCCACCTTAAGATGAAAACTATAAAGAGAAGTTTTTTTTGGTTTTAGGCATGATTATCTACTGCTGTGCTTCCTCATTTTAATTAAAGTATTCATTAATACCTACAGTTCAAATGAGGCTTTTTGTGTGCTATAACTGCTGTACTCACAATTGTAAAAATAGAAAGATTAGAAGATTAGAAGTACTGCACTTTTTCTACTTGTATGTTATTTCAATTTAATGTATTCTTACTTCTAACACAATTATTCCTTTGTGGGTATGTGACACATTCTAATAAACTCATGCATAATTTAAATAGACCCATCTACATACATGCAAATATAAATGTACCTGAACTTGCAGGTTGGGTGGGAAAGTGTTGGAAAGCTTCAGTGGAGGATGATGTAGCATTGGAGATTGAACTCTCTGGTGTCATCTTCATTGTTGGTGTGGAGGCTGATGTGACAAATGTTTATGTTGAAAAAGGTTTCAGAATTAAATTTAGCATTGAAACACTTGAAGCTATCAATAATGAATAATGCAGCTAGTTAACTGACAGGTTAACTGGAGGTTCATTAATATTCTTTTAGTGAAACACGTACAAGAAAGTAATAGTTTGGGCTTCACAGCAGAACTGATAAAACTGCATTTTTACAGTTGATATAATATACAAAGGTTATTTGAATAAGGTGTCAGTAAGTATTTGGACAGGTATGAACAAACATTTTCATGACATTCAGCAGAAACTCACCTTCTTTGACAGAGATCTGAAATTCATAGTTTGAATCAAAAAAATCTACACCCATTCTCCCCAAAGAGCACCTGTACACTCCCGAGTCAGACACTTCCAGCTTTGTGATGCTCGCATACATAATTGTCTTAGTTCCTAGAAAGCTTCCTTCTTTATATTCAATGCTGTATCTGCCTCGTTGAGCTGTGTCCTCTGTTGTTTCAATGAGAATTTTTCCTTGTTCACATTTTTCCTTACAGAAGAGCCTCAAGCTTCCAGACAAAGAAAATGAACAGCCAACTGTGATGTTTCCTCCCTCCCTTTCTGCATGGATGTGAATTTCAGCAGTAGCAAGATCAGCGTTTCCATCCTGAAGTGCTTCTGAAAATGCAAACAATCAGTAATTACGACATGCCCAAAATAATTTAAAACACCTTTATAAATTAAATTGAAGACCAAAAATTATTTAAGCAGATCGAACATTTTCAGTTTCAGTTAAATTCACTACATTTTTATTGATTTTGAATTTGCAAACACAGCTCCATGATTCTTCCTGACATCAACACAAACCATCGGCTGATGAAAACTCAGAACCTTATTTTAAAAAAGCTTGAAAGCTGGACTTTTTGTGTTTCTGATTAAATCTTCTTTTGCTTTCTTTGAATGTGAAATGGAGGTTGTGGATTTGTTGTTTAACATCTGAAGATTTCCGTTAACACGTTCATGTTGTGCTTTTTAAAACTGTCATGGTTCTGGGTCCGTTGGACCTAGTGTTTTGAGTTTATTATGTTTTGGTTTATTTTTGCATTATGGATTGTTTTCTGCTGTTCTGGTGCTTTGTTTATTATTATCATTATAGACCTGTTTCTGTTATTCTTGGTGAGGGATCAGTTCTTAGGTTTTGGGTTCTCATGTGTGTTGCAGTTTCTGTTCAGTGTCTAGTCTGTCTCTCAGTGTCATGTCTGCATCTGGTTTAGTAATTCTTGTTTCCTGTCTTATTGTGAAAGTCTTTGTCTTATGTTAGTGTGTGCAGCTTAGCTCCCCCGTCGCGTTAGCCCTGATCTCCCCCAGCTGTGTCTCCCTTCTGTTGCCCATTCCCTCATTACTACCCTGTGTATTTAAGCCCTGTGTTTTCCCATGCTCGGTGTCGTGTCCTACCGTCAGATCCTGCCTGTGTTTTCTAGTTAGTGTTTTCATGTTTGGTTTCTGTTTTGTTGGTGCCAGCAATAAAGCTGTGGTTTTCAGTTATCTTTCCATCTCAGAGTCCTGCACTTGGATCCACATCTCCACCTCCCCGCACACAGAGCGCTGACAAAAACAATGGAAACGACTCTCTAAGATTATTTTTTTTAATATCCTGCGTATTTGCTAAAGCAGTAAGTCTGACGCAACACCAGTCTGCACTTCTAACTCTTTATACCAGAAAAGGCAACGAAAAATTGATCTTTTAAAAAAAGAAAAACATTTGGGTAATTCAACAAAGATGAAACTATGATTAGAAGGCCAATGTCTAACGAGAGATCTATTGTGAAACTAAAAATATATCTATAAAAAAATATTTTTGTGCTAAGAACTTATTTTCTCCATACATTTATATTTTTAAGCAGTTAAATTGTGTTGTTGGTGAGCTATGTGTGGAAGTGACCTTTTCCCAACTCTTAACCACGTGTTTAACCACAGAAACCAATAACTTGTAAGCGAGAGGTGACAATAATGAGCAAAACAGAATAAACCATTTAAACTGTTCAGCAAGTTGCAAAATGAATTCGTTAACACCACATAGAAATAAAATAATAATAAAAGTGATAAAACAAGTTAAATAAGAAAATTTACTCACGAATGAAGATGAAACAGACCAAACTGTGACACAGTTTCATATCGAGGCTGTGATGAGTAACTGCTTCCTCTCTTCCTTCTTTACTTAGAAAAAAGGAACATTCGACTTCCTGTTTTGCAAGAATGATTTAGTCCAATTTTATGAAAAGGTTTCATTAACTACAGACAAAAATTAAATCCTTTGTTTTGAATGTAAAACAAACCAGAACTAGTGTAAGTAAAAGTGCATTTCAGTGCATGCTTCAGCTGTTGCAATGTTTGTTCATTGCCCCTCATTGGTTTTGTTTCAGTCCTGATTTTAGCTGATATTTGTGCAAAATTGTGAGGTTAACCACAAACAGTGATATTGTCTTTTGTAACAAAACCATGATAATTTACTACTCACACAGGGTTTTTACCGCTCAGAAATTTGACACCGGAAGAAACCTTAAGTTGAATCTAAAGGTTAACCATGTTGGCACATTAGAAAAAGTATGTGTAGGTTTGGTGGCAGAGAAAGTCAACGAGGTTACACACAGATGAACAAGGAAGGAGAGGTGGCAGTTTAAACTGTCACATGAGAGATGACCTACAATACTGAGACACAGAGACTAGAAGGATTTCAGAGTCTGCCAAGTTGTCCAGGTGAAGTTTAAGATGAGCATGTGCAGTTTCTAATGTCTCTAAACTAGGAACCATCTTAACAACTTCCCCAAACACTATTCAGCTGAATTACAGTCAAAATCTTGTCTTGTGTGTTCTTTTGCAAGAACATGAGATTGTACGCTGTGCTTAACACTCGCAGGTAAGTACTCATGACTGCATGTGCCTTTGTTCTGCAAGGAGATCTTACCTGTCATGAGCAAACCAGTCTTCCATACTTGCCTGGTTTTTTTTTTTAGCATGCTTTTCTTTTTGTACTTTCACTTTGTGTTGGACCATGTCCCGTGTTCCTGCACACTGCACAAAAACATATATTAGTGTCACACATTGTGAATACCCACAGTGGCATTGAAGTCAAGCACTTGTGGTTGCAACATGCCTTAGGTTGTCCCAAGGTTGTGCAGGTGGATCTTACCTGTGATGGTTTCACCAGCTTCCATATTTGCCTCTGAAAATGTAATAAGTGATTTATTCAGCTCTTTTGGTCTCAACTGTGCCAAACATGTTGCGTAGCAGGTTATGTTCCAGATTAGAAATCCACAGATATTAAATCGTCACGAACTGACTGATTGGATCATTGGAAAAAGCATCTCCATTCCTGGAAGATCCCTCAGGCCTCTGTGTGTGTACAGCAGGAGGGTGTAAAGTTTTCCGGTGGGAAAATATGGTTAGGAGTAAGGTGGACATCATAGACATTAATGTCTAATCAGGGAAATGTGCTGGACAATAGATGCTAGTAGACAATTGTGTCTATTTTCTACCACTTTCCCATGATTATCAGTAAGAAATATATAGTCTTCGAGGAAACTTTATTTTTTCCTGTTGGTTCCAAATATTTTGTTTGTTCTCTAAGCACAAATACATGACACTAAAACAGAGTACTTGTTTGTACTTGCTAAACTTACATCCAGTTTGCATGTAGACTAATTTTTAATTTTGTTATTTATTCTTTACTTACTCTCAAACTATTAAACACCACCGAGGATTCAGATGAGAGAATAAAGTAGTGCTACATTTATATCTAGTCTACATCTAGTAGATCTTCAGAGAGTACTTCAAGTAATCTTGGTAACCATGCAGTAGCTTGGTTTCAAGCTTCACCGTGATCCCATCTTGCAGGTCAGTTCCTCTCACACTCAAAGCTCCTTCTTCCATCACTCTTGGGGCTTGTTACCCGATTTTGGGTGGGGGTGGTTATATTGTTAATGGACTGATTCATATATAGCACTTTTTTACTCTCCTGGAGCGCTCAAAGCTCTTTATGCAACATGCCACATTCACCCATTCACACTCAGTCACACATGCACTTTTTTAAGTGCTCACTAACTGTTCTTCTAAAAAATGTAGCTTGATCTCTGATCCTTTAAAGAAAGTTCAATTCACCTTCATTATTAGCTTCAAGGGTCTCTAGACCCAAATACAATATTGTATTTTATATTTGATTTCAGTTAAATTTTAATGGTGTTTTAAAACTTTGAAGTCCTTAAACTTACTACTATGCAGTTTATTATGTTGCCAGAGTCGCTGAAGACCAGTGTTGGGCAAGTTACTTTGAAAAAGTAATTAATTATAGTTACTAGTTACTTCTTCAAAAAAGTAACTGAGTTAGTAACTGAGTTACAATATTCTAAAAGTAATTAATTACTTGAAAAGTAACTATTGCGTTACTTTAAAAAAATGTTTAAAATGTTTAAGCCTCTGGGGTCCAGGGGCCATTTTTAACTACTTTTGATTTTCCCTCCACATTTCACCTTTAAAAACAGTTTATTTGCCTTGTTTGGTATCATCCTTTTCAGCGCAACCTTGTGTGTCTGAATAAAGAGTTGTGTTTTCATTTTGACATACTGTATTAACACAACTGATCTAAAATCAGACAAAAAAAACATAAAATCAGAGTAGAAAAAGTTATATTTTTTATCGTAACAACCACAAACATGTTTATTGAATCATATTTCATAACTTTAAATGCAAATACAAATTGTCAATTTTAAAATCATATGCACAAGTTTTGCAAACAACAAAGTTATTCATTTACCTTTTACCCTTTTTTTAAATAACCATTTCAAACTATTTACAGAACAATCAGCTGTTCTGCATTCAATAAGACACACAAATTATTTGTGCCACTCCAAAAACACAATTTCTGTCCACTATAAAGGAGAATATCAAAGCCTGATACGTGCAGGTCTGACAGCAGCAGGTTTCTACCTGGAGACAGCAGTCGCCCCATTGTTCTGACACACAACACAAAACTATCCACAACACTACACACTAACTACACAAGACAACACATTAAGTACACTCAAAAAACAGATTCAGGTCCTCCTTTCAAAGAACACATGCAAATTATGTTAGTTGTTCACAAATGCAATTAAAAAATACCAAATTAATTTGATTTTCTTTGTGTAAACCTAAAATTATTCAAAACCAGCAGAGGCTGATTCTGAACACAAAATGAATGAGTTTGTTGGGGCACTGGGGGTAGGAGGAGTACATTTTTGCACTTAAGTATTTGTAAACTCAAAGAAATATATTCAAGCCCCTCTTTAAGCTTAAACATTATTTTTAATCTCATTCAACGCAAATGTAGCACTCCAGCGTTACTGCAATTATTATTCGTGTGGTGAACCTAAATTATTTTCTCTCAAAGCAGTCTTTGTCACAAGAACACAAAGTTACTGAGTTACACAACGGTCCGCCTTCTTTGAAAATTTTGCGCTCTTTCAGGATCACCTAAATGAATGCAGCTGCTCTTGGCCTCTCTGTACTTTTTGGATAAAACTACATATATTTTTCATATATCCAATTGTGTATTTCTTTATCAGCTAAATCTATGGCAATGCTATTTATCATAGAAGTAACAGTTGTTTTTTGAACTTTTGGTGGTGCTACCATTCTCTTCTCTGCTTGAATACTATTTTTTTTGACAATATAGCCAGGTCTTTTCAAAAGTGCCTTGTTTTAGAGGAGAAATTGTGTAGCTGCCAACTTTTAAGTCGGAGCGTGTGCTAGCTTATTAGCAGCTAGCCATTGTGCTCAATGAAAGATGATGTCCTATAGCTAACTTCTTTCTTACTGTTTTCTTTTTATAATCTAAAAATATGGTATTCTGTGTTTATTATTATATGCCATTTTCTAGTAGAAAGTATCGTTTTGAGGTGTCTTTAAAAGCACTACATAGTTTACTGAGGGTGCTACCAAAAGCGAACCATGTGGCCGGAAGAGTAACTGCAGCCAGCACAATGCGCACTCCCATGACGTTCAAACCTATTTATTATTATAAAAGATTTCGGCTACGTCCACACTTACACAGGTATTTTTGAAAACGGAGATTTTCCGTTTTCGTTTTAAAAAATAATCCCGTCCACAGGTAAACGCAAAAATGAAGGAAAACGCTGCTAGGAACATGCCAAAGCAACAGGTGGCGATATATTCCTAAACTCAGCTAAAAACAGTTTAGGTCTTGACAAACTTCACTGATGGTTCAAATGTTTAGCAACTTTCAGTGTGTTGATTCAGCAGTCTGTATTTAAACTTCTAGTTTATTATATTTATGTATGTTTTATTTCCAGGTGCAGAGTTCCTGCAGATCACTACAAAACCCCTGCAGGCGAAGTTCTTGGCTCAGCTGGACAATTTAACAGACAAGCTGATGCAAATTTTTCAGGGGAGCAAAGGAGCAAAGGGCCAAAAGATCAAGGATATCATGGCGATCAGTAGTTTGGTTGGTACTAATGATAAACCCATCAATTAAATGCAATCAATCAATTCCATTTTTTTCACCCTTTTTTTCCACCCTTGCATTAGTATGATGACATCGACATAAAGAGGGAGCATACTCTTAAAAGCCTGGTGATCTACTTTAATGAAGATCCAGACCTACTGTTCAAGGAGTATCTGGTACGCTTATCACACTTTCTTTTCTAGATTCAATTTGAGTTAGGTTCATCGCACACAAAATCCTCATATATTCAAAAGAGACAATATAATTGTGAAATATGTATTATTCTTAATAGTCATTGTTGAAACTTGCACTGGAGAGCACTTTTTAAGGGGACAGTTTCAGCAAAAATTCAATTGTTCATTCTTTTGGTGCTGCCATGTAGGTATCTACTGCCTCTATAAACACAGTAAATGTGGACAAAACATTCATCCATTTTCTGTCAGTGTTTCAATTCAGTTTATTTATATAGCGGTATATCACAACAACAGTCATCTCAAGGCACTTCAGAAAGTAAACACTCCAATGGAGTTCAGTTTATTATGCCAATTAGTAAAAAGTCTTCATTATAAGGAACACAGCAGATTGCATCAAGACACTAACTAGTGTCACTGCCATTACAGCAATCTCCTGGTTTCAGGAATAATGTGCATAAAACAAGCTGTTTCAAAAGGTTCCCAATTGTGATGAAATAAGGGAAATTGACCCAGCCCACCCACACACACACACACACTGATAGACACTGGAGGAGCTGCTGCTCTATATCAAGCCCCTCCCAAAGGGAGGTACATAATACCTGAACCCAAACTATTGATAGGAAACAGATTGACGGGTTTTATTTATGTTTGGAGTGTTTATAGAGGCGGTAGAGACCTATGTTTCAGCACAAAAGGATACAAAAGCTGAGTTTTGCATAATATGTCCCCTACCAAGTGACAGAGCCCTTAAACCTGAAACAACCTGTTTTTCAGACCTCCTCCACTGAGGATGAACGGTTGAGGTCCACTGCAGCAACTGTCATGGGCATTTACACCATCAGAAGAGAAGGGATTCAGGAGCCAGAGGATGTTGGAGTTGTCATTGAAGGTACTACAGTTATGAACAACCTCGGTAGTGTCATCATGGCATTCATCGTTAGGGTTGCCAACCGTCCCTTAAAATACGGAATCGTCCCGTATTTCGAAACAAAAGTACACGTCCCGTATTGAGCTAATAAGGGACGCACTTTGTCCCGTAATACAGTGAGAATCAAAAGTAGTCTATAACTTTTAATGGAATTAACGCTTTGTTTGAAAACATAATTCCCAGCCCCTCTCCTGCTTTGTGACCAATGAGCTGACAGCACACTTACGAGTATGACAATTCAGATTACCGCTCATCTCATTGGTCGAGGAAAGGTCGCTTACGGAGAAAATACCGGAAGACAACAAATGACCACAACAAGAAGCATGGCCAACAGGGAAACAAACGCAGACACTGCGGTGCAAGTCTCGGACGACAGTAAACCTAAAGCTGGGCAGACACTGTGCAATTTTTTTCAGTCACGTTATTCAGCTCCTGCTCAAACTGCACGATTGACTCGCAGTTGGTAGGTCATGATGCAGGTCTCACACTATACCGCCCGATGCTCTGATGCGACCTGAGTGCTCACACTGTGCCTCCATAAAATGAAGGTTATAACAGAAAATCTGTCGCGCTCTCTCTCTCCGTCTTACACTCACACAGACACACACACCACCACCATCAACTTTGCTAAATTGCTAATGAAAAACATTGATCGGGCAGCTGTGACTGAGCAGCAATGTAAATCCAACTATTTTCACGGTTGTTGTGGTCGTGATAATTTTGTGATGCCACATCGAAAAGGCTCGGATGAGCTTTCCAAAGTTCTACAAGTTGTGCCTCCATCGCTTGTGTCCAGATCACAGGCTGCACAGCCGTGCTGCTCCATCTTTTACACCAACGTTTACGTGTTTGCGCGCGAGCAGTGTGAGCGGCTGTGGTGAGACCCTCACGAGCGATTGATGATCGGGAGCTGGTCGTGAGGTGTTAATCACGTCTCTTTACCCCACGTATACTACACGATGCACGATGAAGGCCAAAATCGGTCCGATCACTCAAAAATCGGCTCAAAATGGGCCTAAAACTGCACAGTGTAAGCCCAGCATTAGAGCAGCAATGTTTGTTCCCCTCAGAGAAAGGGAAGAATGGGAAAAGGAAAACACCTGGCTGGAAAAAGTTAATATGGGCATGTGCAGTGAATATCAGCGCTATGTGGCCAGAAGTGTGATAATATAACTTATTTTGTGTAATAAACAACTGCAAGAATAGATGATTACAACAAATAGATGACTAATACATAAAAGTAATACATAGATGAATAATGATGATGAGTTAAGATGCGTAATCATGGGAGCAAGTGGGTTTACAAACAGGAGCAGCTGATTAGCATTAGAAAAGCTGAAATAATACCTCAACTGAAGCCAATTGTACTAAATGCACTAAATGTGCACTGTTACAAGAATATTTTTCTTTCTATTGTTTTCTATTATTTTAAGTTAAGCAGGACAGAGTTCTTTTAAAGAAAGATTTACTTATATTCTCAAAAGTTAAGCATGACAGGCTTCTGTTTAAGAAGGAGACCTGTTTTATCGTGTTAATGTTGTCATTTTGAGCTAAAAATAAATGGCTAAATGATCATTTGTTTCACATGTGTTCATATCACAAAGAATACACATCTACTTAAATCAAATTCAAGTCAAATGGTTAAAAAAATAATTTCACACACAAAAAAAGAGCTAGAAAATTCACCACACTGGGAAGGGTGAAGACAATTGGGTCGCCCGGCCCTGGCCACGAGGTGTCCCTTATTTATTTTTCAGGGAGTTGGCAACCCTATTCATCGTCCTCTTTGGACTGATTTCTGCACTTGATCTGAGCTATCCAAATGACTACAAGTACACTTTTGAGTTCTGTCAGAAGATTTTGATGAATCTGGATGGACAAAGGCTCAGTACAAAGATGCAGCAAATGAAAATGAAGATGTTTGCTTAGGCAAACAAGACCCAGCACAAAAGTTGATTTTGGCCTTTTTATATCTTTTGTTCAAACTGTGACCTTTTTTTCTTTCTTTTTTTGGCCAAATGGAAGTTGTCTATTTTTGTCTGCTGTTCGGTTGTGAGTGATGTGACCTTTAATCTGTACTACTATAGATGGATGAAAGGACTGGGGATTTAGCTCAGAAAAAGTTTCATGGTTGTAACCACCATTTTCTTTTTGATTGATTTTGGGATTTGCAAAGGTAATAGAAAAATGTTGACAAGTTTTGTGTCTTCCAGTGTTTTAAAGTTGGTCTTCCCGTTCTTATAAGCTTGTAAATGTTTACATGTAAACATTGGAGAAGTAAAGTTGAAAGATTTTTTTTTTATTAAAATACCTCCCCCTTGGTAACAGAAAAATGTTCGTCATGAAAACACACACACACACACACACACACACACACACACACACACACATATATATATATATATATATATATATATTAGGGGTGCAACGATATTCGCATCGATATTGAACCGTTCGATACAGTGCTTTCGGTTCGGTACGCATATGTATCGAACAATACAATTTTTTTCAATTTTTTTTTTTTTCAATTTTTTATTTTTTTTTTTTTTTGTGTCCCGTTTGGATCTATAGCCATCAGAATTGTTGTCTTGAGGCCAAGAAAGATGCCAAGAGGATTTATTTTAAGTGGATCATCATATTGGTCCATTTGATTGACCTTTATTATAATTATGAATTTATTTTATTTTCAGTTGCAAACGGGACAGACATGACTGTGGGATAGGACAGGGGGAAAGAATGAAAGAAAGAGGGGGAGAGAAAGAAAGAAAACCAAAGGGGAGGAAAAAAAAAGAACAATACAAAATTTGTAATTTATTTTATCAACTTTCCTTCTGACGATGCTGTCTGTGTTGAGCGCTCAGTGAATCTGCATTTGACTACTCCGCCTAGGCTCGAGAGTGCAGCCTAGGCGGAGTAGTCGAACGCAGATTCACTGAGCACTCAACACAGACAGGATGGTCAGAAGGAAGAGCGCAGGGCAAGCTAGCGAGACAGAAGTGGACCTCCCCACCCTCATTCAGATCTGGCGTTTGGAATTATTTTGGTTTTCATGTGACGTATGACCCTGAAGGTAAGCGAGTCATGGACTAAAGTAAAACAGTATGTTGGATGTGCCATGCAATGCTCAATTACATGGGTGGGAGCTAGTGTGTTAGCGCAGTTAGCTCGTTAACGTGTTGGCCGTCTAGCCCCTCTGTATAGGGTAGCTCGTTAACGGAGATTTGCCGTGTTGTGGCGTTAAGGTTATTTCAACGAGATTAACCTGAAAGCACTAGTGGGAACACAACGAATATGACTGCACATTTACACCGACATCATCCTAGTGCAAAGACAAAAACAAGCATGCATGCTACAAACTTTAGCCGAGTCATTTAGACAGCTGTTAGCACAGGATTCTCCTTATGGAGACCTGATATGTTTAATATGCTGCTGAGAATATAGCCCAGAAGAAACGGATAGTATAGCTTTTATTTTGGAAAGAGACATTTCTCTGTAATAAACTCTCTTTTCCAAAGATGAGTGATTCCTCAATCAGATACAGGGCTCGCAATATCGCTAGCCCGATGTCCCGGGGCTATCTCTGCCCTGCCTGTCGGGCTATTGTAGGAAGGAAAAATATATGTCAATGCTTTTGCATTCTTTCAGAAATGTAGCTGGGTAATTATGTCATTGGCATCGGTGAGCCACTGTCAATATGTGACATATTGAAATCGTGTTTGAATTTGCGCTTGTTTTTTTGCTTTCACTTTGCAATCGCGCGAACTGTGTATAGAGAGCGACAGCACTGATCTGTGAGTGATGATAATTTGTGCACCAATTCCTCTGACATCGTCTTATTAATTGTTAGCTTACTATGCAAACATGACAAGTGAAATCTCCCGCAGCTTAAACATGTGAGAGGTTGATCGCGCAGAGAATCGCTGAGCTTATGTGAGTGCGGCAGGATATATATTTCACTACGATGACCTGGATGATTGAGAACCTTCACAGACAGATATATATTTTAGTTCTGCTGAGCCAAATAAGACAGGTCAGGGTGAAGAAGTGACAGCCAAAGAAAAGCTTACCACAAAACGGAGAAGTTATGACAAATCAGACTATAAGGCAAAAAGAAAGTGCAGCTTTATGGTTTCATGGACAAAAGAATTTCTGTGGCTGCAATATGACGAGCTAAAAAACAACACGCACAAGGGTTAGGGTTAAATTTAAAAACTGTACTTTTGTGTTAAAATATATATTTATAATTTTAATAAATGACAAATTAAAAAGGCATGAACATTTTTTTTTGTATCGAAAAAATATCGAACCGTGACACCAAAGTATCGAACCGAACCGAACCGTGAATTTTGTGTATCGTTGCACCCCTAATATATATATATATATATATATATATGTATATATGTGTGTATTTATGTATTGTTGGGTTGTTTCAAATCTTCAGTGACTGCCATACTATGGTGTGAATTGCAATGTTTAGTAGGTTATCATTGTGAATTTGCAAGTGTCACTATAAATATATACAATGATTCTGAAGTGAAATCTGATTTTACAGATTCCAGTTTGTTTTCAGTATTGCCTAGTAGTACAGAGGTGTGTGCTATTCAGATTTGACATTCATTACAAATGTACGTCAGCACTTTTTTGTGAGCACTTTGATTTTTGTTAAGGTTGATTTGACCATGTGACATGTATGTTTATTTACAAAATATTCTGTTTCTGCTTTTAATTCAAGTGAATAAACCTGAGTTGTAAAAACAAATTCATTTTGTCATTATTTTAATAATTAAATTAGTTTTCTGGTAATGAAAATTATGATTTAGTTGAACTCAAAATAATGATTTCAATGCAATGAAAATCTAGCTCAAGTGAATGACATTGTATTGAGTTGGACCAACCAAAACCTTTCACATCATTTTAATGTACTTTTTTTCATTTTAGCAGTATTTACGAAATTGTGTTCTACTGACTCAATTTAATTGAATTGTCATGATGTATGTAGATTAGGTTGGACCAAAATAGATGTATTACGTGGAAAACCTGCCATCAGTCCAATTGAGTTCATCCAATGACTTATTTTTTTGAGTGTACACACTCCAAACACGCTAGACGTCACAAATCTCTCACATCTCAAAACTCCCTCTCTCTCTCTTTTTCTGCTCTCTCTCTCTCTCACTCCTAAAACTTCCCGGGTTTTTTTGTTGGTTTTTTTTTGGGGGGGGGGTACTCATGAGCAGAGAGTGCTTGCTAGCGCTGTCCTTAGACAGTAAACATGACTAAACTATTCAGGAAAAAAATGCTGCCTATATATTGTTTATCATGACTCTGGTTTTACGTAGCCTATCAACACAATTTAAAAACTGGTATATATCACCTTGTTGCTTTGTCTTTAAGTGGTCATGTGATTGGCTTACCACCACTACTTTATTCTTCCTCAGTCAAACAGCAGCACTCATGCGATTGTTTTGACCCCTTAGCTCCAGGTGTCGTGCTAGAAAGTGATCGTGATTACTAGGGGTGCAACAATACTCGTATCGATATTGAACCATTCGATACAGTGCTTTCGGTTCGGTACACATATGTATTGAGCAATACACAATTTTTAATTTATTTTATCAATTTTTCTTCTGTCTGTGTTGAGCGCTCAGTGGATCTGCGTTCGACTACTCCGCCTAGGCTGCACTGTCGAGTGCAGATCCACTGAGCGCAGCACAAGCTAGCAAGACAGAAGTTAAGCTTCTTTTTAAAAAAAAAAAAAAAAGAAGAAGAAGAAGTTAAGCTCGTTGCAACATGGCAACTGCCTCAACGATACCCGAAATTGAACCTCCCCCACCCTCATTCAGATCTGGGGTTTGGAACCATCTTGGTTTTCATGTGAAACATGACCCTGATGGTAAGCGCGTCATGGACAAAAGTAAAACAGTATGTCAGATGTGCCACACAATGCTCAATTGGTGGGAACTAGTGCGTTAGCGCAGTTAGCTCGTTAACGTGTTGACGCCCCACGCACGGAGTGATCCGAGGTAACTTGTTAACGGAGATTTTCCGCGTCATTTTAACAAGATTAACGCTGACAGCACTAGTGGGAACACAACGAATATGACTGCACATTTACGCCGACATCATCCTAGTGCAAAGACAAGTGGAAGCAGACAAAAACAACAAGCAAGCATGCTACAAACTTTACCCGAGTCATTTAGACAGCCGTTAGCACGTGATTCTCCTTATGGGGACCTGATATGTTTAATATGCTGCTGGGAATATATCCCAGAAGAAGCGTATAGTATAGCTTTTATTTTGGAAAGAGCCATTTCTCTGTAATAAACTCTCGTTCCCAAAGATGAGTGATTTCTTGATCAGAAAGATTTATTTATTTATTTTTATTATTTTGTTGTTTCAGCAACATTTAATTTAAAAACTGTACTTTTGAATTAAAATATATATTTATAATTTTAATAGATGACAAAATTAAAAGGCATGAACATTTTTTTGTATCGAAAAAATATTGAACTGTGACACCAAAGTATCGAACCATCACTGCTGAAGACAAACAAATTGCTGTTCATCAATACTTTGAAACATAAGAGTTCAGTTTGAAAGCATACAACACAATATTTGTGAGTACTGTTGCATCACCACCAGGTGGTGCTTTTAGGTTAACTGAGGATTTTGTACATTACAAGAAAAAAACAAAAGAAACTCACTGGCACATTCAAATCTTTATATATTTTTTTCATTAAAGGAAAGAAAAAGGATGAGTTTGAAGTCACAATCCATAGTATGAGTTTTTGTTTCTCTGGTTGCAAAATCAACCTTTATGGTATAAAATCCATATTCAGATGTGGACAGTATCATTTGTGTTGTTATGTGTGAGTGAAGAGTAGATTTGATCCAGGTCCCTGCTGGCTGGATCAAGGCTCTGATAGATCGGATCGTCTGGCGTCGGGACTGGAGAACAATTCTCATAAAGTGTAACCTAGGGGAAAATATACAGATTTGATAAAACTGTGACACATTCAAACAGAAACTGATGACATGCCTTAGCTTTAAGTAATTGAGGAAAATTGCAGAATTCACCACCATCCTCCCAGACATTTTCACCAGCACAATGCATCCGGACCTCACCACCATCATCTGCATGTTGGTAAAATACTTAGCTAACTAGACATAGAGAGTTAGACTCCATCCCCAATTTTTTCCATGTCACTCTGCACCACTGCTCCTCGAAACCAAGCCCACTGCCTTACTTCCTGTAGAAACCAAACAGCGAGCCCATAAATGCACGGCACAACAAAGACAAGCCACCTCGACAGGACAAGACTCAGCTGTACATCTGCATCTAAAGACAAACGGTCAGATTTTCAAGGATGCAAGTGTTCACATTTTGGTCCAAGAAGACAAATGGTTTGAAAGAGCAGTGAAAGAGACCATTTATGTCCATCATCACTGATCACAGATGAACCATTATTAAACAGAGGGGGTGGCTTACGACATCAATTGTCAGTCTTGAGATCCCTTCCCAGGCACCTCAACCTCTACTCACATCTCGCATCACCTCAATAAATCCCATGATAAGCTGAGGCAATATCACACAGTGGTTTCACCCCAAACCTCTGGTGGTAATGACCCATGCTTTTTTTCACACAGGCAAAAAACACCCTACATGGCGACATCCGATCTGCTGCAAAGATCATTGGCTTATCACTACCCACAAAGGATGACATTACCACATCCCACTCCCTCAGTAGAGCCAGGAACATCATAAAGAATCCCTTACACCCTGGCCATAATCAGTCCTAGCTGCTGGCATCAGGCAGGCACAACAGGACTGCTAAAAAATCCGCATCCAGACTCAGAGATACTTTATTCTCAGTTCCAAAATCATAAACTCTTGTATGCAGTAACAGTCACTGAGTCACAGAGACAATACAATCAATCTTGATTTAAAAAGAAATGTGATTTGTGATTCCTTTCATCGATAACATATTGCCACTGTTGTGGTTTACAAAGAAGACCCGGATTTGTCTGTAACAAGTAGTGAAACCTGAAATATGTGTGATGCACACTGGAAACTGAGATCTTCACATTCAAAGCACAAGTTTCACCTTACAGCTACTCCCAGCATGTTTCAAAAGGCACATCAGCAAACAAACAAAAAGAAAAATGAAATTGTACTAAAAGATTCATAATTGTCAACACAACACAAAGCTATTTGATACACCATTAATTAAAAGAAAATCTGATTACTGCAACTTTAATTAAAGGTGAAGTAGGGATTTGATACAAAATCAGAAATAAAGCTCTTCTAAAAACAAAAGAAGAAGAAGAAGAAGAAATGAAGATGGCTCGCCTCAGTCTGGTTGTGGTCGGGGTTTCTCCGTCTGTTCTGACCTATAGAAAAAGCATCAGTTAAATATAACTTCACAGTCATGAGGACAGTAGAAAGAGCATCACTTCCTTTGAGGTGACAGTGCTGACCACTGCACTACTGGGCCACCTGACTATTTGAATGAGTTACAGTATCTCACAAAAGTGAGTACAGCCCATACATTTTTGTAAATATTTTGTTATATCTTTTCATGGGACAACACTGAAGATATGACACTTTGATACAATGTAAAGTAGTCAGTGTACAGCTTGTATAACAGTGTCAATTTGATGTTACCTCAAAATAACTCAACATATGGCCATTATTGCTTAAAACCCTGGCAACAAAAGTGAGTACAGCCCTAAGGGAAAATGTCCAAATTGTGCCCAAATAGCCCTTTTCCTTCCCTAATGTCATGTGACTCATTAGCGTTACAAGGTCTCAGGTTTAAATGGGGAACAGGTGTGTTGAATTTGGTGTTATTGCTCTCACACATTCTGATATCATCATGGCAAAGTATTCTCTAAGGATCTGAAAAAGAGAATTGCTACTCTACATAAAGATGGCCTAGGCCAGCGGTCCCTGACCTTTTTTGATAAATACAACAAAATAAAATGATACGACCAAGACAATAACTGTGGTGCTTTGTAAATATATATAAAAACATAAATTCACTGTGCAATTGTGTAACTTTATTAGCAGCGTCCTCCTGAAATGCGCCAACAACATAGTTATAGTTATAGTTTATTTATTTATATAGCACATTTAATTACAACAGGAGCGTTGACCAAAGTGCTGTACAAGAATACAACATACCTAAAATAAAATAACTTAGAGTATTGATGGCAAAACACCTAATATGAATTAACAAATAACTCTCATGCTGTATTAAAGGCCAGTAAATAAAAATGTGTTTTAAGATAAGATTTAAAAAGATTGACAGTACAAACCTCGCCATGGTCGAATATGGTCTGATGAGACCAAGATAAACCTATTTGGTTCAGATGGTGTATAGGATGTGTGGTGGTAACCAGGTGAGGAGTATAAAGCCAGATGTGTCTTGCCTCCAGTCAAGCATGGTGGCGGGATGTCATTGCTGCATGAGTGCTGGTGACACTGGGGAGCTACAGTTATCTGAGGGAACCATGAATGCCAGTATTTACTCTGACATACTGAAGCAGAGCATGATCCCCTCCCTTCAGAAACTGGGCCACAGGACAGTATTCCAACATGATAACGACCCCAAACACGCCTTCAAAAAGACCAGTGCTTTGCTAAATAAACCGAGGGTAAAGGTACTTGACTGGCCAAGCATGTCTCCAGACTATTGAGCACCTGTGGGACATCCTCAAATGGAAGGTGGTGGAGCGCAAGGTCTCTAACATCCACCTGCCCCATGATGTCATCATAGAGGAGTGGAAGAGCTCTAGTGAACTCTATACCCAACAGAGTTAAGACAGTGTTGGCAAATAGTGGTGGCCACACAAAATATTGAAACTTTGGGAACAGTTTGGACATTTTCCCTTGGGGCTGTACTCACTTTTGTTGCCAGCAGTTTAGAAATTAATGGCTGTATGTTGAGGTATTTTAAGGTGACATCAAATTTACACTGTTACACAAGCTCTACACTGACTACTTAACATTGTATCAAAGTGTCATGTCTTCAATGTTGTCCCATGAAAAGGTATAATAAAATATTTACAAAAATGTATGGGGTGTACTCACTTTTGTGAGATACTGTATTCTTAATCACACAGATAAGGTTGGAAGGTAACTTACGATCAGAGATGTCTGTCTTCTTTTTACAAACGAGAAACAGAAATACGGGCAACACCAAAACCCACAACGCCTCCTTTTTAAACTCAGGCAAATCTAATGGAAGACAATGAGAAAGCGAGACAGAACTTTAAAAGGCCAGAATAACATTATAGGAAGGAAAGAGACCCTTGAAGCTCAGACTACCATGTAGAATAATGAAGGTGAATTAAACTTTCTTTAAAGGATCAGAGAAATCAAGCTACATTTCTTTAGACAAAACTCACCTGTGACGACAATATGAAAATTACAGCACGACTCCAGATTCCCCGATTTGTTCAAAGTGCAGTTGTACATGCCTGAGTCTGAGTTTTTCAGCTGTGTGATGCTCAGATAAAGAAAATCTTCGTTGTGAATGCTGTATCTCTCCCTCTGAGCCGAGTCGTTAGTTGTTTGAAAGAGAATAATTGTGTCACCATTTTTCTTGCAGAACAGTTTCTTTTGTCCAGGAGAAGAACATTTGCACATGATTGTGATGGACCCTCCTTCTTTTGCCATATGATTGGGAAAACCAGTGTTTCCATCCTGCAGCGCTGTTGAAAAACCATTAGTTAAGATTTTCCTACAGGTTAAAGCAGCGCAAAGCTAATTCCTTCTTCATATTTACAGGTTTACAATTTGATTTGATTATTCAGATTCAGAAATTTATACAACATTATCTTCTGCTAATAAATGTATAAGACTTTTAAAAAGAAAAAATACCAGCAGCCTATAGAAAAAATATTGATGTGACCAAAGTTTATTGGTCTTCATCTGTGGATTGCATTTTGTGTAAGAAAAGGTCATGGATGTGGAAGAGTGCATCTACAAATGTTTTTTATCAACAAGTTGTTTAGTGGTGAAATGCTGTTCTAAAAACTCTGTGAAGGTTTTCAGTCATCTAGGTCATCGTAGTCTAAGGAGCTTGGAAAGAAAAGCGTCTGGACTTATTTAGGTTGCTTGCAGACGTTTCATCTCTCATCCGAGAAGCTTTTTCAGTTCTAGGATTAAATGGTGGAGGGTCTCAGATTTAAAGGGAGTGTCCCCCCAACAGGGATAATGGGCCCCCTTATGATCCTCTAATTAGTCACACAAGCCAAGGTGTGAAAAGAGGTGTAGGTCACAATCAGCCAAGGTTTCGGGTGAACTCATTGTGAAACCTAGCTGTACCCTATCATGTGAGTGGGCGTTAGGTGTCTGGGAAGGGATCTCAAAACTGGATTATAGATGGCAGACAGTTGGTGTTGTAAACCACCGCCTGTGTTCAAAGACGGTCGTTCACAGTGGAAATAGATAGCCCCAGTGGACATAGATGGAGTCACCACTCCCACCACCCTCTGGAACACAAACTTGGAGTAATCAAGACCCTACAACACTATCCAGGAAATGTTCCCTCTGAGCCTGATGGGAAAAAGAAGGAACGCACACATGTGAAAGAGGCTCTTAAAACATGTGGTTATCCTAATTGGGCCTTCATCAAGTCAACAAAGAGACTGAAAAAAAGATCAGACAACTGGGGAGGGGAGGATCAGAAAGAGAAACGCAATATTATTATCCTGTATGTAGCAGGTTTATCAGAAAAACTCAGGAGAGTCTACAAACACTACATCCCAGTGTACCTCAGACCCAGCAACAGACTCAGACAAAAACTGGTTCATCCCAAGAACAGAAATCCTAAACACAAACTTAACAACGTAGTATTTGCTGTACAGTGTAGCCAGTATTGGGGAGTAACGGAATACATATGAGTAACTGTATTCCGTTACAGTTACCGTTCAAAAAGGTGGTATTCAGAATACAGATACTTTGTAGAAATAAATCAAATCAAATCAAATCAAATCACTTTTATTGTCACATCACATGTGCAGGCACACTGGCACAGCACATGCGAGTGAAATTCTTGTGTGCGAGCCCCACAAGCAACAGAGATGTGCAAACACAACAACACAAACGAGCAAAATACAAGAATGGCCAACCTGAAACTAATAAATATATGTACAATATATAATAGTGTATGCATTTCTGGATGTGTATACTAAATATTTTCCTACGTGTGTGTGTGTGTGTGTGTGTGTGTGTGTGTGTGTGTGTGTGTGTGTGTGTGTGTGTGTATGTATACACATTTTTACAAATTAAATAGTAAAAAAAATAATAATAATAATAATAATAATAATAAAATATATAAAATATACAGAGTTGAATATGTGCAAAACAAATAAATAAATAAAAGGATTACACAGTGGTCTTCTCCTGTTTCATATGTTAGCCCCCCCCCCAAAAAAAAAAGAAAACATGCATTAAGAGGCTCTAATGCCTGTGTCTCAATCTCGCGGCCCATGTCACCCCTAGTTGCGGCCCGCATTATGAAGTGAAGAAATATTTTAAAAAATTATTATTCAAAAACTTATTTAACATGAAGGCAATAGGCAGAGTGTTTGTACAGGCATCGCCCTAAAGAATGTAGCTTCATGGGCAGCGTAGCCCATGCTGCACGGAGAATGGAGGGAAGGAGAAGGTCACTCCTTTGAGGACACCTATGTTCACATTTTGGACAGAGAAGACAGATGGTTTGAAAGATGTCATCTATGAACGACCATCTTTGAACAGAGGCGGTGGTTTACAACACCAACTGTCTTCCATCTATAATCCAGTTTAGAGATCCTTTCCAAGACGCCTTAATGCCCACTCACATCCTGGGCGTTTGACCTCAGGAAATCACATGATAGGGTATGGTTAGTTCTCACAGCGAATTCACCCGAAACCTTGGTTGATTGTGATCTACACCCGTTTTCACACCTTGGCTTGTGTGATTAGGTAGAGGATCATTAGGTGGTCTATTTTCCCTCTTGGGGGGACTCCCCACCATTTGACCTTAGAACTGAAGAAGCTTCTCGGATGAGAGGTGAAACATCTTAAAGCAACTTAAAGAAGTCCAGACGCTTTTTTTTCCAAGCTGTGCTAATAAAATAAAATAGCATGTTTTAGACCAGTGGTCCCCAACCCCCAGGCCAAGGACCGGTACCGGTCTGTGAGTCGTTTGGCACCAGCTGGGGTGTGAAATTTATGGCTTTTGGGGGTTTTAACTCGGTTTCTCTGGCTCTTTTCCTGTATTGTAGTTGTGTGTCTGATTTTGAAAGAAATATACATGTTACCATTGTGACCAGAAAGCATTAAGGGGCACAGAGAGGAGGATTTTACTCTCAATGTTGTCAATATTTTAAAGGCAGGTCAGTGAAAATATTGTCTGACATTAAAACGGTCTGTGGGCAAAAAAGGTTTGGGGACCGCTGTTTTAGAACATAAGGAAGCCTCTAAATTTAGTGAACTTGTCATTTGCAATGGGGTTTTCCTAGCTGCAGTCTAATAAAAGCAAAATCCACCCACTCTTGTTTTGGTTGAGTGAGCTTCCTGCTTTATCTGTTTTAGTATCTCAGCTAGAGCTAGGCAAAAGCAACATGAGTAAAACCTAAAAATGTGTTAAATCTTTAAAAAATATATATATTTTTACGGCTTGGACAGTCTCTGTCGTTGTGTCCTTGGGCAAGACACTTCACCCGTTGCCTACTGGTGGTGGTCAGAGGGCCCGGTGGCGCCAGTGTTCGGCAGCCTCGCCTCTGTCAATGCGCCCCAGGGTGGCTGTGGCTACAATGTAGCTTCCATCACCAGTGTGTGAATGTGTGTGTGAATGGGTGGATGACTGGATGTGTAAAGCGCTTTGGGGTCCTTAGGGACTAGGAAAGTGCTATACAAATACAGGCCATTTACCATTTACCATAGTTAGAAATATACTGTAGTATAATATATAATAAGCTCAAGTTATTTGTGTCCAGTTATTTCCAAATCAATACCCATTATCGATTATCCTAGTGCTACACAATGTTTGTGTAGTCAAAGTAAATAGCTGTCATGTGAATATATCAGATTTTTACAGCACTACAAACTCCTTAAAGTACATTTAAAAAGACCAAAGGAAACAAAATGAATATATATACAAAATATATTATATCATTTTCTTAAAGTAAATGGTGCCCAGAAAGTGAGCTCCCTTGGTTTGCTCTCACAGTGCTTCGTGTGTGTCTGTTCATATCCTGAGTATAAATTGCTATCGAACTGTGCTTTAAAAAGTGCTAGACACTTATTATATAAGTTATTATTATTATTGCTGTTACTGTTATTATTATTAATATTGTTATTATTATATTATTATTATATTATTGTTATTATAATTGTTGCCTAAATTAAAATTGATAATTGATAATGTGCACAAACTTACTGGTCAACTCTAAATATGTTAGTATGTAAATAAAGAATAACATATTACAAAGATGTACTCACAGATGAAGATGAGGAAGATCAAAGTCTGGTATACAGTCATGTTGAGAATCTGGTTTCATCTGACGTCTCGTTTTTCGCTTGCGAACCAGGAACTTCTTACTTCGATTAGTAATGAAACTGTATTTTTCTTTGAAAGACAGCTTTTGTTTGATTTCTCAGCAAACCAGACTTCACATAATAATGAGCTACAACATGCTGAGAGAGCGAAAGATCATTCACCAAAATAACTGTGTAGAATTCATATGATAAGAAAAAGTCCAGTTTTCCCTTAAGAAATGTCTTCATGTATTTCAGGAGCTGATGCATTGGTCAAATCTTAATCACCTCTGCAGAAAACAGAAGGATCAACTTGTAGATTCATGAGAAGGCTACTTTAATGATTCGAGTCATTGTTATAGAAATAACTCCACAGGAAAAACATCATAGTGGTGTCATTTAATGTTTGAGACAATTTTAACTTTTCTAAGAACCATTTTCTTAAACTCCCTTAAATACTGTCACTTCCTTTTTTCAAACCTCTGTATGCAATTGTTCTTATATCTTATAAAGCGCAGATTAATTTTAAATACCTTCAAACTTAGGGGAAGTGAAAAAAGTTACTGGTAAGGCAAGAGTAAATAAACATGTTGTTGGTGAGTCATATTCTAAAAACAAACAAACCAAAAGTCACTTCTGAAGTTCTTTATTGTTAGTAAAAGGAAAGTTAATCACAAAATCACCACTGAAAATGATCAATAATAACATTAGCCTAAACCACATATAACAAGTTAAACATTCTAAGTCAAAACAATTGCATTATAATGAACTTTAATGAGTTTCTTAGATCAGTGATTCCCAAAACGTAGGCCATGTCTCACAGGAGTATCATGAATGCAATGCTCGTGAAAGCGAAAGGTCCTTTAAGGAAGTGTTTGCTCACAGGGGGTCGTTTGACGGTTGGGGTTTTCTCTGTACCACCTTAAAATATAAAGAGTTTCCGGGTGACTGCTGTTGTGATTTGGGGCTTTATAAATGAATTTCAATTGAATTTATTAACAATAAATATACACTAATAATCACGTGATTATGTCCACATTGCTAGGCTGGGCCCCATTTTACCTTAACTGTAATAATTTCAGTCCATATTGACGTGATAGCATCACACATTGCTGCAGATTTGTTGGCTTAACATCAACAATGCGACTCTGATTCCAAAACAAAAGTTGCTTTACTTCCTAATTAAGCTTCAAATTCAAAGTTGCATTTTCCTTGCACCGCTCCATCAAAGCTTGCTTTGTAAAAACACATGCTACCAATGATGCCTGAAGCAGTAACTGCTTCGGCCCTCTGTTTGAATCGCATGACTGGTCCAAATTAATGGAACTGCTAAGCAACGCAAAATGCTTCGTAACAGCTCATCAGTGCTGGAGAAAGAAAAACTGCAGAAAAGATGTTGTTTCTCAATTACAGTCTTTGAATTCCCATACCATAACTACACCCTGTCCTAGTTATACAAGCACAGCTTACCATCGCATCCCCTGTTTCTCCAAGCACATCGTCTTCCAGCTACTAAGTTACATAAGTTTACAGAATCAATTGGCTAGTCAAACTATCTTTACAAAATTGTATTTACATCATTCACACAATCCTTAGTTACACTCAGCACATGATTACTGAGATGTTGTTTTGGTGTCTCCTGTTTCGCCACTGTCACTTAAACAAAGCTTTGAATGAATGAACCAACTTTCAAAACAACTTATGAAGTGGTTCAATACTGATTGATTGCTTTATTTGCACATCACTACTAGCAAATAAGACAGAAGCAAAACAACCTCACAACTTCTCATCTAGTTTTGTCATGCATCATGGGGCTGAAGAATGACAACAGTTTTGGGTAGGACAGGGGCTCAGAAAACAGAACAGCAGGAGAGGCAGACAATATACAGTGGCTTACAAAAGTATTCGGCCCCCTTGAACTTTTCCACATTTTGCCACATTACAGCCACAAACATGAATCATTTTTATTGGAATTCCACGTGAAAGACCAACACAAAGTGGTGCATACGTGAGAAATGGAACGAAAATCAGACATGATTCCAAACATTTTTTACAAATAAATAACTGCAAAGTGGGGTGTGCGTAATTATTCAGCCCCCTTTGTTCTGAGTGCAGTCAGTTGCCCATAGACATTGCCTGATGAGTGCTAATGACTACATAGAGTGCACCTGTGTGTAATCTACTGTCAGTACAAATACAGCTGCTCTGTGATGGCCTCAGAGGTTGTCTAAGAGAAAATTGGGAGCAACAACACCATGAAGTCCAAAGAACACACCAGACAGGTCAGGGATAAAGTTATTGAGAAATTTAAAGCAGGCTTAGGCTACAAAAAGATTTCCCAAGCCCTGAACATCCCACGGAGCACTGTTCAAGCCATCATTCAGAAATGGAAGGAGTATGGCACAACTGTAAACCTACCAAGACAAGGCCGTCCACCTAAACTCACAGGCCGAACAAGGAGAGCGCTGATCAGAAATGCAGCCAAGAGGCCCATGGTGACATAGGACAACTATTAGTCGTGCACTGAACAAAGTTGGCCTTTATGGAAGAGTGGCAAGAAGAAAGCCATTGTTAACAGAAAACCATAAGAAGTCCAGTTTGCAGTTTGCCACAAGCCATGTGGGGACACAGCAAACATGTGGAAGAAGCTGCTCTGGTCAGATGAGACCAAAATGGAACTTTTTGGCCAAAATGCAAAACGCTATGTGTGGCGGAAAACTAACACTGCACATCACTCTGAACACACCATCCCCACTGTCAAATATGGTGGTGGCAGCATCAAGCTCTGGGGGTGCTTCTCTTCAGCAGGGACAGGGAAGCTGGTCAGAGTTGATGGGAAGATGGATGGAGCCAAATACAGGGCAGTCTTGGAAGAAAACCTCTTGGAGTCTGCAAAAGACTTGAGGCTGGGGCGGAGGTTCACCTTCCAGCAGGACAGTGAACCTCACGTGTACACCACTTTGTGTTGGTCTTTCATGTGGAATTCCAATAAAAATTATTCATGTTTGTGGCTGTAATGTGGCAAAATGTGGAAAAGTTCAAGGGGGCCGAATACTTTTGCAAGCCACTGTATGTACAGGAGCAGATTAGGGCAGAGTGTACACACCCGAGAGCACAGCTGAACAGCATCAGACTCACTAGACAGGGGAAGCAAAACTGAACCTAACACAGGAACCAGAAATAAACAGACATGGAGACATGACTTACTGGGGGCACAAAAGGACGGAACACAGAGAGATGATAAAGAGATAAACACAGGGACCAGGAGATAGAGTGACCAGACAGACACAGGGGTATGACTGGGGAGACAGAAGGAATAACAAAACACAGAGACAAGACTGATTTCCACAGGGTCGCTGATGACAAGACAAGAGACGAGATTGGGACAGATAGGGAACTAACATAATTAAACAAGAACCAAGAACTAGAAATATCTCTAGAAGTAGAAGAAGTATCTCATAATATTTGCAAAGAAATAAATCATAAGAACAGAACAGGCTCAGTGATCCATCACCGTTGGCTTGTGTGTCAACATTAAACAACTCATTAAAAGTCAGGGTCCATCTGCAGATAGGATCGTGTGTGTTATTGTGCCTCCATGAGTGTGGAAAAGGTCCAGTCCTTGTCCTTCAGGTTGCACCAAGAGTAAGGTAAGTTCAGCCTTCACATTTGGAGGTTGGAGAAGTGTCATCATAAAGAACCATCTGAGGGGGGAAATAAATAAATAATTTAGCAGAAGCTGTCAACAGACAGCAGATTTTCACTTCAAGTTGTTTTGTTCATATTTTTTTTATCTATCTACTGTATATCTATATATAGTTTTATATTGTATATATATATATTGATTCCTTTTTCTGTGAAAGCTTTCAAAGTTTATGTAGGTTGTGTGGGTATTGTTGAGAGTCCATATCATAGCTGGTATGCTCTTTGCAGGGCCGATATTTAAACTGCCACAGATTTAAGTAGAAATATTTGATTTACAAAACCAGTGGTTCTTCATCATTGTCATTTTTATGTTTTTTTTTTTTATTTAGTTTGCCTTTCTATTTGAAATTCAATTTAGTTTTAATTTCCAGGTTGAGTCAGTTCAAGTGTGAATAAAAATTTGTTTTAGTTATACGTAACTGTGATTGCCAGTGACAACACTGTATACAGATATTCTAAAACATTATATTATGAAACAACTTCAGAAGAGCATTCAGCTTTTTAACAGGTTAATTCTTTTATTCAACAGAAAATCACTGACTGTGTCTGTCTGTGCATTGTACTGGGGGTTCACTGAGCTTTGCTCTTTTTTGTACTCAAAAGGCTTAACAAAAGCACAGACTCTAAACCAAAACAAACACCAACACCATGAACAATAAAACCAAAAGACTGCAATCACAGAACTGAACAATTATGAGGTGTAAAAATTCTGATATTACTGGTTTTAATATTACGTAAAGATATTTGATTGACTGTTAATATAATTGCAGATTAGCGAAATTTTCAGTGAAAAGAAAACTTTAAATAGAAACAGATGAATGATTGATCTTGGACTGAAATAATTTTCTCATGAACATTAACCACAAAGATGACCATGAAGTTAATCACTGCCCTTAAAACACGGCTCTGAATTGGTAGCATAATGATGATTTAACTTTATAGTCTTTGTGTTTTTGAATGTAAAATCCTTGACTGCAGTTTTAGTGGATTTAGCAAACCGTGAAATCACTCCTTGGTTCCTTCTTTTTATTAAGTAGTACTTAATACTAAAGTACTTAAACTTACAGAGAGAATAAACAAAGATAAGTCACCTCAGTCTGGTTGTGGTCTGAGCTTCTCCTGTTTAAATCTGTAGAAAACACATTGCCATTGTCTAATCAGTCATGGCACTGTTGAACCACCGAACTACTGTCCCACCTTTTAATAAATTTAATTTGAATAAATTGCTCTTAAGGGTGCAGAAAGAATCGTTTGGACTCACCATTAGAATGAACTGCCCTTTTTTTTATAGATGAGCAGCAGAACAACAGGCAGGAGAAACACAGCCAATACCACTATTATAACCACAGGCAAGAGGATACCTGTAGGAAAGAAGATGCAATTAAAGAAGCCAGAATAACCTCCATTATATGCACTGCAGAGTAGTTAGGAAAGGAACTCTGTTCCTGTCCATTGGCTGAGAGAAAATCTTATAAAATGTAGAATAATGAACCTGAACTTGCAGGTGATGTTTTAGGCTGCTTGGTGCTTTCACTGAAGGCTGATAAAGGTAAGGTGCTTCCTGAAGTAAAACTCCATGTTAGTGGTCGTGGTGATGAAGGGAGATGTGCTGACGATGAAATAGGTTTCACATGGGATTTAGTCTTGAAAGTTGAAGCTGAGAACAAAGAAACAATCAGAACAACACTTACTGCTCAAAGCAGTCTCTAACCAAAGAAAGTTCACTAATATTCTAACAACACAGTTGTTCTCAATCTACGATAAACTAAATACACATATAATCCTCAGAGACATGAAGGTTTTCGTGACTTTCTGTAGAAACTCACCTTCTGTGACAACAACTTCAAAATCCCAGTTTAAAGATAAGTGATCTGAAGGTGTTCTGTCCAAAGAGCACCTGTACCGCCCTGAGTCAGACTTTTCCAGCTCAGTGATGCTCACATAGACAACTGTATGAATGAGAAAAAATCGTTCTATATATTTAATACTATATCTGCCACTCTGGGCTGAATCATCTGTTGTTTCAATGAGAATATTTCCTTTTTCACATTTTTCTTTACAGAAGAGCTTCCTGCTTCCAGACAGAGTAAATGAGCATCCAACTGTGATGGTTCCTCCTTCCATTGCAGTGCGGATGGGAATGACTGCACCGACAACACCAGTGTTTCCATCCTGCAGAGCCGCTGAAAACACAAAAAATCATTATTTACTGTCTTCATGTAAGACAAGACTGCTTTATATTTAAAGATACACATGTTGCTTTGATTTTAAACTATTTAAAATGTTCTAATCAATTCTGTTTACAGATACTCTACATAAAAAGGTCAATCATGATCGCAAAGATCTAGATTGCTGAGAATTGTTTAAAAAAAACCGACACGAAAAATCATACAACGATTTTTGATACATTAGTTCTGAATTTAAAATTTACCAGTAGCCCAAAGTAAAACTCCATACTGTGTTGCAGTTGTCTTAGAGAATTACTACAACTTACACATATGAAAAAGAATATTTTCACATGACCCTGTGTACTTCTGTGATTGAGTAGCTTGCTGAACCACCATAGCAGTGGTACCCTGAAATCATTGCTTCTAACATAAAAAGTGTTTGTTTTATCAGTCTTTCATATCTTTGTGGACACAAAGATATGGCCCACTCTTATTTACAGTGTAGGCTCAGTTCAGTCGAGGCTTGCAGGTATTCATTTGTGCACTGCTCTCTTAAGTCCCACCAAAGCATTTTAATCAGGTTGAGGTTTGGACTTTAACAGGGCCATTGCAATATCTTTATTCTTATATTCTCCCTCAAAGGGAGGCAGTATCAAATTGGTTCCATTTGTTTGTCTGTTTTTTAGAAATCCATCCATCCATTCATCTTCTTCTGCTTATTGTGGCCGGGTCGCGGGGGCAGCAGCCTAAACAGAGAGAACCCAGACCTCCCTCTCCCCAGCCACCTCCTCCAGTTTCTCCGGGGGGACACTAAGGTGTTCCCAGGCCAGTCAGGAGCGTGTCCTTCGTCTGCCCCGTGGCCTCCTCCCAGTGGGACATGCTTGTTACACTTCACCCAGGAGGCACCAAGGAGGCATCCTTATCAGATGCCCAAACCACCTCAACTGGCTCCTTTCGATGTGGAGGAGTAGCAGCTCCATTGAACTCCTCACCGTATCTCCAAGGAAGAGGCCAGCCACCATTTGGAGGAAGCCCACTTCTGCCACTTGTATCTGCGATTCTTGTATCTTTCTTTCGCTCTGTCTTCACCACAGTGGACTGATAGAGTGTCCGCATCACTGCAGCAACAGCACCAATCTGTCTGTCGATCTCCGGCTCCCTTCTCCCGTCACCAAGACCCCGAGATACTTGAACTCCTCCACTATGGGCATGAATTCGTTCCTGACCTGGAGTGGGCACCCCACCCTTTTCTTGCTGAGGACCATTTGCCTCAGAGTTGGAGTGGCTGATTCTCATTCCTACTGCTTCACTCTTGGCTGTGAGTGCTAGTTAGAAATCTATCCTTCAAATTCTTATCATATTCTTAAGATTTTGATTCTTAAGATATCATGTTTTGTGTGAAGACAGACAACAACAACAACTCAAGCTGATTTAAGTTTGGTGAAAATCGGGTCAAGGTCAAGGTCACACCGTTTTGGGGGAGTCTTATTTTTAGGCTTCTGTTGTGATTTAGGTTTTGAGTGCTCAGATGAGTAGAAAAGCGCTATATAAGAACCAGTCCATTTACCATCAGCTCATCACAGCGGTTGATAGGGGGGATAAGGTAATAGCTAAAGCTGATGCTAAAGAGGATGATGAGACAGACAAAGGGTTATTTAACCTCACATTTCAGCCTATCAATCTCAGGCTATGTTGGCTGATTAGTTTTGTCCTAATCATAAAGTGAAGCATCTGATCCACTGATGTCATTTCAGTTGCTGTGTAGAAGATGCTTAAAAAAGATTGTTCTAACTTATTCACAACAATAAAAGGAGACATTGAAGAGAAGCCTGGAGCCTGTGAAACTGCATCAGTGTCAGACAAGCTGCCCACTGTTCATGTCTTTGAGCGTGAAATTAGATTTTTGATGTGTTGCTCAATAAGCAGTTTACTGCCGCACTGCTGTTCCTCTTTAACATTAGTCTAAAAAACAAACAAACATGTTTTTCGTCACCAGCTCTACAAGGCATGTAGAACTATTTACAACACACTTTGTGTAGAATGAAAGGTACACTCTGTGAGTGGGTGGGGATGTTTCAGGCTATTTGTTGATTATAGTTGAATAACCCACAGATCACCTATAAATAAATGAATAAAGCAACAGGAAACAAAGAGGTGGATGTACTTACTGAGGAAGATAAAGGCGATAAAAGTGTGGCAGACTTTCATTTTGATGCTTTGATCGTTTGTCGCTACCTCCTCGTCCTTCTTCACTGGCAAACCTGAAGCGTCTCGTTCTTTTTATGTTTGGGTTCTTCTTCTAAACACAGGACACACTCAGCCCTACTCTCCTCCCCATCTCTCTTTACTCAAGGTTCAAGGTTCAAGGTTCTTTATTTGTCACATGCATAGTTATACAAGTATAACACACAGTGAAATGTAGCCTGACACGCTCCTCGACATGTGCAAATTTGGGGGGGGGGTGTAGAGGAAGAACATTATATATATATATACATATACATACATATAGTATGTACATTGGGTGAATGTGCAGTAGTAGCAGCAAGCAGGTGAATTCTGTACATTAATATGAATAGACATCTGACTATTTTACAGGATAGACAATATAAACATATTTAAAATTAAAGGAATTGAAATGTACATTGTGCCTTGGTTTAGTGTCTGGAAGAGTCCTGTCTCAGTCAATTATAGATGATGTGAGAGGGCGGGTGTGTGTGTTTAGGGCACGGATGGCTTGGGGATAGAAGCTCCTCTTGAGTCTCTCTGTCCTTGCCCGGAAGATGCGGAACCTTCTACCAGATTGCAGAAGTTGGAACAGTTTGTTGCCAGGATGGGATGGGTCCTTCAGTATCTGCGCTGCTCTAGTCCGGCATCTCCTGGTGTAGGTGTCCTGAAGCGGGGGGAGAGCAATCCTGCAGCAGCGTTCTGCTGTACGGATCACTCTCTGGAGAGCTTTTTGGTCCTTCACACAGCTGTTCCCAAACCACGATGTCATGTTCTGTGTGAGGATGCTCTCCACAGCGCCTGTATAGAAAATCCTGAGGATCTTTGGAGAGACCCTGAACTTCCTCAGTTGTCGTAGGTGGTACAGGCGCTGCCTAGCCTTTTTGGTCTGGACCTGAATGTGGGCAGACCATGTCAGGTCTGAGGAGATGTGGACACCAAGATACTTGAAGGACTGCACCCTCTCCACTGGAGCTCCATTGATGATGATGGGCTTGTAGTCTCTGTGCTGACCCCTTCTGAAGTCCATCACCAGCTCCTTGGTCTTGCTGACGTTCAGCTGGAGGTGGTTGTCCTGGCACCACGATGCCAGATTCTTCACTTCATCCATGTAGGCCGCCTCATCGTTGTTGGAGATGGCACCCAACACCACTGTGTCGTCAGCAAACTTCACAATGGTGTTGGAGCCGTGGGTGGCCACACAGTCTGAAGTGTAGAGGGAGTAGAGCAGTGGCGAGAGGACACATCCCTGAGGTGCTCCTGTGTTGATGGTGATGCTGTTGGAGAAGCACCTGCCCACCCTCACCACCTGAGTCCCTGCATTTGATCGTATTAACTGATATAATACAATGAAAGGATAAAAAATTAAAGCCCCATCTAAATGTTCAAATATGTAGAATTCATGTGGTGACAAATGATCCAGTATAATTCCTGGAGCAATTTCTTCACAAATTTCAGAAGTGGAGTTTTTGGTGTAAATTCGGATCTTTTACTCAGTAAAATCATTTTTTTTAGTAGTAATGAAAGACTTACAAGAGCTTAAAACCATTAACAACAACCAATTAACTAAAGAAGAAGTTAAACATAAAGAAAAAGAAAATAATGTTTAAATACAGTTTTTGTCATGGATCCTATGTGTTAGCACATGATACAGAATATAGCGGTGCTTCAAAAACAGATGTCAAGTCATGATTCTGTCTAAATCTTTTTATGAAGTTTTGTCTTCTGCTGGGAGTCATTCCACAGCAACATCAGACATATTTACTTTATTAAAAAGTCAGACCAGATTTTGGGGCAATTTTATACTTCTCTTTTCGACCCATTATCACAGATCAAAAATAAATAAATAAACATAACTAAAAATCCCCCCTCCATGAATCGGGGTTTGTGTCTCCCACAGGTTCCAGGGTGTGTGCTGACAGTTAGCTTTTGTTCCCTGGTAGGGTCTCCCATGGCAAATTGGTCTGGGTGAAGGACCCGACAAAGGCACTTATCAGTGTAAGCTCAAGGGAACAGTTCACCCTGCCTGGGATAGGGTTACCAGGGCCCTGCCCAGGAGACAGGCCTGGAAGGGGGGGGCCAAGGGAGAGATCTTGGTGGCCAGGTTGGACCGGAAGAAAATGGGTGGATGACAAAAAAAAAAAAATCCCCCCAAATAAATAAATGAAATTGCAATTATTTTTTCTTTTTCTGTTGTAACCATCTCCAAGTAGGTTATGTTTCTGGTAGTTTTAACATGCATGTGTGTCATTCTTTCTGTGTGTAAACACAATAACTCAAAAAGGTTTGTGTGAATTCTAATAAAACTTTGGTGGATGTTTGCACTCTCAGAGTGCTTCGTGGTTTTTAGGGTAGGAGGGTTTGTTTTCCCCTCTGGTTCTCAGATGTTCTCAGAGTTTGGAAAACCTGTTTGGAAAGAAGACATACCAATATACAAATGTTTATTATTGCTTTGCAACTTTACAGATCAGTTTGATGAGCTGTTATTTAATCCTGATATTTGTCACTACTCCTACAGCACCCCCAGGTGGTGCCTTTGAATATAAGATGAGCTCTAATTTTGCACCAGAATGAGAAGAGAAATTATTTTAAACCAAAATATTATAATGATCATAATGCTCAATCTGTAAAATCGTTATCTTTTAGTAAAGTGAAGAATAAAGAAGTGTTTAAAGATGTTGTCTGTTGTATCAATCTGTGTCTGTTGTGACACATAAATTCAGGCCTGAATGCTGGATTATTTGTGCTTTCATGTCTGTTTAAGTGTAAGGTACACTTGGTCTTCATCCCTGCTGGCTGGATCCAGGCTCTGGTATACTGACTCTTCAGGTGGCAACGTCAGAGGATTGTCATAGAGAACAATCTGGAAAAGACAGAATGATGAAAGTAACCCTGTTAAATCAGAAGCTCTTGAGGTTTGAGATAAGCACCTTTAGGTGGGGGAACTCCAGGCCTCAAGGGCTGATGTCCTATCTCCTCAACATGTCTTGAAGTTCTCCAGAGGCATGGTAATGAACTAATCATTTGATTCAGGTGCGTTAACTCACGGTGATATCAGAATCAGAATCAGAATACTTTATTCATCCCGAGGGAAATTAGGGTTACAGCAGGCAGCACGCTAATGGCGCATGCGCACTTACAATGTCAGAACGATACCGGTACCCATCCCTAATTAGGAATAGTGCCATCATTATTGTTGTTCTGGCTGAGTATAAAACTTTTGGGCCAAGTCAGTGTACTATAAGCGCTGCTCTATGCTGTTCATAAAAGATGCAAAACAAGATTCCTCCCCCTGCCTTCATTGGTATTCGTCATGTTGACATCATAAACAATAGATTCTGTACAAATTACCTCGCTCTTTTCATAATTCATAATTTTCTGTTTCTTCAAACCTGAAAACGGTAAAACACAGAAAAGTATTAGACAAACATGAAATATTCTTAGATGTAAGGCTGGTTGGAGACTGTACACTCTGTGCGCTCCACAAATGTCAGCAGTCGGTTACAGGGTTAAAAATCCACACATTAGAATCACTAATCAGCTTATCATAAAGGTGCCAAAGAGGTGAAACATAACTCACAAGAGTCCGTAGTCTTCTTTTTGCAGATGAGATGCACAACAACAAACAACACCAAAAACACCATGACTACAGCTATAACCACAGGCCAGAGAAAACCTGCAGAGAGAAAAGAGAAGACCAAAATATGGGAGAATATAATCTTTGTATAAAAACTACTGTTCTTATATATGTATGTACGTATGTATTTATGTATAGAAAAACTACCCCTTCATGTTTCTGGATTGAGAGAAATAACTTGTGAAATATATTTCACTGCACCTGAATTTACAAATGTTATTTCAGGCTGTTTAGTGATTGCTGTGGAAGTTGAAAAAGATTGCGGGCCCAATGCTGGTGTTGAAGCTGTTGATGCTGCAAACAGGGACACAATCAGAAACATTACTGATGTAAAGAAGTTATCAGTGAGCAATGAAAATATTGCATGTTAATGATGACTAGTAAAAACTCACCTTCTGTCACCGTGAGCTGAAAGCTTTCAAACAAATATGGATCCAAGTCTCTGTCCAAATAGCACCGGTACAGCCCCGAGTCAGATTTTTCCAGCTGTGTGATGCTGACATAAAAAACTGCATGACGTGTTGGAAACTCTTCTTCTTTGTATTTAATAAAGTATCTGCCTCTTTGAGCTACAAGGTCGGCTGTTTCAATGAGAATGTTTCCCCTTTCACATTGGTCCTTACATAAGAGCTTCCACTTTCCAAAGATATAAAATGAACATTTAACTGTGATGTTTCCTCCTTCCACTCCTGTGTGCATGGCAATCTTTGCATTGTAAGGAACAGTGTTTCCATCCTGCAGTGCTATGGAAAAGATTAGTAAATCATTACTATCACTCAAATAGATATTCGGGTCTAATGATAATTTGAAGATCAACAAATTGATTTAACAATAATTCTCTGTACAAATATCCACATTTCCTAACACCTGAAATACTATATTAACGTTTTATCAGCTGTAATTAATATTTAGAATCTCTCTATGTTCACCTAGGTTGATTTTCTTGCTTAATTTTATCCTTTAACCATCAACTAAATGCTGATGTTCTTTCAGTGGATACTGAAGCTGAAGACGTACTTACTTGTGAAAGTCTGCTTTGTTTTCACAAGTATTTAAGCCTCAGCTCCACCAAGAGACTCATCAGTGCCCCTCATGAAGAAATTTATCACCAAGTCACATTATAAGTCACAATATCATAACTGTGCACCCAAATCAAGGTAAGTCTTTGGCTAATTATGAGCAGCACAAGACCCGTTTAACATTAAGCAGTAGTTCACCACTGCTGCGAAAGGGTGTTTGATTATGTTATAATATGTTGATTATGTTACTCAACCTCACGACTATTCCTGAGGCTCTGAATGCAAGTTAACAAAAAAAAGTTTGGTTTAGAAAATGCTAATATAGTTGGAAAAGGCTCTTTGGTTAATCAGAATAAATGTGTTCCTGTGTTGATGTATAAACTATTCTGAGAAATACATGAAATGCAAGAAAGAGACAAGTGGTGTCAGAGTGATGAAGGTAAAATCTCCATAGTGACTAATGAATCTTAAAAATTAAATCAAATAACAAAAACCTTTAGAAATAATACAGGTAAATGTACTTACTGAGGAAGATGAAGCAGATAACAATGTGACGGACTTTCATGTTGAGACTTTATCACTCGAATCCTCGAATTTCACTGTCATATCAGAAACTCCTTATTTCTAAATGAAGAACTTGTTCTGCTAAACAAACAGTCAGCCCTACTCTCCACCCAAATTTTTGCATCATTTCTCTTAATACAGTCACAGCAGGACACTTGATTTAGCTAAGTCACGGTCAGATGACTTTGAAAGAAAGCTGTTATTGGTATTTTTTTCTTATAAAGATATGAAATAAGAAAGTTTTTTTTGTTTAGTTTTTTTTTAATTATAAGATTAACTGTATGCTCTTTCATGAACCCTCACTGACCTTTAAGGTGTTGTAATTACTTTAAGATTTCACAAGAGAGATTGCAGGAAAACAGCTGCTATGAGGAAGCACGCTCAATGAGTATATCATTTTGAAATTTCTAAAAATGCAAGAACATGAACATGCTGGTGGCAGAACTGCATTTTTCTTTTTCAAAAAAAGAGGGGGAAAGGACATATTTTTCTCTTCCGGGTACTGGTTGTTTTTTCATTTGTTTGTTTTGAAATAGAAATGAATACCTAAATTTAAAAATGTGCATTCTGAAACTAGATGAAAAAGTAGCTGATATAAACGCATCTGAAGCGCTATTATTTTGAAATCCAAAGTTCCATAAAGTAACGCTGAGTGTGTACCCTGTCATCTACTCTTCCACTGGTCTGTGGAAACAAAAACTTTCCTTGCAATAGATTCTGAATTCACACACAAACAAGATCATGGTAGCGATTTCACAAGGCTATTATTATGAAATCCAAAATCAGACTGACGTGTGATATTGACTGAGTAACAATATGAGGGCGTATTCTGTTGATCTACGTATAAACTGGTCTGTGGAAACAGGAAGTTTCCTTATAACAGCCTTCTAGTTTCAGAGAAAAATTGCGCATATAAGACATTTCTGAGGGCTTTCAATTTGAAATTAAAATTCATGTTTCTTTTTTTACAAACAAAATATGATATTGGCACAATAAAGGATTTTCTTTTTACCACACAAATACAAAATTAATTGGTATTTTGTAATGAAATCGAAATTCAACTGTAGACAGGCTCATTTGTGTTATTGTGTCTGTGTGTGTTAAAACAGAATGATAATGATATTTATTATGACACTGATGTTTACACTCTGTGAAACAAAGTAAGCATAAACAGACCGGTGGAAGTTTGGAAAGTTTCCTTAAACGTTTTTCTTCCACTTTCTCTTTGAGAAACCTGTCACGCTGTCACTTTTTTTAATGTGTAAATAACTTTGAGACTATGGGGTAAATAGTTTAATTTTATCAGAAGCATAATGACCATGCTGAGGCAAAATCAGGTTTGAAAACTGTAACAAACTCTAATCAATAAAGATGTGCCTATCCTCACCTATGGTCACAAGCTGTGGGTAGTGACCAAAAGATCAAGATCGCGGATACAAGCGGCAGAAATGATCTATCATGTAGATCGACTTCTTTCCATAGTAGAACTTTTGGAAGTATTAGAAGCAGGTGTTACTGGTAGGGACTCAAGCCAATACCATCATTTGCAATAGTTAATATCATTGTATGTATTATGTAGAGACAAAAGTAGTAGTTTTCATCAGGAACGGGTTCTTTAAAGTGTAAAAGAAGGTTCTGGAGAGCTGCTAAGTCTGCAAAGTTTTTGAAAACTTTATTGAGTTGAATGAACTCATTAAGTAAAAAGAAGACAGAGTCATTCAAATGAAAAGACTGAAAATGCTGAGATCAATTAATTAATAAAACTTCCATACTTAGTAAGGAAAAAACAGGTAATTTCAATTTCAATAAATGTAGTGAAGGAATAATAGCGGTGCTATATTAGGCTTAAATGTGGCTCAGCAGTGCACATTCTTGACTCACTACTTCCTCATTTTAAAATGCACTAAACGTACAAATAATTGTTTTCTATATTTATCTATATTGTTTTGGGTTTCAGACATTTTTAAGACATGTACCACAGCTATTTAAATGCAAAGTATATCCTTTATAATATTACTGACTGCATCTCATTTTCACTGTATTTTATTTCATTTTTACAGCTCAGTATCCAGAGAAAAGCACAGAGCTGCCTGAGGTGTCAACACCTGAAGACACAAGCGATCCAATTTCAGGTAAAACACACCTTACAAAGTAAGTCTCCCACTTCTATGGGAGTTTCCCTGTGTGAGATTCAGGGAGTGTAAGTGTGAATATGTTAAGGCAACATTGAGTCAGTTCAGTTTGACTTTCTATGACTATTTCATACAGTTTCATCTCCTGTGTTTAATAAAACAAAATTAAGAAAAAGCTAAAGTGACTGTGGAAAATTACAGTATGTAATTTTCACTGTTCACAGCGTCAACCACGTTCCCTACAACCACCAAACTGTATGAACGGGAGCTGGCTGAGAAATCAACTACAGGTATTAATCCACCTTCTTGGCTTTAATTACCTTGCAGTCCTACAGCTGATCATTTTATTAAAGATGAAAGACTTTAGACAGTTTTTCAACTCTCAGTAATGCCATAGTGATCGTTTGATATATGGACCTGCAGCGGAGTTTAGGTCCAGACACGGCTAGTGACGTCAGACTGAACAACCGGATATACGCTGGATTCTGAGGACTCTCCTTATCAATCTTGCACCTTCCGCAATGGGTGGCTCGCGTATACGGACAGGACATGGCTGCGACAGACTTCCCAAATCCACCTTCGCTTTTATAGCCGTGGTCTCTCATCTTGCTTACATGAAGTAATTTACTATTACTACTCTGAACTGTGAATTACATCTGAAATAATCAAATACATGAAATAGAATGATTAATAGTACATTTCCCTTTTTTTAGGGAATGACCTGTATGTATCTGTATGAAATCAATAAAAGGATCAAGTGCTGCATTATCTTTAGTTACATTGATAATATTTATTTATGGTGAAACAGTGGTAAAATATCGCTGTTGCTTTCGTATAAATGAAGCGGACATACCTGAGTGGCCGCGATCTAATCTTGTTTACATAAAGTAAACCTGCTCCCGAGCAGGTTTACGCTTACGGATCTGTTGCTATGACAGCAAGTCCCGGATGAGCTTCGGAGAACCGAACGATCCAAGATCAGGCGAAATCATCAGCAATCAAATCCAGCTAACTTACTTAGCGAGGTACGAAGAACGGACCCCAGGTTATTCTCCTGCTTGTCTTTTTAGTAGACCACATATTGTAGTTATGGCTACAATATGTAATAATACATATGATTTATGTACTACATATTGTCGTATGTAGTACATAAATCAGTTGACACCAAATACTGTACTCAGACCACTTAACCACCTGCAGTATTTAAGTGTTCATGATCTTTTCAACTTTTTAGCGTCCATCAACAGAGTCTGAACAAAACAAGAACAATCAGTAGCAACTTGGATACTTTAATTGGATTGAGAGAGAAAGCATTGTATTGTGCTTAAACAGCACAGCTGCTTTGAAAAGTTCAATAGGTAAACGCTCTACAGCAGGGGTGCCCAATCCCGGTCCTCGAGAGCTACCGTCCTGCAGCTTTTAGATGCATCCTTGTTCCCACACACCCGAATCAAATGAATGGCTTGTTATCAGGCCTTTGCCAAACATAATGGCATGCTGAAGAGGTAATCAAACCATTTGATTCAGCTGTGTTGGAGTAGGGATGCATCTAAAAGTGTTCCGTTATTTGAGGTCATGGATGTTATTTGACTGGAGGCATAACTCACAGACACACGAGACGCGCCATTACTCCAATGAGTGTCCTTTATTATTTTTCATCCCCCCCCCCCCCACCCCCCCACAACAACAACCCAGCAGAAACGTTCCTACCACTTAACATTTACCTGATACTACAAAAAGCTGCAGGATAGTAGCTCTTGAGGACAGGGATTGGGCAGCCCTGCTCTACAGTATTTAATGAAAATTATTACCACAAGGGGGCAGTGTTTTCATCAGGTTTTAGTCAGGCAGCCGCAGTGGATTCAGCTCTGTTCTTCTGTACTGTTATTTTCATGAATGACTTTCCAACGATTCTAGTGCTTCTGTGCTCTTCTAGCTACCAAAATAACTGTGAAATTATTTCTGATCAAAAGTTGAGCTAAAAGTAGCTTTAGGGATTGTAGAACAGCTCATGTTGGGCAGATTTTACTTTTTAAAAAAAAAAAATCATCCAAAACCTACATTAAATGAATAAAATGAAGAGATAAGGTGCTATGTGGAATGGCAGAGCTTGGTCACTGTCTTAAATAGACACTACCGGTATGAAGAAAAGTGTATTTATCATGTTTATTCAACACCAAATCTTGCAGGTATTCGTTAAAATGCAAACCACACCTGATCAACTTCCTAATTTCTTGCTTTGTCTCTTATAGTTTACACCCTGATTGTCATATTTACTGCGGTTTGTGCTACGATGGTTGTCATTGTGGTGCAGGTGGTTTTACTACTACTGTTTTATAAATGGAAGTCAAAGGTGGAAACTGCTGGTGAGTTACCTGCTCAGGATTTTATTTATTTATTTATTTATTTTTAGTTTATTTAAATATACCACTGGGGATGGGAACTGATAAGATAAGTTCTCATTGGCTCATTGTCACCTTGATCTCTAATCAGCATACCAAAGACATTACATTCATGCAAATGAATCACATGCTACTAAGTCAAATGTTTGTGAATGTTGGCGGTATTGGCCGTCTTTGTTGTGATTGGTGTTGAATTCATTGCTCAAAAAAAGTAAAGTAAAAAAAGTTATTACACATATTGCACACAACACTTTTCTTAAAAGTAATGGAGTACTTTATATAATTACACCCAGTAGAAAGACATTCATTATACTACTTGTTACATTACTTTCATGTCAACAATACAACCCTACAGGCTACAGCCCTGCACACCAACACACACCAGCACAAAGAGACTTTAAAGCATCACTGTGATTCTACTGCAGAAACATAAACAGGTAGAAACGGAGGCAGCAGCATAACTGCTCATCAGTTTGTTACCTGTTAAAGTGACTTCTTGACTAGCTTATTGTTAGCATACTGTCTGTGCAGGTGCTTGCTAAGAGCCGAAGTTGCGTTAACAGTATAATGCAGTTGTTTCTGTCTTGGAGCATTGTCCACTTTACCATTTGTGCAACAAAAATAAACGTAATGTCCATAGTAGGGTTGCCAACTGTCCGGCTTAGTCCCTTATGAAATGTCCCGCATATTGACCGGTACCTGCAATGTCCCTTTCTGACCAACAGATGGCACTGTGATACATACCAAATCTGATTTGATCGTGATTATATCAGATAAGCGCTTGTGTCCAGTCAGTGATGGCCCATCATGCACACCAGATGTAAGGTGTTATACGTGATTCGTAAAAATATGGCGAGGTTTGGTCTGCGTAGCATAATAAAATGAGTCATTAAAGCCGGTATTTAAAATTTTTGTCTTGCTTATTTTTCAAAGGAAATGCCCAGATATGACGCAAATAACAAGAAACTGCATGCAGTCATGACGCAGTCTGACCCAAGACAGTACAAATTTCCTGCGAGTAATTCTTCCTCCCTGTGTTTATTTCAGGAGTTAGAGCTCGATATAAGGGTTGAGTCTAAAGTCTGCACATTTAACCTCATTGCATAATACTCACCACGTTATCATTTACAATTTTTGATGTCATAAAAAGCATTTATATAATAAAACAAGTGAACAGATGTTTTTTCACATTTTTACACCTGTAATTTTCTGTTCAATAAACGAACGTTTTGATCTCATATTGCTGGAATTTGCTCACTTGGGAAAAAATATAAACTGATTAAAAATAAAAACCACATCCTAAAATTGTTGCACTTTAAATGTTTTTATTTTAATGAACACATTCTTCAATCTAAATGAAGCAGCCATCTGATGCTAATAAGAAAAAGAATACAGCAATAAATGCGAAATATGCTGTCACAGCTTCATAAGTTAAATTACACACACAAATAAAAAGCAATTTTATGTGGCAAAATGTGATTATTATTCTTACTACTCATCTGAATCACCTAATTAATCTAGTTACTAATTGATCTAGTTACTTGTCCTCTGAAAAGTGCCAGGACAAAATGTATAGAAGTAGTACAAAATAAGCTACAGCCAGATTTCCAACCACTTGATTGGTCTGTTTTTAATAAATCAGCATGGACTAACAATGCCATATGTGAAAAATAATCAGATAAACTGAATGTCCAATGCATCTCACCTGTTAACCAGTACCACCACAAAGAGATCAACAGCCTCATGTATGAAAACTTTTTGCACCTGAATTTGTTTGTACTTTATGAACAAATAGGCCAGTAGCATATTTACTGAAAACAAGTAAGAAAAATTCTGTATCTGATAAAACTAGACAAATGTTTACAGACGTTTTTTCCTTTAAGACACTTTGCCAACAGAAATTCTGTATTTTAACTAGCATCATTAAAAGAAGATAATCCCTGTTAGCTAAAATCAGAGGTTTCAAACTCCTCTGTCTCTGGTTTAAACAGTTCTCTCTACGAGGCTCCATAAGGGGTCAAAGGAACTAGAGATCCTTAATATGGTCTACCCACCAACCAACTGTTCCAAACATCTATTTACAAGAGATAGCCAATTAGAGAAAAAATAGCTTAAAAGAGGTTAGCTTTAATGCTACAGAAGCTGATTTCAAAAAGAAGATTAACTACAGGGCTGCACCAAGAACCAGTATAAGATAAAGGAGGATTACCTTGCTGACTGAGGTTAGCGAAACGAGATTAGCATAGCAGATTCAGGTGGGGGATTCAAAACATTATTTGATTTAAAAAATTTATGTCATTGTCATTAAATTCATTTTCAATGTGAGATCTTTATATTTAGAATCTTAACACTTTCTTTAACAGTATATTACTTGAGCTAATTCATACTCTTTGAACCATCAAATATACAATATAATCAAAGTTGTTCTATTTTTTCCTACTAGATACATGTTAAGAAATTTCTGTTTAATTCTATTCTTTTTTTTGATGATCACTTCCACTTTCATTTATATCAATTTAAGAAATCTGTATTACCACAGGCTTTCGGACCCCTGAGGAGAAAGGGACTCTTGAGATGCAGATATCTCTAAATATCACAACCTGTTATGTACGGAAATAGACACAATATATTATCTAATGTGACTCCACAAAGTACTGATTAATTCTGATCATTTTTATTTTTTACAGAAAATCTAATCGGTCTTTCTCAGATCTGTCTCCACCACAATAAGGAAGTAGTCACTTCCTTATTGTGGCACCTGGCATCTATTATTATGTTTAAATTATGCTGCATACCTTCTATGAGTAACAGCCAATCGAATTCAACTGAAATTTGTCAGATGTCCTAAAAAATAGAAATTGTATGTTTGGAGGTTAAACTGAGACATGTGTTTATACAAAAAGAGAAATTTCGGGGTGGCACATTTTTCTCAGTTTAGAATCTAAAGTGAAACTTGAAATAAGTTTTTTCTTTTTCTTTGTCATATATAATCCCTGTAAATACAATTCAGAGGGACCGGGGGCTTTAGAGACTCATAAGACTTTATCATTGCATTGACTAAACAAGTCAAATTTATATAGCTCAGTTTAAACCACCAATATACAAATCATTTCAAAATTATTTAATAAACAGACTTCAGTTCGAATTAAGTTCTGGAGGTGGAAGTTTAAAATAGACTTTGGTAAAAGAACGATAATCATAAAAACAAGTGTGCAAAAATTACTGAGGATGCAAGAGTGTGTGGGTGCAGGAAAATATGTTGTAATGAAAACTTTTCAGAAAAGGGAACTAGAAAAAGAATGTATGTGTCACACAGGCAGAAACAGAAAGTGTTTTTTCCTTTACACTTAAAAGAAATGTCCAATCTGTCTCATGTGCTGAATGCTGGGTGGGGACTCATCACCTTAATTTATCTTAAATGCTTTTCTTTGTGTAACATTTGTTCTTTAGTTGTGCTCAGATGGAAAGTTCTGACTACTCTAATTATTATCACCATAGTCTTCCTGAACATGCTCTTCATCATCATCCACACAATCATCATCATGTTTATTAATATAAATCCTTAATTTATAAAACCTGGAGTGTTTCTGTGGACGTAAGATCTAGGCGTAACCAGGTGGTGGAGTGTGTCCACTTTGGTGGCCTCAGGATTTCATGTTTGCTTTTGACAGACAGATTGAGGTGATGTCCGCAGTGATGTGCAAGCTTTACTAATATGTTGTGTTAGAGAGAGACCTGAGCATAAAAGTGAAGCTGTCGATTTATCAGTCAGTCTATCTTCCTACCCTCACCTATGGTCACGAGCTCTGAGTAGTACCCGAAAGAATGAAGTCGTGGATACAAGCAGCAGAAATTAGTTTCCTCTAAGGAAGAGTGGCTGGGCTGTCCCTTGGAGATAGGGCAAGGAGCTGGGTCATTCAAGAGGGACTCAAAATAAAGCCACTGCTCCTCCACATCAAAAGAAGCCAGCTGAGGTGGTTTGGGCACCTGACAAGGATTCTTCCTGGGCGCCTTCACGGTGAGGAAGTCCAGGCATGTTGTACCGGGAGTTGCCCCGGAGCAGACCCAGGAGTTGCCTTGGAGATTATGTCTCCCGGCTGGCTGTCTCAGTGTCCCCCTGGATGAGCTGGAAGAGGATGCTGGGGTGAGGGAAGACTGCGTTTCTCTGCTCAGACTGTTACCCCCGTGACCTGAACCCTGTTAGGCACAAAAATCACACAGAAGTGTAAGAATCAGTCTCAGCACTTAAAAAATGATGCTGCAGTTTTTTTTGACACATCTGCCAGTTTGACCTTTTCAAGAAAAGAATATGTTTAAATATCTAAGGTGTTTGTTTAGTCAGTTTGTAGAGAATCATCCTTGTCAGTTGTATTCAACCAGGAGAAAGATCTGTCAACACCTGAGACGTAAATGCCAAATAGATACCAGTGAGGAAGAGTGAAGTGGTTTAACTGGAGGAAAGGGGTGACAGGCATCATCTAAAAATGTTCAACATTTATCTCAGGTTATTATTTCCAAATGAGGTCACAGTCAAAACAAAAATAAGGAAGACTGAGTGGGAAATTGAGTAAAAGCTCAGTTTTGGAGAAGGCGGCAGGGGGGTGACATAACAGTTTAGTGGAGTAACTTAACTCAGGAAGTTGGTAAAGGTTAAACTGAGAAGTTGCAAGGATTTATTTAAACACCAGACAGAGGCAGTTCTCCAGCCATTTGTTGATTGTCTGACTGTCAAACCAACAGGCTCAAGATTCAGAATGAATATCCACCATGTTCTGTTCTTCTGTGTCTTATCAGGTGAGTATCCGTCACCAGAATGACTCTTAAATACAGCAGCTCACATTTTGTGAAGTTTTCATTATCATTATTACCAGTTTCTGGGCAAAAAAAGTTAAATTCATACTAATTTATCTCTGAACACACAGAGACTATGAATTTGCAAATTTTGAATGTTTTTTTATTGATATTGATATCATTGTTTGTCAATAAAATAGTCCAAAATATTTCTTACTGTCCAGGGTTTAAATCCAAAACCCAGAAATGTCAAATTTGGATGACAAAAGCAAGAAAAACACACCTGCAAATTTCATAAATTAGAGACATTAGAGAAAATAATCAAAATACAAGAAGGTATTAAATTAGCTAAATACTCACAACTCTTGAGTTGAGTCACAAACAAGAGTTTTATATTGACCAAGGGTGTTGTTCTTTATATCACAGCAGGACTATTTGACAAAAATACTCATCTCATCAACGCACAAACAAACCTTTATACAAAAGTGGAAGGCGAAGACTTCAGAATTGAACTTGACCATGAAGTGCCTGCAGGAAGTAGAAAATATATCTGCAGGAATGACACTGAAAAGGAAGACATCCTCATTGAAACTACTGAAAACAGAGCTGAGAGTGGCAGATACATAATACGATATGACATAAGTGACAAGAGAGTGCATGCAGTCATCAAAGAGCTGACCCAGTCTGACTCTGGACGGTACAAAATTGGTGTGAGCAATTCTTCATCCCTGAATTTATTTCAGGTAGTAGAGCTCAAAGTTAGAGGTGAGTTTCTTCCAAAGTCAAGGATTTTATATTGATTGCTTCAGGTAGTTCTCTATGTCAGTCTATATTTTTATATCTCAACAGAACTCTGTGAAGAAGATATCACCAATGGTAAACCCAAAGTCTACAGTGCTACTGTGGGAGGAGAGGTTACAATCAGATGCCTCTTGCCTTTACATTCACGAAACATAAAGTTCCTCTGTAAAGATGAATGTAAAACAACGATCATCAACACAAATAATCTCACAATTATGAATGGCAGACATGAAATTGAGTATTGGAGTAACACGGTGTTTAACGTGACCATCACAAACCTAATCAAGTCGGACTCTGGGCGGTACAAGTGTGGCGTGCGAAAAAAAGATGCAAAAAATACATGCCTGGAATTTGAGATCTCAGTAACAGATGGTGAGTTTCTACTGGAAAATGTACCTGCATGTCTCCGGGTCTGATGAACGACTTTACTGATACATGCAATGGTCCATAGTAGTCCTTCCATTTGCTTTCATTGTGTTTTCAAGATGAAGAATGAACTTTTCCAGTCCAACTTGATGCAGTCTGCAGAAACCCTGTGTCAACTTACATCCCTTAATCAAAGACTAGCAGGTTATAATCAAGCTTATATCTCATTTTAAAATGGGAGAATATGTGAGGCATCTTTTAGAGCCCTTATCACAAATAAAGTTCAGTATAACCAGAAAATCCTTTCCTTATCTGATTAAGTTTACTTCAATATCAGGAATCACACAAAGACGGTTACCACCTCAATAAGTTGATCCAGGGTTTCAGGCAGTTTGTTAAATTATTTTAATGTGCATAAAACTCTTTTCTCCTCAGTCGTTTAGTCCTCTTCTTTCAGCTGCAGTCCCAGGAGTGTTAAAAGTGAGATCATGCAATGAACAAGTATGAAAACAAGAATTAAAACCAGCAGGAATGAAGTTTGTAAGAGTCAGTGTTTATACAACTACTACTTTGGATCTTATTAAGCAGACTCCAATCCTGCTTCATCGTACAGACCTTGAAGGTGTACTATATGAGAGAAAATTACAAGCTAATTTGCCCGAGGTCATCTGCAATTCTCATGTGCAAATGGTTTAATTTGTTCAATCGTTCCCACTCTCCCCCGCCTCTCAATCAGGTAACATCCTGCTGCTGGCTGTATGCGTGACTGTGGTTGTGGTGCTACTCGCTGTTTTTGTTCTGCTCTTCTACAAACTGAAGATAAAGCGTAAGCGTGTTCAGTGTAAGTTACTTTTATTGTTTATTAAGTTTCTATTAACTCATTCACTGCCAGCCATTGGCAGTGAATTGACGGCTATAGACGTCAATTGCAGTGAATGAGTTAAAAGGAAAGAAAAAAACACGTTTCTGCTATATCTTACAGATGTGAACACGAGAGGTAATGGAAGAAATATGGAGGTATTTCTCTCTGAAATCAGTTATTTCAGCTATCACTCCTTGTCATCCCAATAATTTGTTTGTAGGTCTGTCTGTTTGCTTGATCGATTGTTTGTTTGTTTTAGGTTGCTGTCTATGATGATGTTGCTGAAGTCTACCAAAGTGCCACTGACGGGTCAACATACCAGGAGCTCAGCAGCAGGGAAGAAGCGCTGTACTCTTTATTTGAGCCTCCACCAAATGCAAATCTGCACTGATAATCAATAGGTTATGTTCGGGGGGGTTTCTTTCTGGTAGAATGTGTCTTTTCCTTTTCCTCACATTGTTTATAAATTTAGTTAGAAAAGAAGAAGAAAGGCAAAAGGTGTGGATTTACTTTGGTAAATCTTTTATTCAGTTAAAAGTAAGTGTTACCTGGTTAGTTATGGAGTATTCAGTAAAGATGTAGTAGTTTCTCGTGGTATTTTTGCTGCATGTGACAATAAAGCTTAAACAGTACGAACAATTTGGAGAGTTTTACTTTTTTTCATGTCTACATAATGAAATAAAGAGAAAAAACATAAAATCAACATTAGCCTTCACTGGTTTATTGCTAGGCAAGGAATGTCTCAAGTCAATGAGCGTGAAGTTAAATTTCAATGTTTAAATGATATCTGATCCCCTTAAATGCGGCCCTGTGAATGTAATTTATTGGTAATGTCACATGAATCATAATTATTCTTTTGTCTGCTAGATACATGTCAAGAACTTCCGTTTATTTCTATTCTTTTTCATGATGACTTCCACTTTCATTACTATTATTATAAGAAATCTGCATTGCTGTAATTTTTACGGCCCTGAGGAGGAACTCAGGTTACCTCAGGTTATATCTCAATATATATATATATATACAAACACAATATGCTATCCAGCCTCAATCTGACTCCACAGAATACTGATCACTTCTGACAGGAGATGTAGATGATCTATTTTTTCTTACATCTGTCTTCACCACAATAAGGAAGCGACTACTTGTCAGAGAGGCACCTGGTGTCTATTTTTAATCTCTTTGAAATTATACTGCAGAGTTTTCAGGAGGAGCTTATCAAATGTAACTAACTTTGATGTTCATATATTTACTCTTTGTAGAGTAAATATGTATATTTTAGAGACATTATCACGTAAACAGAGGATATGACTTACAAAATATATCCACTTCGTGTTGTATTAGGCACATGGCAACTTAGAACAAGACAAAAAGAGCATTTACCTTCTGCTGCCTTCATCAAAAATGGGCACTGATGTACATGAAATACATAAACTGTAAATAATTAAACAATGTGGTCAGACATACTGTGACCATTAAATTTCAGACAGTCAACATCCCAACAAAAAATACTCAGGTTGAAAAAGTTATTGTAGGAAGGAAGATGTGGCGTTAAAGTTCACTCCAGGTGAACCTCAGCGGGGGTTCAGTTAAAGTGTTTTTGTTTTTAAGATTTTATTTTCTGCAGCGTTAGCGGGGAGGGTAACCTTTGTGTTTTCAAAACAAACTTTAAATCCTATATTTTACTGGTAACCAGTGAAGATAGGCCTTTACTGGGCAAGTATTACTGGTGAATTCTGAACCAGCTGCAGGTCAATAGGACTGACTGATTCCTAACACAATTAAATGGTGGGTGTAGAAGAAAAGTTCAAAGCAAAATGAGGAAGCGAGACACTGAAGTGTGTAGCTTCAGCTTCCCGACTGCTCAGATATTTAGAGACTAGAAGCAGTGAAGTGATCTCCTGCAGTTTATTCTCCTACTGAATTAACTTCAGAATGAACATCCACTGTCTCCTCTTCTACTGGTCCTTCTTCTTCTCAGGTGAGAACTCATTGTCCTTCTCATCATATTGATTCAAGCGGTTTAAAGCAGCTATAGGTTCACTCAGGCGCTTTACTTTATAGTGCATTTCAGTGTTTCAGTATTAATCATATGCATCTGTTTCAATATATTTTTGTAATCTAATTTAGTAAGAACTAAAAGGAGTGTAAAAAAAAAAAAAAACCTATCTAAACCTAACTGGCCCAATGCTAAAAGAAAGGAAACCACGCAAATTGTGATTAATACTTATTTCCTTTTGTTTTCTGTCATAGTGCTATTTAATTTATGTTTTTATTTATTGTTACGTTTCGGTGTTGTCAGTTTTTTGTTTTTTGCGTGACTGTCATGTATTTCCTGCTTTACTTTGAAAGTCTGTGTTATCTTAGTGTGTTCAGTTTACGTTTCCTTGTCTCGTCAGGTCGAATTTGCCCCAGCTGTGTTTCCCTCCTGTGGTCCATTCCCTGATTGCTCCTTCTATGTATTTAAGCCTTGTGTTTCAGTATGTCATGGTTGCGATCTCCCCCCGTGTTGTAAATAAATAGTTTGTTGTAAATAGCTGTAAATGGGTTTTGTCAATACTTTTGTTTTGAGACACTTCTGTTTTGGGAATTTGGTGGAGAGCCTTAGTGGGTTTTTTTGTCGTGTGTTTTTTCCTTATTTTTATTTTCCTGCGTTGCACGCCGGTTGCCTAGGCCGGGGTGTAACATAATAAACATTATTTTGACAATTTTCCAGCCAAAAATTAACATTTGTATATATATTTGGTTTCCTTTGACGAAGTAGTAAAACCTTGTGCAAAGAAAGAAGGGAAACATATTTAATGAGAATGACATAAGGTAAAAAGAAAAAGAGTTTTAAAATTTTAACTTAGCAGTTAACTGACTGGACCTTTTAACCCAGAGTAAAATTTCCACACTGTAAGATTTAACAAATATAGAGTTAATTATATGAAAGAGAGACGAATGCAGACGGAAATCTTGATTGTCGGTAATAAACTAGATGAATTAAACAGAATCAGAGATATGCTGAACGTTCTCAGCCTGATGCTGGATTCTGTTCAACAATTAACGTTTAACAGAAAAGAGTAATCACTATCATTATGTATGTTTTCCACAGCGCTGTGTAGCTGTGGGCTCATCAGTGCAAAAACAATCATCCACACAGAAGGAGGCAGTATCACAGTGGAGTGCTCCTTCTCCTTATCTGGAAGAAAAAAGTTTCTCTGTAAGGATAAATGCGAAGAAGGAGACGTTCTCATTGAAACTGAAGGTGACACAGCTCAAAGGGGCCGATATAGCATCCAGTATGAAGAGGGATCCTTTCCAGTATCGTCTACAGTTCTGTATGTGAGCTTCACAGAGCTCACAAAGTCCGACTCTGGACGATACTCGTGTGGTTTGGAACGGCCTCTCTTACCAGACTCATATCAGGAGTTTGAAGTCAGAGTTATAGATGGTGAGTTTCTTCGTCATTTATAAATAAGGACAAATCAAAATCCTCAGTCATAATCCTCACAATGCATTGCATTTTTATGGATCAGCCATAAAGTTTTCACCATTTCGTTTCATCTGTTTTGTGTAATACAAGTGCCGCACCTGCAGATTTACCTGCAAGAACAGTCAAGACATGTTTTACTTTACAATCCGATATTGAGCCAGTATTGATAATATTAAAACTTTACAATTTTAACATGAGGTTAAAAAAAACTAAACAAAAAAAAACAACCTTTTACTGTTAAAGTCTGATGTGAGCCTTTGTTTCAGACATGAAGGTCAGAAATAAGAAAAATGACCTCACATGGACATTGAACAATCCCACTTAATTCTTAAGTCATGCCTTAAACCAAGTAATGGGAATGTTATGAAATCAATGGTTCTACTTTTTATTACCAAGATTTCTGCAAATGTTAGCTTATTGTGTTCCCGGGTAACATGTATAAAAAATACTCTGGTCTAAAAATACAGTAATTGGTGGCGACGGTCGATGTTGCCAAAACCCTCGTTTCATTTTTTTTATAGATTACAGACAGCTGCTGATCTTTTAAATTTCATATTATTATATTTCAATCAATAAACTTAGTTGTTGGTCATAAAGTATTGCATGCATCATGCATCTACATTAATTAACTGGTTTATTTTGTTATTCACAGCCTTGAAGACTTTCCCTGAGACACTGAGGCAGCTTGAACAGCACCAGACTGACGAAACAGCTCAGGCTCTTAGTTTCAAAGGTACGAGTGTGCACAGCTGCCTCTCTCATATCTACAGAATATTTTGTTATTTATAACAAAATGTAAAGACTACTTCAAGTTTTTAAAACCTTATTTTAGGAGTCAGTCAGAAAGCTTGACTTGTGACTCTCTGGAGTGTTTTTATTGTCTGGTCTGAGTGAAATAAAGTTGATGCCTTGGACTTGGGAGCTGAGAAAGCACAAATAAGCATGTTGAGAACAAACCACAAAAAGAACTCCCTGTATTTTCCTTGTCCTTGAAAATATTTGTCATCTGACTGCTCTTGTATATACAGATTCATGACTATATACACAAAATGCAAATTTTTCACTTTTAAGCTGTTAAAAGTACATTTTTGAAGGCAGACGTGGTTGGAAGTAGCATAAGTAAACTTTATATACTGTCTATATATTCTACATCAAAAGGTATTTAAGTGGGTAAAGTATTCACTTAAATAATAATAATAATAATAATAAATTTTATTTATGAGCGCCTTTCAAGTCACCCAAGGACACTTTACAATAGGATAAAACACTTAGTAAAATAATGATTTAATTATTAGTCATTTAATTTTTCTGATGTTTTCTTTTACTCCTCTGTCTCTTCTTACCTGCTCAGCTCATGTCCTGCCTTTGGTCACATGTGTCACTGTGCTGTTTGCTGCTGTTGTGTTGGTCTTCTACAAATGGATCAGAATAAGGGAGACTGACAGTGAGTGTCCCTCTAGCTCAATATTAATAATATTTTAACTAAACAGAAAAAGAAAAGAAAAGCTTTTGTATTTGCGCTCCACAGGTTTGACCACCAGGAGGCAGTCAGACACAAAGAACAACACAAGCAGAAACCTGGAGGTGAATCATCTCTGTTTATGTCTAAATTCAGAGGCTGGATCACCGAGTATATGAATGTAGGACTAATACTTTACACTGTGTTGTCAGTTTTCCACATGCAGGAAGTGCTCTCCAGTCTCTAGATGTGCAGACTTCACCCCCCCAGTGGATGAAACCTGCAGCAGTCATAATAAAATCTACTGTAACCTCTGAACCTTTGTTTCACCTTCTCACCATCAGAACTAATGCAACTAAAACGATCTAATCACTCACCAAACAATTTATTAGGAACATCTTGCTTTTACCAGGTTGGGGCCACTTGTCCCATGCTGGAAGCACCTGCCGTGTGGTCATAAGGTGTTGTACATGTTTAGCAACAATACTCATGAAGGCTGTGGCACTTAAACAATGCACAGTTGGCACTAAAGCCCCTTTTCCATTAGTACCTATTCGACTCGCCACAACTCTACTTGTATGTGTGCGCTTGTCGTCAAACGCATCTCTTATGACTCGAGTGATGCTCATAAAGGGAGCAGCTAAAAGAAAAAGAACATTAAGATCAGAAAAACATCTTGAATCCCCAAAAGACTGTTTATATGTGATATAGTGTTTGTTCAGTTTGCTTATAAAGGTTATAATTGTGCCAAAAAGGACCTCCCAAGGTGTATAACCTAATAAACAAACCAGTCTTTATTTAGGTGAAAAACTGAAGTCCATAAAAATCCACAAAGAAAACTCAGAAATGACTCCAAAATCTTCCTGAGCTCCAGAAGCACACATGAATAGGCAAAATAAGCAAACTACAGAATAAGGAGAACAGTACACAGGGTTGAAACTCAGGCCAAAAACACAGATGGTCTGACTAAGGAGAAAGGGGAGACAATTAATTTATATACACACAGTAGGCAATAAGGAAAGACTGACAATACCTAAAGTGTTAAGGTCAGGCTGTGTGGCAGGCAGGACGAAGGAGCAGGACTCAAGACAGAGGATTAAAATCAAAACGGTAGCTTTTATTGCTGGAAAAAACTAACATCAAATGCAAAACTAAACTAGAAACAGGAAACAAGAAACTTCAACAAGAAAACAAACCAGAATCTGTCAACTTGGCATAATGAGGGTACAACACAACAAAGAATAAGGGAAAACCCAGGGCTTATATAAACAGTGGGATAACAAGGGAATGAGACACAGGAGGAGAAAACAGCTGGGAGTAATCAGACTTAATAAGACAAAAAAAAAAAAGCAAAGCAGAATCCAATGACTAAAAACAGACTGTCAAAATAAAAGAGGAAGTATAAAACAGAGAAGCGGACTCTACACTGAAGCTGTGTCCGAATTCAGGGTCTGCATGCTTGAAGTACGCGCACTACGCGTACTACGTACGGTGCGTACTATAAGTACGAGAAGTGCGGAAGTGAGAGGCTTGTGAAATTGGACGGTATACGCTTCGTCGCGCTGTTCAGGTTGCCTAGCAACCATGATACTAACCACGAGACACGGTACATACAGCTTTGTTTGACAGAAATGAAGGAGAAAAATGTTTTGTTGGTCATTCATTTTTGTCATGACATCACTTTGATTGGTTGAGTATCTGAGGCTGAGACCACCGGACTGTAAAACATGATTGTTGGGCTTCATTTCTGTGCTGAACAGTCATTTAAGATTAGTTAGTGAATAACAATTAGTTAATGTTGTTCATGAGACTAAAGTCATCTCACTGTGGTAATGTAAATATAATATGGCCAATATTATAGTATTGTCAGATTATTATGATATATATATATATATATATATATATTAGGGGTGCAACAATACACAAAATTCACGGTTCGGTTCGGTTCGATACTTTGGTGTCACGGTTCGATATTTTTTCGATACAAAAAAAATGTTCATGCCTTTTTAATTTGTCATTTATTAAATTTTCACGGCACATTCCGCACCACATCTCTGTGCGTTCATCATTTGTTTGAAGCCAGCTCACCTCCTGCAACTACTTTTCCGAGAATACGTGCTTCTTTTGTGGTTCGGACTCCTTCTGACATTACTTTGGAGGTGGAGGAACATCACAGTAATTGCTTAAAGGAGCTTGCTTCTTCGACATCTTTAAGAGTTCTAAACAAATGTCTGTCCTCCTCCTGAAAATCTTATATATGCAAACACGCGTTGCAACTTCATATCTTGTGCCCGTTTTTTATTTTGACAGCGAATGCGGACCACTTATGTGCAGCCCTGGTTATTTCACTTGTCATATTGCAGCCACAGAAATTCTTTTGTCCATGAAACCATAAAGCTGCACTTTCTTTTTGCCTTATAGTCTGATTTGTCATAACTTTTCCGTTTTGTGGTAAGCTTTTCTTTGGCTGTCACTTCTTCACCCTGACCTGTCTTATTTGGCTCAGCAGAACTAAAATATTGTGGCGAGCTCAGACAAGGAGGAGACGGAGGTATCGTTTGGTCTTGCTTCCCGTGAGCTAGCCAGGGAGCACAGCCGTTTATTGACATCTGCAGAAGAACACTGCCGCTAGTTAACTGCTCAGCGAGGCAACAGCACAGCAACAACAACAACAACAACACACAGGGCGCCCTCTGACCCCGGAAGGACACACCGTCGCAGCGAGAGGGCGTCACCCGTCACTATGGCAACATAAACAAAACAGAACTGTACAAACAGAACCCCGAACAGCCCTGACCCGCTACAATATATATCCTGCTGCTTTTACACACGCACTCACATAACGCTCAGTGATTCTCTGCACGATCAACCTCTCACATGTTTAAGCTTGCTGCGGGAGATTTCACTTGTCATGTTTGCATAGTAAGCTAACGATTGATAAGACAATGTCAGAGGAATTGGTGCGCAAATTATCATCACTCACAAATACACAGTTCGCTCGATTGCAAAGTGAAAGCAAAAAACAAGCGCAAATTCAAACGCGATTTCAATATGTCACATATTGACAGTGGCTCACCGATGCCAATGACATAATTACCCAGCTACATTTCCGAAAGAATGCAAAAGCATTGACATATATTTTTCCTTCCTACGATAGCCCGACGGGCAGGGCAGAGATAGATTTTGGTAGCCCGACTGGAAAAATCGCTAGCCCCGGGATGTCGGGCAGGTGATTTTGCAAGCCCTGTATCTGATTGAGGAATCACTCATCTTTGGAAAAGAGAGTTTATTACAGAGAAATGTCTCTTTCCAAAATAAAAGCTATACTATACGCTTCTTCTGGGCTATATTCTCAGCAGCATATTAAACATATCAGGTCCCCATAAGAAGAATCATGTGCTAACGGCTGTCTAAATGACTCGGGTAAAGTTAGTAGCGTGCTTGTTGTTTTTGTCTGCTTCCACTTGTCTTTGCACTAGGATGATGTCGGTGTAAATGTGCAGTCATATTTGTTGTGTTCCCACTAGTGCTGTCAGCGTAAATCTCGTTGAAATGACATTAACGCCACAACACGGCAAATCTCCGTTAACGAGCTACCACTGATCGCCTGTGCATGGGACTGGACGGCCAACACGTTAACGAGCTAACTGCGCTAACACACTAGCTCCCACCCATGTAATTGAGCTTTGCGTGGCACATCCAACATACTGTTTTACTTTTGTCCATGACGCGCTTACCTTCAGCGTCATACCTCACATGAAAACCAAAATAGTTCCAAACGCCAGATCTGAATGAGGGTGGGGGAGGTTCAATTTGCCATGTTGCAAGGAGAGCTTAACTTCTGTCTGGCTAGCTTGCCCTGCACTCAGTGAATCTGCCTTCGACTACTCCGCCTAGGCTGCACTGTCGAGCGCAGATCCACTGAGCGCTCAACACAGACAGCATCGTCAGAAGGAAAGTTGATAAAATAATTTAAAAATTTATTTTGTATTGTTCGATACATATGGGTACCGAACCGAAAGCACTGTATCGAACGGTTCAATATCGATACGAGTATCGTTGCACCCCTAACAATATATATATATATATATATATATATATATATATATATATATATATATATATATATATATCACACCAGGCAAGACCCCAGGTGCAGGCTGTGTAAAGATGCCCCAGAGACAATCCAGCACATAACAGCAGGGTGCAAGATGCTAGCAGGCAAGGCATACATGGAACGCCATAACCAAGTGGCCGGCATAGTGTACAGGAACATCTGTGCCGAGTATAACCTGGAAGTCCCGAGGTCAAAATGGGAGATGCCCCCAAGGGTGGTGGAGAATGACCGAGCTAAGATCCTGTGGGACTTCCAGATACAGACGGACAAAATGGTGATGGCTAACCAACCGGACATAGTGGTGGTAGACAAACAGAAGAAGACGGCCGTAGTGATCGATGTAGCGGTTCCGAATGACAGCAATATCAGGAAGAAGGAACACGAGAAGCTGGAGAAATACCAAGGGCTCAGAGAAGAGCTCGAGAGGATGTGGAGGGTGAAGGTAACGGTGGTCCCCGTGGTAATCGGAGCACTAGGTGCGGTGACTCCCAAGCTAGGCGAGTGGCTCCAGCAGATCCCAGGAACAACATCGGAGATCTCTGTCCAGAAGAGCGCAGTCCTGGGAACAGCTAAGATACTGCGCAGGACCCTCAAGCTCCCAGGCCTCTGGTAGAGGACCCGAGCTTGAAGGATAAACCGCCCGCAGGGGCGTGCTGGGTGTTTTTATATATATATATATATATATATATATATATATGTACACACACATATACATATATCACTGACTTTCAGCTTGTTGTGTTTGTGGATATATGACTGACTTTAATTATTAAACATTCGCACATAAATAAGTGACGTCATATTCAGTACTTTTGACAGTTCACTCTTCGGCTGCTCCATCTTATTAGGGAAATCCCATATACATAAATGTAAATTTCAAAACTCAACCCCATCATTTAATTTGTTTTTGATTGAAATTGAATATTACTTAAACTCTCTTAAATTAACTTCCAATAAAAAAGGTTTATCATTGATTGAAATTCATTCAGAAATGTTTAACGAATGAGCTGTCACAACTTTCAAGTACAAAGTTGTTATGAAGTCTGTCACATCCGCCCCCCCCCCCCCCCCCCCCGCTATTTTTTTCTTTTTTTCTTTTCTATCCTTTATTTATTTATCCTTCTTATTTCATTGTACTGTATATTGTTACTCTTATTTGCCTTGTATGTCTACTGTACAAACTGAACTGGAATGACTGACTGTTCGCTTTATAAGTTCAATAAAGTTTGGAAAAAAAAAACCCTCTTCGGCCGCTCCCTTCTGCCGTATTTTGCGGCAAAATTGTCCACACCCACGCTATGAATTGTGGGATATATGGGACCACGAAGCGTGCACCGGACCACGCTTGATATTTGGGGAAATCGACGGCGCATTTGGAGTATGCATTTGGAGTACACTTCGAATTGGGACAGCCGTCGTCGCGTGGCGGTGACGTAACCGCACTTGAAATGCGTACTTCAAGCGTGCCGTGGGACGGGAAAAAAGCACAGAGTAGATATAATATGTTCACAGGGTAGGCACACTGACTGAAACTATAAGCTAGAGCAACACAATATAACCTCAAAACAACTAAAACCATGAATAACAAATAATCAAGAAATATTAATTAAACACAAAACACTGGGTCACACCCAGGACCATGACATTGAGAATTACACACAGCTGAACAAGATCAGATAATGAGATTTGAGAAAGTAAAATAAAAACAGGGCACAAAAGACAAAGACTGTCAACTTAAAACAGAAAGTAAACATGGCAGAGAAACAAGAAACAAAGTATACAAGGGAAGCTTAAGTAAACTTAAAGACAAATCATTACAACAACATGATGTCACAGCCCTGGGCCTTGGAGGGAGTGAGACCCCTTTTTGCTTCAAGCAAATCCAAGAGTGCAAGGACTCATTGACAATTGGTTAATTGGAGTTCTGTGCCTCCCTCTCGTATGCAGATTGAAGTGTGACAGCCCACGCAGATGATTGGCTGCCTGGGGATCCCATGGTAATCCAAGAGGCAACGAGTGGCTGATTGTGTGCACCTGCGGTTATAAAAGGCTGAAGCGCCTTCACTCTGTTCACTTCTTTCTAATCAATGATTTTAGATGTTATTTTTTTCTCTTTTTATATAAGCAAATATGTGTTTTTGTGCTTGAGTAAATTAAAGCCCAATTTAAAAAATATAAGATGTACTATGTTTCATATTATAATCATGATGGTTTTCTTTTGCGTGTACGCCAAAAATCCTGTCAAGCGGAATCAAAACATTCTTGTATGCATAAAAAATTCCTGCAACACATTTTGGAAAACTTTATATATGTAATATGAGACAGAAAATTGCATCATATTTTTATTTGAAAATCTTGTTTTCTGTAACATGCTTTGCTGACTTTTGAGTTGTCTAGTTTAGAGTTAATAAAATCATACATACAGTAGAAATCAGAGTAGAATCAGTCTTCATCTGTATAAGTGCACCCTATTTACTACTGTCTTGCAGCCACTCACGGAAAATACTTGCTCCAGTTTGGGGTGATAGACTAAACTTCTGGCCACCTGGTCTGCCACATTTTCATCTGGCTGAAGACCTTTGTCTCTCATCGCAGCCATTGCACACTGTACAACATGTTTGTACTCCAGAGGCAGGAATGGGATGAAAACATCAACCAGACAACTGTCAATAAAAGTTGACTTTGAAAAACCGCCTACAAAGAGAGATTTTCAGTAAGGAAGATGATCATCGTAAGTGGTGAACGATAAAGACATAAGGATACACTCACTTTGATCACTGTTGAAAACTATAGGAGAAATGAAACTTTCAAAATCTTTGAGCATCATCTCTTCTCGATCTTTTCCATTTTTCCAGAAATCTACAGCTGTTTTTGTAATTTGATTTTCTCCTGTATTGCTGTGAGAAAGAAAAAAGAAATAGTAAAAACATAAGAAGTGTCATAACGTGAATGAGCAACTGGTCCGTTTTCAAATATTTTGTATTTTATAATAGGTGATAACAAATATAACTATATATAAATATAATATATTTTATAGATAGTAGATGCTAAGATAGCATCTTAGTTAGTTTGTTAGTTATCACTTTTCTGATCACATGCCTGTTATCATCCAGATTTCGGTGCCATGTCCTCCAGTTAAACCTCTTTTACCTGCGCATGAATTCTGCATCATAACTCCTGCTACTGCTGGACATTTCTCGGCTGTTTATCAGAATATTGGTGTCCCTTCCTTGGACAATTGTTCCCTTAAGCCGCATGCTGATCATTTGCTCACTTTGTTCAATACCACTTGTTCAAATGTTCTTGATATTGTTGCTCCTTTTAAATAAAACAAGTTTAATAGGTCTAAAATGATCCTTGGTTAAACTATGTCACTCGGGCTGTCAGAAGGACGTGCAGAAAAGCAGAAAGATGTTTTTCTGTCGATAAGGTTGATACTATCAGGTCTCATATCTCTCCTCCAGGTTATGATCCCTCTGTTCCCCTATTTTCCTCAGTTGTGTTTGATCACTTTGAGCCTTTTTCAGTGAGCACTCTGCCCGAAATAGTCTCCCATCTTAACCCCTCTATGTGTCACTTTGACATAATCCCCTCTCGCCTTTTCTTTTTTTTTTTTCTTTCTCACCAAATAGACCATCCCAGCCTTGCCGTATTGGTCTATTTAATTTACCTTTGCTTTAATTGATTATTTTATTTTATTTTCACTTGCTAAACACGGGACAGACTTGACTGGGGAAAAGAAAAGGGAAAGAAAGAGGGAAAGAAAAATAGCGGGGAAGAGGAACGGTGATAAAGGGCAAAAAACAAAAACCAACAAAACAAACAGACAAAAAATACATAAATCAATCACCTGGATCACCTGCTAAGAAAGAAAAAAGAGAAAACAAGCAAAAAAAAAAAGCAATATAATAAACAACATCATTGCGATGACCTATGCAAATATAACAGTAAATACTAAATATTGAATGTTGTTGTGCAGCATGCAGGACCGACAGCGCACAGTGTGCTTTGAGGTAGGAGCCAAAAAGGGTGTAGTTTGTGTGTGTGATCACCCGTGTGTACACCTGTGAGCATGGACGCGCTTGTATTTAAAAGGTTCCTTCATGTAATGATCTGCTAGAGGGTGTGTGGGGGGGGGGGGGGGGGGCATAGCCCCATCCTCCTGGGCATGAAGCAGGTATGGGGGAGATCCAGGCTCCAGACATCCAGAGGCCCTCAGAGCACAAGAGACCAAGGAAGACGAACAGAGGGGCAGCCGCCACTGTCCCAGAAAGAGCTGAGGAGAGCCCCAGATGAGGGGTCACTCAGCAGCCACGTAGCAGAAGCCAGAGGGAGTTGCAGTGACGTGCCCGTGAGCTCCGCCAGCAGCCAGCTGTGCCAGAGTGACCGAGCCCCAGGCCGAGAGGCCGAGGGCACCCCACCCCCGAAGTGGCCCAAGCGAGCCCCAGGCTCCAGGCCCCGACAAGCAGCCACCAGGAGTGAGCCAGTGCGTACCTGGACGCCCATCACCGAACACAAAGAACCACCAACGCACCGACGTCTGAGAGCGTCTGCCACTGGCAGGGGGAGTGGTGGGGGGAGATAGGCCTCCATACCTTGGATGGCCTGAGATGTCCCTAGAGAGGTGGCATCTGATACCCGACCTGACATATATTGTAACAAATTAAGTTATTTTACCAGTCCCTAACAAAGTGGAAGCATTAAACTTACCCTCTGGAAAGGCTTCCAGATTTTTACCTGAGAAAGATGATGATCGATCTTTGAAAAAAAACTCCTTCCACTTTTCCATAGTCCAGATATGGCTTTATGCTGTCAATCAAACCAGGAGGAATTTCGTCCATCTCATCAAATATGAACATTGAGCGTTCACAGTTTGTAACGCTGTTTTTGATCCACTCCTGTAACTGAGACTGAGGAGAGAGCAGCAAATAGAATTAATACAGACAGAACAGACAAACCAATTAGAACAAATAAACTGAGTTTCACTTGAAAATGAAACACATGATACTCCATACTTTATAGGTAACAATTTCATTTCGATGGGGGAATTGAAGTGTAGCTGAGCGCACGTGAACAAACTTGCTGTGATATCCCTTCTTGTAAACGTTGTCTGCAATCAGCTCGCTAACAAAGTTCTTCCCTGTGCCAGTTGGTCCGTGCAGAGAGAGCACCAGAGGCTTCTTCGGGTTATCATCTTTCATAAATCCACTCACAGCTTTGAAGATGATGTCTGATGCAATGTGTTGTCCAAAGAGTTTGTTTCCCAGGTCAGCCTTCAGACCTATAGAGTGGAAGAGTACAGAAAGTCACCAAGATCAGTTGCTAAAAAGTGACTGAAATTACACTAATCCAGTAAAATTCTACTTCCTGTGGTAACCTAACATGTCAAGTCAGCCTTCAGACCTTGAGAATACATAGCAGAAAGTCAGCAGGATTAGTGACTGAAAATGTGACTGAAGTGAGAGGAGGTTTAAAAGAAAAGCTATTTGAGCAAGGGTGGACTTAGCAGATCTACCCACGCAAAAATTGAGACAAAATAAATTTTTTGTTCAGCGAATGGAGAAATTGCATAGACTGCACAAGAGCCCTGTCTACTCTCCAAAGGGGTGGGCAGGCTGCAAGCCAACAAAAATGTGTAGATCTTCACTCCTACAGCAATGACTGTTGCTATGAGAAACCATCATACAACTTGTGTACATGTGTAGTTTAGTGGAGTTGTCTACAGTGCTAACTTTTGTTAAGTATCATATACAAAACTGCCATCTCAAAAATGCCAGGATCTCAATATGGACTCAAAACAGAAGCCTGCTACTAATAAATACTGCTTTTTAGTGCCTAGCCTGATCAAGTATCTCCATAAAGATTTTTAACGCTCAATAACTGCTGTCTTTTCAGCCAGTCGTGGTTCATGTCATGAAGTCATTACAGTTAAAGTTAAAGAAACAGAGCAACAGAACTGACTTTTTGTCAGCCTGACTACAGTGCTGAAGAGAAATGTAGGGTTGTTCTTATTTTCTTCAATCAGTGATGAATAGTAAAATGATCTAGCTTTATAGAGGGCTTTTTTATAAAGCAGTAAACTACTTTTCCAGACTAAAAGATGATCTTCTAAATTAGTGCACGCCATTCCTTCTCAGGCTTTAACCTCCTAGGACCTGGCGTCCACATATGTGGACATCACATTTTGGGTTATTTAGACCAAAATACTCAATTTTGCTCTGCAAGGGCCTGATATCCACTGACGAGGACATTATAATGCTACTGTTCAATTGAAATTTTAAACGAATATCCTCATATGTGGCTCTCATTTTCTTAGAAACAAAAATTAGGTTAAAAATAATCTGGTAATTCTTTGTTTTTACATTCATCGGGTCCCAATCAGTCCAAATATCAAAGAGAAATTAAAAATGCATGCTGTGGAAGAGTTTGGGACTTAGGATGTTAAGGTGAGTTTTTGAGAGTTATACCAGGAAATCAAATACTTCTGATTTAAGGCTCTCTGTTTCTGAGAAGCTACAGTATCCAGTCATCCACAGTGAAGATGTAAAACCATTAACAGTATAATCGACCTCTGTTGGATTTGCGTTCATGTAGCTGCTCTCCACTGTGTTGGTTCAGGGCATTGAAGATGATAACAGTGGGTGAATTATATTTTTCAACTTAGTTACAGTGTTTTCAGAAAGATATCTACTGTGATGAAATCTACTACCCAGTGCTGTGTAACCAAAATGTAAATGTTTTTAGGAAATGATCAGAAAAAAGAGGTATTTCAGGAAATAATGTTAAATGTTACGTTTCTATGCCATATGTCAGAACAAGATCTAGAGTGTGATTAAAGTGCTGGGGGGCTCTTTTACATTTAGAATTAATTTAATTCAGTCTAATAACAGATTAAATGCTATGCTGAGGCTGTCATTGTTAGCATCTAAACATATATTAAAGTCTGACCACTAAATCAGATTAAATAAAAGCCCTGAGAAATCAGACAAAAACTTTGTGTAAGGCCCAGGTGGACGATAGATAATAACAAATAAAACAGGTTTTTGAGTTTTCCAGTTAGAGTGGACAAGGCTAAGCATCAGCCTTCAAATGAATCAAAACTCTGTCTGGGTCTTTGGTTAACTGAGAGTGGAAGACTGCTGCCACACACCCTCCTCAGCCTGCGCTTCAAGGATTCTGATAGTATGACTCGGGGGTGTTGATTTATTTAAACTAACATAGAAACATCAAGGATGATCCAGAAGCAATCTTATCTGGGGCAAAGCTAATTTAAAATAAACTGAAGCAAAGTGCAAAACTGTTCTGTGGTCAGATTTGATCAAATCTGTTGGGGTTTTTTTGTTTTTGTTTTTTGGGGTTGTTTTTACCAGCACTCAGTTCAAAGCCTGCATTTGCTGATAGGATGTTCGTGCATTATTACCTATGGAACTGGCAGCTTGAACAGCTGGAAAGACTTTTAGAGTAACATATGCTATCATTTCTTTTTCTGCAGGGAAAGCTTTGCATACTTCAGGAAGACTGTGTTAAATCACACACTACATCTATTGGAGATTATGTATCTGAATTTCAGGAGCGGGACCACGCCTCCAAACACGCTCCTTCCGGTTGCATCTATATAGGTTCCCCCCAGTTCCACAAACTGTTCATTCTCGTTTACGTGCCCCATCCACCCTCCCTCCTTGTTCTCAGTTCTTTAACTTCTTCACTTCTATTTAATACATGGGGATCTGCCAGGCCCGGGAGCCGTCGCCAGTCCCCTTCGAGGCCTTCCCCACACCGCAGCTCAATTCATGTCCAAGCATCACCTTTACCTACTAAAACGCTGTAAATCCTAAAATGAAGACGTGGGCCCAGCTAGTGAATTACAACAGCATGACTTTGTAGAAGACTCTGGATGCTTTACATTGAGCTCTTTGCCCAGTAGATTTACATTTAAAAAACATTACATAATAATTATCAATTGAAATAATATCAATATCTGTACTGTATATCTATGGAGCTATTTTTTTAATCATACTAGAATGCTAGTTCTAGTAAAGCAGAGATCACAAGCATTTCAGAAGCAGTCAAGTAAGCTAGGACTTTTGCGCCCCACCCTGAAAGCAGGTTAAACCAGCACGGCTGCTTCTTGGGTTTTGTTTTAAGAGACAAAAGACACTTTGATATCTAGACTGTGTAGAATCACAAAGACTCAAGGTTACACAGTTCTCCCTTTTCTACATGGCAAATGTATGAATAATAATAATGATGATAATAATACACAGTGGATCACCCAAACTGTGTGACCATGTTTGCTTCTGTATTAATCTTTTATATTGTTTTGTATTTTTTTCATGTAGATTATTTAATATACAGTAGTTTTCAGTAACCACAAGGACTTATAATTTGGAAATACAATAAATATTTGTGATGTATTATTTTGTTATATGGACTTTTGTTTTCAAGGCAGATGCACCCCAGTTGATTTAGGGGGTGGACTTCAGCCCACTACCAAGATCCAACCTGTAAAGGTGCTGTATCTGTGTCATTTATAAACTATATTCTTGTCATCGGTCTTTTTTCTAAACTCAATTTAAATCATGGAAATTGGTTACCTTCCCAAGTAAAGTTAAAAATTAATAATTAGACCTTTACTGTTTAGATTTCACAAGCTGTTTGCTGGGTGTGTTACCTGTCTTGTTGAAGGAAATCCAGTATGAATTACAGCTCTCGCCCCAAATAGAATTCCATGTCTCTTTGATATTAGGGAATTTGAAACTGCTGAAGGGCTCAGTTTCCTTGATCACAGTGGAGGAAAGTAGAATCCACAGCAGCAGGACATGTTGCTTCCTTGGTTTCATTTTGCAAGTATTGCACCTTAAACTAGCCCAAAGAACAAACTGACTAAGAGTTAACATCATGTAACTTCAGGGCGTTTCATCGTGAAATCTAAAAATAGACATCAGTTCAAACATACAAAAGGAAAGCAGTCTGTCCTCTCAAACAGTGTTGTCTCACTTATAGTATCGAATAGTCCCTCTTTTCATTAACCCTGTAATGTAGCGCCATCTTGTGGCCATAGTTGGCCATTGTCTTTGTAACGTGTGTGAACATTCATTCATCATTTTATACTTTACACTTTATTCTACACTTTACTAAGTACACAGTTAAACTGCTTATTATTGCAAATATCTAATCAGCCAATCACATGAAGGCAGTGTTAAAATGTACCTTGAAAGACAAACACCGAAATACCATTAGCTCAACATTTTTTTGTTTGTAACAGCGTGGCAATGAACATTTAGATGTCCACTGCTGTTCTAGCAGAAGGGTATCATTTGCAATGGTAACTGATTTAGTTTTACACACTTGAGTTTCATAATAAGACTGCCAGCCAGTTTCCCCTGTACCCGAATAATTTCCTGAATGTTACTCTAGCAAACTCTTAAAAATAACATTTATTGGTTTACAGTTTTAAAAACATTACACACCAATAAATGATCAACCATTTGTTGTCCTGTAATAAGTCATAGTGATGTAAAAATATTAATATTAATGTTCTTTTTTACTGAAAGAAGGTCGGGAGACAATCTAGTGGTTCACACTATTTTATTATCAAACAATTCGAGATGCACAGCTGTGCACACAAAGTACAATTTGTAACTTAAAGGGCATATTAAAGACAGAAAATACATGTGATTGGCCATTGATGGAGAGAGTCTGTGGTTTAAACTTGATTCTGATTTGTCCTCCTTGTGTTCTTTCGGCATGCCAATTGTTGGTGTTGGTGTCAGCTTTAACCCGACACCTTAAAGTTTCTGTGCCTTGCCCCACCATCACCAGTGCAGGAACACCATTCTATCATAACCCCCCACTCATTTCTAAGGCAGCTCTCGCTGATAGTGATCTGTATTGGTGTCAGTGTGAGCCAGTCTACCTTCAACACGCCTCTTCATACCATGAAGTTAAATGCATGCAACTTTCTAATAAGAAGCTAATCAACTCTATTATGAACATACATTACAATTATTATTAAAAAGGTTATTAAAACTTATTTCTAACATATTTACAGTTGGGCTGTTGATGATGTGAATAAGCTGGTTGTGACTGCTACACCTCTGGATCACTAAAGCGTGGTCCTTCAGACGTTCATTCCCACTCTACCTTTCAACAAATTCGTCTCATAAGGGAAACAACCAGGTCGTGTAAGAAAAAGCTAATGTTCTGTCATATTACCTGCTGGTGCTATAACTTTAAAACCACTCCCTTCATAATCAAGCTTTAAAAGTCCTAGATAGCAAACCAGTTTTATCACTGCAATGTTCTTGGTAAATATAAAATTATGTTTTGTTAAGTTCTTTATTCATATGCGTGACTATGTGTCATTTTATTAAGACTTGGGCATTGTTTGTGATTTTGACATATCAGCTTGGGCGTTTTATTTGTCCCTTAATTTATTGATTTTGTTATTAAATATTATTAAATATTCACAATTCGGTTGTTATCTTATTATCGTTTACATTTTCATCTTGTATTTCCTTAATAGTTTGAGTCTTTAGTTGAACTGGAATTAGTTGAATTTCATGGAGTTTATTAGTTCCTTTTGTTTTACCCTCTTTGCTTTATTGTCTTTCTCTCATCATGTTTACTACTGTCTGTGTTTTCCTATTTGTTGGTGGCGGTGAATTTTTTATTTTATTTTTTTTAAACCAATGTCTGGTGATAAAGTGGGTTTTTTAAAATTAATTTCTCTTTCTTTGGGGGGGTTGAAAGTGCTACAACTTGCTGTTTTCTTTGCCACAGGTCCATATTTTCAGTTATTTTGTTTAATAAAATTATGTAAATTGATTTGCCATGCCTCTGCCTTTGTTAATAATGAGCCTGTGTGCCTTTGCAAGTAGTAAAACCTTTGCGCTGGTTTATGGCAGTTCATGAGATTTTAGATTTTTTTATTCTTGATTCTAGACACCAATTCCTGTTGTTTGTCCATTTGAAAAACAAAAAATCTATTTCTTCAAATTAAAGCCCAACTGAAAAACCAATGGGAGGTGAAATGTTTTGGGGTTTTCTTTGTGATTTGTTTTTGTTTGTTTCAAATGTATAAGAAATCCTTATAACCTGTATTAAAACATGTCTTGCAAAAGTTGATTTCAATATGATTTATTAGCAGTACAGTTTTTTGATTCATATCTGTGCAAATGCCCATTTCTGTAACACATTTGCTGTGATGACCTGTGTACGTTAAACATATGCATAAAAAATCAAATAAAGACAGTTTTTATCGTTAATCTACTCAGATTAACTAAACAAAGCTGGGCCATTTCAGACCAATGCAAAAAAGTAAAATCAGGAGCAAATACACAGATTTTTTTTTTTTAAAAAAAAGCACAACAGTGACAGTTTAAAAGGAAACCAACACTCATTCACATATGACAGCGTTAATCTTGAGGTACCCATTTGTTACCTCAAAAAACAGAAAACTCCTCAGGCTCTTTATTCAGTATAAATGAGACAGGTGAAGGCTTCCTGATATCAAAGCTCAGACACAGAGACAGACTTCCACACAGACAACAGTGAAATATTTGAAATAACCGAAATATATTTAATTGTGAAGGAAAATAGAGCAGCTTTCAACAGTGCAGAAAGTGTATGGATTACGATGGATTTTTGGTTCATGGATCTAAACCATAAACCAAACATATTCCTGATTACTGGGGAAAATTCAGTGTTGGCACACCTAGACCCCTTGTACAGCAATCTGAGAAGTTAGTTAAGGAATTACTCCTCTTTGGACCCACCTCTAACAACCTCAAACCAGGATAACAGACAAAGGGAGAGAGCGAGCAGTCATCACAAGTGAACTTTACCTCCTTAGATGCTGACATTAAATGTACAAGTACAACCTGCTTGCTACAGTCATACAGCCACTCTTGACAAACACATTCTCAGAGAGGTGAACATAGGATATATCTCTGACTACTCTGTCTGCCACATCTTTGTCCGGCTGAAAACCTATGGCTTTCATCTCAGCCATCACACACTGGATAACATGTCCGTACTCCAGAGGCAGGAACGGGATAAAAAAGTCGACCATGTTGTTATCAATCAAACCTGAGTGGATAATTCAATCAGTAAAGACATTTTCAGGAATAAAAAGGGTTTTCATCAACACTGAGTATTCATGCATTTTATACTCACTCTGGTCATTGCTGAACTGAGAAAGTGACGTTTCCAAATCCTTGAATGTGATCGCTTCTCGCTTTCGTCCTTTGTTCCAGAAATCCAGAGCCATCTGTGTAATGACGTCTTCTCCTACATTGCTATGAGAAAGACCATAAATAGGTATAGACAATTGATATAAAGGTGAAATTCAGTGAATTAATTTAATTTGCATTAACTCAAATGCAAACTAATCTAGGGACAACAAGTAAGCCTGCAGTGCGAGAGCAAAGCACTCTAATGGGGTATGAGGGTACTATAAGGTCATTAAACGATGAGGCCTGATTATTTAAAATCAGGCCTTTCAAGAAATTAAATTTTTTTTTGAAGACAAGTCATTTTGTTTGTGTTTTTGATAAACCAAGATGAATAAATGTGTTATACCTAACAATTAGGGGTGCAACGATACACAAAATTCACGGTTCGGTTCGATACTTTGGTGTCACGGTTCGATATTTTTTCGATACAAAAAATGTTCATGCCTTTTTAATTTGTCATTTATTAAAATTATAAATAGATGGTGAAAGATGTACCCTTAGGCCCCCTCCTCAATTCAGAGATGGTTTTTCCCTTTTCACGTAAATGACCTCCTTGACTCCGCACTCAAACCAGCGTTCCTCCCTGTCCAGGATGTGCACATCCTCATCATTAAAAGAGTGTCCACTGGCCTGTAGGTATAAATAGACTGCTTAGTCCTGGCCTGACGAGGTAGCTATTCTGTGTTGTGCCATCCGCTTAACCAGAGGTTGTTTGGTTCCCCCGATGTATAAATCCTGGCCATCCTCCTGGCACTTAACAGTGTACACTATGTTACTCCGTTTGTGTCGGGGGACTCAATCCTTGGGGTGGACCAATTTTTGGCGCAGCGTATTTTGGGGTTTAAAAGCCACAGATACGCAGTGTTTAGAAAAATTGCGTCTCAACTGTTCTGATACTCCTGATACATACGAGATCACTATAGGTTTTTGCTTTTGGCGCCTTCCCAGCTTTGACAAAAGTCCAGCTAGGATAACAACATTTACTCAGGGCCTTCTTCATGTGCTGTTCTTCTGCCTCCCTGGCCACTGTGTGTGTGGGGATGGTGTTCACTCTGTGTTGTAGCGTCCTGATGATGCCCAGTTTATGCTCCAGTGGATGATGAGAGTCAAACCTTAAATACTGATCCGTATGCGTAGGTTTATGGTACACATCAACTTTTAGATGTGCCACATTACTGATGGAAATCTCACAGTCTAAGAAGGCTAACCTGCCACTTTTCATATCTTCCCTGGTGAATTTGTGTTGGTCCACCTTAAATGTGATCTGTAAAATGTGGTATGTCCTGGTGTCCAGGTGTCATCCACATACCTGAACCAATGACTTGGTGGTGTTCCAGGGTAGGACAGCAAAGCCCTCTTTTCCACTTCTTCCATTTACAAATTGTCCATGAGGGGTGAAACTGGGGAGCCCATGGCACACCCACGTTTCTGCCTGTAGAACTGACCCTTGTATATGAAGTAGGTGGAATGAAGACACAGTTCCAAAAGCAAACACACTTGGTCAATGCTGAGAGTGGTCCTGTTGCTGAGGTTGGGGTCATCCTGTAATCTCTTACGAACTACCTCCAATGCTTCGGTGACTGGGATGCAAGTGAAGAGAGATGTAATATCGTACGAGACCATGGTTTCATCTGCCTCCATAATGACATCTCTCACCTTCTCAACAAATCCAAGGTGTTCTGGATGTGGTATTCAGAGCTGCCTACCAGTGGGTTGAGGATCAAAGCCAGAAACTTAGAGATGTTATAGGTAACCGAGTAAATCATGCAGACAATCGGTCTTAGAGTTGCACCCTGGCAGCTCTCACTCCTAACTCCAGTGAATCAATCCTGTGTATTTTCCTCTTTGAGTTAAAGTCTTTAAAAACGACATTTTCTGCCTATTTTGTGTGAGCATTCGAGCCCTCTATTCTTTTCTGGTGGTCACAGACTTTAAAACAACTCCAATTTAGAATCTCCAGGTAACCTGATATGAACATCTTTGTAATGAAAGAAAGCCAGAGAGAACCCATGGAGGTAAACACCTCACCACTGTGCACCCAAAAATGCAAGACTGAATGGCAAAATTAAAACACGAATCCAAAATTCAACAACAAATGACAACAAAATTTACTTTTGAACAAACACTACACAAGAAACAGCCAAATAATTACAGGTATTTTATTAATGTCTGAAGCCAATCGTGTGGTTATGAACCTGCCCTGTTGAAATGCTTTTAGTTTTTACCTGAGAAACATGAAGATTGATTTCTGAAAAGAAATTCCATCCAACTGAACCTGGTGGCTCAGAAATGGCTTAATACTATCAATCAAACCAGGAGGCATTTTGTCCACATTTTTAAAAATGAACATGGAGCGTTCACCGTTTGTGACATTGCTTTTGATCCACTCCTGTAACTGAGACTGAAGAGAGAGCAGAAAAAAGAAATTCATATCAGTGGCCAAACAGAAAAGTTAAACCATTTTACTTGAAAATAAAACGTGTGGTACACCATACTTTATAGGTTACAATTTCACTTGGATGTGGGAAGTGATGTGTAGCTGAGAACACGTGAACAAACTGTCTGGCTTTTCCCTTCTCATAAATGTTTTCAGCAATTAGCTGGCTAACAAAGTTCTTCCCTGTGCCAGTCGGTCCATGCAGAGAGAGCACCAGAGGCTTCTTCGGGTGGTCATTGTCCATGAATCCACTCACAGCTTTGAAGATGATGTCTGATGCAATGTGTTGTCCAAAGAGTTTGTTTCCCAGGTCAGCCTTCAGACCTATAGAGTGGAAGAGTACAGAAAGTCACCAAGATCAGTTGCTAAAAAGTGACTGAAATTACACTAATCCAGTAAAATTCTACTTCCTGTGGTAACCTGACATGGCAAAACAAAGTTAGACCAGTTTTACATAATGGCCATATAACAAGCCATTTAACATTATGAGCAAATGTCATCTTGGCTGCTTCGAAAGGTAAACTAGTAAACAGCTATATCAGTTCAACTGTTGCCGGAGAAGTACTGCAGGAGAAAATGTCTCCAAACGTAGTGTTTAAATTGTTCAAACAACCCAGTAAACAACCCACACTCTGAAATCTTGTCTCACAGGATTTCAGAAATCTTGTCTCACAGGATTTCAGAAATCTTGTCTCACAGGATTTCAGAGTGTACTCGGGCGGGATTATCGCTCATGAAGTCAAGCTTTCAGGTCCAGCGAAGTTTTGTTAATTCACTTTTTAATTACGTTTTCCTTAATGCCCGAGAGAATTACCTCAGTCGTTTTGATACTGGGAATTATTGTCATTGAACACATAATTTTTTAATTTAAAATTTTCATGACAAAGATCAATTTTTAATCTTTTGTAAGGCAGACTGAAAGGATCAGTGTTTGTGGAAGCATTGCTAGTGCCCGTCCATATGGTGCCATTTTTGCTGTAACCAGTTTTGACTGATTGACAATATCATGATGTTTACAGCTGCCCAAACCAAACATGGCAGGTAAAAACCCATCCTGCTGCTTGTTAGGTTTTGGCTGTGAGAGTTGAAAACCAGAAGTCATGGATTTTTAATGTCTAGACTGTGCAGTAATTTAGATAATTAAGGTTAAAGCCAATTACCTATAGTAACAGTTAAACATACCATTATCATATTGCAAATATCTTTACACGGTTCATCATTTCCATAACCACTTATCCAATTCCATGAGGAGTTGGAGTCTATCCCAGTTAACTCTAAAGAGGCAGGATACACCCTGGACAAGTCACCAGTTTAATTAGCCAGTGTGCACCACCGGGTTCTTAATTGTGTCCTTGATGCCACCAGTCCCTTTACCATACAATAATAATAATAATAAATTATTATTAACTATTATTAACCTATTTATATCTCAGTTTACAGCCTGCTTTGGGGGATGGAGAAACATAAGAACATTAAAACGGTATGTTTAAACAGAAGAACACCAAAGTCACAAATGAAACAATGAAGGAAAAGATAAGAAAAAAAAAGAGGGCAACTGATATCGAGTCTCTTACATTATAACACTACCCACCTGCTGCATTGAAGCCCGTCCCTTCATTATCACGCCGAGTGCGGTGCTCTGTTTTTGGAATGAAATATTTGAACAATACCCCTATCCCAGTCCCAAGTAAGACACTGAGAGGCTCTATTGCTTGGTTCGAGCCCGAGCAGAGTAGTATCCCCAGCAGCAGGATGTGTTGCTTCCTTGTGTTCATTTCGCACGTCTTCAACAAACTGAAAGACAAACTGCAAAAGTAGACTTAGTCAACATCATGGGTGTTCCCTGAGGGCATGCAGAAGTGCTGAGTGAAGTCCATTAAAGTACAGGGTGGGCCATTTATATGGATACACCGTAATAAAATGGGAATGGTTGGTGATATTAAAGTCCTGTTTGTGGCACATTAGTATATGTGAGGGGGCAAACTCCTCAAGATGGGTGATGACCATGGTGGCCATTTAGAAGTCGGCCATCTTGGATCCAATTTTTGTTTTTGTTTTTTCAATAGGAAGAGGGCCATGTGACACATCAAACTTATTGGTAATGTCACAAGAAAAACAATGGTGTGCTTGGTTTCAACGTAACTTTATTCTTTCATGAGTTATTTAAAAGTTTCTCTTTGTTCACAGCCATTGACATGTCGAAGAGGTTAACATGTGAGGAGCGGATTGAAATCGTGTTGATATCTGGTGAACGCAGTAACCGGGTCATTGCAGCAGATATCAATGCAAGACACCCTACGAGACCACCCATCTCCCATGCTACAGTTAGCAAACTGCTTGCTAAGTTTCGTGAAACTGGTTCAGTGTTGCCAAAATGTGGACGCAAGAAAACTGTCATTAATGAAGAAACATCAGTGGCTGTCCTAGCTTCATTCAGCAAGAGCCCACAGTGTAGCACTCGCCGCATGTCACTGGAGAGTCGCATTAGTCGAACATCCCTTCGGCGGACGCAGAAGATTTTGTTCAGTGATGAGGCAAACTTTTATGTGAATGGTGAAGTTAACAAACAAAAGTGATGGTTTGGTGTGGTATATGGGGTACAACGATAGTGGGTCCATTCTTCATCAATGGAAACCTCAAGGCCACTGGATATTTGAAATTGCTACATGATGATGCGTTTCCCTCTTTATGCACTGAAGCTGGCACGTTCCCTGAGTTTTTCCAGCAAGATGGTGCACCACCACATTATGGGTGCCAGGTCCAAGCATTCCTAGATGAACAGTTTCCTGGAAAGTGGATTGGTTGTCGTGGGCCAGTTCAATGGCCCCCAAGGTCTCCTAATCTGACCCCCTGAGACTTTTATCTTTGGGATCATCTGAAGGCAATTGTCTATGGTGTGAAGATACGAGATGTGCAGCATCTGAAACTACGGATACTGGATGCCTGTGCTGGCATTTCTCCTGCGGTGTTGCTATCAGTGAGTGAAGAGTGGGAGAAGAGGGTTGCATTGACAATCCAACACAATGGGCAGCACATTGAACACATTTTATAAGTGGTCAGAAACTTGTAAATAACTCATGAAAGAATAAAGTTACATTGAAACCAAGCACACCATTGTTGTTCTTGTGACATTACCAATAAGTTTGATGTGTCACATGGCCCTCTTCCTATTGAAAAAACAAAAGTTGTATCCAAGATGGCCGACTTCTAAATGGCCACCATGGTCATCACCCATCTTGAGGAGTTTGCCCCCTCACATATACTAATGTGCCACAAACAGGACTTTAATATCACCAACCATTCCCATTTTATTACGGTGTATCCATATAAATGGCCCACCCTGTATACCAAAGTGATCTCTATCCACACATTTCAAACAGTAGTGTTCTGTACCACAGAGATGCTAACATTGTCTTTTTGCATCAAGCCTGTAAATTCCTACCACCTTGTGGTAGTAATTGGCTGTCATCTTTGTAAGGTTATTACAGTCATAATGATTTTCCTTAAGGACCTGAATCCTTTTCCTTAAGGCCAGAATCTCTTTAGGGGACATTTCTATTTGAACCTCGTGATTTTAAGTAAACGATACAGTGTTATGACCATACAAAATCAACAATGTACCTCATTGCTGAACCCTAGTAAAATATAGTGTATATGTATATTAAATTTGTAGCCATAACAATAAGACAGCTGAAAACACCTGAGTTCGAATTTTGGTTGGTGCACAGTGTTTAATATTGATTGGCTAGTAAATAACTTTGAAAAGTAACTTTTTATTTACTGAAAATGCAAAAGATTTCAGGGCTGGGGAATGCCCCCATTGTTTCCCTATCCTAACAATGCCTCTGGTGATCATCAAAGAATGCAATAACATTTCTGACCATTATTCTATGTTTAGAAAGTTGTTTATCCTCTACTGAGGGGGTATCAGTTTCATTTTGACTCACATAAGTTTCATTTTGAGTCTCTGCTCAACAGAAAACAAAAGTTAAAAAGTTCAGACCAACTAAGGCTACTCGTGGGTGCACTCAGCAGAAACGCACACACTACACTCTTTGTCGAGCAGGAGTAGGTGCTCCTGGTTCAGTGTTTATACTCAGTTTTGGATTGTGTAACACCTATGCCAGTCAGTCGTAACTGGCGGTGCTCTCTGAGTTACTCAGCTCCACCTCTCCTCCTTGCAGTTGAGCTAAAACCATGAGCTAAATCCTGTGTGTTTGTTTCCATTCAGAATTCTGTACAGTAGGTGAGAATTAAAAAATGTATGATACAGGTGATGAATGCTGTAATGATTTTCCAAACATCATAGTAACATAAAAGTTGTATAAATGGAGGGAATACATCTTCAATGTTAAGCCAAGCTTCAGTGTTGCAGTTAAGATGGCGCGGCCACGTCCAGACGCCTTCCTGACCGGTCCGCTCCGACTATGCACATTTTTAGTTTTTCACTTATTTTTTGCTCTGGTTTACATTCCAAAATCCTCTAGTTTTATAGTCTACGACAGCAGATCACTTGTAAACATTGGTGACAAGGTTGCACATTTAATCTTGGACACTTTTAAACCCGACCCATCCTGCCACCAGAGATACTACTCGGCACGGAGAACAACAACGGACGGGCCGCTCATCCAAGGCGTAGAACAAAGAAGCGCGCTGGCATTCGGGACAGACTGAGACAGCAGGCGCATCGCTCACCGCTGGCTGCCCAGCATTCTACTGGCCAACGTACAATCACTGGAGAACAAGTTCGATGACCTAAGAGCAAGAGTCACCTTCCAACGTGACATGAGGGACTGCAACATTCTGTGCTTCATGGAGACATGGCTGACCCCCACCGTGCCGGACCAGGCCGTAACTCCGTCGGATTCATTCTTTGTGCTCCGCGTGGACAGAACAGTAGAGTCAAACAAAACCAAAGGTGGAGGAGTGTGTTTCATGGTAAACAGAAAGTGGTGTGATGCCGGGAGCATTTCTACTCTTTCCAGCGGTTGCTCGCCACATCTGAAATTCCTGAGCATTAAGTGCCGCCCTTTCTATCTGCCCCGTGAGTTCACCTCGGTCATCGCCACGGTGGTCTACATCCCACCCCAAGCGGACACAGGTATGGCTTTGTCCGAACTACATGATGTGCTGAGTTCGCTTCAAAACCAGGACCCGGGCACAGCCCTCATTGTAGCAGGAGACTTTAATAAAGAGAACCTTGGACAAGTCATGCCAAATTTCTACCAGCATGTCTCGTGTCTGACGAGGGGGGAATCGAATTTTGGACCACTGCTATACGCCATACAAGCAGGGCTACAAAGCTGTCTCACACCCTGCTTTTGGGAAGTCTGACCACAACACCATCTTCCTCATTTCCCAGTATAAACAAAACATACGGAGGGAAGAAGTAACCAGAGATGGGCAGTAACGCGTTACTTGTAACGCGTTACTGTAATCTGATTACTTTTTTCAAGTAACGAGTAAAGTAAGGGATTACTTTTTCTTTTTTTTTCTTTTTTTTTTTTGGCCTGTCCCGTTTGGCTCTTTTGCCATCAGAATTGTTGTCTAAAGGCAAAGAAAGATGCCCAACGGATTTACTTTACCAAACTGACCATCCCAGCCTTGCCGTAATGGTCCATTTGATTCACCTTTTATTGTTTATTTTATTTTCACTTACTGAATACGGGACAGACTTGACTGGGGGAAAGAAGGGGAGAAAGAAAGAGGGAAAGAGAAACAGCTGAGAAGAGGGACGGGGGAGAAGGGCAAAAGACAAAAACCAACAGAACGGGCAGAGAAAAAAAAATGCATATATCAATCACCTGGATCACCTGCTGAGAAAGAAAAAAGAAAGCAAGCAGAAGAGAACAAGAGTAATAGAATAAACAACATCCCAATGATATATGGGAATATGACAGTAAATACTAAATGTTAAACATTATTGTGCAGCACATAAGATCAACAGAACACAGTGTGCTTTGAGGTAGGAGCCAAAAAGGGTGTAGTTTGTGGGTGTGATCACCCGTGTGTACACCTGTGAGCATGGACGCGCTTGTTTTTTGTTTTTTTAAAAGGTTCCTTCATGTAATAATCTGCTAGAGGGTGTGGGGGGGCCACAGCCCCGTCCTCCAGGGCGTGAAGCAGGTGTGGAGGAGATCAAAACTCCAGACATCCAGAGGCCCCCAGAACACAAGAGACCAAGGAAGACCAACAGAGGGGCAGCTGCGCCACTGTCCCAGAAAGAGCTGAGGAGAGTCCCAGATGAGGGCTCACTCAGCAGCCGCGGAGCAGAAGCCAGGGGGAGTTGCAGTGAGGGATTACTATTGCAAAAACGGTAATTAGATTACCGTTACTTTCCCGTAGGAACGCTGCGTTACTGCGTTACTAAAACCGTGATTTTTTTGCGAGAATGTCTCACGACAGTGACGTAAGCGAGTGCGCCGTTAGTGACAACAGCTGTGTGCAGATCAACAATGGATCATATATCGATTGTGGGAGAGAGTATGAGCGTGCAGCGTTTAAAGCGTGGAAGTACTGACCTTACTTTGAGTTTGATTCCATAAAAAGTGACAAAAACATTAGCGTCCATCGTGCGTGGGAAGAAAACATCTTTTTACAGCGAAAAAAACCCCTAAACTTCCAAGCAAGCACCGAGTGCGCAACGACATAATGGGAAACTCACAGAGAAACTCGCGGATTCTTCAACTGACCGTGGCACACCTGCACCAGGGTAAACCTCCGCCTACCGCAGTCCTGCTTTACAGGTGAAAATAGAGCAACAGGACCGCTGAGTCTTTGACTTTATTTATTTTCTGCTGTTTTACTTGCATCTATTTGAAAGAGTGAGTGTAAACACAAAAAATATTTTATTTTATGTGCTGGAATGTGTAGAAAATAGGTTTAAATGTTAAACTAATTTATTCAAGTCAGAGAATGTTGCATATAATTAAATTTTTGCTTGATGCATAAAGTTAAAAGATTAAAACTAATAAAACAAGTTAAAAAATAGACTTTTCCATTTGATTACATTTTATATGATGGATTATGTAGAAAAAGTAGAATTGGGCTGAAAGATCTATCGCTTTATCACCTCTTCAGGTTGTAAATCGTGTTTTTAAAAAGTAACTAAGTAACTAAGTAATTAATTACTTTTGAAAATAAGTAATCAGTAAAGTAACGGGATTACTTTTTTGGGGAAGTACTCAGTAATTAGTTACTGATTACTTTTTTCAATTAACTTGACCAACACTGGAAGTAACCACGAGGGACGTGAAACATTGGTTTGCCCAATCAGAAGCTACACTACAGGACGCACTCAACGATGTAGACTGGGACATGTTCAGAGCATGCACAGTCGACATCAACGAGTTTACGGAAGTAGCAGTATGCTTCGGCAATATGCTAGCGGAGGCGATTATCCTCACTGCGAGAGTCACCACATTCCCGAACCAAAAACCGTGGGTGGACAGATCGATCCGCGCTGCAGTGAATGCCAGGACCGCCACCTACAACGCGTGTCTCGCCACTGGCGATATGAGCGCCTACAAAGCGGCCTCATACGGCAGTGAGAGATGCCAAGTGCCGGTACCGGGAGCTACGCACCATTATGGACTACAAAGCAAGGGACACTGCACTGATCAACGCCGACTCTGCATTCACCAACAAGCTGAACCAGTTCTACGCCCGTTTCGAGGTTAGCCAGGCAGCTAATGCTAACTATCGCCTGACTACCGAGGACAGTGACGTCATCAGCGAGAGACCGGCGATCAGCATCGCGGAGCACGATGTCCGAGCGGCACTGAGGAGAGTGAACACAAGGAAAGCGGCGGGGCCAGACGGCATCACCGGCCATCTGCTGCGCTGCTGTGCTGACCAGCTAGCAGGTGTGTTCACTTCCATCTTCAACGAGTCCCTGGCGAATTCTCTGGTCCCCACATGCTTCAAAAGATCCACCGTCATCCCTGTGCTCAAGAACAGCAAATCCTCATCCCAGAACGATTACCGGCCAGTTGCACTGACCTCGGTAGCAATGAAGGTGCTCCTCCATCCCACACACCATAGATCCGCTCCAGTTCGCCTACCGACCCAACAGATCCACAGAGGACACCATCGCCCACGTCCTGCACACCACCCTTAGCCACGTGGACAAGAAACAGGGTAACTATGTGAGAATGCTGTTTGTTGATTACAGTTCAGCGTTTAACACAATAGTGCCCAGCAGACTGTTCACAAAGCTGATGGATCTGGGACTCAGCAGCCGTTTGTGTGCATGGGTGTTGGACTTCCTCACTGGCAGAACTCAGGTGGTGAGGGTAGGTAGATGTGTCTCTGACAGCATCACCATCAACACAGGAGCACCACAGGGATGTGTCCTCTCGCCCCTGCTCTACTCTACACTTCAGACTGTGTGGCCACCCACGGCTCCAACACCATTGTGAAGTTTGCTGACGACACAGTGGTGTTGGGCGCCATCTCCAACAATGATGAGACGGCCTACATGGATGAAGTGAAGAATCTGGCATCATGTTGCCAGGACAACCATCTCCAGCTGAACGTTGACAAGACCAAGGAGCTGGTGATGGACTTCAGAAGGAGTCAGTACAGTGACTACAAGCCCATTATCATCAATGGAGCTCCAGTGGAGAGGGTGCAGTCCTTCAAGTATCTCGGTATCCACATCTCCTCAGACCTGACATGGTCTGCCCACATTTAGGTCCAGACCAAAATGGCCAGGCACCGCCTGTACCACCTACGACAACTGAGGAAGTTCAGGGTCTCTCCAGAGATCCTCAGGATTTTCTATACAGGCGCTGTGGAGAGCATCCTCACACAGAATTATGGTTTGAGAACAGCTGTGTTAAGGACCAAAAAGCTCTTCAGAGAGTACAGCAGAACGCTGCTGCAGGATTGCTCTTCCCCCGCTTCAGGACATCTACACCAGGAGATGCCAGACTAGATCAGCGCAGATACTGAAGGACCCATCCCATCCTGGCAACAAACTGTTCCAACTTCTGCAATCCGGTAGAAGGTTCCGCATCATCCGGGCAAGGACAAAGAGACTCAAGAGGAGCTTCTATCCCGCCCCACCCCACCCCTTTTTGCACAAGTCGAGGAGCATGTCAGGTTACATTTCACTGTGTGTTATACCTGTATAACTATGTATTTGACGAATAAAGAACCTTGAATCTTGAACCTTGAAGCCAGAACACTGAGGATGGGTCACAAATGGGTCCAAATCATAACACCGATGCAGCAAAAAGAATGGCTAAAAAAGAAGCACATTAGGGTAATGAAGTGGTCTAGCCTAGTCTGCTGCAAAAACAGACAAAACCCATCATTTCCATGGTGAAGAGAAACCAAGTGAACAACACTCTCCAAGAGGTGGGCACATCGATATCCAAGTCTACCCTAAAGAGAAGACTGCATGACAGTAAATACAGATGCCACTGTCATTTTCGTTCATAGCCTTGTTACCTCTCAGATCTACTGTAATTTACTCTTATTTGGCCTTACACAATAATCCTTTAATAAGCTTCAACGTGTCCAGAACTCAGCCACCCGTATTGTCACTAGGACTCCCTCTACCCACCACATCACCCCTATTCTGAAGCAGCTTCACTGGCTCCTGGTCAAATCTCACATTATATACATTTAAGGCTATTCATTCTCTCTCCCCACCATACCTTTCTGACTTGGTTCAGATCGCCATCCCATCCCAGTGCCTCAGATCATCCTCTTCCCTTTCTCTTTCTGTTCCTTCCTCTCCTCTTGTTTCTATGGTGTGGCAGGGCTTTTAGTCGCTCTGCCTCTCGACTTTGGAATTCCCTACCCCCTTACCTCAGACACATCACTTCATTCAGTCTTTCGAAGTCCAACCTGAAAACCCACCTTTTTAAAACTGCCTACTCCATATAAATTATCCATGATCTTAGACTTTCTATTTGCTACTCTAATTATTGTGTATATTTCATGTTTTTATCACTTTTTTATTTGCTGTACAGTGTCCTTGAGTGTTTTGAAAGGCACTTTTAAAAAAATGTATTATTATTATTATTATCGTTAATATTACAGAGGGTTCACTGCAAATGCAAGCCACTATAAGCTTCAAGGATAGAAAGGATAGATTGGACTAGATTGACACTAAGACACTCCCAAACCAAGTGAACTCAAGCTTCAGGAGATGAACAGATGGCCAGACATTCTCCTTTGGGATTTTTGGTAAGCGGGAGAATTCATAGCTCCATCAAATACGGTAAGTCGTTCAGGTCCTGAAGCAGCAAAGCAGCCCCAGACCAGAGACACACTACCACCACAAGGTTTGACTGTTGGTATGATGTTCTGTGTTGTTTTTACAGCAGACATAACGAGACTTCAGGATGAAAAAAACAAACAAACAAAAAAAAACAGCAGCAGTTTTTACCTTGAAACTCTCCCGTGATTCCATTTTCACCCAGTCTCTTTCTTATGGTTGAATTACAAACTCTGATCTTAACTGAGGCAAGTAAGGCCTGCAGTTCTTGAGATGTTGTTCTAAGTTCTTTTGTGATCTCCTGCATGACTATTGTCAGTGTGCACTTGGTTGGTCATCCCAAAGTCATAGAAATGGATTTGCAACCCTTGTCACACCAAATTTGTTGACCTCTGTCAATTGCATAGTTATCTGTCAAAATCATCTGAGGAAGTCATCTGACAAAGTAATCTGTCAACAATGCCATCAACTTTATTTCTGATCTTGAGGTTTTTAGACTGTGGCATAACGTGATGCTTTTTTAAAAATCTGTTAGCCTGATTGTTCAGACAGGTTAAATTTAAGCGATTTCTCAATTCAACATGGAAGTAATCAGGGTGTTGTAAATTAAATCAACTCAGATGATCCTATTTCATTATCACTGTGTGCTTGTTTTAAGTTCGTCCTTCCTGATGCTTGCAGAGTTCAGTAAACTCTATGACTAGATTTTACAATGTTCCTGTCTGATATTTGTCATCAGTTCTTAAGCACTGCATCACTGTGAAAACTGTACCTCCAAAAACAAAAGTTTTTGTCTGTGCAAACTGATACAAATCAAAAGATGCAAAAAACCCAACCTATCTCATAGATATTAGATGACTTTAGTTTCATTTGGAATCACAAGTTTTTAGTATGTTAAACAGAAAGCAATTAAAATAATTGTTTTTCTTCTAATGGTCTTCTATTATGCACTTGTCATAGTATTTGAAAAAAGCGGAAGCTTTTTTTCTTAACAGTTTTTAAGATTTTTAAGTTTTGAAAGACTTTGATAAACTTATACATACATTTATCACCACTAGACTGGACTACTGCAACTCTCTACCTCTGCCTCCAGCACTCTTCTCTCCATCGTTTGCAGTTATTTAAAAATGCTGCTGCACGCCTTTTAACTGGTACTAGAATGTATGATCACATCAATCCAATTTTAGCTAACTTGCACCGGCTCCATGTCAAATATCACATTGATTTTAAAATTCTCTTGCTTACTTTTAAAATTTTAAACAACTTGGCACCTAGCTATCTATCTGAACTCCTACAACCCCAAAAAAGAACAAAGATCTTCTACTCAGATGCTCTTAGTTCAACCAAGGTCTCGGCTGAAGTCCAGAGGTGATCGTGCCTTTGCAACTGCAGCAACTAGACTCTGGAGTAAACTTCCTGTTGATTTTCGTACTTCCGAGTCTATTCAGTCTTTTAAATCACTTCTAAAATTCACTTTTTTACTTTGGCTTTTAAATCAAAGTAGTTTGACTATCATTCGGCTTGCTTTTTATGTTTGTCATCTGTGTAGTTTGTTGGTCTGTTTTGTTTGTTGATGTTTTGTATTTAATTTTTTATTCTGTTTTTGGCTGATTGTGAAACACTGTGGTCAACACTGTTGTTTTTAAAATTTGCTATAGAAATACATTTTGATTTGATTTGATTTGATTTAAAGAATCACCTTCATTGCAAAAATCAGCGGCTATGTATTATTATTATTATTATTAATAATAATAATAATAATAATAATAATAATAACAATAATAATAATAATAAACATTGACTTACCCTTAGCATCTGGATTTGAAGGAAAGAAAAAATGTTATTTAGACAAGATTTTTAGTCCTTTTTAAAAATCAGATCAAACTTGTTGAACTCAAAATTACTTTTTTACTTTTTTTCTAGTCATGTTTACTCCATTCGAGATGGAAGCAAATGAAAAAACATACATATCAGAAACTTTTAAGGTTTACGAAAAGGTGATAGCGTTGGTTAAAATATATTTCTTGTATTTCTGTACAGTAAACAAGAAAATATGTTTGTTTGCATACCAGGCATCTTCACATGATTTTTAGTCTCTCTTTACTCTGAAATGAAATGTTAACCCATGATTAAATTATTAGACTAGTAATTTAGTAAATTATAGATTATATAATATTAATTATTGAATCCAGAGAAAATGATTTCTGTATGAATGTTCAACAAGTATTTAAAATTAGTTTTAAAAGTAACAAAAAGCTGATTCACAGTCCTCTGCAAGTCAGCTTTAAAAGTAACAAAATATCAGAAATCAGACAAACTATAACTTGCACTAAAACATGCCACACCATTTATATTATAACACACTCACACACATAGAGTTTTTTTGAACTCAATAGTTACATCATCCCATGATTACTTCCTTAGAGAAGTTGCTCAGATTATAGGAAATGGTCTTGTGCTGGATGCACCGAGGCGGAGGGGAACAAATACCAGACCAAAAATAGAAGAGCCCTCCCACCCAGTTACTGTGTGTGTGTGTGTGTGTGTGTGTGTGTGTGTGTGTGTGTGTGTGTGTGTGTGTGTGTGTGTGTGTGTGTGTGTGTGTGTGTGTGTGTGTGTGTGTGTGTGTCTGAGAGTTTGACAGTAATATAGTGCACGTAAGAAAGAAAATGAGAAGAGACTAATACAATTAATAAAATATGGTAAAGGGCTCATACAGTGTTGTGTACAAGCCCTGACCATCTTTATGCTTTACTTAGCTGACAAACTAGTATTGAAATAAGTTGAAAGATAAAAATTTAAAAATTCAGCTATTAGTAGGTAGAAGACTGACCATTCTAAATTAAATACCGCACGTGTTTATTATTCATCATTCTATTATTCTTCATTTCTCTAAGTCTTTATTATTCTTATTTTACCATTTCACACATCAAGGCCAGTGAAACTGCTATATAACTTACCATATGGTTAGGGTTAGGGTCTTAGAGGGTTAGATGCCTTGATATCTCGCTCTGTGACTTTGCACTTGTGCTGGATGCACAAGGGCGACCGTGCTGTACAAACTCTAGCACCAAAGCTGTGGAACAGTTTACCTCCCCCTCTACATACCATTAACTCTGTGGCTTCTTTTAAAAGCTGGTTTTTATATTCCCCGTAAAGCACTTTTTAATAGAATCCTGTTTTTAAAAGTGCTATATAAATCAGTTTTACTTACATAGCCTGATTCTCTGACCTCACCTGCAGCTCAAGTGTTATGTAACCCTCCATGGCGTCAAGGCTCTAACATCAGCATGTGTAGTAGGCTATCCACAGAAACCTTAGAATCTCAGCTAAATTCTCATACAAACCTTTTGTACAACCACCACATGTAAACGGCTAAAGAAAGGCTAGTTCGCTTCTAGAGCTATCACCAATTCCAAACACCAAGTTTCACCATGCTCCAACTAAAATTCAGTGAACGAGCCGCAAAAGAAGACCACAAAAACGCGTAGTGGCACAAATGAAACTGAGTTTTTAATTGCAGAGAAATGCTCCACTGCTTTTGGGCATTTCATTTTCAAGCAGGAAGCTCAGAAAACCCCTAGGGGCTTAACAGTGACCAAATATATGGGTCCATCTCTCTGTTAGCACTGCGTCAGACTGACCAGGGTGTTCCCTGCCTCTCGCCCTGTGCAAGTTGGCTCCTCTTTTCCAGATATTTGCTCAGTAGGTACAAATGAACAACTTAATAATAAATCTTAGGATGTCCCATTTTTCTTCATGACATGTTTACTTTTGTGCTATATCAGTATTTGTTTTTGTTTGTGTGTCTGTGCCTGCTTGCACATCTTATAAGGCTGAAAACTAAAGCAGACAGAGCTTTCACCACAGCAGCCTCCAGACTCTTTTTTGACTTGCGTTTGGTAAACTTTTATTTTCTTCTTTTTAATGATCTGGTATTTTTGTTGTGAAGTACTTTGTGACTCACAAGGCGGTATATAAAAACTTACTTACTTGTTTATTTGGTGTCAAAACCAAAAGGATGAGAGAAAAAACAAAGACTACTGTATGATACACAGTCAGTCTTAAACCTTGTGAAGTAGTATTGACCTCCAGCTCCAGTCCATCATTTACATAACCAGGAGGCACTCTGAAGGGCACCTCTTAGCCAAACAATGGACTGCTACCCAACTTCTGGAAAAGGTGCAGCAGACTGTTTTTCTAAACCAGCTTCTGTCTCCAAAAGTCTTCACATGTACTCTGTAGATGTGTATATTACGTACATGTAGTACCTACATGCATGTATTGATATAGATATGGGTAGATGAACATTGGTGTGTATATACTGAAACCAGGCTGGAGGGTTCCTGTTTTCTTATTGTTAAAGGGATGTAGTGGAGTGTGGTCTGTGACTCAGCTGCAGGGAGGGGTAGTGCATTGGGTTTAGGGGGCATTGCCAGGGGAGGCTGGCCAACGCAGCTGGCAATGACCATCTAATCATGCCTTTCCTATTTCAGTGGCACGTGGAGACCTGGAAGGGAGAGGAGAGAAGCGGGAAGTGGACAGCAGCAGAGAGCAAAACACAAACAGAAACTCTCTATGAGCTAGTTGATGACATCATCCTGAGCCATCCTGTAAATCAAAGACTGTAGAGCACTGAAACGGTTGTCCTGGTCAGGAATAGCACAGAATCATGTTACAATCCCTGTGGGATGGAGATTTTCCAATCCCACATTAGCAAAGAGCTTGCTCATGGGGTCATTTGATTGTTGCCGTTTTCTCTGTATTACATTGTGTAGTCTTTACATTATAATAAAAAGTGCCTTAAAGAAAGCAAAGCAAATCAGTTCTGTCAGTTTGACAGCTTTATACTCCATAAAATGTTACCATTGTTTCATTTAACTCTGTAAGTCATGACAGAATATTGAAATTGTCAAAAACTTTTATACAAGTATTTTAAAATGTATTTATCACGGTTCAGCATAACAGAATAAAAAAAAAACAGTCAGTTAAGGCCACGTGTTTTTTGGGCAATGATAATTACTAATTTGGTCATTTTGGATAGGTATACCATTACAGCACATTTTAAGCAAACAGCTGAGATGAGATTAAAGTGCAGAGTTTCAGCTTTAATTCAAGGGCTTTAACAAAAAATGCATTAACAGTGGATTAACTGTTAAGGAGTTAGAGCCAGTTTATATACGGTACCTAATCCATTCTATTGCCTATCCAATTCAGAGTTGAAGGGTGGTGACCTTTAACAGAGTGTAGACTGAAAATGAAACTGTCAGTTGGGTTAAGGATAAAAAACTTTCTAAACAGAATCTATCAACAGGAAATACACTGTGTATTTACCACATTTTACTTTCTATTTAAACCAGTCAACTTTTCACTGCTGCTGTCGGTGTATAAGTTTGTGTGTGTTTTGGTGGATTGCCTCTAAAACTACCAAACTGTTCTTTACGGCTTTTGTCTTGTCTTTCACTTTTTCTTTCTGTTTACTTCAAGAATATCCAGTGCTTTATGGTACCTTAATCATGTTTATACAAATCATATCGTGTGATAGAGTATACTAATACATCTTGTCGCATAGCTTTACTCTGTGACAAGATGTTTCTAATTTAAAAGATGTTGCAGAAATGCAAGAAAGCAGTCCTAGATATTTGTTAAATATGGAGATTAAAGTACATAACCTGGTCAAAAGGGATTCTAAGATTCTTCACAACCAAGGTAATAACATCCAGAGTAAGTCTGGCTAGACAGCTCGACTTACCAGAATTATAACCATTAAAATTTCACTATTTATTTTAGTGCTATGAAGCTTTAATAAGGACAAAGCTATTTTTTAACTTTATTATTAAAAATGTATTGATCAGAAAAAAACAAACAAACTGCACCTTCCATCTACTAAACCAATTCAAACGATTTAAATAAAAAGACGACTGCCTAACGTGAAGTAAAAAAAACACCTTCAGCTGCACGATGTTGTTAATTCTCACCTACTGTACAGATGTCTCAAAAAACATTTCTAATTTCCTTTTCTTGTTTTCTGTTTGATCGGCTTCTCACTCAAAATTTAAATGAAAGCCTTCTAACTACCCCTAGCTCAAATTAATGACACCCCCTTTTCCTGTCAGTTGTCCTTTTACCTTTTTCACATCTTGTAGCTATTTTTGGCTGCTAGGACACACACACAGACAGAGGGTGGACTTTTGATCTAGTATTTAGTCCTCTTCCCCACAGTGGACACACCATAAGAGCATTTCTTATAACCCAAGCAACTTCAAGTAATTGAAGTAAGTAATCATGGGATTTTTTACATATGCGATTTTTTTCCTTCTAAAGTGTATACATTAATTGTCAGTGTGCGCATTTTGAGTGTCTTTTGTATTTTTGATTTCTTTTTGCTGTTTGGGGAAAATGTTTTAGTTCTAGTGTTTACAGTTAGAACCTAACCAAGACTAAACTCCATACCAAGTGTAAGTGTAGTTAGTCTTATGCTCTGTTTTCTTGTTGATGTGTCTTTCCCTGTTTCCTGTATGAGCCTGTATGTCTCTTAAGTTATGCCCGTGTCTCCCTCTGTCTAAAAACTATGTAAACTCTTTCGGTTTACATATTCCCCTCATTATATTACTCTGTGTCTCCCCAGCATGTCTCCTCCCATCGTTGTGTGAAATAGTCTGCGTCTTATTGTTTCCTGTTTTACTTTGACAGTGTCGTGTCCTGTGTTCAGTGTGTATAGTTTTGCTTCCTCTGTGTTGTCAGTCCAACTTGCTCCAGTTTTGTTCCCTGTGTGTTTCCACTCTCCCTAATTACCCTTGTGCACTTATATTGTGTCTTTTTTCCTCTTTCCTTTGTCAGATTGTCTCTATTTCCTCTGTGTCCTTTGTGTTATGGTCCAGTTCGCTCATTCGATTTTCCCTGTGTTTTACTTTTGCTTTTGTTTTTCAAGTTTAGTCAGTTAGCCTGGTCTCGGTTTCATGTTTTGCCTTTTATGTTAACATTGCAGCTTCAATAAACGGCTCGCTTTCTGTTCAGCTTTATTAATTTAAAATGTCTGTAGAACATTAATCAATAATTAATAAATTGTTTAACAACTTGTGTCAGAGTGGAAATATATATGGGCCTGACTGTATTTACATATATATTGGTTGGGATTATTTGAAGTTAAATAAGGCCAAGCGTGAATCTGACAAACATTTTTGCAATTTTGAAAAAATAATACTTAAGCTAATGAAATTTCTCTTGTTTTTTCAGATATGGAGGCTGAGGGTAAGTGATGTAATGTGGCAGTCCTACAGTCATTTTCAGAATGTCTTTTAAAACTAAAATAGTGGTAAGGTGTGCGGTGAGATGAGAGATGAGAGAAAATGGGAGTAGAGAGATACGAGAAGAAAACACAAAGTAAGGAAGCTGTTTGAGAGGAGTAGATTAATAAGCTGGAGCCTGTAGCGTAAGAGGCAGGCTACATCCTGGACAGGTCACCTGTGGGCTAACACTTAGAGACAGACAACCATTTGTACTCACATTCACACCTACGGACTCACACCTAATCTAGAATGACCATTTAACCTAACCTCACTAAATGTCATGGTCCTGGGTCATTTGACCCAATGTTTTGTTTTAATTATTATTATCTTATGCTTTAGGTTATTCTGGTTATGTCTTTTGTTATGATTTCTCGTTCCTAGGTTTTGGTTCCCATGCTCCCTCTGTTCCAGTTCAGTCAGGTCTTTGTGTAAAGCCCGTGTCTCTTAGTCTGTGTCTTTGCATGTGTTTTTTGAGTTTCCTGTTTTATTGTGAAGGTCTTTGTCTTATGTCAGTGTGTTCAGTTTTGCCTGTCTCGTCTTGCTTATTAGGTTCAGCTGTGTCTCCCTCCTGTGTGCGGTTTCCTCATTTCCCTTTGTGTATATTAGTGTGTGTTCTCCAGTCAGTAGTGGTTTTTGAGATGGGCGACTGGTAGTGGTGTGCGGATCGATACTGAAGTATCGATTCTTCTGATACCAGTAATTTATGTTCTAGAATTGATTCTCATATTAAAATATCGATATTTTAGTACTTTGGGGTAAATTTGTAGTTTATCATTAACAGGAACACAGTGGAAAGAAACTCATTCGGATCATCTGGATTGTAAGGAACTACTTCCCCTTACGCCTTTCATAGTCATGTGCGAAATACGGCTGAATAAATGTGTCGCAGCCCCTGGCATGCGCACTCACAACAATGGCTGAGCATAAACGGAGTGGCACCTAATAACCAGCTCGAAAAACAAAACTACACAAAAACAAACCAACAAACTAGGGCTGTCAACGTTTTACGCTGTCATCACAATTAACGCGATTAAAAATTTTAACGCAATTAATCCATCTGTGGCGCAGAATTACTCAAAATCCCTGAAATGTTTCTGTCAAAGCATTTCAGGCTGTTTGTCCAAAGTTTGTCCATTCTGCGCTCCAGATGGGTTGATTGCATTACAAATTTTATTCGCGATAATCATGATGACAGCGTTAACGCATTAACATTGACAGGCCTACAACAAACACAAAAACTGAAGACATTATGATATAGACTTATAATTTGCACCGATGTGTTTTCTAAATTCTATCACACACATATACGCGAAAATGTTCGCCCAGGGCACCAAACAGGCTGTTGGTCCATCTGTGTTACCTACGTTTCTCTGCTCACCGTGTCCCGTGTTTCTCCCTGTGTGCTTATACAGTGGGATGCAAAAGTTTGGGTAACCTTGTTAATAGTCATTATTTTCCTTTATAAATCGTTGGTTGTTACAATAAAAAATGTCAGTTAAATATATCATATATATTGTCATTTTATTGATTCCAAAAGCTTTGAAACTAATTATTGGAACGGAAATTGGCTTGGTAAGCTCAGTGACCCCTGACCTACATACACAGGTGAATCCAATAATGAGAAAGAGTATTTAAGGGAGTCAATTGTAAGCTTCCCTCCTCTTTTTATTTTCCCTGAAGAGTAGCAACATGAGGGTCTGAAAACAACTGTCAAATGACCTGAAGACAAAGATTGTTCACCATCGTGATGATACAGAAAGCTGCCTCAGAGATTTAAGCTGTCTGTCTCCACAGTTAGGAACATATTGAGAACATGGAAGACCACAGGCTCAGTTCAAGTTAAGGCTCGAAGTGTCAGGCCAAGAAAAATCTCGGATAGACAGAAGCGACGAATGGAGAGAACAGTCAGAGTCGACCCACAGACCAGCACCAAAGACATACAACATCATCTTGCAGCATATGGAGTCACTGTGCATCGTTCAACCATTTGGCGCACTTTACACAAGGAGATGCTGTATGCGAGAGTGATGCAGAGGAAGCCTTTTCTCCGCCCACAGCACAAACAGAGCCACTTGAGGTTTGCTAAAGCACATTTGGAAAAACCAGCTTCATTCTGGAATAAGGTGCTGTGGACTGATGAAACTAAAATTGAGTTATTTGGGCATAACAAGGGGTGTTATGCATGGAGGAAAAAGAACACAGCATTCCAAGAAAAACACCTGCTACCTACATGGTGGTGGTTCCATCATGCTGTGGGGCTGTGTGGCCAGTGCAGGGACTGGGAATCTTGTCAAAGTTGAGGGACACATGGATTCTACTCAGTATCAGCAGATTCTGGAGACCAATGTCCAGGAATCAGTGACAAAGCTGAAACTGTGCCGGGGCTGGATCTTTCAACAAGACAACGACCTGAAACACTGCTCAAAATCCACTAAGGCTTTCATGCAAAGGAACAAGTACAACGTTCTGGAACGGCCATCTCAGTCCCAGACCTTAATATTGTTGAAAATCTGTGGTGTGAGTTAAAGAGAGCTGTCCATGCTCGGAAGCCATCAAACCCAAAATACCTTCAACCACAATCTAGACTCTCATTGGAACCTACAGGAAGCGTTTAGAGGCTGTAATTTCTGCAAAAGGTGGATCTGCTAAATATTGATTTTCTTTCTTTTTTTGTTGTGCCCAAATTTATGCACCTGCCTGATTTTGTTTAACAATTATTGCACACTTTCTGTACATCCAATAAACTTCATTTCACTTCTCAAATATCACTGTGTGTGTCTCGTATATGATATATTTAACTGACATTTTATTTTTTATTGTAACAACCAACGATTTATTCAGGAAAATAATGACTATTAACAAGGATGCCCAAACTTTTGCATCCCACTGTATAAGCACACAGGGAGAAACACGGGACACGGTGAGCAGAGAAACGTAGGTAACACAGATGGACCAACAGCCTGTTTGGTGCCCTGGGCGAACATTTTCGCGTATATGTGTGTGATAGAATTTAGAAAACACATCGGTGCAAATTATAAGTCTATATCATAATGTCTTCAGTTTTTGTGTTTGTTGTAGGCCTGTCAATGTTAATGCGTTAACGCTGTCATCATGATTATCGCGAATAAAATTTGTAATGCAATCAACCCATCTGGAGCGCAGAATGGACAAACTGGACAAACAGCCTGAAATGCTTTGACAGAAACATTTCAGGGATTTTGAGTAATTCTGCGCCACAGATGGATTAATTGCGTTAAAATTTTTAATCGCGTTAATTGTGATGACAGCGTAAAACGTTGACAGCCCTAGTTTGTTGGTTTGTTTTTGTGTAGTTTTGTTTTTCGAGCTGGTTATTAGGTGCCACTCCGTTTATGCTCAGCCATTGTTGTGAGTGCGCATGCCAGGGGCTGCGACACATTTATTCAGCCGTATTTCGCACATGACTATGAAAGGCGTAAGGGGAAGTAGTTCCTTACAATCCAGATGATCCGAATGAGTTTCTTTCCACTGTGTTCCTGTTAATGATAAACTACAAATTTACCCCAAAGTACTAAAATATCGATATTTTAATATGAGAATCAATTCTAGAACATAAATTACTGGTATCAGAAGAATCGATACTTCAGTATCGATCCGCACACCACTACCAGTCGCCCATCTCAAAAACCACTACTGACTGGAGAACACACACTAATATACACAAAGGGAAATGAGGAAACCGCACACAGGAGGGAGACACAGCTGAACCTAATAAGCAAGACGAGACAGGCAAAACTGAACACACTGACATAAGACAAAGACCTTCACAATAAAACAGGAAACTCAAAAAACACATGCAAAGACACAGACTAAGAGACACGGGCTTTACACAAAGACCTGACTGAACTGGAACAGAGGGAGCATGGGAACCAAAACCTAGGAACGAGAAATCATAACAAAAGACATAACCAGAATAACCTAAAGCATAAGATAATAATAATTAAAACAAAACATTGGGTCAAATGACCCAGGACCATGACATTTAGTGAGGTTAGGTTAAATGGTCATTCTAGATTAGGTGTGAGTCCGTAGGTGTGAATGTGAGTACAAATGGTTGTCTGTCTCTAAGTGTTAGCCCACAGGTGACCTGTCCAGGATGTAGCCTGCCTCTTACGCTACAGGCTCCAGCTTATTAATACTTATTATTAAGTACTTCAAATAGTGTAGTGGTTAATACATTAAAAACTGTAAGGCTGCACATTTAATTCCAGCTGGAGATATTAGCTTTTAATAGTAATAAAATTCTGGAGCTTACCACCAGCACATTGTTATTATCCATCATTAAGATGGTATATTTCCTTCTGTGTAGCCCATGCAGATATCTGAGGACCTTATGTTGGGTTATTTGGCAGACTGGAGGTGATCGACACTTTTCTCTTTTCTCTTTATATCTCTGTATTTGCAGCGCATGCAGTTCTGCAAGGAGGTGCAGAAATTACTGTTAATATGGCCGGGATAGTGGAGATGATCGACACCTTTGATCGGCCCGGTAAAGCTTTTGCTGCTGGTACCTACGCAGGAGCAGATGCATTTGCAGATGGATTTGAGGACAAACCTGGAAAGCGTGTTCCAAAGGCAGGAGTGTATGCTGCTGCAGGAGTGGGCTACGCTCGTGCTGAATGGAGCGTTTTTGACGCGGAAGCCAAAGGTCCAAATGCCAGTGCAGGAGCCGGAGCTTCTCTATCTTCTCTCAGTGCACGAGCTTTTGCCAGAGCAGAAGTAGCCAGTGCTTCAGCCTCTGCTGGTCCATTGAAAGCTAAAGTCGGCCTGGCAGTAGATACAGGAGTTGGAATTGGTGCCAGTGGTCTAGAAGCACAAGTTCTAGGAACTGGTTTCACTATTGGCCCTAGAGTGAAGATTTCCCTGTTAGGCAACAGTTTTGAACTTAACCTTGTATAGATGTCGGCTTTATACCAAGAAACCATCATCTATTTATGGCTTCTTGGTGAAACTGATTACTAACTAATAAATAAATAAAATAACTAATTATTTATTAGTTCTTTTAGTTATTTTAAACAATCTGTTGGGTAATGAACTTACAATGAAATTCAGAATCCACTTTAAAACTCTGTTATTAACATATTAAGTTGTAGATTACAGGTCCCTGCTTATATATCACAGCTTCTGAGACCTTATCAATGAAGCTGGCATCTCCAGTTCTCTAACCAGGGTTTCCTAACTTTGCCTCGCACTGATTTTAAAAGCAGGGCTGATGGTGCTTTTGAGGTTGGTGCGCCCAAGCTGCTTACTGCTGAAAACACATTTTTATTCATTAGCTTTTCTTTAATGTTCACCTTACAGCCATAGTTGGCAACTATTTGCAGGTATGTGTGTTTGTTGGAATGAATGTCTGAATGCTACGGTTGATTATGTGTCTGTAAATTTGAACATGTTTACATAGCTTCAGTCTGTGGCTTTTGTTTTAATTCAATCTTTTGCTTCAATCTGTTTTGAAAAGTGCTATACAAGAGTATACAAATAAAGGTATTATTATTATTATTGTTACTACTACTATTATTGTTATTATTATTGTTGTTGTTGTTGTTATGGCAAAAAATTATAATCATGACTACTTTAGTCAGTATTGTAAATATTTTTCCTAATTATTCAGAAAATAAAAATAATGCCATTGCTGGAGTTGTGTTTTTGCAGGAAGTTGCTGTTGTTGAAAAACATGCAAAAAAAAAAAAATTAGAACAAAAAAGAGAAAAAAATAAATAAATGATGAGGTGGTGCAGGACGCAAGTTCATCCACTAGGTACAGTTTGGCACTTTTTCACCTGTAAATCTTGTGAATAGGATGAGCAACTGTAAGAGCTTGTCACCACTGTAGGATTTTGAAGGCATAGATGAGGCTGAATAGATGCCTGGGTGGCAGTAGACTCTCCTCATGTCTTAGATCTAAGGAGAGAGGATTTGAGGCAACATGTAGTTAGTAGAATGAGACATCCTTACCTCACAGCCTCATTTTGATTGAGTGATTGATGACAATTGAATACACTGTGCAACAGAGCTACATCATAAATAATTTCGTTTAATTAATTGTCCTCCTTTCTTCTATGGTTTGTATATTTGACCTGTGTGCCTCTTTTATATGTTGAAATCACTTCTAACGGATACACCTGTGTGTCATCCAGCAGGCTTCTATTCATCACATACACTTTAAGAAGAAAGACATCTATCAACATGGCTTTCTGAGATCAGATTCTGGGTCACAGACAGGAAGACAGGACACAGGAAGGCACAAATTATAGAAATTAAAAATGAATTAGGTTTAGCTTGGGATGAGAAACAGAAATCCAACAGCTAGCTCTCCCAGGCTAACAAGCACCTTGTATGCAAACAATGGATACAGTCTCTGTGATGTCACCTACTGGTTGTGTTGCACTGTATTGCGTTGTGTTAGTTGGCTAACTCTGTCCAGACATTTGTTGGTCAAAGTGGCCACACGTGTCTAGCAAGCTGGTGCTCTTTGGTGGTGGAGGAGGGAAAATATCCACAAAGGCCCAAACACTCTTTTAAAATATTTGTTTATTCTCACCCACTGTACATAAATCTGAAGAAAAGTTGTGTATTATTTTACTACAGCAGTTCTCACAGTGAAATTCCAGGACTAATCAGCTTTCATTCAGGGTAAAGCTGAAGTCAGAAAATAGGCAAAAACAATTTCAAAGTATACTTCTTTACTTAACTCAAATAACTATAGTTTATTAAGGATTCTAAATAAAAGAGATTCACTTTGATTAACCTTTAGTTCTGACTTAGATATCTGTGGAAACAAATTAACCTTTTTATGTTGATAGATTTGAGCTGGGCATCAGTGATATTTTGCGCAGTTTTCACCTCTCGCTATGAACACTTGCTGTCAGCTGCACACAGTGATAAGCTGGTTTAATGTTGTGACTGACTTTTGTAATACCATGGCCATAAAGGCTGCCACAAGCACAGTCAAAAGTTTCACAAGGTGTGCAAACAAATTGACAAAATGACATGTATTTTTTTTTTTTTTTTTTTTTTTTTTTTTTTGGGCCTGTCCCGTTTGGCTCTTTTGCCATCAGAATTGTTGTCTAAAGGCAAAGAAAGATGCCCAACGGATTTACTTTACCAAACTGACCATCCCAGCCTTGCCGTAATGGTCCATTTGATTCACCTTTTATTGTTTATTTTATTTTCACTTACTGAATACGGGACAGACTTGACTGGGGGAAAGAAGGGGAGAAAGAAAGAGGGGAAGAGAAACAGCTGAGAAGAGGGACGGGGGAGAAGGGCAAAAGACAAAAACCAACAGAACGGGCAGAGAAAAAAAATGCATATATCAATCACCTGGATCACCTGCTGAGAAAGAAAAAAGAAAGCAAGCAGAAGAGAACAAGAGTAATAGAATAAACAACATCACAATGATATATGGGAATATGACAGTAAATACTAAATGTTAAACATTATTGTGCAGCACATAAGATCAACAGAACACAGTGTGCTTTGAGGTAGGAGCCAAAAAGGGTGTAGTTTGTGGGTGTGATCACCCGTGTGTACACCTGTGAGCATGGACGCGCTTGTTTTTGTTTTTTAAAAGGTTCCTTCATGTAATAATCTGCTAGAGGGTGTGGGGGGGCCACAGCCCCGTCCTCCAGGGCGTGAAGCAGGTGTGGAGGAGATCAAAACTCCAGACATCCAGAGGCCCCCAGAACACAAGAGACCAAGGAAGACCAACAGAGGGGCAGCTGCGCCACTGTCCCGGAAAGAGCTGAGGAGAGTCCCAGATGAGGGCTCACTCAGCAGCCGCGGAGCAGAAGCCAGGGGGGGTTGCAGTGACGCGCCCGTGAGCTCCGCCGGCAGCCAGCTGTGCCTGAGTGACCGAGCCCCAGGCCAAGAGGCCGGGGGCACCCCACCTCCGAAGTGGCCCGAGCGAGCCCCAGGCTCCAGGCCCCGATAAGCGGCCGCCAAGGAGTGAGCCGGTGTGTACCTGGACGCCCATCCCCGGACACAAAGAACCACCAACGCACCGATGTCTGAGGGGGTCCGCCACTGGCAGGGGAAGTGGTGGTAGGGGGAGATAGGCCTCCAAACCTTGGACATGTAGATGCAGGGTTTGTGTTCTTTGTTCCCCTTCAAATCTTAGTGTAACAGATGCATGCCAGAACCGACCACATATTCACACTTTCGAACACTTTATTTGCTGTCTCTTGTAACGTGCGGTGGAGATGAAGTGACAAGTGTCAATGCAGTTTATTTCCAAATCATTAAGCCCATTCCCATATCCGGATCTGGCCCACACATGGGCCAGCACAAGGCCAGTTGCAGACACACTGGTGGTCCTGTCCTGGCGCATGTGTGGATTACCTCTGGCAAACCTGATCTGGGCCACCAAAGGGCCATCATTCTTTGCGGTATGTGGGCCATGTGTAAGTTTTGTGCAGCCACAGGGCCAGTTGCAGACACACTGCTGGCCCTGTGCTGGCCCAGAACAGTTTCAGCTCTGGCCCCAGATGTCAGCCTAATGTGTACCTTAATCAAGCCATGTAATAACAACATGTGCATAATAGTGCAAACGTAACATGACAAAACTCTGTTCAGACAGTGAATTAACTTATTCTTATATAGGGCTTTTGTACTCTCCCATATTACTCAATATGCTCTATACAACATTCAGCCAATTTCTCTACACTGAATGCCCCCTAACTACATTCATACACATTCACACTTGACATGGTGGAATCAGGGATTGAACCACTAACCTTCCGATCCATAGGTGACCTGCTCTACCTCCTGAGACACAGCCCCCCAGTGGTAAACATGAGTAAGCCCTCACTAGGTTTTCGATAAAGTGTACACACACAAACCTGTCAAACCTGCATTTGAAACGTTGGTTACCATAGCAGTATAGTGTTGCAACATGGCATTTGGGTCTTCTAACTAAAGTAGGAAAATGGGAACCTAAAAAGTCCCACATCTGGTTGACATACACCCTGCCATGACACCAGTCAGTCAGAAGTGCCAGCTTGATACCAGATCCGGGCCAGACCTGCTTGCTATGTGGGCTACTGTTGCCATAATTTGCCCCAAATCATGGATCATCCCATGAATGCATTTTTCTGTTTGTGTGTGTGATTTTGTGTACCTTTCTCTTTGCAGTGCTTCAGATACCTTCTCAATTTTCCCAATTAATAAAGCAGTCATTTTTTTTCCAGTCAATGTCATTTGGCAAAATCTATGTATTTATTTCATATTTCATATCAAATTATGATATTGGTACATTATATTTTTATAGACTGATTTGTTGCATCTTTTTTCATATTAGACCACTTTTCCTGAAGATGGCAGGTAAGAACATTTAATCTAAATGTGTAATTTTGTCTGTCCTTTAAGGATATTTAGGGAAAACCTTTAATTTCATTTTATCTCAACTGAAAATGAAACTAGATCTCTTTAACGTTATATCAAATAACGTTTCTTTTTTTTTTCAGATAACGAGGCTGGGGGTAAGAAAATGGATTGGCTGGACAGTAGAGAGACTAATATGCTACAATAACTGTATTTTGTACGTAAGACTAAGGTCCAGATGGACGAAAAAATGTATGATGATTTTTAATTATTTTTCTGTCAAAAAGTTATAAGAGCAATATGAAAAATATGGGATTCAATTTATGGGATTTCTGTTAAATCAGAATATTTGATCAGAAACATATGCCTAAAACTCATGGCCAGTGTTGTCTATGATGCACTAATGCATTATATTACTAGTACTGTACTGTATATCACTTGAAAATGTTACAGCTGAAGAATAATTTAATTACTTATTTACAGTTGGGGAAGTGTAGTAATAAGACATTGGTGTATTATTGTTGTACCAGCATAATATCTACACGATGTACTCAAAGATAAAAATAAAAATAAAAATTTAAGCTTTAAAATAAACTATATGTACAACATAGTGGAACAAAGAACCATAACATTGAAATACTGAAAGCATCCAACATTTTAAATGTACTTAAGTAAGAGTAATCCTCCTCCTCATTGCAGCCCAAGCAGTCCAGTTAACACGTAAAGAGCTTGTGGGACCTGGACTACTGGGGTGTGCCAAAATGTGAATCGGTCCGGTAATGCTTTTGCTGCTGGTACCTTCGCGGGAGCTGACGCATTTGCAGATGGATTGGACAAAGCAGGAGCGTATGCTGCTGCAGGACTGGGCTGCGCACGTGCTGAATGGAGCGTTTTTGATGCCGAAGTCAAAGGGCCTAATGCCAGTGTAGGAGCAGGAGCTTCTCTGTCACCTGTGAGTGCCAAACCCTTCGCCAGAGCAGAATTAGCCAGTGCTTCAGCCTCTGCTGGTCCAGTGAAAGCTAAACTCGGTCTGGCAGTAGACACAGGACTTGGGATCAGTCCCTCTGGAGTTGAGGTGCTGGGAACTGGCTTGTCTGTAGGTTCTGGTAAAATTAGTGTTTCTCTCTTTGGCTCTGGGTTTGAAGTCAGTTTCTGGTAGATTGTACAAAATACAGATTTTCTAAACTATATTCTGCCCTTCATTACAATATTGAAGCCACTTTTTTAGCATTTAATATCTGTCATGTGCATAAAATGTTCTAACATTTCAAATCATCTGTTAGAAATGTTTTTATGTAGTTTACGTTAATCTTTTTTAATGTTTTATTTTATTGAGTGTGCATGATCAGATTTATTGATATGAGATGAGTGAGGTTTTTTTTACTGTTTTTTTATTTGTTTATTTTTATTGGTGTAATGATTGGTTCATTGTTGTAACAAACTACTCAGCTGCCTTTCTGCTATCCTGTCTGATTTCAGTTTACTTTATATGTAATGTGAGTCAGTATATGTCAGTGTAGAGAATAAATGACTATTCAAGCCCATCTTCCATTACTGTTGGTTCTTGTTGTGGTGGAAAACGATTCTGGAATTTACCATAGTTTTCTGATTATATAAGACAATTATAAGATTATAAGGCGCATTAAACGAAACAAAACAGTCAAGTAAGTCAAACTTTATTCAACTCAGTCACAATAACGTTCAACATTGTTTAGTTGTAACACATAAATTACAGAACAATACACTTTCAGTTCATTCCTCTTTCACAATTCCATCAAATTCTTCATCTTCAGTGTCTGAGTTTAACAGTTGGGCGTTTTTTGGCATCAAGTATGCCCAGATCCCTCTCATCACTATCTGAGTCAGTCTTGTTCTTGTTACTTAGCTGTTCAGTAATGATTCTAGCCTTTTGGAAAACAAGGACGACACTTGAGGCTGATACCTTAGCGCAGTCATCCATGATCCATTGGCAGATAGTGGTGTAACTCACCCGCTTCATAAGCATGTCTCTTAACAGGTGCCATTTTGGGGTCCTTATACACACATCATAATATTATGTTGAAGCACAGTACATATTACTCCGTGAGGCTCCTGACTACAGTAGCCATAATGCTCCAACAATCCATCAAGCAGTGTGGTTTCTTAGCTTACCAAAGTCATACTAAAACATTTTGACAGATTTTAAGGATTTTAAGTGCACCTTATCTCTGAAAAATACAGTAGCCTACTAAACAAAATAGCGGAAAACAGTAACCAGTAAGACATGAAATCCAATCAACATGTCATCTACTGTAAAGATATCTGAAGAAAGTAAAAAACAAAAAAATGGAAATACACTCGGCATTCACACCTACAGGCAATTTAGAGTTTTCAATTAACCCCTATCCCTACTAAATGCATGTCTTTGGGAGGAAGCCAGAGGACTCACACAAACACAGGGAGAACATGCAAATTCCACACAGAAAGACCCGAGCCTGATGGTGGAATTGAACACAGAACCTCTTTGCTGTAAAGTAGCAGTGCTAACCACCACACCACAATGCAACAGCATTTGCAGCACATTAACTTTATATTTAAACCAGGTAATTTATTTTTGTTTTATTAATTTTGTATTAATACCACGTGGAAAGCATGTGATATACTGCAGCTTTATTTCTGACAATGAAAATGATCCCAAAACATTTTGCCAGCCCAGTAAATTCATACCCAGATAGAAAAAAAGCACAGTGGCCATGTATTGGCCTCTTCACAGCCTGGACCTCAAGCTTGCCGATAAGATAATTCAGACAATGTTGAAAAATCAAGGTGGATATACCAAATATTGACTTTCACTCTTGGCAGAAGTGTACTGATTCAGTTTTTGCCTTATATACTGTATTTTCATGCATGTTTACGCAAGTTTCAATAAATCACTTCACCTATGTCACATTTTCCTGGAAAATCCAAGTGAACCAAAATGTGTCACTACAAACCATGTGAGAATATTCAGTCTTCTTACTGGTAAGATAAGTCTGGGCCATGAGCAAAAAAGTAAATACAAGAAGAAGGTACTGTGTTCTGGACTATCAGAAAAGATAGAGAATTTACATTCTTTGAGTTGGCCCATACCAAGCACATCAGGTGCGAAAACACCCTTAAAATATTTAAATACATTAATATACAGTGATATAATTTGTTATCTTATTTATCTAAATGTATTAGTAGCAATAGTCTTTGTTTTAGGCAAGGTGATCCACTTTGTTACCACTTTTGATTTGTTCTGTTTTTTTAGCTGAAGAAAACACAGTAATTGTAATTTCATACCCAGAGAAATTTACTTTCACTTTTCATGTATGAGTTTGTGTGTGTTTTGGGGGATTACCTCTAAAACCACCTAACGGTTCTTTATGGCTTTTGTTTGTTTTCGTTTTCACTTTTTCTTTCTGTTTACTTTGTGTTTTACTTGGCTTCAAGAATATCCAGTGCTTTATGGTACCTTAATCAAGTTTATAGAAATCACATAGCGTGGTGTAGTATACTAATACAGCTACAGTCACAGAGGTTTACTTCACATTGACTGAATTGTTGCATGAATAATGAATATCCCAGAATAAAAAAGCTTACTTTAAATGTTACTTTAAAATGCCTGTAGAACATTAATGAATCAATCGTTTTGTCTGGGTTCAATATTTAACTGGATATATAATTTCCTACACCAGTTTAACCAGCTTTTGACATTTTCTTTCAGAGTAAAATACCTGAAAATGGAAGGTAAGCAAACATAATCTAAAAGAGTAATTCTCAATCTGGCAGTCTAATTTTTTAAAGCTATATTGACTGATAGTTTAACTATATGTCTCTCATTTTTTATATACTGTATATAAAGCATTTTATGTTTTTGCTGAAATATAATTTAGGGACAGATTTGCTAAACCAGGCAATATAATGTGTGACCACAATAGCACCGATAGGTTTGGTTATTTTTGCAAATGATTTATAAAAGTTGTGATGTTTTCAGGTCATATATGTGTACGTTAAATACAGGCCTACGGTGGCAATCAGGCAAATAATGGACACAGGCTTAAGTAATTGACAGGCTCCAATGTAGGACTTTAAACTGTGCAACAATATACAAAGACAACTTCAATGGATAAAACGACCTAGAAATGTCTGACTGAAAAAAAGTTTATTTCTCTCCTGGCAGTGGTGATGTTAACTGTCCACCACAATGTTTTTGCTTAGTTACAAAAATAAAGTTGCTAGTGACCCAGGATGTTATAAAGCACATTCCAGGCTCCTTCTATGCCAAAAATGATTTAGCTAGATGGCTGACATGTACAGTTAGGTCCATAAATATTTGGACAGAGACAACTTTTCTGTGCATTACCACAATTAATTTTAAATGAAACAACTCAGATGAAGTTAAAGTGCAGACTTTCAGCTTTAATTCAGTGGGTTGAATAAAAAGATTGCTTAAAAATTAGAGGAACTAAAGCATTTTTAACACACTCCCCTCATTTCAGGGAAGTAAAAGTAATTGGACAAATTAAATAACTGAAAATATAGTGTTCATTTAGAATACTTGCTTGAAATCCCTTTGCTGCAATGACAGCCTGAAGTCTTGAGCTCACGGAAATCACCACATGCTGGGTTTCCCCCTTTTTCATGTTGTGGCAGGTCTTTACTGCAGCAGCTTTCAGTTACTGTTTTTTTTAACAGGCCTCGTTAAACGGCTCGCTTTTTGTTAACATTCAAGTTTTGTTCCCTGTTCCTTGGAGTCTGTGTTTTGGGTCCTTTTCTTCAATCCTACAGTCTGCCTCTGCCAGACTGTGACAGAACGTCCTGACCACGCTTTTATGGTAACCCTCTATAACTCTTCCTTACTTTGCTTCCTTTCCTGTGAAGGTGGGGGTTAGCTGTTTTCCTGCACCATGCCATAGTTCTTCATACATATTCTAACAGTACTTTCTATTTGTGCTCTACGCCCTAGAAACTGCCATATCATAATATTGCGAGCAATCACAAACTATAGCCTCCTTAAATAATGTACAGGGTGGGCCATTTATATGGACACACCGTAATAACATGGGAATGGTTGGTGATATTAAAGTCCTGTCAGAAGAAATGCCAGCACAGGCATCCAGTATCCATAGTTTCAGGTGCTGCACCTCTCATATCTTCACACCATAGACAATTGCCTTCAGATGACCCCAAAGATAAAAGTCTAAGGGGGTCAGATCAGGAGACCTTGGGGGCCATTCAACTGGCCCACGACGACCAATCCACTTTCCAGGAAACTGTTCATCTAGGAATACTCGGACCTGGCACCCATAATGTGGTGGTGCACCATCTTGCTGGAAAAACTCAGGGAACGTGCCAGCTTCAGTGCATAAAGAGGGAAACACATCATCATGTAGCAATTTCAAATATCCAGTGGCCTTGAAGTTTCCGTTGATGAAGAATGGACCCACTATCATTGTACCCCATATACCACACCAAACCATCACTTTTGTTGTTCCAACAGTCTTGGAGGGATCCATCCAATGTGGGTTAGTGTCAGACCAATAGCGGTGGTTTTGTTTGTTAACGTCACCATTCACATAAAGGTTTGCCTCATCACTGAACAAAATCTTCTGCGTGAACTGAGGGTCCTGTTCCGAATTTTTGTTTGACCCATTCTGCAAATTCTGTGCGCCGATCTGGGTCATCCTCGTTGAGATGCTGCAGTAGCTGGAGTTTGTAAGGGTGCCATTTGTGAGTAGCTAATATCTGCCGAAGGGATGTTCGACTAATGCCACTCTCCAGTGACATGCGGCGAGTTCTACGCTGTGGGCTCTTGCTGAATGAAGCTAGGACAGCCACTGATGTTTCTTCATTAGTGACAGTTTTCTTGCGTCCACATTTTGGCAAATCCAACACTGAACCAATTTACTTTCCCTGGAACAGTCTCTCACTGTCGTTCTCTAAACCTAAAAGAGAATTATGGATTTGATCAACTGGTCTCTGAGTGCTATTGACACCCTTTTCTCAACGAGAAGTCGGGGCTCGGGAGAGCCTGAGTGCCCTGGAGGGACTTTCCCTGCCGGTTACACGATGGACGGGTGGCAGAACTGGAGGACCGTGTGCCTGGCGGGACTGTCGATCGAGGACGCTGAAGATATCTACCTATTCGGAACCATGATAACAGGGTTCATGCTGATCGGCGTTGGCTTAGCCCTGGTTTATCAGAGAAATAAGAAAGCGGAACCGGCTGTTCAAACCCCCACAAGGCTGCCCGCTGGATTCGAAGCGACGGGACGAGGTGCGACCTCTCACAACGAACGTAATATGGTCAACACCTTGGAGACGCTTACAGCTGCTGTGAAGGCTCAAAACAACACCATTGAGCGTATGAGGGGAAACATCAGAGAGAGGCCTGCTCAAAATGAGACCCTTGAGCGACAGTTGGAAAACATCGCGGAACGGATCACTGTAGTTGTGAGGTCTCAGAATCAAAAGACTGACAACACCACGGAACAGAAGTTTGATACCATCATGGGGAGGCTCACAGCTCTTCAACGGGAGATCGAGAGACCAGCCTCGGAGTGCTAGAATTCGAGCTGCTCACAAAGGAGAAATCAACAATATTCAACATTTGGACACCACGGCCCCAGCTGCAGGCCCAAGGCTGGAGCCCACCAAAACAACTCCCTGATAACGACTGTGTGATGACTATTCTTCCCGCCCCATGAAGGACACCTGGATTGGCTGGAGGACTGTTTACTTAGCCTGATAGGCCGAAGGACACTGTCTCAGCTAAACTATGGACACGCACACACACACACTTACACTGATAAGCACTCACTCATCCCCCTCCCTTTCCAACGCCTTCGATGCTTGTGCCCTACCGGGGATGATAGCAGTCAACTGGACCAGCACAGATGCTGCAGGACCGGATGCGCTGTCTACGCCGGCTCTCTCTTACCCTTTACCCGCCCTGTTGCTTGTCTCGTGTTTCTATGCTGTATTGATAGTCATGTGCTTTTGTGCTGAGGTGTTTTTTCTTTTATCAAACTGTTCTCCCACTAGGAGCTCAGTCTGAGTGGAGTTTTTTTTTCTCCTCCTCTTACCTCATGTAGTGTATTTTCGTTGTTTTTTTCCTATCAGCCTACCTTCTGACATGTCTGCCCAATGTGATGTTTGTGTAAAGTTGGTCAGAAGGTTCCTTTGTGAGTGCGCATGCGCCATTAGCGTGCTGCCTGCTGTAACCCCTAATTTCCCTCGGGATGAATAAAGTATTCTGATTCTGATTCTGATTCTGAACCAGTTTCACGAAAATTAGCAAGCAGTTTGCTAACTGTAGCATGGGAGATGGGTGGTCTCGTAGGGTGTCTTGCATTGAAATCTGCTGCAATGACCCGGTTACTGCGTTTACCAGATATCAACACAATTTCAATCCGCTCCTCACGTGTTAACCTCTTCGACATGTCAATGGCTGTGAACAAAGAGAAACTTGTAAATAACTCATGAAAGAATAAAGTTACGTTGAAACCAAACACACCATTGTTTTTCTTGTGACATTACCAATAAGTTTGATGTGTCACATGGCCCTCTTCCTATTGAAAAACAAAAACAAAAATTGGATCCAAGATGGCCGACTTCTAAATGGCCACCATGGTCATCACCCATCTTGAGGAGTTTGCCCCCTCACATATACTAATGTGCCACAAACAGGACTTTAATATCGCCAACCATTCCCATTTTATTACGGTGTATCCATATAAATGGCCCACCCTGTATATTAAGGAATTACTTTTTTTTTTTTTTAAATAAACGTCGATTCTTGTCTGCTGTGCAGATATCTAAAAACAATCAAGTTATTTGAACTTGAAGCCAAACAGCAACACTGTAAAATCTAGAGCAGATTTTCGTTACTTGAATATTCTCACTTTGACAACTTTAGCTTATCGTACAGTACAGATATCTGGGGTGGTTTTGATCCCTCCCTGTTCATATTTCCTGCCTTCACAGTGCAAGCTGGAACAAGTGCTCCCCCACAATAACAGTCTATGCCGCTTTTAGTTTAACTTCTGCATTTTAACAGAATCTTGTGAGTCACTTGTAACCCCCCCCCCCCCCTCCCAAGGCCTCCACCCTCCTGCTCTGCTATTTATTCCTCTCACCCTCAGTGCTTAGAGCAAAGGCGTGCAAACATTTCCTGTAACCCAAGCGACATTATTCAAGTAAGTAATCATCGGATTATTATCTGATTCTTACATTCTACAGTCCATATCAAATGTTGTAGTATATATTAAGCTATGATATTTTAATTGACCTGTTCTTGCAAGTTATTGTTTTAATGAGAAAACTTAACCCTTTCTCACAGATGATGACACATAATCTATTATCAGTGTGTAACTGATAATTTTCTATATTAATTTTTTACAGCAGCTCTCCCAGTTTTCTTAACAATAACTGACCAAAAGATGCCTCGCAGGCAAACTTTTTTTTTTCCAGGCTTTTCCAAGAAACAGATTAACTTATTAACTTACTCGTACTTTGTTCTGAAAAACAAATCAAAACAATAAAAAAAAAAAATACTGCATGTTTAAGCACCTTTGTGTTTAAATGTTTATATATTCAAGTATTTCAGAAGTAACTTTTTTCTTTCCAGGACATATCCAAACAAGAAGCAGCTCAACAGCAGCAAATATGGGAGGTAGGTTTCACCCACAGGCTTCTAACATAATTTTAAGGGTGTAATTTAACCAAAGTTACTAATTTCTCCCAACAATGAAAAAGTACGTGTGATGCAGTGTTGCCAAATTAGCGACTTTTCCGCTATGTTTAGTCAGTTTCCAGACCCCCTGAGATCATTTGCAAGTCCCAAGCCCGAGTAAAGGAGGAGAGTTGGAATTCAAAGATTGAGAGGGGAAAAAACCCAATAATTGCTAAAAGAAATTTAATTTGTAGTTCTAAATATATTCTAAATACATTTAGGGTGCTTTTTACTGACTTTATGTCTCTTCCACGATGTTATTTCTCTTTCCTACAGCGTGGGTTACAATTACATAAGCATGACCAATTATGCAAATTAGGCGATTATGTCATGTAGCGACTTTTAGGACAGCCAATAGCGATTTCCCTTACTGAGGAATTGGCAACACTGGTGTGATGGTTTGTAATAAAACTGTGACAGATGTCTAGCAGGAAAAACTTGAAGTAAAACATAAAATACGATAATGTGGGTTTGTAGAGTACTCTGCTTTCTTCTTGAATGGAGTGCACTTACTGTCAGCTGCACACAGTGATAAGTTATTTTGAGTTAATCAAGATTGATGTGATTTAGACAAAACATGTCTACATAACATTTTTTTTCTCTTTCAAATGCAGATGCTGGTAAGTTTTGTGTGTGTCAAAATACATGTGCATGCGCTATTTTTCATGTTACATTAAGTTCTGTATTATATTTTCTTATATGTGTTAAAAGAATTGAATGTAGAAATTAAAAGTACTTCATATGTGTTATATTATTTTATAATTTTGAGTATGAAAACAGAATACAGTGAAAATAACGAATTTTGCATATCACTCCTATAAAATTTATGACCCCCTTACAACAACATCAATATTTTCATGTAATGGATGGATTTGTCGTTCATATTTGTGAGGTTTAACACCTTTGCATTAACAACAATGTTTTAGTCCATCATTTAGCATAATTCTTGTTTTAGTACCCCCTTTTTTTTTTTTTAATCCCATTTCTATAATATTGTAGGAATATCCACTGCTATAACATTGTCTTCTATGTATCTCGGTTTACATTTCTTCTTACTTACAGCCCATGCAGGTGGAGCACTTGAGATGATCGATACCTTTGATCGGCCTGGCAGAGCTTTTACTGAGGAAACCTTTGCTCGGGCTGGAACATTTGCAGATGCGTTTGAGGACAAACCAGGGAAGCGTCTTCCCAAAGCCGGAGTGTATGCTGAAGCGGGAGTGGGGCACGCCCGTGCTGAATGGAGTGTTTTTGACGCAGAGGCCAAAGGACCCAATGCCAGCGCAGGAGCTGAAGCCTCTGTGGCCTCTGGTGCCCAAGCCTTTGCCAGAGCAGAAATAGCCAGTGCTTCAGCCTCTGCTGGTCCAGTCAAAGCTACAGTTGGTCTGAGATTAGACACAGGAGTGGGAGTTAGTCCCACAGGTGTCGAAGTCAAGGTGCTGGGAACGGGTATCTCCCTTGGTCACAAAATGGGCATTTCTCTGTTTGGCACTGGTTTTGAATTCAATCTGTGGTAAACTGTGCCCAGTACAGATCTTTCTAAACCGTGCAGTGCCTTGTATTAAAACAACAAGCCCTCGAATCTGCATATAATTAATAAATTGTCATGACATCTCCAATCACTCCTGAAAGATTTTTCTTAATATGTGTTGTCGCTGGTGATAAAAACATTAAAATTGATAAATGATATTGTGTGTGTTTATTTTTATTGCTTTCAGATTTAATATTCTCATATGAGCACAAAGTTTTACCACTTCGCTTATTTTATCATCTTACTTTATCACTTTATGACACAGAGATTAAAGAACACACACCATCCCGCAGGTGGTGACAAGGAAAAGGAAAATTCATTGTAGCTTATTAGAGTTGGATGTCTCGAGACTGGTCTTGGTTGCAACACGTAGCAACTAAACTTTCCACACTGTGTCACGCTGAATATGATATAAAACTTTAACCTATAATAACACAAAACTCCAGACACTGAAACGGGTCACTCAGCAATCACTGGGCCCATAAATCGATTTATTCCTACCTACAAAACTAAATTCAGAAAAATAGCAAAATGTTATCTGAACTTTTTGATTTCTCTTTAACGTGCAGGGCTCGAAAGGATGCCTTCACTTCCTCAACTAAGAATAAACTACTTTGAGAATTCGGTATGACGCTTGTTCTATTTTTCTTAATATGACCTCAATATCATAAAACACTCAATAAAAGCACTGAAGAGAATGTGAAATCTGGTGAGTCATGAATAGGGATGGGTACCGGTGTCGTTCTGACATAAACGGTAGTAACCAGACCGAAAAGCAGCGCACATTTCGGTGCTTTATTTCGGTGCTTTTTTTTCCCTGAGCTGTCGTTTTACGTTTCCGAGGATAGTAGGCGGGCCCAGGTACGTACGTTCTTTTAGAGCAGAGCTACAGATTAAAAATGCCCAAGGCGAAGCGGTCAAAAGTCTGGCTGTACTTCACAGCAAAATATGCAAACTCAGCAGCCTGCAACAAGTGCTTTAAGCTGATACTGTGATACTGTCAAAGGAGGTAACACCTCAAATCCGATGAAACACCTGGCGACGCATAGCGTTTTTTTTAAAAGCCCAGAAATGCGCCGTATTTGATAGCTTGCTGCGAGACCTCACACCGAGCACATCTACTGCGGGTGGGTTGCCTGTTATGCAACATCCCCCAAAAACACGAAGAGGAGCGTCCTGGCCCCTAGCCCTGCCAGTGTAGCAGAAATGATGACGGATGATGATGCAGCAGCAGCCGTTCTTCTCTGCGTGAGTAGCTTAATGTTGTTCGTGTGTAATTTACGTTGAGTAGGCTAACCACGTTATTACATTAATGCATGTAAGGTGAACTAGCAAACATCATCATAGCTACATGCGTCTGTCTTCTTGTTTGATGGCAGATACTCCCTTCACCCTGGGCAAAAAGGCTAAAATGACCAAAGAAAAAGTGGAACACAGCTAAACATGAGAGGTTTAGGACAAAGTTTGTGTTTTTTTCCATTGTTTAAGCACTGCTTCCAGCCAAGAGTGATACCATATATGCCCCATAGCTGCAGAAAAGGCTAACATTGTTATCTTTTTACAAAAACCAGCTGAACATGAGAGGTTTTTGGAACAATTTTGTGTTCTCCATTCTTTAAGCACCGGTTTGAGCACCGTTTGAGCACCGGCACCGTTTCAAAAGTACCGATTTGGCACCGGTATCGGATAAAACCTAAACGATACCCATCCCTAGTCATGAAGCTGCAGAAAATCCAAAAAAAGCACTCAACAAAAAAAGGACTGGGAAAAAAATCATCAATTAAGTCTAATGTGGCTATGAATTTTCTTTATATAGTGAGGAACTTTGTTTCTTTCTTTCTTGTCTTCTGTATCACCACAATACTGTGATAACATACAATGTCTCCCAGAGGCTCCAGGAAACTGCAGCTCTAAACTGATGTTGGCATTTGTTCATTCAGAGTAAAACACCTGAGGATGGAATAATGGCAAAAACTGTTTATTGATCCCTCTCTTTCAAGCAAAAGCTAAATAAATTCTCATCTACTGTGCAGATATCTAAAAACAAACAACTTATTTCAACTTGGTTTTGCTTTCTGTTTCAGGCTGGAGGCTTGTGACTCAAAGTGAAACTAAAAGCCTTCTAACTGCCACTAGCTCCCATATTAAATTATGACACTCTTTTTCCTGCAGTTTGTCTTAATTTGTTTGTTTTTTTTTACATCTGGAAGCAAACCAGTGAACCTTTGGTGTCAGAATCGGCTGGTACAGACTTAAAACCTGTTTTTTGGTTTGTTTTCTCTTTAGAAGTTACATAGTTTTTAGGTTTTGATACATTCAAGTGCAGATTTGATGGAAGAATTTAGGGGTGGGCGATATAAACAATATACGATAGAAACTATATAAATTTGGCCAACGATAGAGATGACTATATCGCTCTATCGCGATAGCGCATGTTGATGATGTCATCAGGCTGCGCCTGTTTTGGTCGAAAGCATCGCAGCGGCTACAACCATTATCATCTGCAAATTATGCCGGGCGACAGTCATAGCAAAGAGATGAAGCACTTTTGAAATATGGGGAAAGCCAAAAACTGCGCTTCCTCCACTTCTGTAACATTGATTCATTAATGTTGAATTCTCTCGCAGCTGCTCTATTCCCATGTTGTTGCAGTATATTAGTAACTAACCTCGTATTGCGGATGAATAATCTCAGTTGTTCTCCTGACTGAAGTTTGGCCCGTGTATAGCATCCTGCTATGCGATTGCATTTGTCCCTGACCACCAGAATCCCTCACGTTCACTTTTATCGAGTCGAAAAAAAAGTTGGCGTTCATCCTCCAGCTTCACTGCTAATGTTATGCTAACATAGCTGTGTCGCTAGCAATCACGTAGCACATTATATACCAGGTAGTCCAACTTCAGTAACCCTGCAAACGCCACTGCTGTTTAGTTTTCTGTCTTCATTTATGTTGGAAGTGGTAGCAGAGCTGTACATTTGAATTAGTTTCAAATATCGTGATATATCTCTCAGTCAGAACACGGTATGAAATGTTTAGGTGTAAACTAGCGAGCTAACTTCCTGTTAACTTCTAACTCCATTAAATTTCATAAATTCTGTTTTCATGGATGCCTGGATGTTAAACTTAATTGTTACACCCGGTAAAGCAGCAATGCTGATGATTTGATTAAAGATGAAAGAATTTAGACCGTTTTTAACTCTCGGTGTTCGTTTGACTTTGGGACTTGAAGGGGACGGAGTTTTGGACCCAGATTACTCCGCGAAGCTCCTCACTATGGCAGCCGTAATGCTCTGACAATCCATCAAGCAGTGCGGCTTACCAAAGTTGTACTAAAATGTTTTTTAACAGATTTCTGCACGCCAAAATCGGTTCGAGGTCAGTAAGCACAACCAGAATTCATACATAAGGCACACTCTCGATTTTTGAGAAAATTAAAAGATTTTAAGTGTGCCTTATCGTGTAGAAAATACGTTATACAGAAGAAAATAATATATCGTGATATATATCGTTGCCGCACATGCTTCAAATTATATCGCGATATGAATTTTAGGCCATATCGCCCAGCCCTAGAAGAACTTTCAGTTTCCATGTAGCACTACAGTTAAGTGATGTTCAAGAACTGAAGACAAACAGGAACACTGTAAAATCTCGAGCAGATTTGTATTACTTGAATATACTCAATTTAACAACTTTACCTGTATCATACAGTACAGATATCTGGGGTGGTAGAAGTTGAACTTTTAAACCCTCAAGTACTGTTTATATATATCCTGCCTTCACAGTGCAGCCTGGAACAAACTAACAGTCTATGCCACTGTTAGTTTCACTTTTGCATTCTGTTTAAAAGAATCTTGTGAGTCACTTGTAAACCCCCCCAAGGCCTCCACCCTCCTGGTCTGCTATTTATTCCTCTGTCCCTCAGTGCTTGCAGCAAAGGCGTGCAAACATTTCCTGTAACCCAAGAAACATTATTCGGGTAAGTAGTCATGGGATAATAATCTGATTATCTGAGTCTTACATTCTACAGTCCATATCAAATGGTGTAGTATATATTAATATATGATATTTTAATTGACTTGTTCTTACCAGTTATTGTTTCAATGAGTAAACTTAAAACTTATTCACGGATGATGACAAACCATCTTTTATTTGTGTGTAACTGATGTTTTTCTATATTAATTCTTTACAACAGTTCTCCCAGTTTTTTAAACAATAACTGACCAATAACAATGAAGAAAGTACTGGATGTTTAAGCGCTTTATAGTGTTTAAATGTTTATATGTGCAAGTATTTCAAAAGTGACTTTTTTTTCCAGGACATATCGAAAAAAGAAGCAGCTCAGGCTGGGAGAAAGAAAGTGGAAACAAAGGCACAATAACAGAAAATATGGAAGGTAGGTTTCACCTGTGTGTGTGTGTGTGTGTGTGTGTGTGTGTGTGTGTGTGTGTGTGTGTGTGTGTGTGTGTGTGTGTGTGTGTGTGTGTGTGTGTGTGTGTGTGAGAGAGAGAGAGAATACAATATTGATACTTATTGATAGAAAAACAATATTGATATTTTCATGTGATAGGACATATTTGCCTTTCATATTTGTGAGGTTTAACACCTTTGCATTAACAACAGTGTTTGTTAGTCCATCATTAGCATAATTCTTGTTTTAGTACATTTTTAAATCCCATTTCTATAATATTGTAGGAATATCCACTGCTATAACATTGTCTTCTATGTATCTCGGTTTACATTTCTCCTTACTTACAGCCCATGCAGGTGGAGCACTTGAGATGATCGATACCTTTGATCGGCCTGGCAGAGCTTTTACTGAGGAAACCTTTGCTCGGGCTGGAACATTTGCAGATGCGTTTGAGGACAAACCAGGGAAGCGTCTTCCCAAAGCCGGAGCGTATGCTGAAGCGGGAGTGGGGCACGCCCGTGCTGAATGGAGCGTTTTTGATGCAGAGGCCAAAGGACCCAATGCCAGCGCAGGAGCTGAAGCCTCTGTGGCCTCTGGTGCCCAAGCCTTTGCCAGAGCAGAAATAGCCAGTGCTTCAGCCTCTGCTGGTCCAGTCAAAGCTACAGTTGGTCTGGGATTAGACACAGGAGTGGGAGTTAGTCCCACAGGTTTCGAAGCCAAGGTGCTGGGAACGGGTATCTCCTTTGGTCGCAAAATGGGCATTTCTCTGTTTGGCACTGGTTTTGAATTCAATCTGTGGTAAACTGTGCCCAGTACAGATCTTTCTAAACCGTGCAGTGCCTTGTATTAAAACAACAAGCCCTCAAATATCCAGTCACCCTGAGAGACTTTTCTTAATATGCTGACAAAAACATTAAAGTTTAACACTATTAGTGCCACCAGAGCAGACACCAGGTTTGTTCTAGAGATTTCACTCAATCTTTAACACACAGGAAACACAGGTCATCCCTCCAATCTTTATGTATGTATTAGGGGTGCAACAATACTTGTATCGATATTGAACCGTTCGATACAGTGCTTTCAGTTCGGTACGCATATGTATGAACAATACAAAATTTTTAATTTATCAACTTTCCTTCTGACGATGCTGTCTGTGTTGAGCGCTCAGTGGATCTGCGCTCGACAGTGCAGCCTAGGCGGAGTAGTCGAACACAGATTCACTATGCGCAGGGCAAGCTAGCGAGACAGAAGTTAAGCTCTCTTTGCAACATGGCAAATTGGACCTCCCCCACCCTCATTCAGATCTGGCGTTTGGAACTATTTTGGTTTTCATGTGACGTATGACCCTAAAGGTAAGCGCGTCATGGACAAAAGTAAAACAGTATGTTGGATGTGCCACGCAATGCTCAATTACATGGGTGGGAACTAGTGCGTTAGCGCAGTTTGCTCGTTAACGTGTTGGCCGTCCAGCCCCTCGCCCGGGCGATCCGCGGTAGCTTGTTAACGGAGATTTGCCGTGTTGTGGCGTTAACGTCATTTCAGATTAACGCTAACAGCACTAGTGGGAACACAATGAATATGACTGCACATTTACGCCGACATCATCCTAGTGCAAAGACAAGTGGAAGCAGACAAAAACAACAAGCACGCATGCTACAAACTTTACCCGAGTCATTTAGAGAGCCGTTAGCACAGGATTCTCCTTATGATATGTTTAATATGCTGCTGAGAATATAGCCCAGAAGAAGCGTATAGTATAGCTTTTATTTTGGAAAGTGACATTTTTCTGTAATAAACTCTGTTCCAAAGATGAGTGATTCCTCAATCAGATAATTTATTTTTTTATTACTTTGTTGTTTCAGCAACATTAAATTTAAAAACTGTACTTTTGAGTTAAAATATATATTTATAATTTTAATAAATGACAAATTAAAAAGGCATGAACATTTTTTTTTTGTATCGAAAAAATATCAAACCGTGACACCAAAGTATCGAACCGAACCGTGAATTTTGTGTATCGTTGCACCCCTAGTATGTACGTGTACATACATACATACGCATGTGACACCAAGCTGCATGTCAGGTAAACATCCCGGGGAGATTGTAATAATTATAATAATAATTACAGTAAATGGACAGGCGTGCACTGAGATTTTAGACTTTTCTCTTTCCATGGATGAAAAGTAGATTTATTAAGAAGTATATTTGTCTAGACGATAAAGGATCTTAACACAGAGCAAAGAATGCTCATGTTTTTCTTCCGAACCGACATAATGACTCAGTGATGTGTCCCACAAACAGACTGGATGTCAAGACAAATAAAAATTTATAATAGAAATTGAAGGGGGAAAAAAGTTCATGGCAATGCAAAATCTCTGTCGGTTTCTATTTAAGAAAGCTGGAAGTAACTTTATTGAGAATATTATTTTCTGATTAGAGAGGTTTGAGAGTTTTGCTGAGGATTTTTTTCCCTTGTACTTGTTCTGGAAAACCAATGTGCCAGTAATTAAAATAATTTATCCTCCAGCTTTCACGAGGCTGGAAAGTTCATGTACTAAAGCAAAAATAAGATTTGTGTTATATATTTGTTTTGGTTTTTTGCTACAGATTAAAAAGGAGAACATCAATCACGTGAGGTTAATTTCCATCATTTTTAACCACTTTCACTCACAGATTAGTCAAACTTGTGATGTTTATTGTACCATAGTCAGTTTTTACATTCCCATAAAATTTTGATAAAACAGTCAGTGATTCCTGACAGACATATTTACAGTGTGCAGATTTTTACAATGTAAATACAGCCACAAAGACAAACATACAAGACTTGTTCTATGAACTCAGCAGCCTGTTCTCACACTGTAGATGCTGTCAGATGCACAATGTTACGTATGATTCATAGCAAGAGTCAGACCCATTCAGGACCACCTGGCGTCACATTTAAAGGCACTCGGGCACTTTTTTTCTCTGCGTATGGATTTCTGTGTATTTTAGCTCCAAACCTACACGAGTAGCTAGAAGTTATCAGTGAGTGAACACAAAATTTAAAATGGAAAATGCTACCATACGAGAAACAAACCGCAGCCCTCCTGCTTTCTCAAACTCCTCACATCAAACTACATCTTTCATGTATCTTTGTGTCGCCAGCAGATTCTGATAAAACACTGAGCTGAGAACGGCTCAGGGCTGCATGCGAATGGCTCCGTCCAGTCTAATGACCTCCCCGTTGATCATGGGATTCTCAACCAGGCATGTGACCAGGTGAGCAAACTCAGCGGGGTCACCCAGGCGCGAGGGGAAGGGCACCTGGCGCGCGAGGAATGAGCGCACCTTCTCTGGAAGACCGGCGAGAAGAGGAGTGGAGAAGAGCCCTGAAGGAAAAAACAGTTTTGTTGATTTTTGTGTCAATTTTTGATAAAATAATCAGAAAATCTAATTTCTCCACATAGTTTTCGGTTTAGTCTAAGTTAACTATAACGGGCTAAGTAGGAACACTAACCGGGTGCTATGGTGATGACTCTGATGCCCACGGGTGCCAGGTCTCGTGCGATGGGAAGAGTCATCCCAACGATGCCGCCTTTAGAAGCGGAGTAAGCCGCTTGTCCAACCTGAAGAATAAATAAATACAAAATCACTCATTTATTTTATCACTCACTTAAGAAATACTATATATAGTATTTTTTTTAACCTTACCTGTCCATCGAAAGCTGCCACGCTGGCAGTGTTAATGATGCAGCCTCGGTGTCCGTCTGCGTCGGGTTCGTTCTTCCCCATCTCGCCCGCAGCGAGGCGAATCACATTAAAAGATCCTGCAATGTTCACCTGCAGGTTAAATAAAATAAATAAATAAAAGCCACATGTGATTCTCTGATTACTTCTTCTTCTGTCCGTCTGATCATCTGTCCGGCCGTCTTACATTGATGACACGCTGGAAGTCCTCCAGGCTGTGAGGGAGGTCCTTCTTAAAGTTATAGGTTTTCACAGCCACAGCAATGCCAGCGCAGTTAACCGCCAAGTCCAACTTCCCAAACTTCTCTTTGGCCAGGGAAACAGCTGACCGCACCTCTGCCTCTGATGTCACCTGGAAAACGACGAGGACAAGAAGCCCTTTTGCTCACATCAAATTATAAAGCATTCCAGCCAATAACAACCCCAGTAGAAGAACTCGAAATGCACCAAAGATTCTTTATATTCCCTGTTTGCAGGAAAATAGAGGACAAATAAGAATAATTATGGCCAAAATATACAACATGAATGCACTGGGGCTCAGCATCTACTGTGTGAGCGCCATCTACTGAGCTGACAGGGTATTACATTTCCAGTGGCACATGCAGAATCTACACGATGGTGAGAATTTCACATCCAAACGCTGAACAGACAAAGATTGTATCCACGTGATGGCTATAAAGGAGCTGTTGTAATTTTGCCTTTGTGTCAATGCTGGTGTGAACCTCGTTCATGCTGTTTTGATCCCTTTCCGAAGGTTTTCACTTTCTTTCAACAAATCTCAGAAATCTGTTTGGTTTTGATGCTCAAATTATTTTTCCACAACTCACCCCACTATATATTTATCTGTCTGTCAATCAATCTAGTGGTCTCTGGCTCAGGTTTTAGCTGCCTTTATGTCAAAATGTATGCCACATTCTTTTTTATGGGGTCCGAATGGCGTCCTCGATGGTTCTAGGTTGAAGTTGTTGCACTTTTTTTTTCTTCTTATTAATCCCACACACCCCAAAAATCCACTAAAATAAACCCTTTTTAGGAAAAGTCACGAAATATGAGATGATTGTGTTTTAATTCAACAGAGTTACTTGATTTTTTTAAATGCCAGGATGTCAAAATGACCGCTTTTGTGGTTCTAGTGCTAAAGGACAATCAGTATTCATTTCACACATGGCTTAAGAAGCATTTTGGTCCATTTTGTTCTATTCGATTCATGTAAACTCTATGCCCCGCACAGCTCACACAGATAGGAGTGTTTACAAATGTGACTTTCTCTGTTAATGTTTCCAAAATATGCAGTCTCGCGTCGGTTGAATTTTGGACTCACATCTGCAGGAGCAAAGGCACAGCGGTTTCCCAGACTGGCTGCCACAGCCTGTCCGTCAGAGGAGGGCAGGTCCACGATCACAGCAGACGCTCCACTCTGCACCAGACGCTCCACAGTGGCCCGCCCCAAACCGGAGGCACCGCCTGTTACCAGGCCGACCATACCCTGCTCAAAACACACGTAAAGAGGGACGCCCACCGGGACAAGAGGAGGGGGCAGAAGAAAAGGGGAAAGAAAGTCGCAGGTCAATAAGAAAGACGAGTGAAAGGACAGATCAGAACATCACTGGGTTCCTTTCAAAAAGACACTGCATGTTTTATCTGTTCAACGTTAATTCCTCAGTAATGGATTATATTAGGTACACTTCATGAAATTGTGATGGGATTTGTTTTTGGTTAGTCAAACATATTTGATGTTAAAGCTGCTTCATTGAATTTAAAATACTTTTAAAATCTTGTCCAGTGTCTTTAAGGTGATTACCAATGAATCCTATTCAATATCTCTCTGCTGTGGTTTTCAATTAGGGCTGCCACGATTAGTCGACTAGTCACGATTATGTCGACTATTAAAATCGTCGACGACTAATTTAATAGTCGACGCATCGTTTGAAGCTTTGTAAGATCACAAAGGACGCAGGAATGAGTAGTAGGATTTAAGAGTGTAATAACGGACTGAAACAGAAGATGGCAGCACTGCATGTACAAGGATGCCAGCTGCCGTTAAACCCCGAAGAAGAAGCTGTGTCCCAGAATTCATAGCGCAGCCCAGCGCAGTTGTCAACAATGGCGGCAGCTAGTTAGTTTTAACTTTACTCTTATTATTCTTTCTGGGTCACAAAATAAACCTTTAACATATTTTCAGGCGAGAATGTAGCTGTGTAAACCTCAAATATCTGCTCAGTTTATCAAGACACCACATATTTTCAAAAGCGCTCCGACGTTTTCGGAGACGTCTGTTACCCACTAGCTCGTTAGCTAGGCGGGGGCAAGGCTAACTAGAGCCGTGAGAACACCGGACTCCCGGCAAATCGTTTTCAAACCCACCGCCGTCTTTCGCTAGTCAGGTTAAACATATATATAAGTCACTTAGATAACTTAAAAATGTTATTGTTTGGCTTTCTTTAGTACTTTATTTGTTTCTGAGTAAATCGGTTTGGCTGAGATTAAAGTTATAGTTTTTGCACAGCTAAAACTGTCAAGCAGACAGCTGATTATCAGAAGTGTGAGACGCTGGAGAATATACTCCGGTGTCCTGTTATATTTTAGAAAGCAAGGAGTTTATTAAACTTCACCGAAACAATCTGCAAATTTCATTAAAAATTAATAAACTACCATCTTGTCTTTATTTTTAGTTAGCACAAACACTTCAAGCTGTAAGCTAATGATAGTTATATAAGACCAGATGCTGCTGGTGCAATAAGCTGTACGCTGTACGTCCAATGGATGATGATCTGATTAGTCGACTAATCGCAAAAATAATCGGTGACTAGTCGACTATCAAAATAATCGTTTGTGGCAGCCCTATTTTCAATGATTGAAATTCAATAGTAATCAGATCAATACTCCAATAAAGGCCTTTCAGAAATAGTATAATACTGCAACATCCACACTGCATTGAAAGAAAGCTTTAATTCGAAATAATTGCATGCCACAATTTCCCTAAAAATACTGTTGGAGTGGAAAAAACTGCTAGTTGAATGAACTAGACAAACTTTGGCACCATTTCTTCGTAACACTGCACCTTGAACTTTGACCTTCCCGCCGTATGTGTAAGCTGCTGCTGTGGAATGAGGAGCATTTTAACCCAAAACATCATCTTTACCGACATCTAAGCAAATGGCATTGTTACTTAAATTTAACAAAACGGCGACTGAAAACATGTTAAAGGAATGAAACCTTTATGGCAGAAACATTGAATATAAAGTAGCCAGTTGCCATAAAGAACATAAACAACATACATAACTTCTGACTGTCTGATCACAGACATTTCATAGGAAATTTAGCTGTCATTCAAATGTTTTAATTAAAGAAAAAAGAGACATGAATTAAGGTCTTTGCTGCAATAATATGAACTACATTCCTTCCATTGTATAGGAGGCATATGAACCATTATTCTACATGTAAACGTCTAGATCGTGTCTTTATATGGGAGATGCAGTCAGTGTTTTCTCAGCGTTTGCTGGGATCAGTCATTCAGTCTACATCAGGAGACCCATTACATCATAATGCCACAGGTTTCCCTGCATATGAACATTTTGTCACCCACCAAAGAGGCTTTTGTTTCCCCCATGAAAGAAAATCACAGGATGTTTAACCAGGGTTTTATACACTCCAGCATAACATAAGACTGTTTGTATCAAATATCCGGAGATTATAAGAAACTTCCCAGGCTTCCGTGATGTAAGGTGACACAGACTCATTGTGCTTTTGTTGGCAGACAGTCTCCAGAGACCAGACTTGAGCCTGAAAAAACCTGATGCGTAAAATACTGGGGGAAAAAAAAAATTTAAACACCTTCTTCTAAATGATCTTATTTGTTATTTGTCTTATTTGTTTTTGCAAAGTTAACAAAAAAAGGGGGCTAAGCAGCACACATGCGCGCACCTTCATTTACTCTTCAGATTCATCTCAGTGACCGGTTTTTATTAACTGAAATATAAATACAGCATTATTAATTTAATTAATTAATTTAAGCTGCCATGTTTAAAAGCCCTCGTGTGTCCTGTGTCCATCTAACTGACAGCCGGAGGTCAGCCGGGAGGGCTGAAGGGGGAGCTATCAGCATGTTTGCTAACCTGCAAGTATGCTAGCCGAGCACTCAAACTTATGGACTACAAAGAGAGCGTGCACGCCGAAAGAACCAGAAAAACTCGCACAAATCGAAACCGAAGCAGGGTGAAAGTCTAGCGTCATATTTCCTCAGAGGAAAAGAAAACGGCGAGGCAGCGCGGAGGTGTTTCATGTTTATTCTGCTGCTCACCTTCACACACCGAATGTTCGCCATCGTAGATCCGACTCGGCTGACGTCATACCAAAGATCGTGTGTGTACGAGAGAGGCTGTGATGGATCTTCTTCTTCTTCTTCTTTGTGTTTAACGGCGGTTGGCAACCAACGTAAAGGAGCATTACCGCCTCCTACTGTTCCGGAGTATGGGTCAGACAGTGAGTTCACAAGCTGTATAAAAAAAAAAAACTAAAAAAAAACCCCTACACTCTTTCATAAACACCTATAGCCTTCAGAAACCCCACCAGTTCCCTCACCTGTGCCCTACTACCCTCCAACACACTCTTCAGATTAAATTCCCCAATTCCCCGCTCCGTCAACCTATTCTGCAGAACTGACCTCTCCACATCATAACCCTTGCACCGCAGTATTACATGCTCTACTGTCTCCACCTCCTCCTGGCACACTCCACAAAGCCCCGTCTCATGTTCTCCTATCATCTGTAGCGTTTTATTTAATGCACAATGTCCCAGTCTAAGCCTGGTAATGACCGCCTCATCTCTCCTATTACCCCTATACAACCTACTCACTGCCACCTCCTTCTTAAGATGATACAATTGCCTGCCCATACTCCCTGAATCCCACCGCTTCTGCCACTCCTGAACAACCTGCCTCCAAACAACACCTTTCCCTTCAGATCCACTGCTTGTAAGTTCCATCTCAGTCCTACTTTTAGTCAACGCTCTTTTCGCCAACCTATCTACCTTTTCATTTCCACTGATCCCTACATGAGCTGGCACCCAAAGAAAGTGAATATTGCCACCACAACACCTTATCCTGCTTATAGTCTCCAGAATAGTATACAGCATACCCTGCCTTGTCTTCGAACAAAACGACTGTAGACTTGAAAGAACAGCTGCCGAGTCAGAACATACTACCACCTGCCTGATTTTCGAACACTCTACCCATTTCAATGCTACCAAAATTGCTACCATTTCAACCGTGTATACTGCCAGTCCATCCGAAGTGTATTCTGTGTATTCCAATATTTTTTGACGGAACTGTTTCCAAACCCTGTACTTCCAGTAACTGGACTTTTAGCACCATCCGTGAACACATGAATACACTCAGGGTATTCAGTCAAGCTGTGAAAATGAAATGCTGAAACAAGATCGACTCTGCCTTTCAATGTTCTCTTCAGATCCAGCAAGTACCAGTCCACAGGAGGAGTCTCCAATAACCATGGGGGAACCACAGAGAACACTACTGCAGGACATATTTTAAGTTCATACACCTGACACTCCTTAGCCCACTGATTCCCCACCTTTCCAAAATGAGCCTTCTGACTTCTTCCATACTCCCAGCATTCCAAAAGTACCTCCTTTGTGGGATGTGCATCACCATGACCACCAAGATGAACCCAGTAATTCACCGACACTTGCTTCCTCCTAAGATCTAGGGGCATTTCTCCCATCTCCACCTGTAGGGCACCGACTGGAGACGTCTTAAAAGCTTCACAGCACACTATAAGGGCTTCCGATTGCAGAACATCCAAACGTCTCAACGCAGAAGGAGCTGCTGAACCATATGCCACACACCCATAATCAAAGACCGACCTAATTAATGCCAGGTAAAGTCTTTTCAAAGCAGAAGAGTTCGCTCCCCAACCCCTCCCAGCTACACACCTCATAACATTAATAACTTTTTAGCATTTGGTTTCAATCCAATCAATATGCTCCCACCATGTCAGTCTCGAATCAAACACAACACCTAAGTACGTAAAAGAGCTCACTTTCCCAATTACCTTGTCATACAGTGTCAATGTCAAAGTCTCACTCACTTTTCTTTTGGTAAAGAACATCATTTTTGTTTTTTCCAAAGAAAACCTGAAGGCTGTGATGGATGAAGACGAGCTGAGCTCTTTACTGTTACTTTACTGATTTACTGTGACCGATACCGCGTCTTTAATATGAGATTTAAAAAGGTGTAAAACGTTCTTTACGTCCTCAACGACTGATAATAATAATGTGAGCAGCTATTTACAGTTTGCACTTTATGCTTTATTCTGCGCTTGTAATATGAAATGTTTGTAACATAACAGCTACAAACACTTGGTAGAGCCTACATTAAGACAGACAGACACACACACACACACACACACACACACACACACACACACACACACACACACACACACACACACACACACACACACACACAGGGTTCACACACACACGGTTTGTGTACCCGAAAAACCATAAAAGCGAGAGCGCTTTTACTTATCTTTGCTCAGAACCCCGCCCACTAAGTTCTGTACTGACCAATCCGGTCTTTAAGTCTGACATCGTAGGGTCGCTGTCAGACCGGATAGATAGGCTGAACTACTGTAATTCATTATTATCAAGATGTCCTAAAAATTCCCTGAAAAGCTTTCAGCTACTCGAAAATCCTGCAGCTAAAGTACTGACAGTACTGCATACTGCAGCTTCCAGTTTGGATTCGGGAAATTGACACTATCTCTACTTTTAAGATTAGGCTTAAAATTTCCCTTTTGCTAAAGCATATAGGGCTGGATCAGGTGACCCTGAATCCTCCCTTAGTTATGCTGCAGTAGGCGTAGGCTGCTGGGGGGTTTCCATGATGGATTGAGTGTTTCTTCTTCAGTCACCTTTCTCACTCACTATGTGTTAATAGATTTCTCTGCATTGAATCATTCTTGTTCCTAATCTCTGGCTCTCTTCCACAGCATGTTTTTTGTATCCCTCTTATCCCCTCCCTGAGCCTGGTTTTGCCGGATGTTTCTTCCTGTTAAAAGAGAGTTTTTCCTTCCCGCTGTTGCCAAAGTGCTTGCTCCTAGGGCGTCATATGATTCTTGGGTTTTTCCTCTGTATGTGTTATTGCAGGGTCTAGTATAAAGTGCCTATTTTTTTTAAAAAAAAGGAATTGAACTGAAAATTGTTCCCGTCCTGGTTCCCTGCGAAAGCAAAAACCCGTGCCTCCACCGTGACAGAGCTGGAAACAGCTTGAGGTTATTGGTGCTCATCTCCTTATCAAGAGCATTCTCAGTCCATGTGACAAAGTCAGCCAGGGTGAGACTGTTGTCATCTTAAACTTTTCACAATATTAAGCACGAACTGCCTAGACTTACTTTATCATTTTAATCACTGGTGGTTCAAGAAATGAAGTGTAATCTCACAGACTCAGATTCATGGAATCACGGGTGTTTGAAAGATTTTATTGCATGTGTTGTAAAAAAGTTGTGTTTAACTGCAGTAACATCATAACTTACAGGGCAAAAAGTGACTTAATAATAATAATACGGATATTATAACAATAATAATAACAACAATTATTATCATCATCATCATCATCATTATTATTATTAATACGACAGTGTATTTACTAAAAACATCAGTCATAATCAGGACAATCTCAAGCCCACCAAGGGAGGGCTCCAATAAAGTAAAATCTATGGCCAGGATTTCATTTAGCCTAGATGCCTACAAGTGGCCCATATAGCTATGCGATACCAACCCTGAATCTTCTGTAGTTTGACAACGCTCACAACCCTGGACCCACTGCTTGATGTCAGAGGACATCCCTGGGCAGTAACAGTGCTGTCTGACCAATTCGGTGGTATGCTATGGTCCTGGTGCAGCTGTCTCAGCTGAAGTCCCAGAGACTTTAGAGCATCTGGGAGGACAAGTTGGAGCACTTCCTCACCCCCATCAGGACGTGAAGTCTGCTGATAGAGTATGCCATCCTTCTCTACCAAACGGTCCCACTGACGTAGCAGAACCATAACTGGCTTGGGAACCTCGCTCCTCTCCCTTGGAGATGGCGGAGACTGCCTTTTCCAAAACACCAAGAAATCCCTCAGGTGTGGATCAGCCTGGTGTCCTCTGGCAAATGCTAAGCTTATGTACTAAGAAGTGGTCTGTGGTCACCACCTTGCTAATTGCCTATAATTTCCACCTATTGTCTATTCCATTTTCACAACAGCATGTGAAATTGATTGTCAATTAGTGGACAGTTTGATTTCACAGAAGTGTGACTGACTTGGAGTTACATTGTGTTGTTTAAGTGTTCCCTTTATTTTTTGAGCAGTGTATATACATCCCAAAAGGCTCACACAAGCTAGGTCCCTTAACTTTTGGTAGCTGTTGAAAGGATTAAGTTGTGGTATACCAATGGCCAGAAATGCCATTATTATTACTTCATCACAAAGTCAGGGGTGATCTGAGACGAGTGCTGCAAGGTACACTGTGCTGCAGATGTGCTGTTGCTATCCTCCATCTTCAAAATGCATCACCCTCCAGGACCTGAAGATCAGTGAAGCACCAGCCAAACCAATCTTAATATTGGAACAATATTATAGTTTGATGTTGAATTTCCACCACCTTTGCACCAGTGGTTAATGTTGAAACAATAATAAACTCATGATTAAAAATCAACAGGACTTCACAGATATTTCAATCAATACTAAACCACTGCAAATTACCATCAATGTCTTTTTCAGAGGTTTATTATCTAAAAAAAAAAAAAAAGGACACAATTTAACATGTCCAAAATAATATCTCTATAACATTGAGTGCCAGACCTGATCTAATAAAAAAAAAAAGACATTTTTGCATCAATTAAGAAAACAGTTTATTTTATGAAAACATTTTTTTGTTAAATCTATTATTTACACAGTGTTTTCAGTTTACTCTGTGATGGGGCTGGACCCCCCAGGACCGTGACTCAGATGTTGCAGGACACTAAAAGCTGTAAGGCTTGCAAAGAAACAACAGAAGCACCTAGAAACACTGTGAGACTAGTTAACAGCACCCAGTGCAGGAGGAGTTTCAAGTGAAACCATTGTGAGACCTTCTCTCTTTAAATGCCCTCTTTTGCTTAGTCAGGCCCTTATTTTTTCCTCCCAGCCCAGTTAGGTCCAGAGGCCAGCTCAATTGTAATGGGAAAGGCCAGCATGCGACAGACTTGCACCTCCTGTGTGTTCCCTCCAATCAAAGAAAAGCCTTCCAGGTTTTGAATTAGTTTTTCTCTCTCTTCCTGATAATTTTGACAATGGAACAAAACATGTTTAATAGTTTACTACTACATTTCCCCATTTGATTTTTCCCTATAATGAACAGTGAACTGTTTAACCCAGTGTGTCCGAATCTGAATCGAGATATTGTCTCTTCTCTCCTGGTTCTCCTACTTTCCTTTGAATAGAATAAAACCATCTCCCTGTCCTCTCCTCCTCCCACCGATTTGCCATCTTTCCCTTGTTTTCTGTTTTACCATGCTCTTCATTTCAGCTTTGCCAATACTGACATTTAAATCAACTTGATCTCCTTTAGCAGCCTGCTTTGCAATTTTATCTGCCACCTCATTGCCAATAACACCATAATGTGCTGGTATCCATACGAATTTAACTATCAGTCCCATTATATTTATTCTGTAGATTGTCTGTAAAATCTCAATTAAAATGTCTGGTCTGGCATCTGAATGACTTATCCAAGCTGGTCAATGATGAACTAGAGGGAACAGATTATTGTCCATAATGGCTTGTTATCCTCCACCCACTGAACAGCTAACAACAATGCCAACATTTCCCCTGTGCACACTGAAAGTCCATTATTGAGCCTTTTTCCAACCTTTATCTTCAATTCTGGAAAATTGAATGCCACACCCACTTGATTGCCTATATTTTTTGCTGCATCTGTATAGAGTTGTTCAAAATCATAAAATTGATTAATATAACCCTGCACTATATAGGAATTCAAAATAAATTCCTTGTCTTTGAAAACATGCGACACTGAAACCACCACGTGTGCTGCAGGCACTTTGGAAAATCTGATCACATTTCCACAGATAACCTAAGCAAGGATCTATAATCCAAAAATAATAGAAAAATGATTAAATATTTTTAAAAAAAAGACCAGTAGAAAGTTACAACACTGGAACAAATTTATGACCAAAAACCTGAGGAGGTAAGACGATGGAGGGGATGGTTTCGGTTGCCGTGAGAAAGACAGTAGGCTGTATAGTTATCTCCCAGATCTGGTGTGATCCTAAAACTATACAAACTACTACCTCATTCCACAGCTCCCACTTTCTCCCTCAGTCCACCCCGGTCATATATTAACTTTATATGAGCATAATAAACATGGCCCTGCACTCTTGGAAACAGGACAGATGACCGGTCTTCAGAAAATCCTGCAGCCTTCTTCCCAGAAGCTCTTTGTTCTTGAGGATAGGTAGGCATCTCCCAGGACAAACCTAGGAGAAATTAAAAAAAAAAAGTAGTAATAATAATAATAATAATACTACATCTTTAAATGATCACAACCAACAAAACCTGAACAAAACAAAAAGCATCAAAGAAGAGTCAAATAAGATGTGGGAGATGTTATGACGCATCATTTGAAGGCCAGCAGAAGGTGACATTAGATGTGCTGCTAATAAAACGTGTGAATTAAGGTATTTGTTTGCGGTACCTTTTAAACTCATCTTTGCTGATACTGTGTTTGAATATTATCACATGTATCTGCACTGCATAGGCTCAGGAGGGCATTTCCTGTTCTACATGCAATATATTTTTACAAAGCAAGAAACTTCTTCCTGACAGTGAGATACGAGAACAATGACAGCGAGCAGATGTGGGGAAAAAACAAACCCCAAAACAGTCAAACAGGGTTTTTAACATTGCTTCTCTGATTGTTTAGTGAACTTCTGTCATTGTCACTGAACCCTGGTAGATATACAAGATATTAAATGGTGGATGGCTCAGAAATTCCTGCAGCTAAAGAGGAGATCATTACCTGCCCTCACAACCATGTCAGAAATGACACTTTCCAGTTGTGTTTTATTCAACAACTCAGTATGATTAACTCAATTTTATAAAAAACAAAATCTAGGGACAGCCATGCATGCATTAATCTCCTCAAGGTTAGATAATTGCACTTTATGACACACTTTCAGGCAATATAACATGAGGTTGCTCTGCTGACCATCCCACAGTCTTGGCTAAGAACCAAAGTGATTGGGCTTTTTCTATCAGGACACCCATCCTCTCCCTGAGGAGATCAGTTTGACGAGCACACTGTTATCTTTTATATCCGTCTTAAAGACATTTTTAAAGCAGGTTTTTATCTCTTTAGTGTCCATAATTGTTTTACCACCTCCTCTACATTTTTTATTTGTGCTTTTAAAATACCTGCATTTCATTTTTAACTGTCCTTATTTCCCCTTTTAACTCCTTCCTCTGCCATTATTGATGTTCACTTTTTCCACGTCATACATTTTTTATTTCCTCTGTCACATTATTCTTTACACATCAAAATCAACAGACATTGTGACGGTCCATCTGGATTTAAATGATAGATTCACACAGTTAACAGCGTGGAATAGTGGTCAAAGTTTTAGTCATTTTTGATGGGTCACATCACACTGGCCACTAATGAGTGGCATGACGGGAATCTGCAGTGTTTCTGGATGCAGCTGCTTTTTGAATTGAAAAAGGAAGAATGTGATACAACACCACAAACCTACAGCCGAAGCAAATCCAACATGCAAGCTTTTCCCCGTAACAAAAGCCTTTACGTTTTGCTATTTCTCTGTGGGCGCTATCCAAACACAGCCATTTCTAAACATCAATTTGTGTTATTATATTAATAAAACGCAAATGAAACCCTCAGCTTTCTGCCTGTGTGGTGTTCAGAGGTGATACTAAAGGTTTGGGTGGGCCCCCTGCAGATTTTCACACTTCAAACTGGTTAGTCTGATGTTTGGAATGACTGCAGTAAACGATGTGGAGTCACTATTTTAAACATGTACGCATAAAGTGTGTGCGGCAGAGAGTTAAACTAAAGCAGGGATCCCGTATCATTCTACATTATTAGGTGACGCTAACATGCTAACCCGAGCACAGTCTCAGCCTCTGGAAACATCGGCTGCTTGGTTTACAGTAACCCTGTCCCCGTCAGAATCACAGCAGTATCTGTTAAAGGAGGATGGAAAGCAGCCACTGCCACCGTGTGTGGAATATTTATCTGAGCCTGCCTCAGAAGTAGCTAGCCCGCTGTTAGCTCACAAAGCTAGCTGACAGCTACCTCGAATTGGCGGTTCTCGACCTGCTGTCATATCCGCACCGCACGCGACAACACACACCTGCCTGTAGGCTCGGTACTTCCCCCCGTAACTAATCGAGTGTTTGGGTGCCGACCTACAGTAGTGGTTTACCTCAGAAGCCTCCCTGTAGCCTGGGTGGCCCCCCATATCATCGTCGCCATCTTTCCGAGCGGAGCGGTTTGCAGCCAGCTGCTGATACGCAAACAATATCGCGAGATTCATGTGTCGTGCCGGGATTTTTTATTTTTATTTTTTTTAACGCGTATATAATCCCTGAGCTTATAAAATATCAAGATTTCCCACTTTCAGGACTTCTTACTTCAGAGTGGGCGCCAATAATATGAAAATTTTGTGGGGGGGGGGGGGGGGGGGGGGACTTCATGATAGATTTAGGCGATAGATTTAGTGGAGTCGTTTTTTTATGAAGTTCCAGTCTGAAAGTCACTGTTAAGCATAAATTAGCAGAATGCTAGAAAATTAAATTAAAATTTTATGTCTAGAAGACAGTGTAAATAATAATTTTAAGCGCTTAGTTCTATCATAAGCGCCCTCTGCCGCTCTCCAACGTGAATTGCAGCCAATTTCTACATAACGGGAGTCAAAGGAAGTGGAGTCACTCTCGATAGATTGGCTCCGATTTTACATACATCTTCAGCAGAGGTGCTTTTTACTTCTTTATTAAAAGAATTTACACCTGGGTCATTTCTTATTAAGTCATTGGGAGGAGACAGCGAAGTAGTAGCACACCAAGAAGAGCGCATCTACTGATCGTGAAGATTTTGAAACTTAAATTTCAAAGCCGTAACACACATCTGCGAGTACTGAGAAAATTATTTTAACACAGAAGGAATTACATCTAGAAGTTTGTTTTCTTAAATATAAATATGGATAAAAAGGATAAGGTTGAACTTTTTTCTTTGACCAACCAAAACAATATGACAGGACCCTTTAAAGCAGGGGTGGGGAACTCCAGGCCTCAAAGGCTGGTGTCCTGCAGGTTTTAGATGTGTCAGTGATTCAACACAGCTGATTCAGATGGCTACATTACCCCACTCACCATATCTTGAAGTACTCCAGATGGCTGGTAATGAACTAATCATTTGATTCTGGTATGTTGACCCTGGATGATATCTAAAACTGCAGAACACCGGACCTTGAGGCCTGGAGTTCCCCACCCCTGCTTTACAGGTTATCCAAAGTGGACTTTTTGAAGTTTCCTCCAGTGAATGTGTTTTTTTTTTCTTTTTAAAATCCCTCTACATCACAGACATTACATTGGTGCAAATTTTGCTATTAAAATCCCTCAAAAATTCAATGAATGAAGACACAGGACACAGGAAATACTTTTTTTTACTAAAAGAATAAATTTTATTTCAGCACTGTAAGTCATTTCCCAACCAGTACAAACATGACTGCCATCTTTGTCTCTTTCTGAACCATTCCTCCCCTGCCTCTGTGAGATCAGACCACCAACAGCCAGACAAATTAAAAACAAAAGAACAAAAAAAACTTTCTCTCACCTTTCCACAAACCGTCTGGTGCTTCCATAATGCTAACAATGATGACAAATTATACCAACCATAATTATAACAGCAATAATGATGATGATAATATTTCTATAACAATAATATTATGGATAAATTTTAACCCTTTTTTCGCTGCACAGGTAGTTTTTGGGTGGTTCCGGGTACTGATGCGTTGACCGATGTGATGTGAAACGGCCCCCAACTTGACGGGGACTTGGCCACGAAGGGAGGGAGGTGGAAGGGGGGGACAGGTTATTCTGAACCTTCTGGGGGGCTGTTGAGGGGGGGAGAGTGGCAGTGTAGAGAGAGACAGAAATTAGGGACCCTTATTCAAACCGGACAAGAATGCTGTGAGATTTCCTGGACAGATACAACCCAACCGATGACTCCTTTCTGTATGACAGAAGATAATACTGTTTCATTTCTACAATAATACATGCACACACTCCTGTTCCGGGGCTTTTGCTTCTCTTCAGAGGATGCTCCCGTTTTCGTGGGCAGAGAGGTGGGGGTTACTTTTAACCAGCTTTATGACACAAATACTATCATTTCAGTCAGAGAGCAAGAATTTTCCTCACAGCGCTTCAGCTGAGACGGTTTAAACCTCCTGATTTAAATCAGAAACTGGAAATAAACTTTTATGATGATCAAAGCGAGATGTAAGCCATGGATTGGAATTTGTTAACTAGGACTGCAGCTAAGGCTTGCTTTATTGATTCCTTCAAAATAAAACCGCTTTTAGCAGAGAAAATGTCTTAAAATTGCTTCTTTTTATTTGAACAAAAGCCTCTAAACCAATAAATGCCCTAACTAAGATGGAAAATAATTTTTATTCACTATAAAAACAGGATGTTGACTATGGACTGGGATTAACTAACAAGTTCTGCAACTTGCAATGATTTTCACTACTGATGTCAAAAGTAACAGACAGCATCTTAAAATCTCTTATTTTTGTCAGACCAACTGTCTAAAATTTATATATTTAGCCTAAATCATATCCGATCATGAAGTCAATGATGCAGCTAACAATTCCTTTAAATATAACTTAATGATTGCACTAAAATGTGCCAGGAAGTAGCTGTATTTTCTGCAGCTCGATGAGACTAACGTCAATTAGCTTGTTATGGTTTAAACGTACAAATGTCAGAATAAAACACTAATTTCCACCAAGAGATCGGCCCTACATCTACCAAATATGCATTCTGATTTTTAGTAAGTGACAGAAAATTGCTCATCTTGCAGCAGCAAAACGGCATAATTAAAATCGCAAGTTCAAGTCCACAAAACTATGAGATTCTATCAAATTATTTTGTATGAGAAGCCCGAAAGCTCTGAAAGCAGATCCTCATGGCTAAAATGTTTATTTCCTTGATGTGAATAAATCTCCTGGATGGTCGATCAATCTCAGATTCGCACTGTGAGGAAAACTGTCTCTCTTTCCTCCGCCTCAGTGCCCACGTACAGCATGAAAAGACCCGCTCAGCTCAAGTCCTGGGAGCTAAAAGACAATGTTTTGAAGAAGAAGAAGAAGAAAAAAAAAAGCAATAGAGGGTGCCAAGAAGCTCGGCGTGACAGAGAACATATTTGTCAGGTGTCGTTCCTTCTTCCCGTGTGTGTGGTTACTTGTAATAATTTGATGTGATAGGAGCAAGTGGAGCAGTTCACACCGCCTAAAACTTCACCATGAGGAGCGAGCGGGAGATTTTGATGAGACGCTCACTCGCCGCCCGGTCCGTCTGCATCTCCACGAAAACCACAGTATGAAAAACAACAAAAATAAAAATGAAACACCACACCGTTACCTCACAGATCTGTCAGATAAATCACACGTGCTGTAATGTCATTATACATATAATCATCAGAAACTTATTACTCAGGGTGGAGGGGCGGGGAGCTGTCAATGTTGGGCAGGGGGAGGGGCTATAGAGGAGCTTGTTTTTGGGGGGGCGGTGGGATAGACGGGGATACTAGGTGTACTTTGGTTCTCAGGTGTTCACAAGAGATATTTCGCTGCTTTGTGCAAGGGCGCAGAGTTGAGCTTTGATTAACGACGAAGAGCGAAAACTCGTTATCGGGGATAATATGAGAATCGAACATAGTGCAGACGACGATTTTCAAGCCGAAAAAACGGGCAATATTTACTTACGTACAATAATAAAACGGTGAAGTGGTCTACAGATGCCATATAAAATACAGGTAAGGAAAATGGCGATCGTTACAGTTCAAATCTCTAGGTTGGCTAAGCGTATTTCAGTACTAACTGAAGCGATGGTAGAAGGATTAGATTAGAAGATGTAATAACATTAAAAATAGTAAGAAAAAACACATTTTGCACAATTGAATAAAACAGTTTTGATTTTTTTTTCAGATTTTTTTTAAATCCACTCTGGCTAGATACATACAGAAACTGATTATCAACGTTAATATAACCTTTACTGTTAGTTGGGTTGATTAAGGGGGCGGGGCAGCCCGAAGAGAAAAAGAGAAAAAATAAAAACGGCCAATAGAAACGGTCCTAAAGGGGCTAACGGAGCGGCAGAGAAGGAGGTGAAAGGAAACTGAGATACAGTGGGAGGAGGACAGGGGTGGGATTAACCTGTGTGGAGGATATCTGTGTGCGTGTCTGCAGTGGGCTTGATTTATGTGTGTATGTGTCTGTTTTCGTGGATGTAAGTACTCTACAAGGAGGCCGAGGAAAAATTTGAGGGTGGGAGAAAAGAATAAATGGATGAACAGCGAGAAGAAGTGTCATAGCAGGGGCGGGTTAGAGGATAACAAGCATAAAAATCACTGATCAAATACCTATCAAACTAAAACAGACGAGGACAAAAGAGGGACACTACATCATGTGTTGTGTTGACTTTTTTTTTCTTTTCTTTTTTCCAAACTACCTACTGTGTAACTCAGGATTTAACATCTATATATCCGTGTGTTTATTATGTGCGTGTATTCTAAAAATGTGTCAGTGTGCGCGTGTTTCTCCAATCTGTGTCCATGCAGCAAAAACTTGAACGTGAATGTGGGATTTATTTATTTTTTCTTCCTCCTCGCGGTCAGTAGAAAGTGTTACCAAAAAGATCTCCGATGAACTGACGACCACTCCACTGGGAACTGAAACTGCACGAAAAGAAATCACTTCAGCACGAAAGCAGAGAGAATGCCGCTGGTAACAAATCAACTGATTCCTCTGTGTGTGTGTTTATGTATTGTGAACGTGTGTGTGTGTGTGTGTGTGTAACTGTTATCTGGCGAGCGAATCGAGAGAGGGCATCAAATACCAGGTCACACTCTGGATCGCCGCAGAAAAGCCATCTTCTAACAATGTACTGCTGTAATACACGTATTTGTAGTAATGTCAAAAGTTGAAAGCAGTTAAGTATATGACTCCTAGTAATTCTAGACTTAGTATTTCGGCCAGTGGAGCTATATTCTCTAGCCTAGTCTTGGTGTCTGTTTTACAGTCCTGTGTTAAGCCCCGACACTGTTTACCTACTCTCAACCTAAGAACACCTAAAGTGCTCGTAGATCCCTACCCATTAACGGCTAACTAGTCCGAACCTTTTTTTGATTTCATTTGGTGTTGGTGTAAGAGGCGGCGGCGTGGCCTCGGCGGGCCTACGCTCACGGCTGGGTCGACTGTCAGCGTGTCACTGTAAATGGCTGAGTTCATAACAGAGGGGATGTCTGACGCGACTACATTAACACTTACTTATATATATTTATATATATAGTCAGGGTCTTCTGTTTCCTTCAAAAAACAAAAAAGAAACGAAAAAAGAAAGAAAAAAAAAGCATTTCATAGGAGCTTTTTTCTTCCGTGTTAAATTTTGTGGCACACGATGAAGCGCAAGTCATCAATGTAGTAAGAAAATAAGGTGCTTCTTTGCTGACTTGCCCTTTTTTCCATGTGACGAGTTTATTTCAGCCTCTCTACGTACGTTTTAGAGAGATTACAACGACCATGGCCAGCATCTCTCAGGCAGTATCTGTCGCTCTACTGCTTTGACGTTTGCAGTTGTGCTACAGCTAATCGTTAAGAAGGTACATGCTTGTATTTCCTTTGTCAGATGAGACGTTACTGTGTGTGTGTGTGGAGGTGGGGGACACATTTCATTCTCTACAAACATAAATGCTCTAATAAAACATTTCCTAGAAGTCTCAGATTGTGAGCGGCACGCTCGGGGGTCCGCCACGAGGCCTCCCTCTCCCCTGTCAAGTGACGATGCGGTCCAGCCCGTGAAGGCTCGCGCCACGCTCGGCTGAGGCGCTTCAGGGGCAGGGAAGTGCTTCCTGCTGGTCTAAAGTGACACACCGGAGCTTCGCCGAGCAGCGGCTCTCAGTGTCGGGCATTCGTAATGACAACAGCTGCTCAATCTTTTGAGGCTTTGCTGCCACGCCCCTTTTATATCACATGTGTCTTATGAAAATACACTTTGGAAATAGTTTTTAAGAAATCTGAAATGATTCCCAGGATCTCCTCGACGTGGACGATCAAGACTCCTTTTAGCTTCATAGCAAAGTGAATGTATGAGGGCAGTCTGAGGGGAACTCTGCCTGGCAGCAGTCGCCCAAAAACCTCACCGCTCATTTCCATCTTTTACTGGACAGTTTCCATTCCTACGTTTTTGGCCTTTAACTGAAGAAGGTGCCTCAGAGAGGTTGTCATTTCTATATCAACTGTTAGAGGACTGTCCAGTGTGGTTTAACATTTTTTAAAACAAAGTGCTTCTTTGTCTGAAACCACTCTGTTCACATTCTGACGTCTCTCAAATAGATCTCTACCTTTAAATGTAGATCTATGTGTCATAATGATTTAATCGGGCGCGGGGAACGCCCCTCACCGACTGTCAATTCAACTGTCTAGGGGCTTGTTGAAATCCATTATATTTAAATAGAACATTAAGTGCTTCTGCTGGGGTAGTACAATCAAAGCTTTGGGAGGAGGGGGCCGGGGTGAGGGGTGGGACAATAACATAATAATGCAATTTTTTTTTCTTTTTTTGGAGGGTCGGGGGGAAATCTTGCATACTGTAGGGCTTAAGGTGCATAAATTCATGGGATCTCTTAGCACAGCTAAGTACTAGGCTATGCTACACTGGGCAAAGTAAGATATCACACTAATGCCGTGGTGGTGCAGAAGTGCTTCAGTGACTGATTAACCAATCAAATCAATCAATCAAAGAATAAAACGAAACAAAAAATAACGGGGTTTGATGCGAGTGCTACCGCTGCATGTTTAGCAGCGCTGCCCGCCGACCTGGTTGCAGAATGGAGTTTGGCAAGGGTCGCTGCACAGAAGAGTCAGACTCTGAACATCTCTGACCTCTCGTGAGTTGGCTATGGCAACAAACCACATCAACATACAACGACTGCCTGTCACCGTTGCTGCATGCTTAACGTTTGTGTGCAGAGTCGAACAACGGGACGACTCAAAAAACTAAATAATCAAACTGTACAAACAGCCCTAATAAACGGGGGCGGGATTGATTAAAGATGTGGCGGTGATGGGGCGGGGTTTTAAGCTTATTTCACTCTGAGTGCGGATAGGGGAGGATTTTTTTCTTTTGACAGGTGGGGCGCTTACGGACTCATGGAAAAACGTCTCTTTAGAAACAATGTAAAACCATATGAGAAAACTTATAGGGGGGAGGGGGGAACGGCTAACTGGTTTAGCTAATCACACGTCGCAGCAGAGGAGGCGAGGACGGGCCTCCCGTCGCCTCCTGCGCCGTGTGATGATGTGCACAGCTAGCAGACAGGGCTACAAAAACAGGGAAAGGCAGTCGAACACAGATAACTCTCTTAGAGCAGCACATCCTGATAAGGATGCCATCACTCCTCCTTCTGTAGTGCTCCGTCTGACGGGCAGTCGTCAAGGCAACAGGGGGCCTCCACTTCCACCCCCTCTGATTGGTTGTCTCTGCTGGCTAAGGCACACGGGGTTGGCTGGGCCAGGGGAGTCAGCTCCAAGGGCTGGCCGATGGCAGAGGCTGCTGAGCTGCCATTCAGCTGCTGAGAGGCAACCTCTGGCGTGGAGCCCACCTCCTCGGAGGGCTTTGGGGGACTGCTGGATGGGGGGGACGACGTCTGGGGAAGGAGAGACAGAAATGTTGGAGTGCAACAAAGTTGACGTCCACGCCTGATTTCAGTGTTCACCTGAGAGTACAGAGGCTTGTCTGGGTTTGTCTGCTGTCACACCTGTGTTCTGTTGGCAGTTGTCTTCTTCCCTCCCCTTAGTTTTGCTGGAGTCTCTTTACCCCTCCTGTGGTGCACAAAGAGAAAGGCTTTTTAAAAAAAGTCTCCACTGGGTTAACATTACAGTTCTTTTAGGTCGGCTCCAATGCATGAAGTGGCTAGTATAACCTTTAGGCCTTTGACTAGAGATGAACTAACTGGCTGGTGACCAGAGCAGCTGATCAGCCTCAAATATATCCAGTTCTGTAGCTTTATATTCAGTCTTTTTAGAATGATTTTACATAATGTAAACAGGAGGGAGGGAAAAATACTACACACTAGTTTAAAAGCAGGAAAACACAGGAAACGGTCAAAACACAACTCAATATTCAGGATTAAACTAAATTAGGGCTGCCACAAACGATTATTTTGATAGTCGACTAGTCACCGATTATTTTTGCGATTAGTCGACTAATCAGATCATCATCCACTGGACGTACAACGTACAGCTTATTGCACCAGCAGCATCTGCTCTTATATAACTATCATTAGCTTACAGCTTTAAGTGTTTAAGGTGCTAACTAAAAATAAAGACAAGATGATAGTTTATTAAATTTTAATGACATTTGCAGATTGTTTCGGTGAGGTTTAATAAACTCCTTGCTATCTAAAATATAACAGGACACCGGAGTAAATTCTCGAGCATCTCACACTTCTGATAATCAGCCGTCTGCTTGACATTTATTCAGCTGTGTAAAAACTTTAATCTCAGCCAAACCGATTTACTCAGGAATAAATAAAATACAAAAAAAAAGCCAAACAATAACATTTTTAATTTATCTAAGTGACTCATATATTTAACATGAGCAGCGAAAGACGGCGGTGGGTTTGAAAACAATTTGCCGGGAGTCCGGTGTTCTCACGGCTCTAGTGAGCCTTGAACCCCGGCTAGCTATCGAGCTAGTGGGTAACAGACGCCTCCGAAAACGTCGGAGCGCTTTTGAAAATATGTGGTGTCCTGATAAACTGAGCAGATATTTGAGGTTTACACAGCTGCATTCTCGCCTGAAAATATGTTAAACGTTTATTTTGTGACCCAGAAAGAATAATAAGAGTAATATTAAAACTAACTAGCTGCCGCCATTGTTGGAAACTGAGCTGGGCCGCGCTATGAATTCTGGGATACAGCTTCTTCTTCTTCGGGGTTTAACGGCAGCTGGCATCCTTGTACATGCAGTGCTGCCATCTTCTGTTTCAGTCCGTTATTACACTCTTAAATCCTGCTACTTATTCTTGCATCTTTTGGGATCTTACAAAGCTTCAAACGAGGCGTCGACTATTAAATCAGTCGTCGACGATTTTGATAGTTGACGTAATCGTGACTAGTCGACTAATCGTGGCAGCCCTAAACTAAATGCTGTTCTACTTATCATGTAGTTGAAAGAATAACCAACTCATATTGCGCATTTGGGATGGTGACTTCACGGCGGTCATCTTTTGTACAGGCTATGATCGACACAGGATTTGTTTCATTAAGTAGTGATCTCTTTTTTACAACTGTCTGTCCTTGAAGTCCGAACAGTAAGAGCTGACTTTACAAACTTGATCCAAGAAAGAGGCGATCGATGGTTTTCAGAGGCTGAAGAAGACTCGTCACTATAAGAAAGATGAATTTTGAGAAGAATTTGTTTCCCTGTCAATGTAGATTTTTACTACTTTGATATATTAATTAGATACCAGAGCTGTTAATAAACGGAAAGAAGCCCAGAGACTATGGCTCAAACGACATCATGACTTTTTAAACTCAAGCCGCTTATTCAAACCCTGCAATGTGTTTATTTTACTTGAAAAAAAATTATAGCAGAACTCACCCTTTCCCGGCTCCCACTGACACCACCTGCATGTTCAAGCCCCCTCTCCCACGGACTGGTTTGTTGCCAGCCCACTGACCAACCACCATGCCAGCGATCTCCAGTTTCCCTCCCTGAGGGGGGATGGACTGAATGCCTGAAAGAAAAGATTGCAAAGTCACTACACACCAACTCCCTGTGTTCCTGTTTATATTCCATATTATCTTAATAGGACATAAACTGCGTATTTATCTATATTCTACCATGTTTTGTCACCTAGTAGATAACCAAGCACACAGTTTTATACCAACAAGAAACTGTACAACATTAGTCTGGAGTCAGAAACATTTTCTTGTATCAATTAAATGTAACTGCATTACATACAAGACAACTTTCTGTTCAATCTGTAAAAGGAAATCTATTCTGCTTCATACTGAGGTCAGTGTATATTCAACGACTACTTGAGTCGTACAAATCTCAGTTTTCAGACTGCTCCAAATGCTCAAGAAGTATTTTCCTGCTTTGTAACTCACAGAGTGGATATTTATAATATGGTCATCTCAGAGCTCAAATGTTTTGTTTGCAACAAACAATCAGAAAAAAGTTGCTTAAAAGAAGTTGGAAAGGAGCTCAAACTACTTGTTTCAAACAGTGGATGAACTGTGGCATACCTGGGAAGCCTCGGGGTCTGTGCTGGGCTGGGTGGTGTGGATGATGTGGGTGATGCGGGGGCATGCCGCCCATGGGACGGGGTGGGTAGAGAGGAGGCATGGGGTAGAAAGGGGGCATCATGGCAGGGGGAAGGAAGGCAGGAGGTGGAAGAGGTGGTGGTGGAGGAGGAGGGCGAGACAGGTTAATGCCCTCGAGGATCGCCTGGCGCATCTTCTCGACCTTGGACACCAGCTCTTCCTGCAGAGAAGAAAGAATTACGGCTGTTAATACGCGACAGATACAGAGTAGATCCCACTTTCTCTTTAACTGTCACTTTTATTATCCATAAAACTGGAGTGGGCATATTGATGTATGGAAAAATAATAATAAAAATAAGTGTTTCTCTCTGATGGCGACTCAGTGCTACGTTTTTCTTCCCACGCCAATAGTGTAACTCCATACATATAGATATCTATTAACTTATCTTCCTCCAATCTCTTATGTATGAACCTATGTGGGTCAGGACGTAGTTAGTTGTACTCTCACAGTTCTGGATGTAGCATGCACCACACTCATTAACCCCCCCAAATCTATCCTGCTTATTTTAACTTGTCCTGTTTCCGAGGCTGCATGTCTGCATTCTGTCTTATTGAAGTTCTATTTTTGCAAAAAGTTAAATATAAATATATTCTTGCCATACGGTAAGTCACTTTATTACAAAGGTTTAATAACATATGAAACACAGCACAAGCCCATTTTAGCCCATGTGACACCGTCACAATGATTTCAAACACAATTTTTATTCATTTTCAATCTGCTGTCATTTCAGCTGTGAGGATGAATAAAGCTTTTTTCTGAAGCTCTTTATCACAGGTCTGTGTGCTTCCTCCTGCACTCATTTTTCATTCTGTTCTTTTAATGTCTACTTTAAAATTTGGCCATGGGATAACAGCTGGAAACTTTGTTAACACACACATTCAGAGACATGGTGACTCATTTGCACTTCTCCTGATAAAGTGAACTGAGCAGCCAGCCTCCACCACGGTCACTGATTAGGGCTTCAACCAAAAAACACAAAAACAAGTCTTTAATTCCTTCAATAATTCAGTTTTGTATTTGTGTTAATTCTTATAGTACTTTCTATTTTTTTTATTAATTTAGCTGTTTAGCATGATGAAACATCGCTGCCCTAGCAAGCTAGCAACAGAAATATAAAGTTAAACTGATCAGTGATATTCTATTAATGTAAATTTACAGTACCCTACAGGAACTAATGCGTTAATAAGGCAAGTTTTGTATCACGGCTGGGTAAGCTGATACTGTGTGTTTATTTTGGGGGTTTTAAAGGCTTCGTTTGACTGGAACAGCACAGGAACACTGGAATGGACCTGAGCTCAGAGCGCTGCGGTAGGCATCAGGCCCATGGGCTGCCAGATGAGCTCCTATATGAAGTACACCAAGGCTCTTAAATAAAGCCGATATTTGCACGACCGCAGTCATTAAAATGGTCTCAATTTTGACTTGTCTCAATGTCTTATTTGTTTCTATCCCAATGAAGGTCGCCAAGAAAATTTGTGGTTTATATTTTTTTGAATGTTTTTTTGGTGCTTTTAGGTCAAAGGCAGTGTAGAGCAGATGGCCTGAGGGTGGAGTTGATCGACCATCCCAGTACATGCAGCGTGCTCCAATCATTTACAATTGTTACGTTTTTGTGTTATTGTTGGGGGGGAAAAAAGGACAATTACAATATGTAACAAATTTAAAAAAATATATTTAGAAGGCAGCTGACTTAATCTTTTTTTGACTCCTAGTTTTTCTTGTCCAACATCCCATTTTATTCACCTCTGCGCACTCCCATTTTCTATAGTTATTGGTTTGTGCCGTGTATTTATTTCAAACAGCTGTTAGCTTGTGTTTTTATAAGCTGTATTGGTGTGTCCAACTTAAATGGGCAGAGTAACCGTAAATCATTTTGAATCAATATTACACTTCAAGTCTTAAAACAAAAGAAGATATGAACTTCCCCATCCTGCTCTTTAAAATAACCTTTACAAATTTCTTAAATTGTGGGGGAAGGTGGAAAAAGTCCATTTTAAAAGCCATTTACACACAGAGCTGTATGATGACTGGACTATAATTCACCCTCCAACAGGGATTTTGGGACATGAAAGACAAACGATGGTCACACTCAGCCCTGCGATGCTCTGCTTCGTACCTGCCCCTCACACATGTCCAGCAGGGCGGCTCGGTCGCGGGCGGCTCGGGCCAGTTTGCTCTGGAACAGTTTGCCGTCGAAGAAGCCCCAGGGGCAGCAGTGTTCCCACGGCAACGGCTGACCGCAGACATCATTGATAAACAGCGCCGTATCGACGCCGGCCATAAAGAGAGCAGCCAGCTGCACGCCGCGAGCATCCACCTTCTCCACCTGACAGCCAACACACAGATGAAAAATGACAGCATTTAAGAGGTGGGAACAGAAACGAGAGCAGAGAGGTGACGGCGCTGAAGAGCTGCGAGGTCTCTGCGACACGTGAGCGTGCACTCTTCTCAGAGACTTTAGCTTATCGGGGATTTTACTGACTCTACAGAGTTTCATAAAGGCGCCTACACACTGCGCTCTCTGGAGGTTCACTGCCACCCACATCACAGCTGATGCATGTATCATACATACTCAGGGCCAAGAAGCACATCGCCACTATTCATTTTCACGCTACTTCCTCCTTGGCTCGGTCGATGATACATCATTCAAACAAAGCTTCTGTTAAAACTGAACTAAATTTTCCTTCCACAGTTGAATCTTAACTTTTTTCGAGGTTTTTTTACCGCCACCTTTTCTGTTTGGGTTTATTTTGCTGTTTTCACATTTAATGGTGCATGATTGTGCATTTTGGCTTCTTGTGGATCTCCTGTTTTTTTATAACCTGCTTCACATAGTACAGCCAGGATTTCAAAAGAAAATTTGAAAAACGTGGCAATGACTTCACTGAGTGAGTTCTGATTTTTTTTGTAGTTTTCTGGAATTAACTTCTGGAGTTGTGACACATATCCTTAAGGAGAAACACGGAGCATGTCGAGGATGCATCAACCATGACCGTGGCATGAAAACCTACGCAAAAGCGGGAGTGTTTGCAGTCAGCTGGCAGTTTGGGTACGTCGCGTCCACCTGCAATGAGCTCCTTCGCCGATGGAAGCGGAGTATAAAGTATGTGATACAACCAGTCTGTGGGATACTCTTGATTCGTTGGTCCGAGCCAGCCGTGGAGAAAGGCGAAGTTATAACAAAAAGAGCGGAAGTGAAAACGAGTGTCCATTAGAGCCGCAGCCTGTTCTTTTCATGCTGTATTTTTCATTTTTGGTGGGGTTTTTTTTTTTTTTTTGCAGTTCACCTATTTCTAGTGAACTCTGCCGTCACTCCCTCCCTTATTTCAGTCCACTTGTCAACCGGTAAGCATTCAGCAAACGCATTCCCCATCCAATTCCAGCGACATGAAGTCGGCATCTGAGGTGTGTGAAAACCCATCTCCACTCACCATTCAAATGGAAACATATGAGAAGACAATAAATTACACTTTAACATGCCATTACATTCTTCCCTTATTAACCAAACTGCCTCAGAGGGAAAGGATGTTTTATTTTTCAGCACTTCAGTTTTCTCAAACAGCACCAAGACATATAATTTACACCACAAAGCAAGAAAAATAAGTGCAGGAACAACTCTTATTAATGATTATTCCCTGAAAGGAGGGGACTCTCACCTTCAGCTCCTGTAGCTGGTCAGGCTCATAGAGCTGGCTGGAAACAGCTTGGGCCAGGAAGGCATCGAGCTCATGTCTCTGGAGGATCCTTCCTCCAGGCCACTGCATCATATACCTGAAAGAACAATAATTAATTCAAACAGTGCCCTGGAAGTTTTCAGTTTTAATAAGCAACAACAGAAGCAGAAACTGTAGTTTTCTTTCATTCTTCAGGGAATATGACATAACAGTTCTCAGAGACACACACTTATATTTAAATCAAAAGGATGACTCGAGTGCAGATTTCGATGAAAAAAAGAACAATAAAAAAAGATTAACTTCAGCATCACTCTTACACTCTTCTTACATGACTGGAGTGGAAAATCTTTAAATCAGTTTTTATTGCTTATTGTATGAACGAAAATGATTTCTTGCAACACAAATTGTGACAAACAAAAGCAATTATATTTATTTTAGGGGATATCGAACAGTCGAACGCTGATGTGCTTTTTCAACATGTACGCAATGAGGAAGTGAAACTGGGAGTCTTGGGCTAACACACGCAGCATTAACCTGCATGTTTCTGAGAAACCGGAGCTCCCAGGCAAAAGCCAGAACAAGCCCAGAGACATCCTGCACCATTACATAAATCAATCCTAGGCAAGGCATACATTCAGTGCCAGTAAGCTGTTCCAGTTCATGTCTGAAATGCAAAAGTGAATTTTCATCTCGTTATTTGTTAATTTCTCAAGTGTGCCTGTTGTAAATGTTCCTTCCTGCTGTCACTTTGTCTGCATCAACAAGGCTGAAGCTTCCCTTCATGTTTCACTCGTGAAAAACAAAGCAGCAACTATTACCTCTGATGAATTAAAACGTAGTTACATTTAACTGTAAAGCATATAAATACCCACACAAATCAAAAATAATCAGCACGTTGTTTAGTTTGTCTCCAGAAAAAGAAAGCAGGGCAATCTTGTGTAGGATTTATGCTGCAAAGGCTGAGTTACTGGCTCCATTGTATGAACAGACATGTCATTTTCTGTCAACCTACTGATGAGCCTTTTTCACAGAAGACATCCTGACATGTCACAGTAAGAAAAGCACTGCTATAAATAATAACGCGACTGTTGAACTGCAATTAGAGTCCTGGTGTTGGGAGTGCTGGCTCACTACAGCGCTGATGGGGTTTAATGGGAGAGCAGACAAAGTTTTTGTTAATGGTATTACACGTGTCTTTCCTGCTGTAGTTAGTGGAAATGTCGGTCTTTTTAATTTGTAACTATTTGTTATAATCTACTTTAATAACAAGCAGACAGGAGGATACTTCTAAGGCTGTAATCCATGTCTCCAGCTGGTTTATCAACAAGTGAAACCAGATTCAAGCAGTGTGTATTTATTTTATTCTTGTAACGCGTGACCCTGAGCAAAGGTTGCTCTGACCTGAGTTTTTGGGCAGAATTGCTCCGTAAATACAGCCACGAATGAGGACTGAGAGGAGACAGGAGATCGGCAATAAGAGAACATGACAAGAACAAGACGTGCTGGAGCGCCACAGTTCACGGCCTTGTTTGCAGAAGACATTCTGGCTTTAATAACAGGTATAATTATGACATCGAACTGAGTGACATTTATCGTTGTGAGCTTCCTGTTCTGTGGTAGCCTGTATGCTGACTCACTGTTTGACAGGAGCAGAGCCATCGTTATCATAACGGACATCACGTGTGACAAAACTACTACAAACAGTAAGGTGTCAGTTTAAACTGAGTAAATTTAGCATTTGATGAACTGGATAAACATAAATACTACAAACAAATATAAATGGCATATACCTGCTACTGCTCAAGTCTAGGATATTACTGTTATTACTGAACAATGGCCAAAAAGAGTAAATCTTAAGGAAACCAGTAGGGGTTTTTAAGCTTCAAGAGAAAGGTTTTCTTAAGACAGGGCTCTAGACTAACTTTTTGCCATGGGCGCACCGGTGAGAATGAAACAGAAAAACATGAAGGAGATTTTTCTGGCCTGGCTTTTTATAGCAGATAACCTTAAAAATATTCTGCAATATTCTGCAGTTTTGCATAATTTTAAAAAGTTTAAATTTCTTCAGTATTGAACAGCAGAAATTTGGCTTTCTTGTCCGAGGTCATTTAAGTGAAAAAAAAAAAAGAAAAGAAAAAGACAGCAGCCGACAGCGCTGTAAACAACGGTAGACTGGTGGGTAATAAGCGAATGAATAATGCAGAAAACAGATTTGAGACGGGAAACTGTTCTTGAAGTACAGAGAGAGAGAGAGAGAGAGAGAGCTAGCTGTGCATGAAGTGTGATTTTTATCGTGGTGGAAGCAAAACAGCAAAAGTCAGAGGGAATTCATGACGACATTTATCAAATGTGAAGCGCAGTTTGCTGCTTCTTTTGCTGCTGGCTCGGTGAATTTTGGTTGGAGAGAGACAAAACCTGCAGCTCAGAATCAGCGCAAAAAGACGTAAACACAGAGCGGACCCGACGCATCAGATTCGCTGAGCTCCGACAGCGTTTCCATGTACGGACCATCGGGTGAGAAAGCCGAGAAAGACAAAGCTGATTCTGATGCGTCGGGTACGCTCTGTGTTTACGTCTTCGTGTGGAATCCGTGTACCTGCTCTCATTTGCTGTTTGGTGATTGTTAAATAGTTTTGTGAGCTTTAATCTGAGAATCAGTCCACACCTGGACTTTCAACTGGACCACAGCCAATCAGAGAGGTCCCGCCCCTGACCATCTCCGATTGGTTTAGTCCACAATTTTATTTTTATTTTTTTTAGTCGCACCACTGAAAAATTTGGTTCGCAAGAGTTAAGTCTTGCAAAATGTGTTTTATGTATCACCATTATCACTAAACAATAGTGCCTCTGGGAAAATTCAGGAGAAAAATGTAAATACTTTGAATTACCTATGACATCAGCCTAAAAAAACTGTTTCATTGTAACAAAGGCAGAAGTAACATTGGATCAATTCTCAAGCAGGGAGAGGAAAAAAGAAAAAATAAAGACACAAGGTCTGTTTTTCTTTTCTTTTTTTTAACTATTTGACCAGATTCCTTGACATGTTTTAAAGTAACTACCTACAGGAATTGTCAAGATGCCTGCTGAGTGCCAAAACTTGCTTCTGAAAGGATTGGCTGTTTGGTTATACCCAATTATGCACATATTTTGCTCTGTCACCTTTATACAGGGCAGTATTTGCAACAGAAAACATATTTGGATATCCCACCCTCCAAAAAACCCTATTTGCCAAATTTAGATTTGCACCCAGCAAAGCGTTTTAAAATCCCTATAACTGATGATACCTGAGCACGCAGCACATGAGCAGCAGATGCTGTGGGACCTGTGCTGGGTTGAGGAGGGCTGGGCAGTCAGAGCGTAGGCAGGCCAGGAAGGCCCTGGTTCTCCTGGAGCGGTCCTCGCTGGCACGACCTAACCAGAGCCGCCGGAGGTTGGGGCAGGTCCACTCACGGAAACACAAGGCGGGAACCAGCTCTGGTGTTAGGGCCGACTTGGCCTTACCGCTGCTCCACTCTTTGATAATCACTGGAGGAACTGCAACACAGAAACAAATGTTGGAATAATAAGATACATACGGTGGCGTTGCTTATGATGCAGATGCCTCAGTTTTGGAGATTTCCGAAGCTGCTAAAGATGAGAGCATGTAGAGGTTTGAGCTGTTTCACACAGAGATTCTGCCAGTGCTGTGAAATTGGAATATTTAGTGAAGAGACCTTGAGCTGTAACGACCAGCTGGGTACACAACTTCTGCCTTTGTTTGCCACACATGACAGTCGAGTGAATCTTTTGTAAAACAAAAATTCGAGGATGTCCAACATGTCACTGCAGTCATCATTATTTAATGTTTACAAGCCTGAAGGCTCGTCTGACCTATAATGACAATAAACAACAACTTTAAGTCAGTTAATGTATCTCGAACATCTATGGCTGCCTGAGCCATACCGACTCAAATCAGGTAATGGCAGCATACGTACAAGCCTGATTGGCATACTGACCCAGGTAACAGCAATGTATGAGGAACAGGAGGTTTTAAGCCTGTATATTCCTTGACTTTAACAGTACATCTCCCTACAACACAGGTGTCGAACTCCAGGCCTCGAGGGCCGGTGTTCTGCAGGTTTTAGATGTGTCCTTGATCCAACACAGCTGATTTAAACGGCTAAATTTCCTCCTCAACATGTCTTGAAGTTCTCCAGAAGCCTGGTAATGAACAAATCATTTCATTCAGGTGTGTTGACCCACGGTGATATCTAAAACCTGCAGGACACCGGCCCTCGAGGCCTGGAGTTCGACACCCCTGCCCTACAATGTAATATTAAGTAGTTTCTCAATATGAAATCAAAATGACTTCTGGATGAAAAAGCCCAGGAGCAGATGAAAAACTTCAAATAAGCATCTAGCCAGCTTTCTGACAATTCAGCAAATATACAGCAAATATACCTTTTAGTCAAGAGAACAGAGAAAGGAGAGAAAGGGAAACAAGCACAACTATAGCTAGCAAGATTTTAAACGACAGGTGGCCTAGTAAGAGGCCAACATGAAAAATGTACCAAGTAAGAGTAAGGTTTGGGAGGCTACATGATACTGACTGAAAGTGTAATAAAAATTGAGTATCTGTAGTCTGTAAAGTCTGTAATCTGTCTCAGCTGATGCAAGCTTTAGATGAGAGGCCTATTTAAAGTGAACCAGTGTGGCTTCAACACACTTTTTATTCTTGAACTCTAGTAGAGCAGCATGACTTTGTTCTAGCAGTATCCAGTTCACAGCATGCTTGAGCCTTGGTGGTTCACGGGTTCTTCCTGAGCATCCTAACCAACTTCCTCTCATCTGAGGGTGACTGTTCGAGACTTCCTCCAAACATTAGAAAAGTGGAAATACATTCAAGTAACTTCTACTTGCATAGAATTGTTTGAACTAATGATCTTGGAATCTGTAGTTATTTAGAAATGGCTCCAAGAGGCCGTCCCAGCTTGTATAAATCAATATGCACTTCTCCTCCTTAGACCTGCTTTTTAAAGTCATTAAAGATGCATGCCGTACAATCGTTCCAGCTTTGATAAAGAACAGTTCGAAGAAATCATTAAAAGCCCCAACTATGATGACATTCATGCCATCATTCATTCATTCAACTGTAGTTACACTGAGGTTAACTGGTCTCTCAAATGAAAATATTTCAAAGAAAATTGCAGTGTAAAGTGTTTATCCAATCACAATGCCTGTTATTCCATATTGCACTCAGGTATCTAAGTCCATCCCAGACCAAGACCTACCTTCCAGGGGAGCCCTCTTGCGGAGAGCGAGCCTCTCCAGGCGGCGGTGTGTTTCAGCCAGGCTGAAGAGGACGCCGTAGGCATACTGTCTGGCAGCACGGAACAGCAGCGAGGCAGGAGGCAGCTCAGAGTTACACTCATCCTCTATACACACTGGCATCTTCATCTCTCCCTGAGGGATGCAGGGGCATAAGGAATAGTTGAGGACAAAATGAATAAGAGAGCAGGATCGAGAGCTCTAAAGAGTCTCATACGCTCTCTCTTAACAAGACAATATCATTTAGACATGGACAAATGCATAGATACGGCTTTTGAATGAAAACAATAACTATTTAACAGTCTTCTGCAGAGTGGTGCCAGCCTAAGAAGGTGTTTTCAAATTTGTTTATGTTGAGTCTTTCAGTCAGCCTTGAATGTATTTCGTTAGTCCAGTTTAACCTGCAGGAGTATCTGAACACTTCCGTAATGCATTTTTCTATGCATTTAAAACTACACGCTTAGGTTTCATTGTTGCGGTACACCACATTTTACTACAAAACAATTCATTTAAAATTTCAGAAAACCCTTCTTGCTTTTTGGGGGTTTTTTTAAGGAAAATGACATGGGATCGTAGAATATAAATGGCTGGGATGAGGATTAGCACCTACAACATCGAGGCCATACTTCTCAGCCACAAAAGTGTAGCATGCCAGCTGGAAGTTGGAAATTAATTTCTTCGTCAAGTTGTAGCATTGCAGTAACACGGGGATACCGCGTATCGGGGGATAGACAGACGGATTGGTGCAGCATCTGCAGTGTTGCGGATGTTGTACCGGACTGTTGTGGTAAAAAGACAGAGTATAAAACCAAGGCTGTCGTTTCACTGCTCAACATACGTTTCTGCCCTCACCTGTGGACACAAAGTTTAGGTACTAACTGAAAGAATGAGCTCATGGATACAAGGGGCATAAATGAGACTCCTCCAAAGGGTTGTCTGTGCTGTCTGTGGGCTGAAGCTCCTTTTATCTGACGGGAATGCCTCCTGGCCGCCCTCTTGGTGAGGTGACCCTGGAGCAGACCTAAGACTTGGTGGAGAGATAACGTCTCTTGGCTGGCTTGGGAAAAACGCAGTGTTCTCTCAGAGAAGCTGATGGAGGTGGTTGGAAAGACGGCGGTCTCGGCATCTCTGCTGAGCCTACTTTCCTGCATGTATCCAGGGTTGGTACACATGGCTGAACTTTGATGGATAGATAGGTAGGTGTATGTAAGCATACGATGGCCATTTTTCAGCAACCATAACTTCAGTGTTCAAAAGACACACTGCGCACCTAAGACATACCTATGAGGTTAAAAGAACTTTTTTCCCTCATAACATTTTTCAAACTTATATTAGTACAAAAAAACTTTTCTGCTGATTAAAAAGGAACACATTTCGTTAGTTGAGTGTGTGGCTCATGAGTCTCTGTGGGTTTGATTACAATCTCTAAACTTCAAACTTTCAGAAACCTGAAAGTGTTTTTGTTCCAGGAAATGAAGGGTATTCATGTGACACAGTGTTTCATACAGGGGTGTACACTACTCTCTTCACAAAATAACACCAAAAGGCTCCAACCAGAGAAAGAAGTCAGAAATCCCAGCACAAATCTGAGCAAAAACACCAGTACACAAAGGGGGTTTTCCTGCATAGAAGCACTTTTTGACAACCCGCAGAGACTTTTTAAAGAATTGTAATAAAGTGCCAGAAATATAATGTTTATAAATAGATTTCTGCAACATAACACAGCAAAGGTATGGCGTTGTCTTTACTGTACATGGCTTGTTCATGTTTAGTAAATGGCCTGTATTTGTATAGCGCTTTACTAGTCCCTAAGGACCCCAAAGCGCTTTACACATCCAGTCATCCACCCATTCACGCACTGGTGATGGCAGCTACATTGTAGCCACAGCCACCCTGAGGCCCACTGACATATGCATAATCAACCAACAAAGGCTCATTGTAAGCCAGGAAAAACCTTAAGAAACAGGTGCCCTCACAGGTCCATTAATGGTAGTTTGTGTCAGGTTGTGAAGGCAGTAGTACACACAGCTGTAAAGTTTTTGGGCATTTGAAGACTAAAATCAAAACTACAAAGGACAGTCCTTCAGAAATCTAACCAACCCAATGATCTTCTCCAATGAGCAGATTTTCTGCTTTCTAGTTGTGCTGTTAACATTAAAACTCGTATTACATAACACAATGTCTGTGCTGGAGCAAAGGATTGATGGTCTCAGGTTCAAGTTTCCTCTCAAAAACAGATTTCGAAAAGGAAATTAAAACCTTAACGAACTGTTAAGTAACTAAGAACTGTTTCACCTTGGTCAATATGTGGTAAATCTGGGGGTACATCAGCCCTCTTCTGTGTCTGTGTTCGGCTACACGAAGAACCTCAGCGCTGACCTAAAATTAAAAACAGAAACACGGTGACAGACTTTCCCCAGAAACACCCCACAACTGTGCTGTGAACTCTGGAGTTTGTGTCTGACCTGAGGCAGAGGGGGTGTGGTTATGTCCATGTGACTCCGCGTCGCCATAGATAACAGTGACGGAATGTTTGACCCGCTCCCGTTGCCTTGGGAACCGTCTCCAGAGCCGGAGCCCCCTCTTCCAGTGGGATCCTCCCACCGAGAGGACTTGTCTGTCAAATGGCTGAGGAGAGAGGGATTATGAGAATTTTTAAGTTATCCAGAAACTGGCATTCAGGGTCAACATGTGTGTATTGTGGCTAGTTGAGGTGTAACAATTAGATTGACAAGGACAAACCAATAGTTTAAAAGTTTAAAATAATGTTTAGAGTAATTTGACTAATAGCCACTTCTGACTATTGTCTCTGCATTTATCAGCACTGGATGTTACACCTGTCATCATTATGACATAGATGTTAAAATACAGAACAAACGGATGCTGTCTGTGACTTTTCAGTAGGTTTGCATGAACATTATTGGCCACCAAGAAAGCAGTGGAGGGTGAACCTGTATTAACAAGGTGTTAATAAGGTTTAAAAATATAACAGCACAACCATTAATATTCTAAAACTAATTATGGCTGTGTGGTTTTATTAAATAATTTCATTAATTTTTGTTATTTATTATATGACATTTTATATTCTACCTGCAACGGGTGTGTTAATGGTCGCTCATATCAAGGATCACCCCTGGTCACTGATCATTTTCACCAAGAAATCTCCCCACAGATGCATTAAATTATTAACAGACTCATAGTAAACTAAATCAGCCTCAATATAATATCATGTTGCATCTCCACATGTGAAAGAGACATTTCTGGATGTGCACTTTAACATTCATTGCTATGTGTGATCAATCAACCATCTTTAAAAGAGAAAACAGGAGGCCAATTCTGGCTGCTGGTTGAATTAATTTCACAGTGCACCTGATGAGACACTCATCTATCACGTTCTTCACTTAATTTTTCTCCCACCCCTTCCCGTGGCATGTGTGATTTTTGGTTTAAAAAACAAAACAAAAAAACTCCACAGTGTGTGGAGGGCACAGGTGAGACACGCACACACAAGAACAAACTTCAGTTGTGTGTTTATTCATAAACTAACTAAATAAAAACAACAAAAATACAGTTTTAGCAGTTCAAATATGTGTCCTCTCATGTTAACCGGCTACTTTAAAATTAGATCATTTGTAGTTGTGTGTCGACGTCTCCTCTAGAAGTGAGATATGGGCCCCACATTGCACATCATAGAGAAAGGGTGGATAGCACAACCATAATGTTTGCACATTCACCTCCTGTGCCAGCCTGCCATGGCTGCACTGGTATGAGTCATAGGTGATGTCACAGGGGAACAACCGGATGATGGAGCAAATCACCCAGCCCTACTACCTATTCCTAGTAGGAGTATGAATCACTGAAATACTATATAAAAGCCTACTTATGAAAAATAAGATTAGTAATTAAACATTAAATACTCCGACATCGTGTGAAACTGTAATTATTTTATATGTGGTGTCAGTGTCCACTACACGTCAGATTTATGAGCCATGGCTGCCTGGGCTTGCTCAGTCTTGTCTTGATGAACAAGTGCCCTAACAGGTTGGTATGACATGCATATGTCTTCATCCAGAAATGCAAAGCTCTTTGACTTTACTTTTCAGACACATGGTACCAGGGTTGTTTTATACTCCCGAGTAGGGCTGCCACAAACGATTATTTTGATAGTCGACTAGTCACCGATTATTTTTGCGATTAGTCGACTAATCAGATAATGCATCCATTGGACGTAAAACTTACAGCTTATTGCACCAGCATGCATCTGCTCTTATAGAACTATTATTAGCTTACAGCTTTAAGCGTTTAAGGTATGTGCTAACTAAAAATAAAGACAAGATGATAGTTTATTAAATTTTAATGAAATTTGCAGATCCTTTCGGTGAAGTGTGATAAACTCAGCCATCTGATCCTTGCTATCTAAAATACAACAGGAGTAAATTCTCGAGCATCTCACACTTCTGATAATCAGTTGTGTCCTTGATGTTTATTCAGCTGTGTAAAAACTTTAATCTCAGCCAAACCGATTTACTCAGGAACAAATCAAACACTGAAAAAAGCCAAACAATAACATTTTTAAGTTATCTAAGTGACTTATATATCATGTTTAACCTGAGTAGCGAAAGACGGCGGTGGGTTTGAAAACGATTTGCCGGGAGTCCGGTGTTCTCACGGCTCTAGTGAGCCTAGCCCCCGGCTAGCTATCGAGCTAGTGGGTAACAGACGTCTCCGAAAACGTCGGAGCGCTTTTGAAAATATGTGGTGTCTTGATAAACTGAGCAGATATTTGAGGTTTACACAGCTACATTCTCGCCTGAAAATATGTTAAACGTTTATTTTGTGACCCAGAAAGAATAATATTAAAACTAACTAGCTGCCGCCATTGTTGGAAACTGAGCAGGGCTGCGCTATGAATTCTGGGATAGGTTGGACCACGAAGTATGCACCAGACCCATCCTTCAAATCTGAGGAAATGAAGGCCGCATTTGTCGGAGCCTTCGAATTTGGACAGTCTTTGTCGTGTCGCTGTAAACAGGAGGATGTGGTTCCTGAATTTGGACACAGCTACGATAGCGGACACTACGTCGTCTTCTTCGGGGTTTAACGGCAGCTGGCATCCTTGTACATGCAGTGCTGCCAACTTCTGTTTCAGTCCGTTATTACACTCTTAAATCCTACTACTTATTCTTGCATCTTTTTGGAACGTACAAAGCTTGAAACGGCGTGTCGACTATTAAATCAGTCGTCGACGATTTTGATAGTCGACGTAATCGTGACTAGTCGACTAATCGTGGCAGCTCTAGTCCCGTGTTAGGAACCCACAGAACCACTTCAAACTGTGCAAAAGGAACCTGACATGCTCGAAAAGTGTCTTACTTGGCGTTGCTGTCATTGGGTTCATCTCCATCCGACGATGAGGAAGGAGACGGAGAGGGGCCAGACAGAGGGCCGGTGTGATGATTGGGTAGTCGACTTCCCCCCTGAGTGGAATCATATGGAGCTGACCAGTCAGTGAAGCCCATCTTGCCCGTCAGTGAGTCATTGCAGTCTTGGGATGGTGGCTGTGGGGTCTGGAACAGAGGGGCGGAGCCAGGTCCATATGGAGCATTTTGATAGTGTGGCTTTAACCCCGGGACCTGGGGGGGAGGGAACTGGGAAAGGGGGGATAAAGAAGGAAAATTGGGTTGGTGGAGGAAGAAGCATGGGAAATTGAGTACAAAAGAGGAAGAGTAGGGAAGAGAAGACATCTCAGGGGTGGGAACTGATACTGTCCTATTTTATATCAGATCAAACTGGAAGCATATCATCAAGGCTGGTGGGAGGATACAAGACGGGAAGAAGTGCACCCTCCTCCATCAGTCACTAAACGAGCACATGCCTCAAAGGGATTTCAAAGAGCAAAGGGAAATAAAGCCTAATCCACTATTCTACATGTAGACTCATGTAGACAGAACACAATTACACATCAAAGAGACTTAAGGATTAGCGAGAAAAGGAATCTACCTGATTCTTTCCAGGCTGCATCGGTCCCATGTGACCAGGTGGTCCCCCAAATGGAGCAGGTCCAAACCCAGGTACTGTGCACAGCGAGAGAAAAAAAAAACAGGGATTAAAAACAAATAGACAAATGTGTTTTATTCACAGTGAATAAAAGTACATCGAGCAAGCCAAAAAGATTACATAACAGCAATCCTGTTTTCTGAACTTGCGTCCTGAGCCGCTTGCTACTCACAGATGAAAGAGGAGGGCCCCATGTTAGGTGAGCGGGGTTTGGAGGCAGCTGAGAAATACTCCACAGCTTTCTTGAATCGCTCCACCTTGTCCTCCATACGAGACTGCAAAGGGGGGGCAAAAGCATTATGAAGACTACTGAACCTGCTGGTATTACAGATGGCAGTGAGGATGTTCTAACTGAGGGATCTGCTGGAGAGATTTCCTGCATTACGCACCCAAGAAGGAAAAAACAAGAACAAAAAAACCTTTGGCCTGTTCTCTGTCCGTGGACCAGTGTTTGATGTTTTGGTTTTACAAAGGGGAGGTTGTCACAGCAACATAGCCATAAAGTCAAACCTACTTGGTCACTGGTTTATCCAGTGTAAACAAGATTAAATAACATGCCTAAGGCCTGATTTAGACCTCTGCGGGGACTCTTTGTAGAGCCTACAACCTATAACCTACAACCTATAACCTTTGCAAGTGGCCGATATCTTTGCCTGCATTCATGCTCATGTGTGGCACATATGCATTAATTACCGTATGGTTGTGTCCCACTGATTTACATGCTGTGCTATCCAAAAGAAAGAAAATAATGGGACGTTTTTCACTTTTAAGTCCCTGCTCTTTGTTTTGGTCAGTTTATTTTCCAGGGGCACATGGCTGTGTCCCTCAATTTTTTTCTACTTTTTTGTACATCTCCCCACGTCCAGAAACAGTTTCAAAAATCTTCCACAGCATGCATTTTTAATTTCTCTTTGATATTTGGGCTGATTGTTTTTACATTCATCGGGTCCCAAAGAATCACCTTTTTTTTTTACCCGATTTTTGTTCCTAAGAAAAATGAGAGCCACGTATGAGGATATTCATTTTAAATTTTGATTAAACTTAGGCAGTAAAATGTCCTCGTGAGTGGATATCAGGCCCTTGTAGAGCAAAATTTAGTATTTTGGTCTAGACAACCCAAAATGTGATGTGCACATATGTGGACACCAGGTCCTAGGAGGTTAACATTTACTGATATGTTGACACGAGTCTATATGGCTGAAGTATTGGTCCTTTTCTGTGTCATTCATTACTACAGGAACAACTGGTTTGGTTTCTGACACCTGGTTAGATGTTTGCCGCTCTGGTTCCAGATCACTAAGTCCTTGTAGCTGGAAGAGAGTCGCCATGTTTACTATAAACTGACCCCATGCAAAGGTTTATCTTTCAATCTCCCCGTCCTCTCCGTGACACTTTGGTTATAACTGAAGACACAAATCTGCTTTTGAAGAAGAAGAAAAAAGGCCCCACATGTACTGTTTAATATCAAACAGGAGAATATACTGCATTTAGAAACCTATACTTTGGTGTGGATTAAACCACGTTAATGCTAGAGTGAGCACATGTATAGACTCAGAGTTTAATGTGAGATTCGTTCAAATTAAAGAGTGAGCAATAAGTTATACGTACATCGTTATCAGAATCTAGTTTGCTGCTGGATTCAGGAAAAAATACAAATAAAGTCGCTTCTTACTGAACTCTGTGATTATTCCAGCTCAAGAAAAATGTTCAGCTTTACATACTTTAACTGCAAAGATTGTATTGTATTGTATCTTTATTTGTTTCAGACATATAAAACAAAAAACAATATATACACACTACATATATTTTCATTTACAGATACGAATATATATGTAGATATACACACACACACGTATGTGTTCAGATAAACAAAAAATATATAATGAAATAAAACAAAATCGTCTGACATAATGTAACAATGTTTGGTCTGAAAAGGAGTAGGAAGAAGTATGAACATACTTATTAATTCCTACCCCTGCTCAACATCTTATTGATCCCACATAATTCACCTAATTCCCATCATCACATACTCCACACGATACACGAGGAGAACCTATATAAACTTGGCTACCGTGACTGATATAATTTGGATATAATTTGATATTTTTATACATACAATGGGTGATCATCTTTATCGGTATCATATTCTTCCAAAATCAGTTTTCGAAGTTTTTTCATGAACTTACTAATTCCTGAGCATTGCTGTAGATCTATAGTAAAACTATTCCACAGTTTTACCCCATAAATAGTGACACAAAAGGTTTTAACCTTTGACCGTGCTTTAAGAATCCTTAGATTCAATTTCCCCCTCAATTCATAGTCTCCTTCTCTGTCATAGAACATCCTCTGTATATTTCCTGGTAACGTATTGTATCTGGCCTTGTACATAATTTTTGCAGTTTTATATTTTATAAGATCCATAAACTTCAGTATTTTTAATTTCAAAAACATGATGTTAGTATGGTCTCTAAATCCTGCTTTATTAATCATCCTGATTGCTTTTTTTTGAATTTTACATATTGGTTGAAGTGCAGTTTTATATGTGTTTCCCCAAATTTCCACACAGTATTCCAAATATGGCAATATAAGTGAACAATAAAGTACCCGGAGTGATTTGGAAGGCAAAAAATATTTAACTTTACTTAGTACGGAGATGCTTCTTGACAGTTTGGCTTGTATATGCTTTATGTGAGGTTTCCAGCAGATTTTGTTATCTATTATCACACCCAGAAATTTTGTATCCGAAACTTGCTCTATTTCAACATTGTTTACTAATAATTTTGCTCCTGCATCTTTTTTACAATTTCCGAATAACATAAATGTAGTTTTTTCCAAATTTAATGATAGCTTATTTCTATCAAACCATGTTTTCAGTTTAATCATTTCTTGTGTGACAATTTCCAAAAGCTGATGTAAGTTCTCTCCAGCACAAAAAATATTTGTATCATCTGCAAATAGAATAAACTGTAGTATATCTGATGTTCTGCATATATCATTGATATAGAGGATAAACAGCTTTGGTCCCAATACTGACCCCTGCGGAACTCCACAAACAATGTCCATACACTCTGATTGATATTCCCCAATTTTCACAAATTGCTGCCTGTCTCTCAAATAACTCTTTACCCATTCTAACACCACTCCTCTAATGCCGTAGTACTCCAGTTTATCAAGTAATATGTCATGATTAATTGTGTCAAAAGCTTTTTTTAGGTCAATGAATACACTAACTATACATTGTCTTTTATCTATATTGTTGGTGATATTTTCGATCAGTTCCATTAATGCCAATGATGTTGATCTATTTGATCTGAAACCATACTGACTATCCGTTATTATTTTGTGTTTATCTATAAATTTGTCAAGTCTATTACTAAAGACTTTTTCCAGTATTTTTGAAAATTGAGAAAGTAGAGAGACAGGCCTATAATTTGTGAATTGGTGTCTGTCACCATTTTTAAACAGTGGTGTTACTTTAGCTGTTTTCATTTGTTTTGGGAATGCACCAGTTTGTAAGGACAAATTGCAAATGTGTGTTAAGATAAACTGAACATGTTATAACAAGGATGGCAAACTCTGTTTTACGAAAGGCTATGTGGTTTATTGATAAGTTGCTTAATATGAGATGGGATGGACGCGGTTTTTCCAATAACCCAGTTTGGGCCATGGTGTAATGGCAAGAATTTAGACATAAGCCACACAGTAAGTAACAGCAGCACACTGCTGTGGTCATGGCAGGTCAAAGTAACTTTTTTCTAAAGGTTTATAACATTTTTTTTTAACCTTTATTAATGGCTGAATCCAGCGTGTCGCTTTCCATCAAATGGCTGAATAATTACCATTTAACTTTGTATTATGGACACAGGAGAAGATAAGAACAATTACCTATACTTTTACATCTTCCTCCAGAAAATTACATGTAGTGTAACCCTCTGTTTACTTAAAGGAAATCTATACTTCCATGTTCCACTCTATAGTAAAATGGCTGTTGATTGGTTCCTAGTTACAGGGGGGACAACTGTCATCTCTACTCTACATAATTATCCCATAGATGCCATTTTATTTTTTTGGTCCCTCATCCTATATCCTTGTAGGTACTTTCCTGTCCCATTTAGTAATTACAACTGTAATAACAACTTTACTCAATCACAACATGTTTTTTCCAACGTATCAGTTTATTTGGCAGCCCTAAACCATTTTGACGTCACATTTCATCAAAGTCAGAAGCCTTAAGTACTTGAGTTTAGCATGCATCTTTGCTTCACAGATGGACAAAAACAACAAAGATGCACTGGTTTATTTTGGGTATTTTAGGTTTGCCTCAACTTTGTGCGAGTCGCTCACCCTCACAAAACCTGGAAGGCCTGTTTTGGGCCATGAAAACAAAGTACAGAATGGCTTCTTGTATGTGTTGTCAAGTAAATGCACCATCTTCACCGTTCAGCTTTTTTTTGCTGTGTGAAACAGTGGAAAAACACATGCACTCTAGCAGCGCAGCTCAACTGATCATCTAAACTAACCACAGTGGAAAAACCCTATTAGTCAAAGAGCCATATAGTTTATAAACATGTTCAGTAAACTACGACTTAACTCCTACCATAACTTTCCTTTTACAGAAGACATCAAACTCAACACGCCACCCAATTATAGATTTAAATGTTTATGTCCTTTAGACATGAACAACACAGCAGAAACCACTTCCCGAGGCGACACCGGGGACTAGCTAACCCCGTGCAGCACAGATTTATATCGGATAAGCAGAAGGCTACAGTTTAGCACTGATATGTGAGGAAGTACAGTTGCTGACTCAGGCCTTGTGTCAACAGTAATAACCTATTTAACTGTCAGCAAAAATCTGATATGTAAAGTCAAACCTCGGCTAAAAGCATGTTCACATTGTTCTTTTCTTTTCATGTAAATCTTATTTAAAGACATTTTAATTCACCTGGCAGGATGTCGGTCTCCGAGCAGTCGGTAAAAAAACCCATCAGTGACACACATGACCTACCTGTGACTGTTTGAAGACATCTCTGGCAATGGCGTCGAGGTTTCCCAGGTCTTTGATGGAGGCGACGTACTCTGAGACGGCTTTGATCACCACCTCACAGGGCGGCAGCACCAACTGATGGGCTCGCACCTGACAGCAAGAGAACAAAGGCTCTCATGTACTTATATCGAGCTACGAGGACAGCGGCACTGTGAAACAGCCGCATGACAGACAGGTAGATTTTTTAAGAAGCATTGCACAGAAGCGGCATTCATATTGCTCACTTTTTTTTATTAGATATTTATTATACACTTTTTTCTAAGCAACTTTGGTGAGATATATATATATATATATATATATATATATATATATATATATATATATATATATATATATATATATATATATATATAAAAACACCAAATACTGCAATGTTCACCAATAAAAAATTGACACTTTTGACAAAAGAATGATTCCAATAACAGAACGATCGCGTTACAGATATGTGGCTTTTGGCATGTGCCCATAGGAGCGTTAAATTAATAACGCCTGTTCCTCGCTCTGAGGGAGAGGCTGGTTAGGTTTATCAGTTTGTTTGCAGGGTAACTAAAACTTTATGGAGAGCTTTGCATGAAATTTGTGCCACTGGTGGGGCTTGGCCACACTTGAAGAAGAAAGAAATGATTAACCAATAGCATTTCGTGGCAGGTAGTGAATATCAGAAACTCTAAACTATTGATCGACTCCTGGATAGGAATTTTCCACTTTAACTATCATCTGACCCATTTCAAAAGTAGTCATTTGTGTCCATGTACACGAAAGTGTATTTTCCTTTTTTTTTTTTTAAAGAGTGACAATGTCAACGTTCAAGTCTCATAGGTCACAGATTATTATCTACATTTTTTTTAACATGCTATTAATTTTATGATTAATTTGCATGGAAAACCACTTTGTTAGAGCCAGGCATTCAAAATGACTGAGATTTAGGTATAGAAAAACAACTTATGTTTAGTCATAAAGACTCACTGTCAAGTTTAGAAACTAAACTATGTGATTAGGGTCAGACATCATAAACAGGTTGGGTCTAGTCTTTAAAAGATCATGGATAGTGGGAAACAACGCAGTTGCCACTTTTTTCAAAGCTTCATTTCTTTGGTTAGCATACTGACAGATTCCACACGCAAGCCTTTGGACTGTGGGAAGAAGCCAGATTATCTGGATTGAAAGATCCCAAAACCTTCTTGCCACAGTGCTAATAACAGTCCCACCTGCTGAAACACTTTACTTACAAAGTCATGTTGACTGTCACAAAAAACCAAAAGAAAACAACAAAAAAAACATGACATTTCATGATCATGAGCACGATCTATGTTCACAAGTATTTCACAAGTTATTTACCTTGTGAAATACTTGTGAACATAGATTTTTGGATTAACCTACATGTGTAGATTAACCTCTGAAGTCAATCTACATATGTGTACAAGAATTACCATTCCTGCCAAGGAATGTTAAGATAAGTAATCACTAATGGAAATCAATAAATGTTAAAAATGAAAAAACAAATTAAACTGGGAGATCTGCTTTCCAGTTCCAATATGATACCAGTGGTGTTGCTTCAGGTATTTGCTGATAACAAGTACTCATCCAATACCAGCGCTAAATTAATAAGCCTTATCCCTCAATGCTAGGAAAGGACTTGTAATCATCATTTTATGTGTCAGGAAACATACAATATGCAAAAGTAATGGACTGATATTTGCTGATAAATTAATGCATATCAAAGGAAAAAGCGTAAAAGAAAGATAACTGTATTTATGTAAGGGAACTAATTCATTAAAATTTGTTGTTTACCGGTCACACCGGCTTCTTCTTTCCCTGCTCTCAGTTTCAATGTGGGTACACCTCTTCATATACGAGAAACAAAACAGATGAGAGGAAGATGAAGTGAAGATAAGAAGCGAGTAGAAAACAACTTACGTCACCCTTAAAACAGAAAATCTTCTGAACAAGTGTTAAACTTATTGGAACTATAGAAAGAGGGTGAAAAGTCAACAAGGATAGCGTAGTCATCTGAGCCTTTCAATCATCGTCAGCAAAACTTGTTAGTGCAGGTATTCCATACCTGCTGCAAACTGCTAACCTTTATGTTAGCACTATTTCTAGCAACTGGTGCACTGCTGCTGAGGCATGGCAAAGTAAACACAGACCAATGTAGAATTAAAATATTGACTGCTTGCCACCAGTACACAACTTCTTGAGTCACTGTCAGAATAACGTTTTTTAAGGTTCATCTGCCTCTGCATTTGTCTGGCTAGCAAAGATAAACACTACCTGTATTTTGGGGGTTTTCAGCCATAGCTGACTGTGTGCTTTAAAGGGATGGATGGAATTCACAGTATTCACATAATCATATCAAAAGAAGAAGAACATTTCATTTGGATGTTAACCTTTGACAATATCACTGAGGGGCAAGGCCTCTCTCGTTTAACGTTATCTGATCCCTGATCACTTATATCCACTGAAGCAGAACTGACTGTAAAATATTTATAAGAATCCAGGTTGTCTGCTTTTTACAGGATAATGGGAACTAGGCTATACTGTTATATCTTGGCACAAAGAGTCACTTTTGAAAGTAAAATTACATTTTAATGCAGCCACCAGGAGCCCCGACCTTTGACAACACTTACCACACACTGTGTGATGGGAAATTATAAGCAAGCTAGATGGAAAGTAAGACAAGACTGGCAAGTGAACCAGCAGCGTACTGCATTACTTCAAGCTTGAAAACACAATCATATAAATGCCGTGTCAGCGTAAACCACATCAACCACATTGTGCAGAGTGTGGACGAAGGCTGCAAATGCTAGCAGTGCTACACACCACACTCGGCACTCTGTAAGCCATTAATTGTAATACAACGTCGGTCTGCCACTGTTGCGGGCACAACATCAAAGTTCAAAACAGCCAGTGGAGGAAACGTTGACGGCATGTGACTTAAGCACTGCACCCGGACCACGGGACCAAAGGCCTTTCTTGGAAACAGGTTCCATCCGGTGATACACTTCAGGTGTATTTTAACAGTCAGCTTGTTGGAACACGTCAATACATTTATTTATTATCATTTGCTACAAACATTTCACAATAAAAGCCTTCTAAAGATCAACAGATGGATCTTGTTGTAAAAGGGGGAAAAACGTAGTGAGAAAAATAAGACACAAAAATGAGGTAAGGGTTCATGTGACATTACATACTGTTACAGCTAATATTTTCTTTTATTCGCAGAGAACTATGGACAAAGAAGCAATCGTTACCTTGAGGGAGGCTAGTGGGTGTTCTGGTCCCAGCAGACTCCAGTGGAAGGCAGCCAGGTCTTCATCAGGCAAAATATGATTTCCTGAAAGAAAGAAGTTCTTAACTTTTTGTTGCATCAGTGAACAAAAACAACAGACAAAGGCAGCTGTCAATTATAACCCACGTACAGGGGTGTGTCCTTCAAAAGTAAGAAGTGTGGTATATAGTTTGGATTTTGAGGTGTGTGCCATTGTATCGCTCCTCACCCAGCAGAGCAGCAAAGCAGGGCAGGTGCTGTGTCTTGAGCCCGAGCTGCCTGGCGGCCTCGGACAGCAGATACTGGTGTGTGGTCAGGTTCTTTCCGTTCCAGCTCAGTTTGAGCGCATGCGAGGAAAAGTAGGCGGGGACGTTGCAGAGGGCAAACTCTGAATCCTGAGCGATCAGGCCTGCAAATCCATAGTCCCTGTAGAGAGAGAGCACTTCCTGGTGGTGGTCCTCCAAAGTCTGTACAACCTGTAGATACAGAGAAGACAAATTTGTTAGCTCTATGAAATTTCGCACCACCTCTTTCATATTTAAAGTATAAATGGATTAAGAAAAAGTTATTTATTGCTTATCTGATCACTGTTTAAGTTGCTTTTTTTAAGAATAAGAGACAAGTTTTACTCAAACTTAGCTTCTCTAATTTGTGGCTTTTTGATATCAGCGTTTCCCCACACAGAGCCTGGAGGTTTATTTTATTAGCTTTCTATACAAGTTTACAAGTGGAGAGCCTGCACACTCTTATTTTGAAAGCTGAGCTGCTGCTAAAGTCTGTATACAAGTGACGGAGCTAGCCATTGGGATGTTCCGCCTCAACCTGAGACTTTTTGTTTGAATAGCTATCTGTCTGAGAAAACATGGAACGCTGCTCAACCATAGGCTAGCACAGCTGTCAATCACACAGCACACCTTACCCTGCTTTACCCCAAATGGTTTTTGTTGTTTTACACCAATGGGGACCATAATTTACAAAATAAACTTTCTGCTGCATTCATTAAAACTTGAAGCCAGTGGTTGAGACTATAAATGGTCTAATGAGATCACAGAGTAAGAGAGCTGAAGGGAGGTTTAGATAGATTGGACTGTAGAATTTGGTCACCCACACCACTGTAGTACAAGACAGCTGGTTGGTGAATCACGATGGGCATTTTTCAGTACTCCCCAATGTTTTATAGACCAGATGACATTTCAGAGGAATTGAAATTATTTTTTTTTTTTGAAGTGGACTGCCAATGGAGAAAATGACAGTCTCTCGTGCAAGCTGTCACTACAACATACTTCGTTTATGATGAATGTAGATGACAGACCAAAACTGGCAGTGACACATTTTATGCCAACACAATACTTCTGCTCCACGGTCCATGACAAGGTTTCATAAAACACTGTTTGCTCGCAAAATTACATCTGAGGCAAAACTGTGCTGTACCGGTTACTTTCAGTGTCCTGGTGATGCATCTTTCTCAACATATGGCCGCGTAATATTCTTCATAGTTTGTGGATGAGGGGCCATATTTTTGTCAGATAGAGGGAGAGCACTACGGCCTCGGGATTATGTGGAATCTTTTTAATCGATGTCAGCGTTGATCAATGTGAAAACTAAATAATTAGACAAAGCTTTGTTATTAAAATTCCATTTAATGAGTTTGTAATCAAATATCTTTTTTTCAAATGAATGCAATATGGGACAAAGATGGCAAGGATGATTGAGACTTGTTTAAACTATTTCATCTCTCTGTATCACTAAAACCAAGCAAACATTAAGAATCAATCCATTTTAAGATCTTAAATAAAACTGAAGAATGAACAATGTCAAAACGATGCAAGACATTTATTATCATTGGGAAATACTAATTAGTTACTATTCAACAGTGCTAGAACCACTACAACACGATGATGCTTTTAAATCAACTAACAGTGAAGCAGACTTTAAAAGCCTAGCAGCGATATAACAATGACATTCAGCGACTGGTAGCAACAACAGTTAGCGACAGGGAGAGTGGGCGTGTACGAAGTGAAAATTCAAAATTTTGAGGTGGATAATTGAAGTGACTACCAATGGGAGCAAAGAAAACCACTGATTGATGTATAAAAAAAACTTTAGGGTGACAACTACCGTGTTAAAAAAAATGCTGTAAGCTCAATTATATAACGCAGTTTACTCAACATTAGTTTACTGAACTTAAAAAAAAATCTTTAAGTCTTTTTTTCCCCCCATCAACTACATATACTGTATACCTAATTCAACGCACAAATCAGTAGGTTAAAAACGTGAAAGTGGTGGAGCATGCAGATGCAAATATATTTGACTATAAAGCCCAGCGATTCTGAGAAAAAGGCTGCGCTAACTGTGATGATCCTTCCACCTTCGTTTGTTGGATCCTTTTATGACTTTTACTGTTTTGAGATAGCTTGTAAACCAAGGACACTCTTTAAGCCCACTCAAATCGAGCTGAACAAAATGATGATTGCGTTTGTGCTTCAAAGGAGAGGATGAATGCACGATGCTATGAATAAAAGGTCTGCAACCCAAGACAAAATGAGTGACATATTTATAAAGGCCTGTGGCTAAATCCAAAGTAAAATGTTAATTAAAATTTCAATAATCAAGCCACAACATGCAGTAAACACTAGAGACGTGCATAACTAGTTGGCCAGATATTTAAACGTTGCCACCCTCACTAGTCAGCATTAGAAACTAGTTGGTTACACATTGATGTGTAGCAGTTGGTTGTCAGATGTTATTATAGCCATGGCAATAGGCTGTATTTAGTCCCAAATATTTTGAGTGTTTTTGGGGGGGGATTAGTCAGTCTTATTTTTCCCCCCTGCATATTTAAACATTCAATAAATTAGTTGCCAGGGACATCCTCAGTAAATACCTGACTATTACAAATATTCAAATTTATTTAATTTTATTAAGACTAAGAGTAGGTTATTAATTGTTTTGGTTGTATGGTCTTTGTTTTATTTAAGTTAACGTTTATAACAATGTTAAAACGTTAAACGATCGTGGCTCAAGAGTTGGGAGTTCGCCTTGTAATCGGAAGGTTCGAGCCCCGGCTCGGACAGTCTCGGTCGTTGTGTCCTTGGGCAAGACACGCAAGACACTTCACCCGTTGCCTACTGGTGGTGGTCAGAGGGCCCGGTGGCTCCAGTGTCCGGCAGCCTCGCCGGACACTGTCAGTGCGCCCCAGGGTGGCTGTGGCTACAATGTAGCTTGCCATCACCAGTGTGTGAATGTGTGTGTGAATGGGTGGATGACTGGATGTAGCGTAAAGCGCTTTGGGGTCCTTAGGGACTAAGTAAAGCGCTATACAAATGCAGGCCATTTACCATTTACCAATTTGTTTCTGACAGAAGAATGAATGCCCACTTAAATAGAAATTATACATCAATAATGGCATAATATACAATAAAACAGCTAGAATCTTAAAAAATATTGTGATGTGAATTTTTAGCCACACAGTCCAGTGCTAAAAGTAAACAATTAGTTTCAGCTTTAAGTCTGTATATCTAGAATTAATACCAGAGTTTAATGACCAGAAAAAGGCATGTGTAGCAACTCCAAAAACACTAAACTGGCATCCAGTACACATAGAAGTAAGCAGAGACCCAAAGCTGCACAGATAAGAACAACAGTAACTAAAGTGAAGGTGCAATGCAAGCAGAGGTGAAATACTTGGAGCTGCAGAAGCAACACAGTTTCTCAGAATACAGGTAGGGCAAAACAAGCGTGCACACATGGGAACTGTGAGTAACGATGCTGTACGAGCACATGAAGCATCAGAGTGTGTTGTGTTGTAATGTAGGTGGGATTTTTCTATTCTAACAAGTATCCTCTCAGGAAACAATATGGCACTGTGTTTTTGTTATACTAGCTATGGGAATGTAGATCAAAGGCAAAACATGACAGCAGGCTACATAAAGCTGACAAGAGGGGACTGCTAGAGGCACATTTATGGCTCTCTAGGATGCATTATATATTTCACATTACTGTATGATAACAGCAGAGTGGTTCAGTGCATTTATAAAGCACATTACTGATGTTTCAAAAGGTCAGATGCACAAAAATATTTTATTTCTAGTATTCTGTATAGGGCTGTGCAATATGACCAAAATCTCATATCCCGATATAATAATTCTATCGTCTGACGACGATATAAATCACAAAAATGTAACATTTTCTGTAAATTCTGTGAATCTCGGGCAGCTCGACTTGCGGGAAGCGTTTCCTGCATGAAACTATACATTTTTAGACATAAGTTGTAACGGCCGCCGTTTTCTTTGTGAGTATTTATTACACGGCGTGCTGCGGGGAAAAGCCTGTTCTAACGTTTGAGTCTAAGGTTTATTTTTTAGCACCTGGAGGCTCTTTTTTACTTCTCATCTGTAAATAATCTGCTCTTTCACGTGATTCAGTTTATTTTGAAAAGTCTCAACAGGGTCTTGAGCTTTATTGTGAAAGGCTTATGTGGAACATAAACAAGCGGACACGCGATGGTGTTACCGTCGTTGTTGCTAACCACAACGCATAAAAACAGGCGCTTGTCCGTCTGTAGTGTGGTTATATTAAATATAAGAGAAAGAGAGAACTTTAAGAAATTAATATAGCCACTACAGTGACCATCAAAACGATGACAAAATATTGCCTCAAACAGTTTATTTTGCGACACCACGAAACAAACAATAGCGTAAAATTAAAGATAGACGTTTTTATATCGTCATCCGATTTATATATCGTTATATCAAACAGCCCTATTCTGAAACACCAACTAACTCAAATATACAAATTAACTCAAAGTATACCACTGTAAGTCACCTGGGAACTATAAATAGTGCTCCCAACTCAGCAGCTGCTCAACAATGTATAAAAAAGTTCACCGAGTTCATGTTATGTAATATATAGGCTAGACAGGTCATGCCTTAAAGTACATGTTTCCAATCTCCACTTTGGAATGACAAATTCTTTTAGACCAAGCATTTATCACTATATCTGAATTTATCTTGGACAGACTTCACCTCCTTCCAGACCGTTACAAACACGGGGCACCAGCTGCAAGGACCAGCTAGAGATACCAATTGCTAAATTCTTTAAAATCATGACAGTTGTGTGAGACATATCAAATCTACAGAAATCTTGCTGAAACACATCTAAGCTATTAAAATCCAGGCATTTAGAAATCCCTTTTTGGACAGGTATTTTAGGCACCTCTGAGCAGGTGACTTCTTCAAACAAAAGACAATAAAGTAGCCTGTTATCAGGCAGAATTATCAGCCGTTTACACTGACTTTCATGTTTAAACACGAGGAAAAACAAAAAAGGACTGACAAGAACTGAATCACATCTATGGGAAGGGAAAATAAATGAGAATAATTATTTGAAAGTAATGCAGAATTCCCCAAGAGATTTGCTGAATTATACCCCAGATATTAATAGCATAAAGTGAAAGGTGAAAATTGGCCTAAAAATTCACCATGAATAAGTGCAACTAAATGCCCTGTGCTTAAGCCTGCATCCATGATTGACAAGTACTAGGGGCTCAAGGAACAACTGGAGCAGATGCGGAAGGTGAGGACGGTCCCAGCAGATTCCAAACGCATGTGAGTGCAAAGAAGAGCAGCTACACACAACAGCTAGAAGCAAATATGTAGCTCAACCGGGTAGAAAAAGCCTGTGCAAATTTTCATAAATATCATCACTGGTGTATATGGAAAGTGTAGAATTTCTTTTCTTAAATAGGCAGAAATCCTACATTAAAATTCAGGGACTTATAAATATATTTTTGGACAAGTGTAATGCAAAAGCAGGCTATATCACCCCCCCCCCCCCCCCCCCTCCAAAAAAAAAAAAAAAAAAAAAAAAATCACAGAAGTAGCTCACTAGCTCACTTTCAGACAGAATTATCAAGTATTCACACTCTGATTCTCATGTTTGGTCCACAAGCACAAAAGAGACCAGAAATGAAATCATGAAAGCAATACAGAATGCATGAGTGAGACTATACACTACATCCCAGATATATGCAGCATAAAATGATGCAGAAAAGATGGGAGGAGGGGAAAAAAAATCACAAAGAGTGCACTAGAATAAGTGTCTGGCGCTCCAGATCTAGTGGGTTGGAAAAAAAAACCTATGCTCAGGATTTTGGGACTACCAGTGGCCAAAAGAACAGGCGTGTCTGAAGCATTGGAGGCTGTAACCCCACAAAGCAAAGAGCAGCAGCCACATGCAACAGCTAGAAACTGACATCTGGCTTTGCTGGGTGGAAAGAGCTAGTCCAAAAAACACTGCTTTAACAGAAAGTGATTGCATTTGTGCAAAAAAAAAACAAACAAAACAACGGAAAAAAAAAACAACGAAAAAATAAGCATAATAATAAGACTCAGGTGTTCACTCGTTTCTGTGGTTAGAGCTGCTTCTTGCACTTGCCACAAACCAGGGAAGGCGTTAAAACGGTTGTGAATGATGCAAACAGCTAAATGGGCCTGCTGCACCTAACAAGTGTAAAATGAGCGGCACGCCGTATGACACGACCACAATAAAACAACTTTCACACAGCCATGATTGATCTGCTTACCCGCACTCGGAAGCGGAACATGGCGAGGCGGACACAGTGGCTGAGGCAGGCCGGGGGCAGGAACCATGCCCGGGGAGGCGGGGTGGCCTTGCTGCCGACGTGGTTGACTATCAGCTGCGCCGTCTGTCGCTGGCTCTGAGCTCGCCGCGCCCACTCGGGCCAGCGCTCCTTCCCCAGGGTGCCGTTGAAAACCACGACCAGCTCCAGGCCACCCTGGTACAAGCAGGCCTGCGACAGGGCGGCCAGGTATCCCAGCATGGCGTTCCACTCGCCTCCGCACACCCAGTCCGTCTGGTAGCCGCCGTACAGGCGCTGCAGGCCGGAATCAGCGTCGATTAGGATCCTGGCAGGCGGGGGCGGGGGAGGCATGGGCCCGGGGTGATGTGGGTGGTGGTGTGGGTGATGATGGTGAGGGGGCTGGCGGGCCGCGGTCCGGGCAAGCTTGAGGAGGTCCACGGGGACCGTGGCCCCGGGACACCGCTTCTCTAAATACTCCTGAAAGCCCTGCACTCCCATGACGGTGTTATTGAGCCGGTGCGTCTGACCGGGAGCGGGCTCTGAATACGTTCTGTACGCCGTGTTTGTAACGTGTTGTGGGGCGAGACTTGCAGCTAGCTGTGCACTCCGGGGCAAAGCTAACTGGTCTCCGATGTAGTGACAAAACTGTAGTTTAGTTAACCCAGCAAACCAACTTGGCTGTCACGCTGCCTAGCAAAACGAGTCACCATGCACCGCCGCACGACTGTTTCTGGTAGTTATCCCAAGATATCGAAATGCCAATTTGTTTGTTTTATTTCTTTACTTTAGTTTTGGTCGAGGGTGCTCAGTTTAGTGTCCATCCCTGTGGATTTTTGGTGAGATGCCAGAAAAGGCCAGTGTAGCTACCTACCTACCAGAAAAAGTTTAACACGTTTCCTGCTCCCATAATTTGGCTTTAACAAGACCAGCTTCCAAAATGCAGTCGGTAGCGAGTAACAAAAATGCAGCGAGATGGTGGACCGAGAAATGTCTGCAAAATAAAAAAAAATCCCGCTGTTTTGTGCACATGAAACAGATGCAATACTGCGCTTTTTTTAGTTAGCAAACCCACAGGCTGGATGGCCAGTTCGCGGACATGATGGTGAACCGAGCAGCTTGAAAACCGTTGTTGTTGTTTTTTTAAACCTCTGGGAAATTTCAGCACGTGTGCTACACCAGCGTGCAGGATAACAGGTGTCAGAATATTAATTTAACACAAACTAATGAGCAGCGTGCCTGGCTGCACTAATATTTGCTAACTGTGGCTAAGCTGCTAGCTGCTGCTGGCAGGGTCCCCGGCGTGATTTGACGCGTCAACTCCCGAAGACAAGTCCGGGGCGGACACGACGCGGAATGAGATGGATGTTTGACGAAAGAAAAGAAAAGTAACTAAAAGAAAATAAAAATAAAAGCCCGATGGTGCCTCCCTCGCTTTCTTCCACGCTCACGGCTTCATGTTGCAGAGGGGAACGTTACTTCCAAGCGACGTCAGCCATCTTGCGACTTCCTCGCGGCCCAGTGGAGTGGGAGGGAAGGCGGAGGGAGGCGAGGAAGGAGGCGCGGCAGAGCGCGGGGAGCGACGGGAACAGTAGTCTGACTATGGCATAGCGTCCGTCCAGAACACGAGCGTCGGCAACGAGAAAAAACTACAACTGCCAGCGACGGTTTGTACGAGGATAAAAAAGCTGGAGAGCAGCAGTTCTCCAAGTGAACCCAGTAAATACGTGATTATTTGACAGTTCAACGTGCAGACCGTTATTTTTTCTTTAAAATAAAAGCATAAAAGCAAGCAAAATGTATCGAAATATAGCTGGTGTTTTATATTTCTGATATTGACGCACCAATCTCTATCGTGTTGAGATTTTTTAAGCATTTTATTCAAGGAATCAAAGTAGTATAAAGTGGTCAACTACAAAATAGATATAAATTGGTGGTAGTTCAAAATGAATCAGTTACTTAAGCAGTGTAACAGGTAGAATGGCGCTGTCCCACCTGTGCCGAAAGTCTTTGAGTTTGTCGCCTCCTTGTGGCAGCATATATCAAATGTGCTGTTGAGAAAAATCAACGTACTGTATTAAAAAAATCATCTTAATAAGTCTTTATACAAGTTATATGAAAAGAAAGAGGAAATGAAGAATGAAATGAAACCAGGTGGCGTGGTCTGAGGGGAAATCAGAATAGCTCTGGACTCCACCTGTGGGAACACTGTGCAAGGTTTTCAAGCTGATTTCTGGATATGACTAGAAGAGTAACTGAGCCTGTGGTGACTCAGGAGGGATGTATTAAATGAGAAATTCTGAAAGCCTAACATTGCTAACGTCTGCCCAGCAGAGACTCACCTGCTCTCTCACATTAATGGTTTATTTCACTTTAGACTCTGTACATTGAGCCACAGTAATTCTGTGAAAAAGGATATTTGAGACACTGTTATTTACTTCTACCATTCAGTAACATTAAGCATGTTTAGTATTGTATCCAGACTACTGAAGTTTTGCAAACATGTGACTGCTGGATGGAGGATTGTGTGAATAAGGCCCTGGTCAAGCTTAGAGACTGCTCTGGTCATCTGGCAACCACCATTTATGAAAGAAAAATGATTATTCCCTGACTGGTTGGAAGGTTGCTGGGAGAATGACTACCAAGGCCAGGAAGATCGTGAAGGACCTCAGCCATCCCAACAACAGACTGTTCTCTCTGTTGAGGTCAGGAAAGCGATTCCGCTCCCTGAAGACCAACACAGAGAGACTGAGGAGGAGCTTCTTCCCGCAGGCGATACGGTCTCTCAATCACACCACCACACAGTACTGACCCACACATACAGTTCTTACACACACTGGACATTCTGGACATTGTTTTCACTTCATCACTTAAATCACTTTAAGCATATTTGCACTGCACAAGACATAATGTGGATTGCACAACACTGGACATTATATTCTTCATTTCCAGTTAATACTTGTACAGCTGCTGTTATTGTGTATTTATTTATTTATATTTCTTCATACATTCTTATATAGTTCTATATTGTGTATTGTGTATTTTGTTGTACAGTTATTTTATTTTCAACTTTAATTTATATATTTTATCTTATTCTTTCCCAGTTAAATTTACCCTTCATTCTAATTTGTGTTGTACAGTTATTTCATTTTTAACCTTAATTTATATTTTATTCCTTCCTAGTTAAATTTACCCTTTTTAATTTTTCATATTTATTTCCTATCTTATTCATAGCCTTTTCCTTTTTTGTTTTCTTTAGGTCACGAGCAGTTGTCCAAGCATTTCACTACATATCGTACTGTGTATGACTGTGTACGTGACAAATAAAATTTGAATTTGAATTTGAATTTGAATTTACCAAAGCCCCAGTCATGTTGGCTAGAGATCAATCAGTAGGCCATATTTTTCCTTAGAGATCCACCTGTTGCCAAGGAAAAACCTTGTTGCATGTAATTTGCATGGAAGTGATTTTTCTCCTAACATTGCAGCTACGCACTTGAAATTGTGAAAAGTGTGATAGAAACCAGAAACAGGGACCATTCCCCTTTGAACTCAGTGTTACACCTTTTGAAACATGTTGGCGGCTCCGAGGCACAGCTTTTACTTCAAAGGCGAACATTAAAGGCCCATCTATTCACATTTTACTACCATTGGAGTAGTTAGCGAGTGTTTGCAGAAAAAATAACAAACTAAAGGCGACTGTGTAAATCAAAGCAGTCACTGGCATGTTTTTGGTGCTACACTTTATTTACTGCTGATTTTAATACCAAGAAGTTATACGTGCGTTTCCGTAGCAACCGGTGATCATATTATTTCCAGCGTTACTGAGGAGGACTTCACGTTAAATTGTTACAACAAATTTTCGATATGTTTCAGGTGCTTTTGGTTGGTTTTTAATTCTCATTTCTGAGGTTGTTTGTTTGGTTTTTTTATTTCCCATGAGCCTCCGCCCTCCACACCCTGATTCTTGTAATCCCCGTGGCACCCCATTTAAAACTCCTGGAACCGCCCCTGGCTGTAGGGCTCAAATAAAACCTACGCCCATTACAGACAGATTAACGTGATCGCGCAGCTCGTCCCCGTGTCTTCCTGTCTTCAGAGGGAAGAGTAGACATGACGACCCGCTCTATGCGCGCTCTGTCCGGAACCCTGAAACCGCTCTTCAGCCCCCGGTCACCGCAGGTAGGAGCCGCCCGGTGCGGTTACCTGTTGAACACACCGCGTTTTGGATGGTGCAGCAGGTGGTTAGTTAGCTGCCGCTGTCCGTTCAGCACCACGGGTCAGCGTCCGGTTCGCGTCAGCGTTTTACGTAATTCTGCAGTTTGAGGATGTTTCCTGCTGCCATCTGTAAGCCTACACTCTTCCCTGCAAAGTCATGCATTATTCAGAGACTACACCTCTGCGCCGAGTAAAGACAGACAGGTTCACTTCTCCGGCGGAAAAGCTGTCTGTTGTCCACGAGTCCGTGTTTTGCTTGTGTTGTTACTCAGACGCAGTTTTAAGAAGTTTCGAGCAGGTATAACTACACAAATATGCGCCTCGCTGTTGTGTAGACATGCCAGTCTGCACAAAACAAACGCAACAAGCCTCATCAGGCTCGCTCTTATGTTTAAGCTGCCAATCCGGAAGGCATTTCCTGTTTTGTTTTTCATTGTATTTGAGCTCAAAGAAAAACCTCAGTTTTCCACGCTCGTCGACTCTGCTATGCTTACATGTTCATTAAAGTCTGCAGGTCACGGTGGAAATGCATGTTTTTATTTATTTATGATTCAAACAGCCTGTCGAGACCCATAATTAGGGCCCGAGCACTGACAGTGCGAAGGCCCTATTGTAATTGCTCTGTTTATTATTATTATTATTAGGGCCCGAGCACTGACAGTGCGAAGGCCCTATTGTAATTGCTCTGTTTATTATTATTAGGGCCCGAGCACTGACAGTGCGAAGGCCCTATTGTATCTGCTCCGTTTCTTATTATTATTATTATTATTATTATTATTATTAGGGCCCGAGCACTGAGAGTGCGAAGGCCCTATTGTATCTGCTCCGTTTCTTATTATTATTATTATTATTATTATTATTATTATTATTATTATTCACCCCAAACAAGGGCCTTTTTGAGGGCCTAAACATGCTCAAAAACTCATGAAATTTTGCACACATGCCAGGTTTGGTGAAAAATTTTGTATTTTAATGGTTTTACATATGAGCACTGGGAAATGGCTCTAGAGCGCCACCTATGCCTTGTTAAATGCAGCCCTACGACGACACGGTTTGAGCTACATGTATGAAATTTGGCACACATGTGTATCATGCCAAGATGAACAAAAAAGTCTGTGGGCCCATTGACGCAAACCCAACAGGAAGTCCGCCATTTTGGATTGAAGGTGACATTTTGGCTCTGATTTTACCGTTTCCATGCCTTGTACTTTAACGAACTCCTCCTTGGGATTTGGTCCTATAAACTTCAAATTTGGACAGTGTCAACTACACCCTTGTGCCATGTTAAATTGCGGAGCTTTTGAGTTTTCACAATACTATGAGGCCGTGGCGCCATGGCGAATTTCGATGACTCGCCATGAAAATCTTATTGCCTCTCATTCTGTCATACATGTTCCGATCTGGACCAAAGTGAACACATATGATAAGGCTCCACCCCTGAACATATTTCAACTGCCATATTTGACATCAAGGACAGCGCCACCTAGTGGGAACAGGAAATGTCATGTTTTACACTTTGGGGTACAGTATAGTGATGGGTGACATCTGCAGCCTCAAATTTCTCCAGGAAAGCCTTAAGGAGTTGGTCTTGGGTTACAGTGAAAACTGTGAGTTTTCGCAAAAGGGTGTGACCCCAGCAGCATGGCGAACTTTGATGTCACGCCATGAAGAAAGAAATTAGTATAACTCAATGAAATCCAGTCTGATCAGTACCAGACTTTACAGGCATGATGTCAGACCCGCCCTGAACAGATTGATGTGCCCATTGTCGGAAATACGGACAGCGCCACCTAGTGGCCACAGGAAATGTCATGGCTTTAATTTTGTTGTACTGATTTTCACAGGTTCATCGTGGCCACCTCAAAAGCGATGAATATCAACATCAGTCCCTCGTGATGCTTCAGTGCAAAAATTGTGACTTTAAACTGAACGGCGCACCCTGGTGGCAACGCGGTTCACCATGAAAGATGAAGTGGCTTTTGAGGGGCTTGGAAAGTTTATAGAGGCTTGAAATTTGGCACACACCTCCAAATGGATGTAGGCTTTGTTGTCATGTGATCATTTTCATTGAATAGCGCGAAATTGCTCCACAGCGCCCCCTACAAAATTTCAAAACATCAGCCCCAGCTCTGTGTTTCATCTATGAGTCTGAAACCTGGTAAGCTTATGGAAAATATCAAGATGTACAAAAAAGTCTCTTGGAGCAATATCCCAAATCCAACAGGAAGTCAGCCATTTCAAAAATTAATGTGTAATTTTGGCAACATTTTCCCCTCTTTTCAGGCTTCATACTTTGACGAACTCCTCCAAGGGATTTCATCATATTGAACCATTCTCCAGTGTGTGGAATCTAAAGACCTTTGTGATGTTAAATTGCGAAGCTTTTTACGTTCAAGGAAACGGGGTGGTCATGGCGGCACGTGGAGTTTCAATCACTCGCCAAAAAGCAGTAATCTGCTGTCACTCAAAATCAAAATGTCCAATATGTCCCAAAGGTCGCAGGCGTGATGAGACTCGAGCTAGGAAATGTTTGTTATGCCATTTGTCAGTAATGGTTAGAGCGCCACCTAGTGGGACGACTATAATGATGATTGAATGAGATGAAATGTTAGCTGGTGGTTGAATGCATGAATTCCATCAATGTGACATCAGATCGGACGTGCTGGTTTCAGGTGTTGGGCATGGCTCGACACGCCGGGGGTGCGAGGGCCCTCCTAACGCTGCTTGCAGCTTTAATTAGGGCCCGAGCACTGACAGTGCGAAGGCCCTATTGTAATTGCTCTGTTTATTATTATTATTATTATTATTATTATTATTATTATTATTTCGGCAAATGAATTGGCCGTTTGAGGGCCTAAACATGCTCGAAAACTCATGAAATTTTGCACACGCGTCAGGTCTGGTGAAAATTTACGTATTTTAATGTTCCCAGACATGGCCAGGGAAAATTAGCTCAGTAGCGCCACCTAGAATAATGAAAAACGCGAGCCCCCGGTATGGGTATGACCTACACGTTTGAAAGTCGGTACACCTATATAACGTTCAGAGTCGAACAAAAAAGTCTATTATGGCAATGTCCTAAACCCAACAGGAAGTCCGCCATTTTGGATTGAAGGTGACATTTTGGCTCTGATTTTACCGTTTCCATGCCTCGAACTTTAACGAACTCCTCCTTGGGGTTTGATTTCATAACCTTCATATTTGGTCAGTGCCAACTACACCCTTGTGCCATGTTAAATTGCGGAGCTTTTGAGTTTTCACAATACCATGAGGCCGTGGCGCCACGGCGAATTTCGATGACTCGCCATGAAAATCTTATTGCCTCTCATTTTGTCATACATTTTCTGACCTTGACCAAAGTGAACACATATGATAAGGCTCCACCCCTGAACATATTTCAACTGCCATATTTGACATCAAGGACAGCGCCACCTAGTGGGAACAGGAAATGTCATGTTTTACACTTTGGGGTACAGTATAGTGATGGGTGACATCTGCAGCCTCAAATTTCTCCAGGAAAGCCTTAAGGAGTTGGTCTTGGGGTACAGTGAAAACTGTGGCTTTTCACGAAAGGGTGTGACCTCAGCAGCATGGCGAACTTTGATATCTTGCCATGAAGAAACAAATTAGTATAACTCCATGAAATCCAGTCTGATTAGTACCAGACTTTACAGGCATGATGTCACACCCGCCCTGAACAGATTGATGTGCCCATTGTCAGGAATATGAAGAGCGCCACCTAGTGGGAACAGGAAATGTCATGTCTTACACTTTGTTGTACTGATTTTCACAGGTTCATAGTGGCCACCTCAAAAGCGGTGAATATCACCATCAGTCCTTGATGATGCTTTAGTGCAAAAATTGTGACTTTAAACTGAACGGCGCACCCTGGTGGCAACGCTGTTCACCGTGAAAAATGAAGTGGCTTTTGAGGGGCTTGGAAAGTTTATAGAGGCTTGAAATTTGGCGCACACCTCCATTGTGCTTAAGGCTTTGTTGTTATGTGATCATTTTCATTGAATAGCGCAAAATGGCTCCACAGCGCCCCCTACAAAATTTCAAAACATCAGCCCCAGCTCTGTGTTTTATGTATGAGTCTGAAACCTGGTAAGCTTATAGGAGATATCAAGATGTACAAAAAAGTCTCTTGGAGCAATATCCCAAATCTAACAGGAAGTCAGCCATTTTAAAATTAATGTGTAATTTTTGTGACATTTTCCCCTCTTTCCAGGCACCGTTCTTTGACGAACTCCTCCAAGGGATTTCATCATATTGAACCAATCTCCAGTGTGTGGAATCTAAAGACCTTTGTGATGTTAAATTGCGAAGCTTTTTACGTCCAGGGAAACGGGGTGGTTATGGCGGCACTTAGAGTTTCAATCACTCGCCAAAAAGCAGTAATCTGCTGTCACTCAAAAACACAATGTCCAATCTCTCCCAAACGTCTCAGGTGTGATGAGACTCGAGCTCGGAAATGTTTGTTATGCCATTTGTACATAATGGTTAGAGCGCCACCTAGTGGAACGACTAACTAATCATGAATGAATGAGTTGAAATGTTAGCTGGTGGTTAAATGCATGAATTCCATCAATGTGACATCAGATCGGACGTGCTGGTTTTAGGTGTTGGGCGTGGCTCGACGCGCCGGGGGTGCGAGGGCCCTCATAACGCTGCTTGCAGCTTTAATTATTATTATTATTATTATTCACCCCAAACAAGGGCCTTTTTGAGGGCCTAAACATGCTCAAAAACTCATGAAATTTTGCACACATGCCAGGTCTGGTGAAAAATTTTGTATTTTAATGGTTTTACTTATGAGCACTGGGAAATGGCTCTAGAGCGCCACCTATGCCTTGTTAAATGCAGCCCTACGACCACATGGTTTGAGCTACATGTATGAAATTTGGCACACATGTGTATCATTCCAAGACGAACAAAAAAGTCTGTGGGCCCATTGACACAAACCCAACAGGAAGTCCGCCATTTGGAAGAGAAGGTGACATTTTGGCTCTAATTTTGCCATTTCCATGCCTCGAACTTTAACGAACTCCTCCTTGGGATTTGGTCCTATAAACTTCAAATTTGGACAGTGTCAACTACACCCTTGTGCCATGTTAAATTGCGGAGCTTTTGAGTTTTCACAATACCATGAGGCCGTGGCGCCATGGCGAATTTCGATGACTCGCCATGAAAATCTTATTGCCTCTCATTTTGTCATACATTTTCTGACCTTGACCAAAGTGAACACATATGATAAGGCTCCACCCCTGAACATATTTCAACTGCCATATTTGACACCAGGGACAGCGCCACCTAGTGGGAACAGGAAATGTCATGTTTTACACTTTGGGGTACAGTATAGTGATGGGTGACACCTGCAGCCTCAAATTTCTCCAGGAAAGCCTTAAGGAGTTGGTCTTGGGTTACAGTGAAAACTGTGAGTTTTCGCGAAAGGGTGTGACCCCAGCAGCATGGCGAACTTTGATGTCACGCCATGAAGAAAGAAATTAGTATAACTCAATGAAATCCAGTCTGATCAGTACCAGACTTTACAGGCATGATGTCAGACCCGCCCTGAACAGATTGATGTGCCCATTGTCGGGAATACGGACAGCGCCACCTAGTGGCAACAGGAAATGTCATGTCTTACACTTTGTTGTACTGATTTTCACAGGTTCATCGTGGCCACCTCAAAAGCGGTGAATATCAACATCAGTCCCTCGTGATGTTTCAGTGCAAAAATTGTGACTTTAAACTGAACGGCGCACCCTGGTGGCAACGCGGTTCATCATGAAAGATGAAGTGGCTTTTGAGGGGCTTGGAAAGTATATAGAGGCTTGAAATTTGGCACACACCTCCAAATGGATGAAGGCATTGTTGTTATGTAACCATTTTCCTTGAATAGCGCAAAATGGCTCCACAGCGCCCCCTACAATATTTCAAAACATCAGCCCCTGCTCTGTGTTTCATCTATGAGTCTGACACTTGGTAAGCTTGTGTAAGATATCAAGATGTACAAAAAAGTCTCTTGGAGCAATATCCCAAATCCAACAGGAAGTCAGCCATTTTAAAATTAATGTGCAATTTTGGCAACATTTTCCCCTCTTTTCAGGCTTCGTTCTTTGACGAACTCCTCCAAGGGATTTCATCAGATTGCACTATCCTTCAGTGTGTGGAATCCAAAGACCTTTGTGTTGTTAAATTGCGAAGCTTTTTACGTTCAGGGAAACGGGGTGGTTATGGCGGCACGTAGACTCTCAATCACTCGCCAAAACGCAGTAATCTGCTGTTACTCAAAAACACAATGTCCAATCTCACCCAAAGGTCGCAGGCATAATGAGACTCGAGTTCGGAAATGTTTGTTATGCCATTTGTACATAATGGTTAGAGTGCCACCTAGTGGAACGACTAGCTAATCATGAATGAATGAGTTGAAATGTTAGCTGGTGGTTAAATGCATGAATTCCATCAATGTGACATCGATCGGACGTGCTGGTTTTAGGTGTTGGGCGTGGCTCGACGCGCCGGGGGTGCTCGGGCCCTCATAACGCTGCTTGCAGCTTTAATTAGGGCCCGAGCACTGATAGTGCGAAGGCCCTATTGTAATTGCTCTGTTTATTATTATTATTATTATTAGGGCCCGAGCACTGACTGTGCGAAGGCCCTATTGTATCTGCTCTGTTTCTTATTATTATTATTATTATTATTATTATTATTATTATTATTATTCACCCCAAACAAGGGCCTTTTTGAGGGCCTAAACATGCTCAAAAACTCATGAAATTTTGCAGACATGCCAGGTCTGGTGAAAAATTTTGTATTTTAATGGTTTTACATATGAGCACTGGGAAATGGCTCTAGAGCGCCACCTATGCCTTGTTAAATGCAGCCCTACGACCACATCGTTTGAGCTACATGTATGAAATTTGGCACACATGTGTATCATGCCAAGACGAACAAAAAAGTCTGTGGGCCCATTGACGCAAACCCAACAGGAAGTCCGCCATTTGGAAGAGAAGGTGACATTTTGGCTCTAATTTTGCCATTTCCATGCCTCGAACTTTTGCGAACTCCTCCTTGGGGTTTGATTTCATAACTTTCATATTTGGTCAGTGTCAACTACACCCTTGTGCCATGTTAAATTGCGGAGCTTTTGAGTTTTCACAATACGGTGAGGCCGTGGCGCCATGGCGAATTACGATGACTCGCCATGAAAATCTTATTGCCTCTCATTCTGTCATAGATTTTCTGACCTTGACCAAAGTGAACACATATGATAAGGCTCCACCCCTGAACATATTTCAACTGCCATATTTGACACCAGGGACAGCGCCACCTAGTGGGAACAGGAAATGTCATGTTTTACACTTTGGGGTACAGTATAGTGATGGGTGACATCTGCAGCCTCAAATTTCTCCAGGAAAGCCTTAAGGAGTTGGTCTTGGGTTACAGTGAAAACTGTGACTTTTCGCCAAAGGGTGTGACCTCAGCGGCATGGCGAACTTTGATGTCACGCCATGAAGAAACAAATTAGTATAACTCAATGAAATCCAGTCTGATCAGTACCAGACTTTACAGTCATGATGTCAGACCCACCCTGAACAGATTGATGTGCCCATTGTCGGGAATACGTACAGCGCCACCTAGTGGCAACAGGACATGTCATGTCTTACACTTTGTTGTACTGATTTTCACAGGTTCATCGTGGCCACCTCAAAAGCGGTGAATATCACCATCAGTCCTTCGTGATGGTTCAGTGCGAAAATTGTGACTTTAAACTGAATGGCGCACCCTGGTGGCAGCGCAGTTCACCATGAAAGATGAAGTTGCTTTTGAGGGGCTTGGAAAGTTTATAGAGGCTTTAAATTTGGCGCACACCTCCAATGTGACGAAGGCTTTGTTGTTATGTGACCATTTTCATTGAATAGCGCAAAATGGCTCCATGGCGCCCCCTACAAAATTCCAAAATATCAGCCCCTGCTCTGTGTTTTATCTATGAGTCTGAAACTTGGTAAGCTCATGGAAGATATTAAGATGTACAAAAAAGCCTCTTGGAGCAATATCCCAAATCCAACAGGAAGTCAGCCATTTTAAAATGAATGTGCAATTTTGGCGACATTTTCCCATCTTTTCAGGCACCGTACTTTGACGAACTCCTCCAAGGGATTTCATCAGATTGGACCGATCTGCACCTTGTGGAATCTAAAGACCTTTGTGATGTTAAATTGCGAAGCTTTTTACGTTCAGGGAAACGAGGTGGTTATGGCGGCACTTAGAGTTTTTATCACTCGCCAAAAAGCAGTAATCTGCTGTCACTCAAAAACACAATGTCCAATCTCTCCCAAACGTCTCAGGTGTGATGAGACTCGAGCTTGGAAGTGTTTGTTATGCCATTTGTACATAATGGTTAGAGCGCCACCTAGTGGAACGACTAACTAATCATGAATGAATGAGTTGAAATGTTAGCTGGTGGTTAAATGCATGAATTCCATCAATGTGACATCAGATCGGAGGTGCTGGTTTTAGGTGTTGGGCGTGGCTCGACGCGCCGGGGGTGCGAGGGCCCTCATAACGCTGCTTGCAGCTTTAATTATTATTATTATTATTATTATTATTATTTCGGCAAATGAATTGGCCGTTTGAGGGCCTAAACATGCTCGAAAACTCATGAAATTTTGCACACGCGTCAGGTCTGGTGAAAATTTACGTATTTTAATGTTGTCAGACATGGCCAGGGAAAATTAGCTCAGTAGCGCCACCTAGAAAATTGAAAAACGCGAGCCCCCGGTATGGGTATGGCCTACAAGTTTGAAAGTCGGTACACCGTTATAACGTTCAGAGTCGAACAAAAAAGTCTATTATGGCAATGTCCTAAACCCAACAGGAAGTCCGCCATTTTGGATTGAAGGTGACATTTTGGCTCTGATTTTACCGTTTCCATGCCTTGTACTTTAACGAACTCCTCCTTGGGATTTGGTCCTATAAACTTCAAATTTGGACAGTGTCAACTACACCCTTGTGCCATGTTAAATTGCGGAGCTTTTGAGTTTTCACAATACTATGAGGCCGTGGCGCCATGGCGAATTTCGATGACTCGCCATGAAAATCTTATTGCCTCTCATTTTGTCATACATTTTCTGACCTTGACCAAAGTGAACACATATGATAAGGCTCCACCCCTGAACATATTTCAACTGCCATATTTGACATCAAGGACAGCGCCACCTAGTGGGAACAGGAAATGTCATGTTTTACACTTTGGGGTACAGTATAGTGATGGGTGACATCTGCAGCCTCAAATTTCTCCAGGAAAGCCTTAAGGAGTTGGTCTTGGGTTACAGTGAAAACTGTGAGTTTTCGCAAAAGGGTGTGACCCCAGCAGCATGGCGAACTTTGATGTCACGCCATGAAGAAACAAATTAGTATAACTCAATGAAATCCAGTCTGATCAGTACCAGACTTTACAGGCATGATGTCAGACCCGCCCTGAACAGATTGATGTGCCCATTGTCGGAAATACGGACAGCGCCACCTAGTGGCAACAGGAAATGTCATGGCTTTAACTTTGTTGTACTGATTTTCACAGGTTGATCGTGGCCACCTCAAAAGCGGTGAATATCACCATCAGTCCCTCGTGATGCTTCAGTGCAAAAATTGTGACTTTAAACTGAACGGCGCACCCTGGTGGCAACGCGGTTCATCATGAAAGATGAAGTGGCTTTTGAGGGGCTTGGAAAGTTTATAGAGGCTTGAAATTTGGCACACACCTCCAAATGGATGAAGGCATTGTTGTTATGTAACCATTTTCCTTGAATAGCGCAAAATGGCTCCACAGCGCCCCCTACAATATTTCAAAACATCAGCCCCTGCTCTGTGTTTCATCTATGAGTCTGACACTTGGTAAGCTTGTGTAAGATATCAAGATGTACAAAAAAGTCTCTTGGAGCAATATCCCAAATCCAACAGGAAGTCAGCCATTTTAAAATTAATGTGTAATTTTGATGACATTTTCCCCCCTTTTCAGGCCTCATACTTTGACGAACTCCTCCAAGGGATTTCATCATATTGAAGCATTCTTCAGTGTGTAGAATCTAAAGACCTTTGTGATGTTAAATTGCGAAGCTTTTTCCGTTCAGGGAAACGGGGTGGTCATGGCGGCACGTAGAGTTTCAATCACTCGCAAAAAGCAGTAATCTGCTGTCACTAAAAAACACAATGTCCAATCTCTCCCAAAGGTCGCAGGTGTGATGAGACTCGAGCTTGGAAATGTTTGTTATGCTATTTGTCAATAATGGTTAGAGCGCCACCTAGTGGCATGACTATAATCCTGGTTGAATAAGATGAAATGTTAGCTGGTGATTAAAAGCATGAAATCCATCAATGTGACATCACATCGGACGTGCCGGTTTGAGGTGTTGGCAGTGGCTCGACGTGCCGGGGGTGCGAGGGCCCTCATAACGCTGCTTGCAGCTTTAATTAGGGCCCGAGCACCGAGAGTGCGAAGGCCCTATTGTATCTGCTCCGTTTCTTATTATTATTATTATTATTATTATTATTATTCAGGCGAAACAAGGGCCTTTTTGAGGGCCTAAACATGCTCAAAAACTCATGAAATTTTGCACACATGCCAGGTCTGGTGAAAAATTTTGTATTTTAATGGTTTTACATATGAGCACTGGGAAATGGCTCTAGAGCGCCACCTATGCCTTGTTAAATGCAGCCCTACGACCACATGGTTTGAGCTACATGTATGAAATTTGGCACACATGTGTATCATGCCAAGACGAACAAAAAAGTCAGTGGGCCCATTGACGCAAACCCAACAGGAAGTCCGCCATTTGGAAGAGAAGGTGACATTTTGGCTCTAATTTTGCCATTTCCATGCCTCGAACTTTTGCGAACTCCTCCTTGGGGTTTGATTTCATAACCTTCATATTTGGTCAGTGTCAACTACACCCTTGTGCCATGTTAAATTGCGGAGCTTTTGAGTTTTCACAATACTATGAGGCCGTGGCGCCATGGCGAATTTCGATGACTCGCCATGAAAATCTTATTGCCTCTCATTTTGTCATACATTTTCTGACCTTGACCAAAGTGAACACATATGATAAGGCTCCACCCCTGAACATATTTCAACTGCCATATTTGACCTCAAGGACAGCGCCACCTAGTGGGAACAGGAAATGTTATGTTTTACACTTTGGGGTACAGTATAGTGATGGGTGACATCTGCAGCCTCAAATTTCTCCAGAAAAGCCTTAAGGAGTTGGTCTTGGGTTACAGTGAAAACTGTGAGTTTTCGCGAAAGGGTGTGACCCCAGCAGCATGGCGAACTTTGATGTCACGCCATGAAGAAACAAATTAGTATAACTCAATGAAATCCAGTCTGATCAGTACCAGACTTTACAGGCATGATGTCAGACCCGCCCTGAACAGATTGATGTGCCCATTGTCGGAAATACGGACAGCGCCACCTAGTGGCAACAGGAAATGTCATGGCTTTAATTTTGTTGTACTGACTTTCACAGGTTCATCGTGGCCACCTCAAAAGCGGTGAATATCACCATCAGTCCCTCGTGATGCTTCAGTGCAAAAATTGTGACTTTAAACTGAACGGCGCACCCTGGTGGCAACACGGTTCAACATGAAAGATGAAGTGGCTTTTGAGGGGCTTGGAAAGTTTATAGAGGCTTTAAATTTGGCACACACCTCCAATGTGATGAAGGCTTTGCTGTCATGTGATCATTTTCATTGAATAGCGCGAAATGGCTCCACAGCGCCCCCTACAATATTTCAAAATATCAGCCCCTGCTCTGTGTTTTATGTATGAGTCTGAAACCTGCTAAGCTTATAGGAGATATCAAGATGTACAAAAAAGTCTCTTGGAGCAATATCCCAAATCCAACAGGAAGTCAGCCATTTTAAAATTAATGTGCAATTTTGGCAACATTTTCCCCTCTTTCCAGGCACCGTTCTTTGACAAACTCCTCCAAGGGATTTCATCATATTGAACCAATCTCCAGTCTGTGGAATCTAAAGACCTTTGTGATGTTAAATTGCGAAGCTTTTTACGTTCAGGGAAACGGGGTGGTCATGGCGGCACGTAGAGTTTCAATCACTCGCCAAAAAGCAGTAATCTGCTGTCACTCAAAGACACAATGTCCAATCTCTCCCAAAGCTCATAGGCGTGATGAGACTCGAGCTCGGAAATGTTTGTTATTCCATTTGTACATAATGGTTAGAGTGCCACCTAGTGGAACGACTAACTAATCATGAATGAATGAGTTGAAATGTTAGGTGGTGGTTAAATGCATGAATTCCATCAATGTGACATCAGATCGGAGGTGCTGGTTTTAGGTGTTGGGCGTGGCTCGACGCGCCGGGGGTGCGAGGGCCCTCATAACGCTGCTTGCAGCTTTAATTATTATTATTATTATTATTATTATTATTTCGGCAAATGAATTGGCCGTTTGAGGGCCTAAACATGCTCGAAAACTCATGAAATTTTGCACACGCGTCAGGTCTGGTGAAAATTTACGTATTTTAATGTTCTCAGACATGGCCAGGGAAAATTAGCTCAGTAGCGCCACCTAGAAAAATGAAAAACGCGAGCCCCCGGTATGGGTATGACCTATAAGTTTGAAAGTCGGTACACCTATATAACGTTCAGAGTCGAACAAAAAAGTCTATTATGGCAATGTCCTAAACCCAACAGGAAGTCCGCCATTTTGGAGTGAAGGTGACATTTTGGCTCTGATTTTACCGTTTCCATGCCTTGTACTTTAACGAACTCCTCCTTGGGATTTGGTCCTATAAACTTCAAATTTGGACAGTGTCAACTATACCCTTGGGCCATGTTAAATTGCGGAGCTTTTGAGTTTTCACAATACTATGAGGCCGTGGCGCCATGGCGAATTTCGATGACTCGCCATGAAAATCTTATTGCCTCTCATTTTGTCATACATTTTCTGACCTTGACCAAAGTGAACACATATGATAAGGCTCCACCCCTGAACATATTTCAACTGCCATATTTGACATCAACGACAGCGCCACCTAGTGGGAACAGGAAATGTCATGTTTTACACTTTGGGGTACAGTATAGTGATGGGTGACATCTGCAGCCTCAAATTTCTCCAGGAAAGCCTTAAGGAGTTGGTCTTGGGTTACAGTGAAAACTGTGACTTTTTGCAAAAGGGTGTGACCCCAGCAGCATGGCGAACTTTGATGTCACGCCATGAAGAAAGAAATTAGTATAACTCAATGAAATCCAGTCTGATCAGTACCAGACTTTACAGGCATGATGTCAGACCCACCCTGAACAGATTGATGTGCCCATTGTCGGAAATACGGACAGCGCCACCTAGTGGCAACAGGAAATGTCATGGCTTTAATTTTGTTGTACTGATTTTCACAGGTTCATCGTGGCCACCTCAAAAGCGGTGAATATCAACATCAGTCCCTCGTGATGCTTCAGTGCAAAAATTGTGACTTTACACTGAACGGCGCACCCTGGTGGCAACGCGGTTCACCATGAAAGATGAAGTGGCTTTTGAGGGACTTGGAAAGTTTATAGAGGCTTGAAATTTGGCACACACCTCCAAATGGATTTGGGCTTTGTTGTCATGTGATCATTTTCATTGAATAGCTCGAAATTGCTCCACAGCGCCCCCTACAAAATTTCAAAACAACAGCCCCTGCTCTGTGTTTCATCTATGAGTCTGAAACCTGGTAAGCTTATGGAAAATATCAAGATGTACAAAAAAGTCTCTTGGAGCAATATCCCAAATCCAACAGGAAGTCAGCCATTTTAAAATTAATGTGTAATTTTGGCGACATTTTCCCCTCTTTTCAGGCTTCATACTTTGACGAACTCCTCCAAGGGATTTCATCATATTGAACCATTCTCCAGTGTGTGGAATCTAAAGACCTTTGTGATGTTAAATTGCGAAGCTTTTTACGTTCAAGGAAACGGGGTGGTCATGGCGGCACGTGGAGTTTCAATCACTGGCCAAAAAGCAGTAATATGCTGTCACTCAAAGACACAAAGTCCAATCTCTCCCAAAGGTCGCAGGCGTGATGAGACTCGAGCTCGGAAATGTTTGTTATTCCCTTTGTCTATAATGGTTAGAGCACCACCTAGTGGGACGACTATACTCATGGTTGAACCAAATGAAATGTTAACTGGTGGTTAAATGCATGAATTCCATCAATGTGACATCAGATCGGAGGTGCTGGTTTCAGGTGTTGGGCATGGCTCGACACGCCGGGGGTGCGAGGGCCCTCATAACGCTGCTTGCAGCTTTAATTAGGGCCCGAGCACTGACAGTGCGAAGGCCCTATTGTAATTGCTCTGTTTATTATTATTATTATTATTATTATTTCGGCAAATGAATTGGCCGTTTGAGGGCCTAAACATGCTCGAAAACTCATGAAATTTTGCACACGCGTCAGGTCTGGTGAAAATTTACGTATTTTAATGTTCCCAGACATGGCCAGGGAAAATTAGCTCAGTAGCGCCACCTAGAAAAATGAAAAACGCGAGCCCCCGGTATGGGTATGACCTACACATTTGAAAGTCGGTACACCTATATAACGTTCAGAGTCGAACAAAAAAGTCTATTATGGCAATGTCCTAAACCCAACAGGAAGTCCGCCATTTTGGATTGAAGGTGACATTTTGGCTCTGATTTTACCGTTTCCATGCCTCGAACTTTAACGAACTCCTCCTTGGGGTTTGATTTCATAACCTTCATATTTGGTCAGTGCCAACTACACCCTTGTGCCATGTTAAATTGCGGAGCTTTTGAGTTTTCACAATACCATGAGGCCGTGGCGCCACGGCGAATTTCGATGACTCGCCATGAAAATCTTATTGCCTCTCATTTTGTCATACATTTTCTGACCTTGACCAAAGTGAACACATATGATAAGGCTCCACCCCTGAACATATTTCAGCTGCCATATTTGACATCAAGGACAGCGCCACCTAGTGGGAACAGGAAATGTCATGTTTTACACTTTGGGGTACAGTATAGTGATGGGTGACATCTGCAGCCTCAAATTTCTCCAGGAAAGCCTTAAGGAGTTGGTCTTGGGGTACAGTGAAAACTGTGGCTTTTCACGAAAGGGTGTGACCTCAGCAGCATGGCGAACTTTGATATCTTGCCATGAAGAAACAAATTAGTATAACTCCATGAAATCCAGTCTGATTAGTACCAGACTTTACAGGCATGATGTCACACCCGCCCTGAACAGATTGATGTGCCCATTGTCAGGAATATGAAGAGCGCCACCTAGTGGGAACAGGAAATGTCATGTCTTACACTTTGTTGTACTGATTTTCACAGGTTCATAGTGGCCACCTCAAAAGCGGTGAATATCACCATCAGTCCTTGATGATGCTTTAGTGCAAAAATTGTGACTTTAAACTGAACGGCGCACCCTGGTGGCAACGCTGTTCACCGTGAAAAATGAAGTGGCTTTTGAGGGGCTTGGAAAGTTTATAGAGGCTTGAAATTTGGCGCACACCTCCATTGTGCTTAAGGCTTTGTTGTTATGTGATCATTTTCATTGAATAGCGCAAAATGGCTCCACAGCGCCCCCTACAAAATTTCAAAACATCAGCCCCAGCTCTGTGTTTTATGTATGAGTCTGAAACCTGGTAAGCTTATAGGAGATATCAAGATGTACAAAAAAGTCTCTTGGAGCAATATCCCAAATCTAACAGGAAGTCAGCCATTTTAAAATTAATGTGTAATTTTTGTGACATTTTCCCCTCTTTCCAGGCACCGTTCTTTGACGAACTCCTCCAAGGGATTTCATCATATTGAACCAATCTCCAGTGTGTGGAATCTAAAGACCTTTGTGATGTTAAATTGCGAAGCTTTTTACGTCCAGGGAAACGGGGTGGTTATGGCGGCACTTAGAGTTTGAATCACTCGCCAAAAAGCAGTAATCTGCTGTCACTCAAAAACACAATGTCCAATCTCTCCCAAACGTCTCAGGTGTGATGAGACTCGAGCTCGGAAATGTTTGTTATGCCATTTGTACATAATGGTTAGAGCGCCACCTAGTGGAACGACTAACTAATCATGAATGAATGAGTTGAAATGTTAGCTGGTGGTTAAATGCATGAATTCCATCAATGTGACATCAGATCGGACGTGCTGGTTTTAGGTGTTGGGCGTGGCTCGACGCGCCGGGGGTGCGAGGGCCCTCATAACGCTGCTTGCAGCTTTAATTATTATTATTATTATTATTATTTCGGCAAATGAATCGGCCTTTTGAGGGCCTAAACATGCTCAAAAACTCATGAAATTTTGCACACGCGTCAGGTCTGGTGAAAATTTACGTATTTTAATGTTCTCAGACATGGCCAGGGAAAATTAGCTCAGTAGCGCCACCTAGAAAAATGAAAAACGCGAGCCCCCGGTATGGGTATGACCTACATGTTTGAAAGTCGGTACACCTATATAACGTACAGAGTCGAACAAAAAAGTCTATTATGGCAATGTCCTAAACCCAACAGGAAGTCCGCCATTTTGGATTGAAGGTGACATTTTGGGTCTGATTTTACCGTTTCCATGCCTTGTACTTTAACGAACTCCTCCTTGGGATTTGGTCCTATAAACTTCAAATTTGGACAGTGTCAACTACACCCTTGTGCCATGTTAAATTGCGGAGCTTTTGAGTTTTCACAATAGTACGAGGCCGTGGCGCCATGGCGAATTTTGATGACTCGCCATGAAAATCTTATTGCCTCTCATTCTGTCATACATGTTCCGATCTGGACCAAAGAGCACACATATGATAAGGCTCCACCCCTGAACATATTTCAACTGCCATATTTGACATCAAGGACAGCGCCACCTAGTGGGAACAGGAAATGTCATGTTTTACACTTTGGGGTACAGTATAGTGATGGGTGACATCTGCAGCCTCAAATTTCTCCAGGAAAGCCTTAAGGAGTTGGTCTTGGGTTACAGTGAAAACTGTGACTTTTCGCAAAAGGGTGTGACCCCAGCGGCGTGGCGAACTTTGATGTCACGCCATGAAGAAACAAATTAGTATAACTCAATGAAATCCAGTCTGATCAGTACCAGACTTTACAGGCATGATGTCAGACCCGCCCTGAACAGATTGATGTGCCCATTGTCGGAAATACGGACAGCGCCACCTAGTGGCAACAGGAAATGTCATGGCTTTAATTTTGTTGTACTGATTTTTCCAGGTTCATCGTGGCCACCTCAAAAGCGGTGAATATCACCATCAGTCCCTCGTGATGCTTCAGTGCAAAAATTGTGACTTTAAACTGAACGGCGCACCCTGGTGGCAACGCTGTTCAACATGAAAGATGAAGTGGCTTTTGAGGGTCTTGGCAAGTTTATAGAGGCTTGAAATTTGGCACACACCTCCAAATGGATGAAGGCTTTGTTGGCATGTGATCATTTTCATTGAATAGCGCGAAATTGCTCCACAGCGCCCCCTACAAAATTTCAAAACCACAGCCCCTGCTCTGTGTTTTATGTATGATTCTGAAACCTGGTAAGCTTATAGGAGATATCAAGATGTACAAAAAAGTCTCTTGGAGCAATATCCCAAATCCAACAGGAAGTCAGCCATTTTAAAATTAATGTGCAATTTTGGCAACATTTTCCCCTCTTTTCAGGCACCGTTCTTTGACGTACTCCTCCAAGGGATTTCATCAGATTGATGCAATCTCCAGTGTGTGGAATCTAAAGACCTTTGTGATGTTAAATTGCGAAGCTTTTTACATTAAGGGAAATGGGGTGGTTATGGCGGCACGTGGAGTTTCAATCACTCGCCAAAAAGCAGTAATCTGCTGTCACTCAAAATCAAAATGTTCAATCTCTCCCAAAGGTCACAGGCGTGATGAGACTCGAGCTAGGAAATGTTTGTTATGCCATTTGTCAGTAATGGTTAGAGCGCCACCTAGTGGGACAACTATAATCATGATTGAATGAGATGAATTGTTAGCTGGTGGTTAAATGCATGAATTCCATCAATGTGACATCAGATCGGAGGTGCTGGTTTTAGGTGTTGGGCGTGGCTCGACGTGCCGGGGGTGCGAGGGCCCTCATAACGCTGCTTGCAGCTTTAATTATTATTATTATTAGGGCCCGAGCACTGACAGTGCGAAGGCCCTATTGTAATTGCTCTGTTTATTATTATTATTATTATTATTATTATTATTATTATTATTAGGGCCCGAGCACCGAGAGTGCGAAGGCCCTATTGTATCTGCTCCGTTTCTTATTATTAGGGCCCGAGCACTGATAGTGCGAAGGCCCTATTGTAATTGCTCTGTTTATTATTATTATTAGGGCCCGAGCACTGAGAGTGCGAAGGCCCTATTGTATCTGCTCCGTTTCTTATTATTAGGGCCCGAGCACTGACAGTGCGAAGGCCCTATTGTAATTGCTCTGTTTATTAGGGCCCGAGCACTGACAGTGCGAAGGCCCTATTGTAATTGCTCTGTTTATTATTAGGGCCCGAGCACTGACAGTGCGAAGGCCCTATTGTAATTGCTCTGTTTATTATTATTATTATTATTATTATTATTATTATTATTATTATTATTATTATTATTATTAGGGCCCGAGCACTGACAGTGCGAAGGCCCTATTGTAATTGCTCTGTTTATTATTATTATTATTATTATTATTATTATTATTATTTCGGCAAATGAATTGGCCGTTTGAGAGCCTAAACATGCTCGAAAACTCATGAAATTTTGCACACGCGTCAGGTCTGGTGAAAATTTACGTATTTTAATGTTCTCAGACATGGCCAGGGAAAATTAGCTCAGTAGCGCCACCTAGAAAAATGAAAAACGCGAGCCCCCGGTATGGGTATGACCTACATGTTTGAAAGTCGGTACACCTATATAATGTTCAGAGTCGAACAAAAAAGTCTATTATGGCAATGTCCTAAACCCAACAGGAAGTCCGCCATTTTGGATTGAAGGTGACATTTTGGCTCTGATTTTACCATTTCCATGCCTCGAACTTTGACGAACTCCTCCTTGGGGTTTGATTTCATAACCTTCATATTTGGTCAGTGCCAACTACACCCTTATGCCATGTTAAATTGCGGAGCTTTTGAGTTTTCACAATACCATGAGGCCGTGGCGCCATGGCGAATTTCGATGACTCGCCATGAAAATCTTATTGCCTCTCATTTTGTCTTAGATTTTCTGTCCTTGACCAAAGTGAACACATATGATAAGGCTCCACCCCTGAACATATTTCAACTGCCATATTTGACACCAGGGATAGCGCCACCTAGTGGGAACAGGAAATGTCATGTTTTACACTTTGGGGTACAGTATAGTGATGGGTGACATCTGCAGCCTCAAATTTCTCCAGGAAAGCCTTAAGGAGTTGGTCTTGGGTTACAGTGAAAACTGTGACTTTTCGCGAAAGGGTGTGACCCCAGCAGCATGGCGAACTTTGATGTCACGCCATGAAGAAACAAATTAGTATAACTCAATGAAATCCAGTCTGATCAGTACCAGACTTTACAGGCATGATGTCAGATCCACCCTGAACAGATTGATGTGCCCATTGTCGGAAATACGGACAGCGCCACCTAGTGGCAACAGGAAATGTCATGGCTTACACTTTGTTGTACTGATTTTCACAGGTTCATAGTGGCCACCTCAAAAGCGGTGAATATCACCATCAGTCCTTGATGATGCTTTAGTGCAAAAATTGTGACTTTAAACTGAACGGCGCACCCTGGTGGCAACGCTGTTCACCATGAAAAATGAAGTGGCTTTTGAGGGGCTTGGAAAGAATATAGAGGCTTGAAATTTGGCGCACACCTCCATTGTGCTTAAGGCTTTGTTGTTATGTGATCATTTTCATTGAATAGCGCAAAATGGCTCCACAGCGCCCCCTACAAAATTTCAAAACATCAGCCCCTGCTCTGTGTTTTATGTATGAATCTGAACCCTGGTAGGCTTATAGGATATATCAAGATGTACAAAAAAGTCTCTTGGAGCAATATCCCAAATCCAACAGGAAGTCAGCCATTTTAAAATTAATGTGCAATTTTGGCGACATTTTCCCCTCTTTTCAGGCTTCCTACTTTGACGAACTCCTCCAAGGGATTTCATCAGATTGGACCGATCTGAAGTTTGTGGAATCTAAAGACCTTTGTGATGTTAAATTGCGAAGCTTTGTACATTCAGGGAAACGGGGTGGTCATGGCGGCACTTAGAGTTTCAATCACTCGCCAAAAAGCAGTAATCTGCTGTCACTCAAAAACACAATGTCCAATCTCTCCCAAACGTCTCAGGTGTGATGAGACTCGAGCTTGGAAGTGTTTGTTATGCCATTTGTACATAATGGTTAGAGCGCCACCTAGTGGAACGACTAACTAATCATGAATGAATGAGTTGAAATGTTAGCTGGTGGTTAAATGCATGAATTCCATCAATGTGACATCAGATCGGACGTGCTGGTTTTAGGTGTTGGGCGTGGCTCGACGCGCCGGGGGTGCGAGGGCCCTCATAACGCTGCTTGCAGCTTTAATTATTATTATTATTATTATTATTATTTCGGCAAATGAATTGGCCGTTTGAGAGCCTAAACATGCTCGAAAACTCATGAAATTTTGCACACGCGTCAGGTCTGGTGAAAATTTACGTATTTTAATGTTCTCAGACATGGCCAGGGAAAATTAGCTCAGTAGCGCCACCTAGAAAAATGAAAAACGCGAGCCCCCGGTATGGGTATGACCTACATGTTTGAAAGTCGGTACACCTATATAATGTTCAGAGTCGAACAAAAAAGTCTATTATGGCAATGTCCTAAACCCAACAGGAAGTCCGCCATTTTGGATTGAAGGTGACATTTTGGCTCTGATTTTACCATTTCCATGCCTCGAACTTTGACGAACTCCTCCTTGGGGTTTGATTTCATAACCTTCATATTTGGTCAGTGCCAACTACACCCATATGCCATGTTAAATTGCGGAGCTTTTGAGTTTTCACAATACCATGAGGCCGTGGCGCCATGGCGAATTTCGATGACTCGCCATGAAAATCTTATTGCCTCTCATTTTGTCTTAGATTTTCTGTCCTTGACCAAAGTGAACACATATGATAAGGCTCCACCCCTGAACATATTTCAACTGCCATATTTGACACCAGGGATAGCGCCACCTAGTGGGAACAGGAAATGTCATGTTTTACACTTTGGGGTACAGTATAGTGATGGGTGACATCTGCAGCCTCAAATTTCTCCAGGAAAGCCTTAAGGAGTTGGTCTTGGGTTACAGTGAAAACTGTGACTTTTCGCGAAAGGGTGTGACCCCAGCAGCATGGCGAACTTTGATGTCACGCCATGAAGAAACAAATTAGTATAACTCAATGAAATCCAGTCTGATCAGTACCAGACTTTACAGGCATGATGTCAGATCCACCCTGAACAGATTGATGTGCCCATTGTCGGAAATACGGACAGCGCCACCTAGTGGCAACAGGAAATGTCATGGCTTACACTTTGTTGTACTGATTTTCACAGGTTCATAGTGGCCACCTCAAAAGCGGTGAATATCACCATCAGTCCTTGATGATGCTTTAGTGCAAAAATTGTGACTTTAAACTGAACGGCGCACCCTGGTGGCAACGCTGTTCACCATGAAAAATGAAGTGGCTTTTGAGGGGCTTGGAAAGAATATAGAGGCTTGAAATTTGGCGCACACCTCCATTGTGCTTAAGGCTTTGTTGTTATGTGATCATTTTCATTGAATAGCGCAAAATGGCTCCACAGCGCCCCCTACAAAATTTCAAAACATCAGCCCCTGCTCTGTGTTTTATGTATGAATCTGAACCCTGGTAGGCTTATAGGATATATCAAGATGTACAAAAAAGTCTCTTGGAGCAATATCCCAAATCCAACAGGAAGTCAGCCATTTTAAAATTAATGTGCAATTTTGGCGACATTTTCCCCTCTTTTCAGGCTTCCTACTTTGACGAACTCCTCCAAGGGATTTCATCAGATTGGACCGATCTGAAGTTTGTGGAATCTAAAGACCTTTGTGATGTTAAATTGCGAAGCTTTGTACATTCAGGGAAACGGGGTGGTCATGGCGGCACTTAGAGTTTGAATCACTCGCCAAAAAGCAGTAATCTGCTGTCACTCAAAAACACAATGTCCAATCTCTCCCAAACGTCTCAGGTGTGATGAGACTCGAGCTTGGAAGTGTTTGTTATGCCATTTGTACATAATGGTTAGAGCGCCACCTAGTGGAACGACTAACTAATCATGAATGAATGAGTTGAAATGTTAGCTGGTGGTTAAATGCATGAATTCCATCAATGTGACATCAGATCGGACGTGCTGGTTTTAGGTGTTGGGCGTGGCTCGACGCGCCGGGGGTGCGAGGGCCCTCATAACGCTGCTTGCAGCTTTAATTATTATTATTATTATTATTATTATTCCGGCAAATGAATTGGCCTTTTGAGGGCCTAAACATGCTCGAAAACTCATGAAATTTTGCACACGCGTCAGGTCTGGTGAAAATTTACGTATTTTAATGTTCTCAGACATGGCCAGGGAAAATTAGCTCAGTAGCGCCACCTAGAAAAATGAAAAACGCGAGCCCCCGGTATGGGTATGACCTACATGTTTGAAAGTCGGTACACCTATATAACGTTCAGAGTCGAACAAAAAAGTCTATTATGGCAATGTCCTAAACCCAACAGGAAGTCCGCCATTTTGGATTGAAGGTGACATTTTGGGTCTGATTTTACCGTTTCCATGCCTTGTACTTTAACGAACTCCTCCTTGGGATTTGGTCCTATAAACTTCAAATTTGGACAGTGTCAACTACACCCTTGTGCCATGTTAAATTGCGGAGCTTTTGAGTTTTCACAATAGTATGAGGCCGTGGCGCCATGGCGAATTTTGATGACTCGCCATGAAAATCTTATTGCCTCTCATTCTGTCATACATGTTCCGATCTGGACCAAAGAGCACACATATGATAAGGCTCCACCCCTGAACATATTTCAACTGCCATATTTGACATCAAGGACAGCGCCACCTAGTGGGAACAGGAAATGTCATGTTTTACACTTTGGGGTACAGTATAGTGATGGGTGACATCTGCAGCCTCAAATTTCTCCAGGAAAGCCTTAAGGAGTTGGTCTTGGGTTACAGTGAAAACTGTGACTTTTCGCAAAAGGGTGTGACCCCAGCGGCGTGGCGAACTTTGATGTCACGCCATGAAGAAACAAATTAGTATAACTCAATGAAATCCAGTCTGATTAGTACCAGACTTTACAGGCATGATGTCAGACCCGCCCTGAACAGATTGATGTGCCCATTGTCGGAAATACGGACAGCGCCACCTAGTGGCAACAGGAAATGTCATGGCTTTAATTTTGTTGTACTGATTTTCACAGGTTCATCGTGGCCACCTCAAAAGCGGTGAATATCACCATCAGTCCCTCGTGATGCTTCAGTGCAAAAATTGTGACTTTAAACTGAACGGCGCACCCTGGTGGCAACGCTGTTCAACATGAAAGATGAAGTGGCTTTTGAGGGTCTTGGCAAGTTTATAGAGGCTTGAAATTTGGCACACACCTCCAAATGGATGTAGGCTTTGTTGTCATGTGATCATTTTCATTGAATAGCGCGAAATTGCTCCACAGCGCCCCCTACAAAATTTCAAAACAACAGCCCCTGCTCTGTGTTTCATCTATGAGTCTGAAACCTGGTAAGCTTATGGAAAATATCAAGATGTACAAAAAAGTCTCTTGGAGCAATATCCCAAATCCAACAGGAAGTCAGCCATTTTAAAATTCATGTGTAATTTTGGCGGCATTTTCCCCTCTTTTCAGGCTTCATACTTTGACGAACTCCTCCAAGGGATTTCATCATATTGAACCATTCTCCAGTGTGTGGAATCTAAAGACCTTTGTGATGTTAAATTGCGAAGCTTTTTACGTTCAAGGAAACGGGGTGGTCATGGCGGCACGTGGAGTTTCAATCACTCGCCAAAAAGCAGTAATATGCTGTCACTCAAAGACACAAAGTCTAATCTCTCCCAAAGGTCGCAGGCGTGATGAGACTCGAGCTCGGAAATGTTTGTTATGCCCTTTGTCTATAATGGTTAGAGCGCCACCTAGTGGGACGACTATACTCATGGTTGAACCAAATGAAATGTTAACTGGTGGTTAAATGCATGAATTCCATCAATGTGACATCAGATCGGACGTGCTGGTTTCAGGTGTTGGGCATGGCTCGACACGCCGGGGGTGCGAGGGCCCTCATAACGCTGCTTGCAGCTTTAATTAGGGCCCGAGCACTGATAGTGCGAAGGCCCTATTGTAATTGCTCTGTTTATTATTATTATTATTATTATTATTATTATTATTATTATTATTATTATTATTATTAGGGCCCGAGCACTGACAGTGCGAAGGCCCTATTGTAATTGCTCTGTTTATTATTATTATTATTATTATTATTATTATTATTATTATTATTATTTCGGCAAATGAATTGGCCGTTTGAGGGCCTAAACATGCTCGAAAACTCATGAAATTTTGCACACGCGTCAGGTCTGGTGAAAATTTACGTATTTTAATGTTCTCAGACATGGCCAGGGAAAATTAGCTCAGTAGCGCCACCTAGAAAAATGAAAAACGCGAGCCCCCGGTATGGGTATGACCTACATGTTTGAAAGTCGGTACACCTATATAATGTTCAGAGTCGAACAAAAAAGTCTATTATGGCAATGTCCTAAACCCAACAGGAAGTCCGCCATTTTGGATTGAAGGTGACATTTTGGCTCTGATTTTACCATTTCCATGCCTCGAACTTTGACGAACTCCTCCTTGGGGTTTGATTTCATAACCTTCATATTTGGTCAGTGCCAACTACACCCTTATGCCATGTTAAATTGCGGAGCTTTTGAGTTTTCACAATACCATGAGGCCGTGGCGCCATGGCGAATTTCGATGACTCGCCATGAAAATCTTATTGCCTCTCATTCTGTCATAGATTTTCTGACCTTGACCAAAGTGAACACATATGATAAGGCTCCATCCCTGAACATATTTCAACTGCCATATTTTACATCAGGGACAGCGCCACCTAGTGGGAACAGGAAATGTCATGTTTTACACTTTGGGGTACAGTATTGTGATGGGTGACATCTGCAGCCTCAAATTTCTCCAGGAAAGCCTTAAGGAGTTGGTCTTGGGTTACAGTGAAAACTGTGACTTTTCGCAAAAGGGTGTGACACCAGCGGCATGGCGAACTTTGATGTCACGCCATGAAGAAACAAATTAGTATAACTCAATGAAATCCAGTCTGATCAGTACCAGACTTTACAGGCATGATGTCAGACCCGCCCTGAACAGATTGATGTGCCCATTGTCGGGAATACGTACAGCGCCACCTAGTGGCAACAGGAAATGTCACGTCTTACACTTTGTTGTACTGATTTTCACAGGTTCATCGTGGCCACCTCAAAAGCGGTGAATATCAACATCAGTCCCTCGTGATGCTTCAGTGCAAAAATTGTGACTTTAAACTGAACGGCGCACCCTGGTGGCAACGCGGTTCACCATGAAAGATGAAGTGGCTTTTGAGGGGCTTGGAAAGTTTATAGAGGCTTGAAATTTGGCACACACCTCCAAATGGGTGTAGGCTTTGTTGTCATGTGATCATTTTCATTGAATAGCGCGAAATTGCTCCACAGCGCCCCCTACAAAATTTCAAAAAGTCAGCCCCAGCTCTGTGTTTCATCTATGAGTCTGAAACCTGGTAAGCTTATGGAAAATATCAAGATGTACAAAAAAGTCTCTTGGAGCAATATCCCAAATCCAACAGGAAGTCAGCCATTTTAAAATTAATGTGTAATTTTGGCGACATTTTCCCCTCTTTTCAGGCTTCATACTTTGACGAACTCCTCCAAGGGATTTCATCATATTGAACCAATCTCCAGTGTGTGGAATCTAAAGACCTTTGTGATGTTAAATTGCGAAGCTTTTTACGTTCAGTGAAACGGGGTGGTTATGGTGACACTTAGAGTTTGAATCACTCGCCAAAAAGCAGTAATCTGCTGTCACTCAAAAACACAATGTCCAATCTCTCCCAAACGTCTCAGGTGTGATGAGACTCGAGCTTGGAAGTGTTTGTTATGCCATTTGTACATAATGGTTAGAGCGCCACCTAGTGGAACGACTAACAAATCATGAATGAATGAGTTGAAATGTTAGCTGGTGGTTAAATGCATGAATTCCATCAATGTGACATCAGATCAGAGGTGCTGGTTTTAGGTGTTGGGCGTGGCTCAACGCGCCGGGGGTGCGAGGGCCCTCATAACGCTGCTTGCAGCTTTAATTAGGGCCCGAGCACTGATAGTGCGAAGGCCCTATTGTAATTGCTCTGTTTATTATTATTATTATTATTATTATTATTATTATTATTTCGGCAAATGAATTGGCCGTTTGAGGGCCTAAACATGCTCGAAAACTCATGAAATTTTGCACACGCGTCAGGTCTGGTGAAAATTTACGTATTTTAATGTTCTCAGACATGGCCAGGGAAAATTAGCTCAGTAGCGCCACCTAGAAAAATGAAAAACGCGAGCCCCCGGTATGGGTATGGCCTACAAGTTTGAAAGTCGGTACACCTATATAATGTTCAGAGTCGAACAAAAAAGTCTATTATGGCAATGTCCTAAACCCAACAGGAAGTCCGCCATTTTGGATTGAAGGTGACATTTTGGCTCTGATTTTACCATTTCCATGCCTCGAACTTTGACGAACTCCTCCTTGGGGTTTGATTTCATAACCTTCATATTTGGTCAGTGCCAACTACACCCTTGTGCCATGTTAAATTGCAGAGCTTTTGAGTTTTCACAATACTATGAGGCCGTGGCGCCATGGCGAATTTCGATGACTCGCCATGAAAATCTTATTGCCTCTCATTTTGTCATACATTTTCTGACCTTGACCAAAGTGAACACATATGATAAGGCTCCACCCCTGAACATATTTCAACTGCCATATTTGACACCAGGGACAGCGCCACCTAGTGGGAACAGGAAATGTCATGTTTTACACTTTGGGGTACAGTATAGTGATGGGTGACACCTGCAGCCTCAAATTTCTCCAGGAAAGGCGTAAGGAGTTGGTCTTGGGTTACAGTGAAAACTGTGACTTTTTGCAAAAGGGTGTGACCCCAGCAGCATGGCGAACTTTGATGTCACGCCATGAAGAAACAAATTAGTATAACTCAATGAAATCCAGTCTGTTCAGTACCAGACTTTACAGGCATGATGTCAGACCCGCCCTGAACAGATTGATGTGCCCATTGTCGGGAATACGTACAGCGCCACCTAGTGGCAACAGGAAATGTCATGGCTTTAATTTTGTTGTACTGATTTTCACAGGTTCATCGTGGCCACCTCAAAAGCGGTGAATATCAACATCAGTCCCTCGTGATGCTTCAGTGCAAAAATTGTGACTTTAAACTGAACGGCGCACCCTGGTGGCAACGCTGTTCAACATGAAAGATGAAGTGGCTTTTGAGGGGCTTGCAAGTTTATAGAGGCTTGAAATTTGGCCCACACCTCCAAATGGATGAAGGCTTTGTTGTCATGTGATCATTTTCATTGAATAGCGCGAAATTGCTCCACAGCGCCCCCTACAAAATTTCAAAACAACAGCCCCTGCTCTGTGTTTCATCTATGAGTCTGAAACCTGGTAAGCTTATGGAAAATATCAAGATGTACAAAAAAGTCTCTTGGTGCAATATCCCAAATCCAACAGGAAGTCAGCCATTTTAAAATTAATGTGCAATTTTGGCGACATTTTCCCCTCTTTTCAGGCTTCATACTTTGACGAACTCCTCCAAGGGATTTCATCATATTGAACCATTCTCCAGTGTGTGGAATCTAAAGACCTTTGTGATGTTAAATTGCGAAGCTTTTTACGTTCAAGGAAACGGGGTGGTCATGGCGGCACGTGGAGTTTCAATCACTGGCCAAAAAGCAGTAATCTGCTGTCACTCAAAGACACAAAGTCCAATCTCTCCCAAAGGTCGCAGGCGTGATGAGACTCGAGCTCGGAAATGTTTGTTATGCCCTTTGTCTATAATGGTTAGAGCGCCACCTAGTGGGACGACTATACTCATGGTTGAACCAAATGAAATGTTAGCTGGTGGTTAAATGCATGAATTCCATCAATGTGACATGAGATCGGACGTGCTGGTTTTAGGTGTTGGGCGTGGCTCGACACGCCAGGGTGCGAGGGCCCTCATAACGCTGCTTGCAGCTTTAATTATTATTATTATTATTATTATTATTCCGGCAAATGAATTGGCCTTTTGAGGGCCTAAACATGCTCGAAAACTCATGAAATTTTGCACACGCGTCAGGTCTGGTGAAAATTTACGTATTTTAATGTTCTCAGACATGGCCAGGGAAAATTAGCTCAGTAGCGCCACCTAGAAAAATGAAAAACGCGAGCCCCCGGTATGGGTATGACCTACATGTTTGAAAGTCGGTACACCTATATAACGTTCAGAGTCGAACAAAAAAGTCTATTATGGCAATGTCCTAAACCCAACAGGAAGTCCGCCATTTTGGATTGAAGGTGACATTTTGGGTCTGATTTTACCGTTTCCATGCCTTGTACTTTAACGAACTCCTCCTTGGGATTTGGTCCTATAAACTTCAAATTTGGACAGTGTCAACTACACCCTTGTGCCATGTTAAATTGCGGAGCTTTTGAGTTTTCACAATAGTATGAGGCCGTGGCGCCATGGCGAATTTTGATGACTCGCCATGAAAATCTTATTGCCTCTCATTCTGTCATACATGTTCCGATCTGGACCAAAGAGCACACATATGATAAGGCTCCACCCCTGAACATATTTCAACTGCCATATTTGACATCAAGGACAGCGCCACCTAGTGGGAACAGGAAATGTCATGTTTTACACTTTGGGGTACAGTATAGTGATGGGTGACATCTGCAGCCTCAAATTTCTCCAGGAAAGCCTTAAGGAGTTGGTCTTGGGTTACAGTGAAAACTGTGACTTTTCGCAAAAGGGTGTGACCCCAGCGGCGTGGCGAACTTTGATGTCACGCCATGAAGAAACAAATTAGTATAACTCAATGAAATCCAGTCTGATTAGTACCAGACTTTACAGGCATGATGTCAGACCCGCCCTGAACAGATTGATGTGCCCATTGTCGGAAATACGGACAGCGCCACCTAGTGGCCACAGGAAATGTCATGGCTTTAATTTTGTTGTACTGATTTTCACAGGTTCATCGTGGCCACCTCAAAAGCGGTGAATATCACCATCAGTCCCTCGTGATGCTTCAGTGCAAAAATTGTGACTTTAAACTGAACGGCGCACCCTGGTGGCAACGCTGTTCAACATGAAAGATGAAGTGGCTTTTGAGGGTCTTGGCAAGTTTATAGAGGCTTGAAATTTGGCACACACCTCCAAATGGATGTAGGCTTTGTTGTCATGTGATCATTTTCATTGAATAGCGCGAAATTGCTCCACAGCGCCCCCTACAAAATTTCAAAACAACAGCCCCTGCTCTGTGTTTCATCTATGAGTCTGAAACCTGGTAAGCTTATGGAAAATATCAAGATGTACAAAAAAGTCTCTTGGAGCAATATCCCAAATCCAACAGGAAGTCAGCCATTTTAAAATTAATGTGTAATTTTGGCGACATTTTCCCCTCTTTCCAGGCACCGTTCTTTGACGAACTCCTCCAAGGGATTTCATCATATTGGACCGATCTGCAGTTTGTGGAATCTAAAGACCTTTGTGATGTTAAATTGCGAAGCTTTTTACGTCCAGGGAAACGGGGTGGTTATGGCGGCACTTAGAGTTTGAATCACTCGCCAAAAAGCAGTAATCTGCTGTCACTCAAAAACACAATGTCCAATCTCTCCCAAACGTCTCAGGTGTGATGAGACTCGAGCTTGGAAGTGTTTGTTATGCCATTTGTACATAATGGTTAGAGCGCCACCTAGTGGAACGACTAACTAATCATGAATGAATGAGTTGAAATGTTAGCTGGTGGTTAAATGCATGAATTCCATCAATGTGACATCAGATCGGACGTGCTGGTTTTAGGTGTTGGGCGTGGCTCGACGCGCCGGGGGTGCGAGGGCCCTCATAACGCTGCTTGCAGCTTTAATTATTATTATTATTATTATTTCGGCAAATGAATCGGCCTTTTGAGGACCTAAACATGCTCGAAAACTCATGAAATTTTGCACACGCGTCAGGTCTGGTGAAAATTTACGTATTTTAATGTTCTCAGACATGGCCAGGGAAAATTAGCTCAGTAGCGCCACCTAGAAAAATGAAAAACGCGAGCCCCCGGTATGGGTATCACCTACATGTTTGAAAGTCGGTACACCTATATAACGTTCAGAGTCGAACAAAAAAGTCTATTATGGCAATGTCCTAAACCCAACAGGAAGTCCGCCATTTTGGATTGAATGTGACATTTTGGCTCTGATTTTACCGTTTCCATGCCTCGAACTTTAACGAACTCCTCCTTGGGGTTTGATTTCATAACCTTCATATTTGGTCAGTGCCAACTACACCCTTATGCCATGTTAAATTGCGGAGCTTTTGAGTTTTCACAATACCATGAGGCCGTGGCGCCACGGCGAATTTCGATGACTCGCCATGAAAATCTTATTGCCTCTCATTTTGTCATAGATTTTCTGACCTTGACCAAAGTGAACACATATGATAAGGCTCCACCCCTGAACATATTACAACTGCCATATTTTACATCAGGGACAGCGCCACCTAGTGGGAACAGGAAATGTCATGTTTTACACTTTGGGGTACAGTATAGTGATGGGTGACATCTGCAGCCTCAAATTTCTCCAGGAAAGCCTTAAGGAGTTGGTCTTGGGGTACAGTGAAAACTGTGGCTTTTCACAAAAGGGTGTGACCTCAGCAGCATGGCGAACTTTGATATCTCGCCATGAAGAAACAAATTAGTATAACTCCATGAAATCCAGTCTGATTAGTACCAGACTTTACAGGCATGATGTCACACCCGCCCTGAACAGATTGATGTGCCCATTGTCAGGAATATGAAGAGCGCCACCTAGTGGGAACAGGAAATGTCATGTCTTACACTTTGTTGTACTGATTTTCACAGGTTCATAGTGGCCACCTCAAAAGCGGTGAATATCACCATCAGTCCTTGATGATGCTTTAGTGCAAAAATTGTGACATTAAACTGAACGGCGCACCCTGGTGGCAACGCTGTTCACCATGAAAAATGAAGTGTCTTTTGAGGGGCTTGGAAAGTTTATAGAGGCTTGAAATTTGGCACACACCTCCAATGTGATGAAGGCTTTGTTGTCATGTGATCATTTTCATTGAATAGCGCAAAATGGCTCCACAGCGCCCCCTACAAAATTTCAAAACATCAGCCCCAGCTCTGTGTTTTATGTATGAGTCTGAAACCTGGGAAGCTTATAGGAGATATCAAGATGTACAAAAAAGTCTCTTGGAGCAATATCCCAAATCCAACAGGAAGTCAGCCATTTTAAAATTAATGTGTAATTTTTGTGACATTTTCCCCTCTTTCCAGGCACCGTTCTTTGACGAACTCCTCCAAGGGATTTCATCATATTGAACCAATCTCCAGTGTGTGGAATCTAAAGACCTTTGTGATGTTAAATTGCGAAGGTTTTTACGTTCAGGGAAACGGGGTGGTCATGGCGGCATGTGGAGTTTCAGTCACTCGCCAAAAAGCAGTAATCTGCTGTCACTCAAAATCAAAATGTCCAATATGTCCCAAAGGTCGCAGGCGTGATGAGACTCGAGCTCGGAAATGTTTGTTATGCCATTTGTCAGTAATGGTTAGAGCGCCACCTAGTGGGACGACTATAATCATGATTGAATGAGATGAAATGTTAGCTGGTGGTTGAATGCATGAATGTCATTAATGTGACATCAGATCGGAGGTGCTGGTTGTAGGTGTTGGGCGTAGCTCGACGCGATGGGGTGCGAGGGCCCTCATAACGCTGCTTGCAGCTTTAATTATTATTATTATTATTATTTCGGCAAATGAATTGGCCGTTTGAGGGCCTAAACATGCTCGAAAACTCATGAAATTTTGCACACGCGTCAGGTCTGGTGAAAATTTACGTATTTTAATGTTCTCAGACATGGCCAGGGAAAATTAGCTCAGTAGCGCCACCTAGAAAAATGAAAAACGCGAGCCCCCGGTATGGGTATGACCTACATGTTTGAAAGTCGGTACACCTATATAACTTTCAGAGTCGAACAAAAAAGTCTATTATGGCAATGTCCTAAACCCAACAGGAAGTCCGCCATTTTGGATTGAAGGTGACATTTTGGCTCTGATTTTACCGTTTCCATGCCTCGAACTTTAACGAACTCCTCCTTGGGATTTGGTCCTATAAGCTTCAAATTTGGACAGTGTCAACTACACCCTTGTGCCATGTTAAATTGCGGAGCTTTTGAGTTTTCACAATACTATGAGGCCGTGGCGCCATGGCGAATTTCGATGACTCGCCATGAAAATCTTATTGCCTCTCATTTTGTCATACATTTTCTGACCTTGACCAAAGAGCACACATATGATAAGGCTCCACCCCTGAACATATTTCAACTGCCATATTTGACATAAGGGACAGCGCCACCTAGTGGGAACAGGAAATGTCATGTTTTACACTTTGGGGTACAGTATAGTGATGGGTGACATCTGCAGCCTCAAATTTCTCCAGAAAAGCCTTAAGCAGTTGGTCTTGGGTTACAGTGAAAACTGTGACTTTTCGCAAAAGGGTGTGACCCCAGCGGCGTGGCGAACTTTAATGTCACGCCATGAAGAAACAAATTAGTATAACTCAATGAAATCCAGTCTGATCAGTACCAGACTTTACAGGCATGATGTCAGACCCGCCCTGAACAGATTGATGTGCCCATTGTCGGAAATACAGATAGCGCCACCTAGTGGCAACAGGAAATGTCATGGCTTTAATTTTGTTGTACTGATTTTCACAGATTCATCTTGGCCACCTCAAAAGCGGTGAATATCACCATCAGTCCCTCGTGATGCTTCAGTGCAAAAATTGTGACTTTAAACTGAACGGCGCACCCTGGTGGCAACGCGGTTCACCATGAAAGATGAAGTGGCTTTTGAGGGGCTTGGAAAGTTTATAGAGGCTTGAAATTTGGCACACACCTCCAAATGGATGTAGGCTTTGTTGTCATGTGATCATTTTCATTGAATAGCGCGAAATTGCTCCACAGCGCCCCCTACAAAATTTCAAAACATCAGCCCCAGCTCTGTGTTTCATCTATGAGTCTGAAACCTGGTAAGCTTATGGAAAATATCAAGATGTACAAAAAAGTCTCTTGGAGCAATATCCCAAATCCAACAGGAAGTCAGCCATTTTAAAATTAATGTGTAATTTTGGCGACATTTTCCCCTCTTTTCAGGCTTCATACTTTGACGAACTCCTCCAAGGGATTTCATCATATTGAACCATTCTCCAGTGTGTGGAATCTAAAGACCTTTGTGATGTTAAATTGCGAAGCTTTTTACGTCCAGGGAAACGGGGTGGTTATGGTGGCACTTAGAGTTTGAATCACTCGCCAAAAAGCAGTAATCTGCTGTCACTCAAAAACACAATGTCCAATCTCTCCCAAACGTCTCAGGTGTGATGAGACTCGAGCTTGGAAGTGTTTGTTATGCCATTTGTACATAATGGTTAGAGCGCCACCTAGTGGAACGACTAACTAATCATGAATGAATGAGTTGAATTGTTAGCTGGTGGTTAAATGCATGAATTCCATCAATGTGACATCACATCGGACGTGCTGGTTTTAGGTGTTGGGCGTGGCTCGACACGCCGGGGTGCGAGGGCCCTCATAACGCTGCTTGCAGCTTTAATTAGGGCCCGAGCACTGACAGTGCGAAGGCCCTATTGTAATTGCTCTGTTTATTATTATTATTATTATTATTATTTCGGCAAATGAATTGGCCGTTTGAGGGCCTAAACATGCTCGAAAACTCATGAAATTTTGCACACGCGTCAGGTCTGGTGAAAATTTACGTATTTTAATGTTCCCAGACATGGCCAGGGAAAATTAGCTCAGTAGCGCCACCTAGAAAAATGAAAAACGCGAGCCCCCGGTATGGGTATGACCTACATGTTTGAAAGTCGGTACACCTATATAACTTTCAGAGTCGAACAAAAAAGTCTATTATGGCAATGTCCTAAACCCAACAGGAAGTCCGCCATTTTGGATTGAAGGTGACATTTTGGCTCTGATTTTACCGTTTCCATGCCTCGAACTTTAACGAACTCCTCCTTGGGATTTGGTCCTATAAGCTTCAAATTTGGACAGTGTCAACTACACCCTTGTGCCATGTTAAATTGCGGAGCTTTTGAGTTTTCACAATACTATGAGGCCGTGGCGCCATGGCGAATTTCGATGACTCGCCATGAAAATCTTATTGCCTCTCATTTTGTCATACATTTTCTGACCTTGACCAAAGAGCACACATATGATAAGGCTCCACCCCTGAACATATTTCAACTGCCATATTTGACATAAGGGACAGCGCCACCTAGTGGGAACAGGAAATGTCATGTTTTACACTTTGGGGTACAGTATAGTGATGGGTGACATCTGCAGCCTCAAATTTCTCCAGAAAAGCCTTAAGGAGTTGGTCTTGGGTTACAGTGAAAACTGTGACTTTTCGCAAAAGGGTGTGACCCCAGCGGCGTGGCGAACTTTAATGTCACGCCATGAAGAAACAAATTAGTATAACTCAATGAAATCCAGTCTGATCAGTACCAGACTTTACAGGCATGATGTCAGACCCGCCCTGAACAGATTGATGTGCCCATTGTCGGAAATACGGACAGCGCCACCTAGTGGCAACAGGAAATGTCATGGCTTTAATTTTGTTGTACTGATTTTCACAGATTCATCTTGGCCACCTCAAAAGCGGTGAATATCACCATCAGTCCCTCGTGATGCTTCAGTGCAAAAATTGTGACTTTAAACTGAACGGCGCACCCTGGTGGCAACGCGGTTCACCATGAAAGATGAAGTGGCTTTTGAGGGGCTTGGAAAGTTTATAGAGGCTTGAAATTTGGCACACACCTCCAAATGGATGTAGGCTTTGTTGTCATGTGATCATTTTCATTGAATAGCGCGAAATTGCTCCACAGCGCCCCCTACAAAATTTCAAAACATCAGCCCCAGCTCTGTGTTTCATCTATGAGTCTGAAACCTGGTAAGCTTATGGAAAATATCAAGATGTACAAAAAAGTCTCTTGGAGCAATATCCCAAATCCAACAGGAAGTCAGCCATTTTAAAATTAATGTGTAATTTTGGCGACATTTTCCCCTCTTTTCAGGCTTCATACTTTGACGAACTCCTCCAAGGGATTTCATCATATTGAACCATTCTCCAGTGTGTGGAATCTAAAGACCTTTGTGATGTTAAATTGCGAAGCTTTTTACGTCCAGGGAAACGGGGTGGTTATGGTGGCACTTAGAGTTTGAATCACTCGCCAAAAAGCAGTAATCTGCTGTCACTCAAAAACACAATGTCCAATCTCTCCCAAACGTCTCAGGTGTGATGAGACTCGAGCTTGGAAGTGTTTGTTATGCCATTTGTACATAATGGTTAGAGCGCCACCTAGTGGAACGACTAACTAATCATGAATGAATGAGTTGAATTGTTAGCTGGTGGTTAAATGCATGAATTCCATCAATGTGACATCACATCGGACGTGCTGGTTTTAGGTGTTGGGCGTGGCTCGACACGCCGGGGTGCGAGGGCCCTCATAACGCTGCTTGCAGCTTTAATTATTATTATTATTATTATTTCGGCAAATGAATTGGCCGTTTGAGGGCCTAAACATGCTCGAAAACTCATGAAATTTTGCACACGCGTCAGGTCTGGTGAAAATTTACGTATTTTAATGTTCTCAGACATGGCCAGGGAAAATTAGCTCAGTAGCGCCACCTAGAAAAATGAAAAACGCGAGCCCCCGGTATGGGTATGACCTACATGTTTGAAAGTCGGTACACCTATATAACGTTGAGAGTCGAACAAAAAAGTCTATTATGGCAATGTCCTAAACCCAACAGGAAGTCCGCCATTTTGGATTGAAGGTGACATTTTGGCTCTAATTTTGCCATTTCCATGCCTTGTACTTTAACGAACTCCTCCTTGGGATTTGGTCCTATAAACTTCAAATTTGGACAGTGTCAACTATACCCTTGTGCCATGTTAAATTGCGGAGCTTTTGAGTTTTCACAATACTATGAGGCCGTGGCGCCATGGCGAATTTCGATGACTCGCCATGAAAATCTTATTGCCTCTCATTTTGTCATACATGTTCCGATCTGGACCAAAGAGCACACATATGATAAGGCTCCACCCCTGAACATATTTCAACTGCCATATTTGACATCAAGGACAGCGCCACCTAGTGGGAACAGGAAATGTCATGTTTTACACTTTGGGGTACAGTATAGTGATGGGTGACATCTGCAGCCTCAAATTTCTCCAGGAAAGCCTTAAGGAGTTGGTCTTGGGTTACAGTGAAAACTGTGAGTTTTCGCGAAAGGGTGTGACCCCAGCAGCATGGCGAACTTTGATGTCACGCCATGAAGAAACAAATTAGTATAACTCAATGAAATCCAGTCTGATCAGTACCAGACTTTACAGGCATGATGTCAGACCCGCCCTGAACAGATTGATGTGCCCATTGTCGGAAATACGGACAGCGCCACCTAGTGGCAACAGGAAATGTCATGGCTTTAATTTTGTTGTACTGATTTTCACAGGTTCATCGTGGCCACCTCAAAAGCGGTGAATATCAACATCAGTCCCTCGTGATGCTTCAGTGCAAAAATTGTGACTTTAAACTGAACGGCGCACCCTGGTGGCAACGCGGTTCACCATGAAAGATGAAGTGGCTTTTGAGGGGCTTGGAAAGTTTATAGAGGCTTGAAATTTGGCACACACCTCCAAATGGATGTAGGCTTTGTTGTCATGTGATCATTTTCATTGAATAGCGCGAAATTGCTCCACAGCGCCCCCTTCAAAATTTCAAAACAACAGCCCCTGCTCTGTGTTTCATCTATGAGTCTGAAACCTGGTAAGCTTATGGAAAATATCAAGATGTACAAAAAAGTCTCTTGGAGCAATATCCCAAATCCAACAGGAAGTCAGCCATTTTAAAATTAATGTGCAATTTTGGCGACATTTTCCCCTCTTTTCAGGCTTCATACTTTGACGAACTCCTCCAAGGGATTTCATCATATTGAACCATTCTCCAGTGTGTGGAATCTAAAGACCTTTGTGATGTTAAATTGCGAAGCTTTTTACGTTCAAGGAAACGGGGTGGTCATGGCGGCACGTGGAGTTTCAATCACTCGCCAAAAAGCAGTAATATGCTGTCACTCAAAGACACAAAGTCCAATCTCTCCCAAAGGTCGCAGGCGTGATGAGACTCGAGCTCGGAAATGTTTGTTATGCCCTTTGTCTATAATGGTTAGAGCGCCACCTAGTGGGACGACTATACTCATGGTTGAACCAAATGAAATGTTAGCTGGTGGTTAAATGCATGAATTCCATCAATGTGACATCACATCGGACGTGCTGGTTTTAGGTGTTGGGCGTGGCTCGACACGCCGGGGTGCGAGGGCCCTCATAACGCTGCTTGCAGCTTTAATTATTATTATTATTCACCCCAAACAAGGGCCTTTTTGAGGGCCTAAACATGCTCAAAAACTCATGAAATTTTGCACACATGCCAGGTTTGGTGAAAAATTTTGTATTTTAATGGTTTTACATATGAGCACTGGGAAATGGCTCTACAGCGCCACCTATGCCTTGTTAAATGCAGCCCTACGACCACATCGTTTGAGCTACATGTATGAAATTTAGCACACATGTGTATCATGCCAAGACGAACAAAAAAGTCTGGGGGCCCATTGACGCAAACCCAACAGGAAGTCCGCCATTTGGAAGAGAAGGTGACATTTTGGCTCTAATTTTGCCATTTCCATGCCTCGAACTTTAACGAACTCCTCCTTGGGATTTGGTCCTATATACTTCAAATTTGGACAGTGTCAACTACACCCTTGTGCCATGTTAAATTGCGGAGCTTTTGAGTTTTCACAATACTATGAGGCCGTGGCGCCATGGCGAATTTCGATGACTCGCCATGAAAATCTTATTGCCTCTCATTTTGTCATACATTTTCTGACCTTGACCAAAGTGAACACATATGATAAGACTCCACCCCTGAACATATTTCAACTGCCATATTTGACCTCAAGGACAGCGCCACCTAGTGGGAACAGGAAATGTCATGTTTTACACTTTGGGGTACAGTATAGTGATGGGTGACACCTGCAGCCTCAAATTTCTCCAGGAAAGCCTTAAGGAGTTGGTCTTGGGTTACAGTGAAAACTGTGACTTTTCGCAAAAGGGTGTGACCCCAGCAGCATGGCGAACTTTGATGTCACGCCATGAAGAAACAAATTAGTATAACTCAATGAAATCCAGTCTGTTCAGTACCAGACTTTACAGGCATGATGTCAGACCCACCCTGAACAGATTGATGTGCCCATTGTCGGGAATACGTACAGCGCCACCTAGTGGCAACAGGAAATGTCATGGCTTTAATTTTGTTGTACTGATTTTCACAGGTTCATCGTGGCCACCTCAAAAGCGGTGAATATCAACATCAGTCCCTCGTGATGCTTCAGTGCAAAAATTGTGACTTTAAACTGAACGGCGCACCCTGGTGGCAACGCGGTTCAACATGAAAGATGAAGTGGCTTTTGAGGGACTTGGCAAGTTTATAGAGGCTTGAAATTTGGCACACACCTCCAAATGGATGTAGGCTTTGTTGTCATGTGATCATTTTCATTGAATAGCTCGAAATTGCTCCACAGCGCCCCCTACAAAATTTCAAAACAACAGCCCCTGCTCTGTGTTTCATCTATGAGTCTGAAACCTGGTAAGCTTATGGAAAATATCAAGATGTACAAAAAAGTCTCTTGGAGCAATATCCCAAATCCAACAGGAAGTCAGCCATTTTAAAATTAATGTGTAATTTTGGCGACATTTTCCCCTCTTTTCAGGCTTCATACTTTGACGAACTCCTCCAAGGGATTTCATCATATTGAACCATTCTCCAGTGTGTGGAATCTAAAGACCTTTGTGATGTTAAATTGCGAAGCTTTTTACGTTCAAGGAAACGGGGTGGTCATGGCGGCACGTGGAGTTTCAATCACTCGCCAAAAAGCAGTAATATGCTGTCACTCAAAGACACAATGTCCAATCTCTCCCAAAGGTCGCAGGCGTGATGAGACTCGAGCTCGGAAATGTTTGTTATGCCCTTTGTCTATAATGGTTAGAGCGCCACCTAGTGGGACGACTATACTCATGGTTGAACCAAATGAAATGTTAACTGGTGGTTAAATGCATGAATTCCATCAATGTGACATCAGATCGGACGTGCTGGTTTCAGGTGTTGGGCATGGCTCGACACGCCGGGGGTGCGAGGGCCCTCATAACGCTGCTTGCAGCTTTAATTATTATTATTATTATTATTTCGGCAAATGAATTGGCCGTTTGAGGGCCTAAACATGCTCGAAAACTCATGAAATTTTGCACACGCGTCAGGTCTGGTGAAAATTTACGTATTTTAATGTTCTCAGACATGGCCAGGGAAAATTAGCTCAGTAGCGCCACCTAGAAAAATGAAAAACGCGAGCCCCCGGTATGGGTATGACCTACACGTTTGAAAGTCGGTACACCTATATAACGTTCAGAGTCGAACAAAAAAGTCTATTATGGCAATGTCCTAAACCCAACAGGAAGTCCGCCATTTTGGATTGAAGGTGACATTTTGGCTCTGATTTTACAGTTTCCATGCCTTGTACTTTAACGAACTCCTCCTTGGGATTTGGTCCTATAAACTTCAAATTTGGACAGTGTCAACTACACCCTTGTGCCATGTTAAATTGCGGAGCTTTTGAGTTTTCACAATACTATGAGGCTGTGGCGCCATGGCGAATTTCGATGACTCGCCATCAAAATCTTATTGCCTCTCATTTTGTCATACATTTTCTGACCTTGACCAAAGTGAACACATATGATAAGGCTCCACCCCTAAACATATTTCAACTGCCATATTTGACATCAAGGACAGCGCCACCTAGTGGGAACAGGAAATGTCATGTTTTACACTTTGGGGTACAGTATAGTGATGGGTGACATCTGCAGCCTCAAATTTCTCCAGGAAAGCCTTAAGGAGTTGGTCTTGGGTTACAGTGAAAACTGTGAGTTTTCGCAAAAGGGTGTGACCCCAGCAGCATGGCGAACTTTGATGTCACGCCGTGAAGAAACAAATTAGTATAACTCAATGAAATCCAGTCTGATCAGTACCAGACTTTACAGGCATGATGTCAGACCCACCCTGAACAGATTGATGTGTCCATTGTCGGAAATACGGACAGCGCCACCTAGTGGCAACAGGAAATGTCATGGCTTTAATTTTGTTGTACTGATTTTCACAGGTTCACCGTGGCCACCTCAAAAGCGGTGAATATCAACATCAGTCCCTCGTGATGCTTCAGTGCAAAAATTGTGACTTTAAACTGAACGGCGCACCCTGGTGGCAACGCGGTTCACCATGAAAGATGAAGTGGCTTTTGAGGGGCTTGGAAAGTTTATAGAGGCTTGAAATTTGGCACACACCTCCAAATGGATGTAGGCTTTGTTGTTATGTGATCATTTTCATTGAATAGCGCAAAATGGCTCCACAGCGCCCCCTACAAAATTTCAAAACAACAGCCCCTGCTCTGTGTTTCATCTATGAGTCTGAAACCTGGTAAGCTTATGGAAAATATCAAGATGTACAAAAAAGTCTCTTGGAGCAATATCCCAAATCCAACAGGAAGTCAGCCATTTTAAAATTAATGTGTAATTTTGGCGACATTTTCCCCTCTTTTCAGGCTTCATACTTTGACGAACTCCTCCAAGGGATTTCATCATATTGAACCATTCTCCAGTGTGTGGAATCTAAAGACCTTTGTGATGTTAAATTGCGAAGCTTTTTACGTTCAAGGAAACGGGGTGGTCATGGCGGCACGTGGAGTTTCAATCACTGGCCAAAAAGCAGTAATATGCTGTCACTCAAAGACACAAAGTCCAATCTCTCCCAAAGGTCGCAGGCGTGATGAGACTCGAGCTCGGAAATGTTTGTTATTCCCTTTGTCTATAATGGTTAGAGCGCCACCTAGTGGGACGACTATAATGATGACTGAATGAGATGAAATGTTAGCTGGTGGTTACATGCATGAATTCCATCAATGTGACATCAGATCGGACGTGCTGGTTGTAGGTGTTGGGCGTGGCTCGACACGCCGGGGGTGCGAGGGCCCTCATAACGCTGCTTGCAGCTTTAATTATTAGGGCCCGAGCACTGACAGTGCGAAGGCCCTATTGTAATTGCTCTGTTTATTAGGGCCCGAGCACTGACTGTGCGAAGGCCCTATTGTATCTGCTCCGTTTCTTATTATTATTATTATTCACCCCAAACAAGGGCCTTTTTGAGGGCCTAAACATGCTCAAAAACTCATGAAATTTTGCACACATGCCAGGTCTGGTGAAAAATTTTGTATTTTAATGGTTTTACATATGAGCACTGGGAAATGGCTCTAGAGCGCCACCTATGCCTTGTTAAATGCAGCCCTACGACCACATCGTTTGAGCTACATGTATGAAATTTGGCACACATGTGTATCATGCCAAGACGAACAAAAAAGTCTGTGGGCCCATTGACGCAAACCCAACAGGAAGTCCGCCATTTTGGATTGAAGGTGACATTTTGGCTCTGATTTTACCGTTTCCATACCTTGTACTTTAACGAACTCCTCCTTGGGATTTGGTCCTATAAACTTCAAATTTGGACAGTGTCAACTACACCCTTGTGCCATGTTAAATTGCGGAGCTTTTGAGTTTTCACAATACTATGAGGCCGTGGCGCCATGGCGAATTTCGATGACTCGCCATGAAAATCTTATTGCCTCTCATTTTGTCATACATTTTCTGACCTTGACCAAAGTGAACACATATGATAAGGCTCCACCCCTGAACATATTTCAACTGCCATATTTGACCTCAAGGACAGCGCCACCTAGTGGGAACAGGAAATGTTATGTTTTACACTTTGGGGTACAGTATAGTGATGGGTGACATCTGCAGCCTCAAATTTCTCCAGAAAAGCCTTAAGGAGTTGGTCTTGGGTTACAGTGAAAACTGTGAGTTTTCGCGAAAGGGTGTGACCCCAGCAGCATGGCGAACTTTGATGTCACGCCATGAAGAAACAAATTAGTATAACTCAATGAAATCCAGTCTGATCAGTACCAGACTTTACAGGCATGATGTCAGACCCGCCCTGAACAGATTGATGTGCCCATTGTCGGAAATACGGACAGCGCCACCTAGTGGCAACAGGAAATGTCATGGCTTTAATTTTGTTGTACTGATTTTCACAGGTTCATCGTGGCCACCTCAAAAGTGGTGAATATCACCATCAGTCCCTCGTGATGCTTCAGTGCAAAAATTGTGACTTTAAACTGAACGGCGCACCCTGGTGGCAACACGGTTCAACATGAAAGATGAAGTGGCTTTTGAGGGGCTTGGAAAGTTTATAGAGGCTTTAAATTTGGCACACACCTCCAATGTGATGAAGGCTTTGCTGTCATGTGATCATTTTCATTGAATGGCGCGAAATGGCTCCACAGCGCCCCCTACAATATTTCAAAATATCAGCCCCTGCTCTGTGTTTTATGTATGAGTCTGAAACCTGCTAAGCTTATAGGAGATATCAAGATGTACAAAAAAGTCTCTTGGAGCAATATCCCAAATCCAACAGGAAGTCAGCCATTTTAAAATTAATGTGCAATTTTGGCAACATTTTCCCCGCTTTTCAGGCATGATTCTTTGACGAACTCCTCCAAGGGATTTCATCATATTGAACCAATCTCCAGTCTGTGGAATCTAAAGACCTTTGTGATGTTAAATTGCGAAGCTTTTTACGTTCAGGGAAACGGGGTGGTCATGGCGGCACGTAGAGTTTCAATCACTCGCCAAAAAGCAGTAATCTGCTGTCACTCAAAGACACAATGTCCAATCTCTCCCAAAGCTCATAGGCGTGATGAGACTCGAGCTCGGAAATGTTTGTTATTCCATTTGTACATAATGGTTAGAGTGCCACCTAGTGGAACGACTAACTAATCATGAATGAATGAGTTGAAATGTTAGGTGGTGGTTAAATGCATGAATTCCATCAATGTGACATCAGATCGGAGGTGCTGGTTTTAGGTGTTGGGCGTGGCTCGACGCGCCGGGGGTGCGAGGGCCCTCATAACGCTGCTTGCAGCTTTAATTATTAGGGCCCGAGCACTGACAGTGCGAAGGCCCTATTGTAATTGCTCTGTTTATTATTATTATTATTATTATTATTTCGGCAAATGAATTGGCCGTTTGAGGGCCTAAACATGCTCGAAAACTCATGAAATTTTGCACACGCGTCAGGTCTGGTGAAAATTTACGTATTTTAATGTTCTCAGACATGGCCTGGGAAAATTAGCTCAGTAGCGCCACCTAGAAAAATGAAAAACGCGAGCCCCCGGTATGGGTATGACCTACATGTTTGAAAGTCGGTACACCTATATAACGTTCAGAGTCGAACAAAAAAGTCTATTATGGCAATGTCCTAAACCCAACAGGAAGTCCGCCATTTTGGATTGAATGTGACATTTTGGCTCTGATTTTACCGTTTCGATGCCTCGAACTTTAACGAACTCCTCCTTGGCATTTGGTTCTATAAGCTTCAAATTTGGACAGTGTCAACTACACCCTTGTGCCATGTTAAATTGCGGAGCTTTTGAGTTTTCACAATACTATGAGGCCGTGGCGCCATGGCGAATTTCGATGACTCGCCATGAAAATCTTATTGCCTCTCATTTTGTCAAACATTTTCTGACCTTGACCAAAGTGAACACATATGATAAGGCTCCACCCCTGAACATATTTCAACTGCCATATTCTACATCAAGGACAGCGCCACCTAGTGGGAACAGGAAATGTCATGTTTTACACTTTGGGGTACAGTATTGTGATGGGTGACATCTGCAGCCTCAAATTTCTCCAGGAAAGCCTTAAGGAGGTGGTCTTGGGTTACAGTGAAAACTGTGACTTTTCGCCAAAGGGTGTGAGACCAGCAGCATGGCGAACTTTGATGTCACGCCATGAAGAAACAAATTAGTATAACTCAATGAAATCCAGTCTGATTAGTACCAGACTTTACAGGCATGATGTCACACCCGCCCTGAACAGATTGATGTGCCCATTGTCAGGAATATGAAGAGCGCCACCTAGTGGGAAGAGGAAATGTCATGTCTTACACTTTGTTGTACTGATTTTCACAGGTTCATCGTGGCCACCTCAAAAGCGGTGAATATCACCATCAGTCCTTGATGATGCTTTAGTGCAAAAATTTTGACTTTAAACTGAACGGCGCACCCTGGTGGCAACGCTGTTCACCGTGAAAAATGAAGTGGCTTTTGAGGGGCTTGGAAAGTTTATAGAGGCTTGAAATTTGGCGCACACCTCCATTGTGCGTAAGGCTTTGTTGTTATGTGATCATTTTCATTGAATAGCGCAAAATGGCTCCACAGCGCCCCCTACAAAATTTCAAAACAACAGCCCCAGCTCTGTGTTTTATCTATGAGTCTGAAACCTGGTAAGCTTATAGGAGATATCAAGATGTACAAAAAAGTCTCTTGGAGCAATATCCCAAATCCAACAGGAAGTCAGCCATTTTAAAATTAATGTGTAATTTTTGTGATATTTTCCACTCTTTCCAGGCACCGTTCTTTGACGAACTCCTCCAAGGGATTTCATCATATTGAAGCATTCTTCAGTGTGTAGAATCTAAAGACCTTTGTGATGTTAAATTGCGAAGCTTTTTCCGTTCAGGGAAACGGGGTTGTCATGGCGGCACGTAGAGTTTCAATCACTCGCAAAAAGCAGTAATCTGCTGTCACTAAAAAACACAATGTCCAATCTCTCCCAAAGGTCGCAGGTGTGATGAGACTCGAGCTTGGAAATGTTTGTTATGCTATTTGTCAATAATGGTTAGAGCGCCACCTAGTGGCATGACTATAATCCTGGTTGAATAAGATGAAATGTTAGCTGGTGATTAAAAGCATGAAATCCATCAATGTGACATCACATCGGACGTGCCGGTTTGAGGTGTTGGCAGTGGCTCGACGTGCCGGGGGTGCGAGGGCCCTCATAACGCTGCTTGCAGCTTTAATTATTATTATTATTCAGGCGAAACAAGGGCCTTTTTGAGGGCCTAAACATGCTCAAAAACTCATGAAATTTTGCACACATGCCAGGTCTGGTGAAAAATTTTGTATTTTAATGGTTTTACATATGAGCACTGGGAAATGGCTCTAGAGCGCCACCTATGCCTTGTTAAATGCAGCCCTACGACCACATCGTTTGAGCTACATGTATGAAATTTGGCACACATGTGTATCATGCCAAGACGAACAAAAAAGTCTGTGGGCCCATTGACGCAAACCCAACAGGAAGTCCGCCATTTGGAAGAGAAGGTGACATTTTGGCTCTAATTTTGCCATTTCCATGCCTCGAACTTTTGCGAACTCCTCCTTGGGGTTTGATTTCATAACCTTCATATTTGGTCAGTGTCAACTACACCCTTGTGCCATGTTAAATTGCGGAGCTTTTGAGTTTTCACAATACTATGAGGCCGTGGCGCCATGGCGAATTTCGATGACTCGCCATGAAAATCTTATTGCCTCTCATTTTGTCATACATTTTCTGACCTTGACCAAAGTGAACACATATGATAAGGCTCCACCCCTGAACATATTTCAACTGCCATATTTGACATCAAGGACAGCGCCACCTAGTGGGAGCAGGAAATGTCATGTTTTACACTTTGGGGTACAGTATAGTGATGGGTGACATCTGCAGCCTCAAATTTCTCCAGGAAAGCCTTAAGGAGTTGGTCTTGGGTTACAGTGAAAACTGTGAGTTTTCGCGAAAGGGTGTGACCCCAGCAGCATGGCGAACTTTGATGTCACGCCATGAAGAAACAAATTAGTATAACTCAATGAAATCCAGTCTGATCAGTACCAGACTTTACAGGCATGATGTCAGACCCGCCCTGAACAGATTGATGTGCCCATTGTCAGGAATATGAAGAGCGCCACCTAGTGGGAACAGGAAATGTCATGTCTTACACTTTGTTGTACTGATTTTCACAGGTTCATTGTGGACACCTCAAAAGCGGTGAATATCACCGTCAGTCCTTCATGATGCTGCAGTGCGAATATTGTGACTTTATACTGAACGGCGCACCCTGGTGGCAACGCGGTTCACCATGAAAAATGAAGTGGCCTTTGAGGGGCTTGGAAAGTTTAAAAAGTCTTGAAATTTGGCGCACACCTCCAATGTGCATAAGGCTTTGTTGTTATGTGATCATTTTCATTGAATAGCGCAAAATGGCTCCACAGCGCCCCCTACGAAATTTCAAAACATCAGCCCCAGCTCTGTGTTTTATGTATGAGTCTTAAACCTGGTAAGCTTATAGGAGATATCAAGATGTACAAAAAAGTCTCTTGGAGCAATATCCCAAATCCAACAGGAAGTCAGCCATTTTAAAATTAATGTGTAATTTTTGTGACATTTTCCCCTCTTTCCAGGCACCGTTCTTTGACGTACTCCTCCAAGGGATTTCATCATATTGAACCAATCTCCAGTGTGTGGAATCTAAAGACCTTTGTGATATTAAATTGCGAAGCTTTTTACGTTCAGGGAAACGGGGTTGTCATGGTGGCACGTGGAGTTTCAATCACTCACCAAAAAGCAGTAATCTGCTGTCACTCAAAATCTAAATGTCCAAATTCTCCCAAAGGTCGCAGGCGTGATGAGACTCGAGCTTGGAAATGTTTGTTATGCCATTTGTCAGTAATGGTTAGAGCGCCACCTAGTGGGACGACTATAATGATGATTGAATGAGATGAAATGTTAGCTGGTGGTTAAATGCATGAATTCCATCAATGTGACATCACATCGGACGTGCTGGTTGTAGGTGTTGGGCGTGGCTCGACGCGATGGGGTGCGAGGGCCCTCATAACGCTGCTTGCAGCTTTAATTATTATTATTATTATTATTATTATTTCGGCAAATGAATTGGCCGTTTGAGGGCCTAAACATGCTCGAAAACTCATGAAATTTTGCACACGCGTCAGGTCTGGTGAAAATTTACGTATTTTAATGTTCCCAGACATGGCCAGGGAAAATTAGCTCAGTAGCGCCACCTAGAAAAATGAAAAACGCGAGCCCCCGGTATGGGTATGACCTACACGTTTGAAAGTCGGTACACCTATATAACGTTCAGAGTCGAACAAAAAAGTCTATTATGGCAATGTCCTAAACCCAACAGGAAGTCCGCCATTTTGGATTGAAGGTGACATTTTGGCTCTGATTTTACCGTTTCCATGCCTCGAACTTTAACGAACTCCTCCTTGGGGTTTGATTTCATAACCTTCATATTTGGTCAGTGCCAACTACACCCTTGTGCCATGTTAAATTGCGGAGCTTTTGAGTTTTCACAATACCATGAGGCCGTGGCGCCACGGCGAATTTCGATGACTCGCCATGAAAATCTTATTGCCTCTCATTTTGTCATACATTTTCTGACCTTGACCAAAGTGAACACATATGATAAGGCTCCACCCCTGAACATATTTCAACTGCCATATTTGACATCAAGGACAGCGCCACCTAGTGGGAACAGGAAATGTCATGTTTTACACTTTGGGGTACAGTATAGTGATGGGTGACATCTGCAGCCTCAAATTTCTCCAGGAAAGCCTTAAGGAGTTGGTCTTGGGGTACAGTGAAAACTGTGGCTTTTCACGAAAGGGTGTGACCTCAGCAGCATGGCGAACTTTGATATCTTGCCATGAAGAAACAAATTAGTATAACTCCATGAAATCCAGTCTGATTAGTACCAGACTTTACAGGCATGATGTCACACCCGCCCTGAACAGATTGATGTGCCCATTGTCAGGAATATGAAGAGCGCCACCTAGTGGGAACAGGAAATGTCATGTCTTACACTTTGTTGTACTGATTTTCACAGGTTCATAGTGGCCACCTCAAAAGCGGTGAATATCACCATCAGTCCTTGATGATGCTTTAGTGCAAAAATTGTGACTTTAAACTGAACGGCGCACCCTGGTGGCAACGCTGTTCACCGTGAAAAATGAAGTGGCTTTTGAGGGTCTTGGAAAGTTTATAGAGGCTTGAAATTTGGCGCACACCTCCATTGTGCTTAAGGCTTTGTTGTTATGTGATCATTTTCATTGAATAGCGCAAAATGGCTCCACAGCGCCCCCTACAAAATTTCAAAACATCAGCCCCAGCTCTGTGTTTTATGTATGAGTCTGAAACCTGGTAAGCTTATAGGAGATATCAAGATGTACAAAAAAGTCTCTTGGAGCAATATCCCAAATCTAACAGGAAGTCAGCCATTTTAAAATTAATGTGTAATTTTTGTGACATTTTCCCCTCTTTCCAGGCACCGTTCTTTGACGAACTCCTCCAAGGGATTTCATCATATTGAACCAATCTCCAGTGTGTGGAATCTAAAGACCTTTGTGATGTTAAATTGCGAAGCTTTTTACGTCCAGGGAAACGGGGTGGTTATGGCGGCACTTAGAGTTTGAATCACTCGCCAAAAAGCAGTAATCTGCTGTCACTCAAAAACACAATGTCCAATCTCTCCCAAACGTCTCAGGTGTGATGAGACTCGAGCTCGGAAATGTTTGTTATGCCATTTGTACATAATGGTTAGAGCGCCACCTAGTGGAACGACTAACTAATCATGAATGAATGAGTTGAAATGTTAGCTGGTGGTTAAATGCATGAATTCCATCAATGTGACATCAGATCGGACGTGCTGGTTTTAGGTGTTGGGCGTGGCTCGACGCGCCGGGGGTGCGAGGGCCCTCATAACGCTGCTTGCAGCTTTAATTATTATTATTATTCACCCCAAACAAGGGCCTTTTTGAGGGCCTAAACATGCTCAAAAACTCATGAAATTTTGCACACATGCCAGGTCTGGTGAAAAATTTTGTATTTTAATGGTTTTACATATGAGCACTGGGAAATGGCTCTACAGCGCCACCTATGCCTTGTTAAATGCAGCCCTACGACCACATCGTTTGGGCTACATGTATGAAATTTGGCACACATGTGTATCATGCCAAGACAAACAAAAAAGTCAGTGGGCCCATTGACGCAAACCCAACAGGAAGTCCGCCATTTTGGATTGAAGGTGACATTTTGGCTCTGATTTTACCGTTTCCATGCCTTGTACTTTAACGAACTCCTCCTTGGGATTTGGTCCTATAAACTTCAAATTTGGACAGTGTCAACTACACCCTTGTGCCATGTTAAATTGCGGAGCTTTTGAGTTTTCACAATACTATGAGGCCGTGGCGCCATGGCGAATTTCGATGACTCGCCATCAAAATCTTATTGCCTCTCATTTTGTCATACATTTTCTGACCTTGACCAAAGTGAACACATATGATAAGGCTCCACCCCTGAACATATTTCAACTGCCATATTTGACCTCAACGACAGCGCCACCTAGTGGGAACAGGAAATGTTATGTTTTACACTTTGGGGTACAGTATAGTGATGGGTGACATCTGCAGCCTCAAATTTCTCCAGGAAAGCCTTAAGGAGTTGGTCTTGGGTTACAGTGAAAACTGTGACTTTTTGCAAAAGGGTGTGACCCCAGCAGCATGGCGAACTTTGATGTCACGCCATGAAGAAAGAAATTAGTATAACTCAATGAAATCCAGTCTGATCAGTACCAGACTTTACAGGCATGATGTCAGACCCGCCCTGAACAGATTGATGTGCCCATTGTCGGAAATACGGACAGCGCCACCTAGTGGCAACAGGAAATGTCATGGCTTTAATTTTGTTGTACTGATTTTCACAGGTTCATCGTGGCGACCTCAAAAGCGGTGAATATCACCATCAGTCCCTTGTGATGCTTCAGTGCAAAAATTGTGACTTTAAACTGAACGCCGCACCCTGGTGGCAACGCGGTTCACCATGAAAGATGAAGTGGCTTTTGAGGGGCTTGGAAAGTTTAAAAAGTCTTCAAATTTGGCCCACGCCTCCAATGTGGTTAAGGCTTTGTTGTTATGTGATCATTTTCATTGAATATCCCAAAATGGCTCCACAGCGCCCCCTACAAAATTTCAAAATCACAGCCCCTGCTCTGTGTTTTATGTATGAGTCTGAAACCTGGTAAGCTTATAGGAGATATCAAGATGTACAAAAAAGTCTCTTGGAGCAATATCCCAAATCCAACAGGAAGTCAGCCATTTTAAAATTAATGTGCAATTTTGGCAACATTTTCCCCTCTTTTCAGGCATCGTTCTTTGACGAACTCCTCCAAGGGATTTCATCATATTGCACTATTCTTCAGTGTGTGGAATCCAAAGACCTTTGTGTTGTTAAATTGCGAAGCTTTTTACGTTCAGGGAAACGGGGTGGTTATGGCGGCACGTAGACTCTCAATCACTCGCCAAAAAGCAGTAATCTGCTGTCACTCAAAAACACAATGTCCAATCTCTCCCAAAGCTCATAGGCGTGATGAGACTCGAGCTCGGAAATGTTTGTTATGCCATTTGTGCATAAGGGTTAGAGCGCCACCTAGTGGAACGACTAACAAATCATGAATGAATGAGTTGAAATGTTAGCTGGTGGTTAAATGCATGAATTCCATCAATGTGACATCACATCGGACGTGCTGGTTTTAGGTGTTGGGCGTGGCTCGACGCGCCGGGGGTGCGAGGGCCCTCATAACGCTGCTTGCAGCTTTAATTACGTTTGTTTTCACTCCTGTGTGGTAATACTAGCATCACAACATAGAAAACATCGACTAATTATTACTTTATTGCACTTGTAATACTTCCACCAACCCTCCTAAAAATATCCAAACAACAGAAATGTTTCTTTTGTTTCATCTGCATGTGGATGAGTAGTGTCAAACATATGGGCCGGGTTCCAGAACAGGTCCATCAAACACGTCCAGATCAGCCGTCTTTATCTAAATAACAGCGTAACAGTGAAGCTGCTAGGAGTAGAGGCAGCCAGCCTCCAACGTGTCTGTGACCTGGTTTTATAGCTAAAAACAAATAAATAAAATGAAATAAATAATTTTTATAAAAGTCAAAAACTATATATATGTAGATATAGTTTTTTGGGTTGTTTTTTTTTTTTTTTAGAACATTTTAAAATTAGAATACTATTTATTATGAAGGTAATTTGGTCATTTTAAGAGGACTTGTCTGCGTGTAACCTCTGTTTTTTCTCTGCATCTTTAGGGTTTTGTTGTGGCAGCCTGTCATCAGACTCACAAGTCAACTTACACTGTAAGTTGTGTTATATATGAGGATTTATTTTATAGCTTCTATAATTTCTGTAAGCTCGGTCTTTAGGAGACCTTCTGACTCCCCACCCCTCACCATGATTCACATTTAGAGTCGATTCTCCAAGAAAATGTGGTCTCAGCCTCTCCTTTGTCCTATTTTCTCTCCCCTGTTTGCTCTGAATCCTTCCTCCCTCCACCCACCCACCCACCCACCCACCCAAGACCATAGTGAGTATGGATGCTTATAAGTGCTTATAAGATTTAGTGTAACAGCTAAAAGAGTGACAGGTCTCTGTAGTTTGTTTAGGGTTGTATCTAAAATGTGTGTGTTTGTGCATTACAGGCTCCACCTGCTCGTTACGGAGGCAGACACACCGTGACTCTTATTCCTGGAGATGGCATCGGACCGGAGCTGGCCAAACACGTGTGTGAGCTATTCCGGTGAGAATTCCCTCATGCAGTCACGATTACTCTCTGCAGAATTTCACTGAAACATTCACCACCAGCGTGTTGAAAATTCAAAACTTTTTACAATTTTTAGCACTTCATAAATTTCGTCCAGAGGCTTTTTGCCTGGCTGCCATTGTAAAGGATGTCTGGATAAATAAAGGTTACCCTGACTTCTTGAACCATCCTCGGCTAATGTTTCCTTCTCACAGTGTGTGCACATTTTAGACAGAAAGCTGTTCATAGTAACAGCTTTTAAAGTATTTTTTAAAACACAGAAATGTATAAGCAATGAATTTAAGACTTCAGTAGCGTTTAGAGGATTAGATTTGCACCTCATGTCAACTGGGATACGCTCAAGCCTACATCCATCCATCCATGCATTCCCATGTCAGATGAGATGTATAACATCTCTGGTTGATTCTGTGTCTTCAAAGAGAGGAGCTCAGACAATTGAACCATGTCAACTAGCTCCTTTTGACGAGTAATACCAGCAACTCAACTCTGAGCTTCATCTGGATGTCTGACTTCCTCACTATATCTCTAAGGTTGACTCCAGCCAGCACACAGAGGAAACTCTGATGATGCCACACAAATCCGGTCGTCCTCACGCTCCCTCTTTCTTTCACTTCTCAGTAAGATTGTGAGGTCCTGCTCGGAGCAGCCAATCTCCCCAGTCCAGAGGGAGCAGTTTTAGAAAAAGAAGAAGCTTAAGTTGGATAAGCGGTTAAAAACAAATGAGTGACTGATTAGTTCCTTTTGGCTCTTGCTAAAAACATAAACTGATGCAGAAAGGGCACATACTGGTGCATTAACATTCAACAGAATGCCAGGATTTAAGTCGCTGATGCTCAGAATTTCCCGTGGGATGCCCTGAGACACACTCCATAATGTTGACTACACACACACACACAGATGCAGTGCTAATATTAGGCCACTAAATGGTTCAGCTCTCTCATTCATAAGTGCTCTCTTTGCCTGTGTTCACTATCAGATTCTGCTGTGTGCCTGTAGACTTCGAAGTCGTCAATGTGGACTCGACTAAGACCTCAGAAGATGATATCAATAACGCCATAATGGCTATCAGACGCAATGGAGTTGCACTGAAAGGTAACTGTGGAAAATATACCTTAAATGAAGTTATAAGGCAGGTAATATGCAAAAGAAACACAAAAATTGTAAAGTTTTTTATTTTTTGTGTCTCATAAACAGTAAACATCATGTTCCTAAAAAAGAAAAAAAAACACAAAAGAAGCAACTTTCATGACTAAATCATTTTTAGAGATGTAAGTGAGACAAACGGACATAAATCATTCCCAGAGGCGATAACACTGAACCAATCATATACAATAAACACAATTGAACTTCTTTTTCCTCTTCTGTTCCGATTTATTTTACTGAGTTTGATTCTTGTGCTCTACTTATAATCACTTCCCAACAAGTACAAGATGAATTTCAGATCAAAAGAGGCAGACAAATGAAGATCAACATGTGAATTACCTCTGATTAGTCTTTATACTTTTTTCATGGTAAGTATTTGAATGTAAATTTTTAAGTGGCCCAACAGTGAGGTGTGACTGGTACAAGAGATTTTTAATGTTCTTAGGAAGCTTTATTGATTCCTTTTTCGTATACATGTAAACATTTTATTTATGTTTACAATTCATAATAAAAATAAATAAACGGAAACTCTGAAATGAAATATTTGGATGTGCATGTTGAGAAAATCACATAGTCAGTGTTGTGCCTAATGATGTAGAGAGCACAGAGGAGGAGGAGAATCCAATCACAGGACATGAGAGGAAGAAATAAGAAGCTCAAAGCTGAAGTATTTTACTATCCAGGCTGAGGTCATACAGGAGTAGACAGTCAGTGAGGCAGACACCAAAGGTAACAGGTGTGCAAACATGTCATATCCACAAATAAAGAACCAATAATAAGAGAAACAAACTGAACTTTACACAGGAAAAACGTATGCAAGGAAATTAGTAGAAAACTTAACTAGTGCAGAAAAAATCTGTTGGAAAGATGGATTTTTTAATTTTGGATTGCAACAGTTCATTTTTTTTCTCTTTTAAACATAAATATGTTTGTTTATTTAGGAAATATTGAGACCAACCACAACCTGCCACCTTCCCATAAGTCCCGAAATAGCCTCCTCCGGTGAGTCGACAACTCTTTGGTTTTCAGCTCGGATTTTTTGCTGATGTAAAGTCACAGAATTTGAGCTCTCTGTTTGTGCTCATCTTCCTCGCTGCAGTACCACTCTGGATCTGTACGCCAGTGTGATGCACAGCCAGTCCCTGCCAGGAGTGAGGACGCACCACAGAAACATCGACATCATAACAATCAGGGAAAACACGGAGGGCGAGTACAGCAGCCTGGAGCATGAGGTGTGTCTCTGTGTGTGTGGATCCCATCTCTTTGAGTGCATCTCTAACTAATCAGTCTCTGTTTTATCTCCACTGCACCTCTGCAGAGTGTACCAGGCGTCGTCGAATGTCTGAAGATCATCACCAGGACCAAATCTTTACGCATCGCCGACTACGCCTTCAGGACAGCTCGAGAGAAAGGACGCAGACGAGTCACCGCCATCCACAAAGCTAACATCATGTCCGTTTCTGTTCCTGTGTTTTATCTCGTTTCTTAAATGTGTTCCACTCATTTTTCGTCTGTTTCTCGGAGCAGGAAGTTGGGCGACGGCCTCTTCCTGGAGTGCTGTAAAGAGGTGGCCAGTGGTTACCCTGAAATCACCTTCAACAGCATGATTGTGGATAACACAACCATGCAGGCATGTCCATGTGAGACCATTTCATTGTGTGGTGTCTGTGTCAGCATGTCCCTCACATTCTTACTGGGGTATTTAATCAGAAAATGTGAGCGTTTTCAAGCCAAGACTCTTGAGAGTCACAACAGAAGGCGGTTAGTCATTGAAACCTCCTTCTGTATTCAAAAAAACGTGTGTGTGCTGGCTTCTCCAGCTTGTAAACATGTCCTAAAATGAGCTTTTCTGTGTGTGTTTTAGCTGGTTTCCAGGCCTCAGCAGTTTGATGTGATGGTCATGCCTAACCTTTATGGCAACGTTGTGAGCAACGTGTGTGCCGGCCTGGTGGGTGGACCCGGCCTGGTGCCTGGAGCCAACTACGGAGAAAACTACGCTGTGTTTGAGACGGTGAGACAGGGTTAATGAGATCTCTACATGTCTTGTGGGTTCTTTGTTTTTCTCTCTGGGGTTAGCTGCAGTTTTTCTAGGGTCCACTTGAGGCTCTCTCCAAAAGCGAGTCATCTTTGTGGACTGCCCTGTTAAAATCCCACGGTTAAAGCATCAATAATCATGTTAACAGCCTCGTACAACAAAGGTTTTGGTCTCTATCAATATTTATAACTCACCAGCTAAAAGAAGAAGTTGGAGTTGGGTGTGTGTGGCCACTTTGACTGGCTAAGCTTCCTGTATCGTCAGTGATTTGTCTGCTAGCCTCGCCTCCACTAACTGGAATCACTGAACTGGTCCGGTTTTCAGACAAGTTTTTTTGTGGGTGTGTATGATGTTCATCATCTCCTAATGAACACATGTCCATGGCTGGGTGGTCTGAGTGCTCCTCACCTCACCCTCGGCAGCTGAATCCCAGTCCTGCTTCTGGTCGTCTGGTTCTTTCCTTCTTTTCTATTTCACCTCTTTCATGTGAACGTGCAGCGTTAACTTCCCTCTTTTGAATTTTTCCCTATTGTGTAATCTAAGCACTTTAATTTTTAACGAAACCATAATTGTTGTTTTTCCAATCAAGCTCTATACGCACATATGAGTGTACACTCACTCAAGCCTCCCCTGATGTAACATCTCATTTTTGTAAGGACGTATAAATGGATGTATCACTTTTCTAAATGTGCTCTTCTCTGTACAGGGCACCAGGAATACTGGGAAGAGCATCGCTAACAAGAACACGGCAAACCCCACGGCCATGCTGCTGGCCTCCTGCCTCCTGCTGGATCACCTTAAGCTCCACGGCTACGCCAGCATGATCCGCAAAGCCATCCTCTCTACAATCACCGATTCCCAGGTACGATTTGACCAATGCTACATGCAATTTGTTGGTGGTATTCAACTTTTATTGTTATGTCCTGCTTTGTATTTCGACATTACTCTAAATATGTTATCTCCTTTGTGTTCCAGCTGCACACTGCTGATCTGGGAGGTAAGGGCTCCACATCTGAAATGGTCCAGTCCATCATGGATGCAATCCAGAGCAGTGGACCTCGCACACAGAGACACTAGAAACCAGATGACTGTACGATTGCACCTTTCATTGTAAGACTGGACTGAAGCTGTAATGTATGGACAGCTTTTATTTCCTATGTGGGTTCAGTGGTTTAAAAAGCCCTCTGTGTAAAGCAGAAATATATAATAGTACTATGATAGATATTATATTCAAGATTTCCTAATTATTGTATGAATAATTTGTGAAACTGCAAAAAATAAAGCACCTGTTTGAGATCCAACTAATGCTTTCTATGTATCTTATTCTGGATCGATTTCTTATTATTATGGAAAACTGTTATAAACCGTGCACTAAAAATCAAAACATTAACCAAACTGTTGTCACCTACTGAAATATAGCTGTTCCAGCTTTGCATTTCACATCATATTGTGCAACCACAACATTTTGATGCATGGGTGGATGGATAGCTGAATGGATAAATTACTGTGCCTATTTGCACCCCCCATATTTGCATTCTTGGACACCTACAGAGCAGCTTTGCACAATTCAAAGATAGAAAAAGTAATCACGTAAAATAAGCTGGAGCCCTTCAGTTCCTCCACTGTCTCTTTAATCAGTGTTTAGAGCCTGAGCTTTGGGCTTACAGGGATTACTTGCACTTACACCTCAGTATTTGAAACTCTGGTCATTTTTATATGAACCACTGTGATAATAAATATATGGAAAATGTATCGCAGCCCTGCTTCAAATAACTAAATATAAATAAAGTAACTCAGATCACAGATCAAGTTGGTCAAGGGCAGTCTTTCCTTAGACTTCTAATGGAAGTATTTTTGCAACCAGAAGTCGCCCCCCGCTGGCCAGTAGAAAGAATGGAGGTTTAAGGCATCAGAGATACGGTTAACTAAAAACCTGTGGAGCATCCATCCATTTTTTTACCTGCATGAATTTATTTTGGCTTGTTTTAAATGGGAGGGGCCAAGGCTACAGGTGTTGTAACATGGTGTTAATAACAGTAATTATGTAATGTGGCAGCCCTCTGGTCACATTTCCTTCCGTCTCGTCTGTGTTGTTGTGCAGTTTTCAGAGTGGGCGGGGTTAATTAGCGCTAATGGGCGCACCTGTTCAGTCTCCGCAGAGCATTTAAGAGCTGGCTGCGTCGTTCTCTCCCCGTCCACCCAGCATCACAGTGTTTGTTTGGGTCCCTTCAGCCTCATTATTTTGTGTTTTGCACTACACAACACCAGACGTTTCAATACTCCTCCAGCTGCTGATGCGCCGATAACACTAACAAACCCCATCAATTTAATTATCGTTTTGCTTCTTATAAATACAATTAAAGATCAATCCTATTCACAGAATTACACACCCACCATGGTGGTATTTCCATTGCCCTCCATTTAAAGGTAAAAATACAGCATCAAATGTAACACAATAAACATTCAAGTGATTGTGAAATATCCCTTTATAATCAGTGAAAATCAGTTAATTGAAGGCTTAACCAGAGTGTTTTTAACTTAGAGGTTTCTGTTTGTTCACAGTCTGATGGTTAGAAGGTAAAAGGCCCACCGTTTTAAAAGGGTGGAGTTACATAGACTCACACATGTGTCCTACAGATTGACATATGCTGGGTGTGTGCGGTAATTTATTAAGTTACTGTGAATTCTTTCGGCCTTGAGACAGTTTCTCCATCAGCCATCACAACCAGCTACATGAAAGTATCTGTTGCAGTTTAACTACACTTCTGATGACTAGTTATGGAGAGTAAACAGGCAGAGAGTCTCACCCTGACGTAAATCCAGATTCAATTTAATTTGGTTCAACTTTATTTATATAGCACCAAATCACACCAACAGTCTTCTCGAAGCACTTTATATTTTAAGGTAAACACTCCACATTAATAGAGAGAAAACCTCAACAATCAGCACTTGGCAAGAGTAGGAAGGAAAAGTCCCTTTTAACAGGAAGAAACCTCCGGCAGATCCAGGATCAGAGAGGGGCACCTATCTTGCGACTGGATGGGGTGAGGGGAGGAAGAGAAGAAAAGGACATGCTGTGGAAGAGAGCCAGAGATTAATAAGAACTAATAATTACATGCAGAGAGGTGTATGAACACATAGTGAGTCATACATCATGAGCATCATGGGAATCCCCCAGCATAACGTATTGCAGCATAACTAAGGGAGGATTAAGGACCTCCTGATCCAGCTCCAACTATATGCTTTAGCAAAAAGGAAAGTTTTAAGCCTAACCTTAAAAGTAGAGACATCTTTTAAGTTCAAACTAGAAGCTGGTTCCACATAAAAGGGGCCAAAAGGCTGAAGGCTCTGCCTCCCATTCTACTTTTAAATCCTCTAGGAACAAAAAGTAAGCCTGCGGTCTGAGAGCGAAGTGCTCTAATGGGATAATATGGTACTATAAGGTAATGAAGATAAGATGGGGCCTGATTATTCAAGACCTTGTATGTGAGGAGCAGGGTTTTGAATTTGATTCTGGACTGAAGAGAAGCCAATAGTGAGAAATATGTTCTCTCTTTCTAGTCCCTGTCAGTACTCTCACGGCAGCATTTTGGATCGACGGAAGGCTTTCAGGGAGTTTTCAGGACAATTAAAATGGATCAGTAGCCATTTTTGGATAAAATCAACATTCAACTACCTGTGTGGCTTTTTTTTTTCTAGAACCAGGCCTCAATAATGGTTTCCAGTTAACTGGAAATAAAAGACAGGAAGCAAAATATCTCTCACCCGTAGCTGGAAGTTGCAGATCTATGAAAGGTTAGACTTTACAAACAAGTAAAAGGACTTTACAGTCTTTTCTAAAAGGCGCAGGAAGCCAGTACACTGACACAAGCTGCGAGACATCAGTATGCATGACCTGCCTTAAAAGGACAAGTTTCTTCAGTAGGAACAGAGCACAGCGGGTAATGAAGGGATTTGCTGACCAAAACAAAAGTCTTTTTTTTGACTGCCGTGCAGCTAAAAAAACCAACAATTCACACGTAAACTAAAACTAATTGAAGCCTGGTGTTCATGCTTAATACTTAACAGACATAAGAAAGTTGTTTATACACAAATGGCGGAGCAGCAATGAGCCTCGCGCTCGACTGTTTCTGTGTGTATGTTTAAGGTTGCTCTGCGGGCCCCTCGATAATTAGAGGCCTCTCCAAATGAGGGAGCAATCGAGGGGAAGCAAGCAGATTACCGCCCCGTCAGAGGGAGAAGGAATGAGAGCGGGAGAGGAAACTGGAATGCAGGACAGCGAGATGCAGAAGAAGGGAAAACAGTGGAGCAGCGGTGAGAGGGAAAAAGGTTGCTGAGAAAGACAAGTCTCCTTCTGTTGCTGCTGCCTTCTCATTTCTCTCCAAAAACCTGAGCTCCCATCTGTCACAACATCTGACACTCTCTCTGCCCGCCTGTTCACACCCCTCTCGACCACCCGCTGATGCAAACTCACACGTACGCATATTAGTTTGCGCGTATGAAGGGTCTTTGATCATTTCTGGAAGCCTAATAGAGAAAATCTCATTTCATCTGCTGGTGTATGTTCCCCATGATCTGCTCTGAAGGGTGGATCAAAAGCAGGGCCAACAGCCACATGTTTAATATCAATAATCAACAGGAAATCACATTAATTCGCAAACACTGCCCGGGCACTGCGTCCTTTCATCACCCTCTCTCTCACTCCTCCTCTTCTTCTTCCACGTTCATAAAATCCAGAAAGGCGAGAGAGAGAGAGAGAGAGAGAGAGGGATGTGCTAAAGAGGAGAGAGAGGAGAAACAGCAGAGCGAGTTGGCAGAGGTCACCATCAGTGTAATAAGCACACAAACGCACACAGACACATGCAGCAGACACAGCATGGATGCAGCTAGTGTGTGCAACAGCAGATCAGGTTGTCCTGGCTCCTACAGATGCTTCACGGGACGCTGAGGAGGAGGTGAGTCGGCTCCGTCTCCTCGTATTTCCCTATGATTTTCCTGTTTTTCATGAAAATGGGAAATTAAAATCTGTACAGATAGATGTTAATTTTAGTCACGCACTTTAAACCTCCTGTTTCATGCTCTTTAGGGTTGTTTTTTTTTTAAAATCAAAAGCGGTAGAGGATTGCAAAAAACGAGTAAACTGAATTGATTTTTAGCTTTACGGCTTCTGCAAAGCAAATTATGTGTAAAGCAGCAGGTGTCCAGCTTTCTAATAGGATTAAAGGAGCTGAAAGGTGTCAACAAACTCAGCTCCGTGGGCTGGAGGGAATTCTCTGTTCATCTCTAGTGCTTCCAACCTGACACCTCCGGCTGACTGGAAAATATTTTCTCCTCTTCCGACTGAAATTCATGATGTTCAAACTAAAGCTTAAAAAGAAAACAGAAAAGACTAAAGAAAACTGATGATTTTAGCTTTAGCTTTGCCATTTTTGCAAAGCAATAGGCAAATAACCTTCAATATAAAGCAGGCGTCTAGCCTTCGTCATCAGTCTCGGCTGTTCAGTTTATTTAAACAGATACTGGAGTGACTCCTGTATTTAGCTCCTGCGCAGACACCTCTGGCTGAATGAAAAATACTTTCTCACCTGCAGACTCTAACATTTACATCCTAAAGTGTTTCTTTCTGTCAGACTTGGCAATAATTTCAACAAAAACATAGAAAAAGAGGAAACACAAAAGAGATCTGATGACTTTTCTTTAGTTTTGACATTTAATTAGCATTTCGTGAATGAGTTTTAACTGCTGCAGTTTTTTATTATATAACTACTGGAGGATGAAGTTAAAAAATCTGTTAAAGTATATATCATATAATAAATTATTAATATTACTGTATCCATGCAAGGTTTTACTGTTGGAGTTCATTTAAATCATTTTCTGTCTGCTAATGATTGTTTTTTTTTTAAATCAATAATTTATCTGCTGATTCTTTTATTGTAAAAATTGGGATTAAATCAGAAACTCGGCCATGATTACCTCAAATGATTTTTAAAGCAGCTGCCAGTTCAGATGATTCACTGGCAAATCCCTTTAGCTGTTTTTGTACAAACTGAATTTAAAAAAGATGTTTAAAATGTAAACAAAACGGACTGCAATGATGTGCTAATGTCACAAACCCGCATTTTATTCACAATAGAGCACAGAAAACATATCAAATGTTTAATCTGAGAAATCTGACAGCATTTAAAAAAAAAATCCTTTTTAAATTTGGTGACATTAACACATCTCAAAAATGTTGAGGCAGGTGTTTAAAAGGCTGGAAAAGTGGTACTTTTAACAACTGGAGAATCACTTTTCAAGTAATTAGGTAAAATGGCAACAACTAACATTGACTGTTTGATGTGAAAATAGCATCTTGGAGAGACAGAGTGGATCTATTTCTGAATAATGTTCATCAATGTAATATTGTGAAAACTCTGAATACTCATCATCTACAGTATGTGATATCATCAAAAAAATCTGAGAATCTCAAGAAATCTCTGTGCACAAAGGACGAGGTTGGCAGGTATGCCTGTGATGGACGGGTCTTCCGACAGCACTGCATTAAAAACAGACGTTATCACTGCATGGACTCTTCCAGGAATCATTGTGAACAGTTCACGGTGCCATCGACAAATGCAGTTATAAGCTCTAGCATGCAAATGACAATGAAGGTTTGACTGGATTTATATTTGATGACAGCTTGATTAAAGGCATTTAAAACGTGTGACATCCTCCTGCGACGAGCTGCTTTTTAGTAAGCAATCAGAAGCATGTTGCATTGTTATCCGCATACCAAAGTGTTTGACTCCAAACGTGGATGAACTTAGAACAACCTCATTAGGAGCTCAGATCATCAAAGTATGCGAGCAGTTTGCTGCGTTTAATCCAAATCCTGACCTAATTCAGTTTTGCCAACACAAGCAAACGCATCAGTTGACGAGCTCTGTGTAGACCAGGGGTTTCAAACTCCGGTCCTCGAGGGCCAGTGTCCTGCAACTTTTCCATGTGTCCCTGTTGCAACATACCTGAATACAATTAGTAGGCCATTAGCAAGACTATAGAACCTGACTGCATGCTGAGGTGAACATTCAGCCATTTGATTCATGTTACAGCAGCTCATGTGTGAATGAACATGATGCAATAAAAATACTTTGAGAAGTATATCTTTCCAAACACATTTACTTAAATTTACTTGAGTAGGGTTAGGGGTTGCCACTTCAGCATGCAGTCAAGTTCTATACTCTTGCTAATGACCTACTAATTTTATTCAGATGACACATGGAAAAGTTGCAGGACACTGGCCCTCGAGGACTGGAGTTTGAGCCCCTGGTGTACGGTGCGAACGTCCTTGGATGTTCCAGCATCAGTGTGCACTTCACGGGCAGTTTGGTGCCTCCTCAAACTTGGACTTGGATCTGATTTCATGACCAAGCAGGACATCTGTCTGATTTTGAATGCCATGTGTGGAGTTGCACCGGGAACTGAATTAGGACCTATAGACTTTCAAAAATGGATTAACAGCTCAAGATAAAACAGAACACTGGAGGCATATGGATGACATGACTCATGACCCAGGTGTGAGGTCATCATTATCCATGATGATCTACCCACTTCCAGCGAGTCAGTGGGTAGACCATGCTATAACCTCAACCAAGACGAAGCTTTCTTTTTCTACTGCCCAAAGAAATTTGTTGTCTGAGACTAAGAAGTGTTTTTATGTCTGCAAATGCTGCATGCATCTACTGATGTCTGTCACACTCACCTGACTACAGAAGCACTTAAAACAATGAAAACTATGCAGAAATGGGCCTGTAAAATCAGACTTGGCCAGAGGTTCTTAGGACACTTGAACAGCTCTTTGCACACTTGGATTTTGTAGGTCCAACTTTGCTTTGGGTTTGCTGGGAAGCTGCTTAGGTCTACCTTTACCAGCCACTTCCATGTAGGGTTTAGCAATAGTTCAGGAGAGGGGATTTATTCACATACAGAATAAATTAGACTGCCCCGGTGCTCAGAATCTACATCAGGGCTGCCCAATCCCAGTCCTCGAGAGCTACTATCCTGCAGCTTTTAGATGCATCCCTACTCCAACACAGCTGAATCAAATGAATGGCTTGTTATCAGGCCTTTGCCAAACACGATGGCATGCTGAAGAGGTAATCAAACCATTTGATTCAGCTGTGTTGGAGTAGGGATGCATCTAAAAGCTGCAGGACGGTAGCTCTCGAGGACCGGGATTGGGCAGCCCTGATCTACATGATATGTGCTGGTGGTGATGAAGATGGCAAAGGAGGATTGGATAAGGAGGAAGCAAGTCAGAAAGGCAAATAACAGAAGAGCCCGGAGCTTTAAACCGCAAAGAAGAGAGGCTGATTGGGTAAAAGGAGGAAAAGAGAATGATTGGCCTACAGTAATGATGTTGATACTGAGTTTGATGGGAAAGAGGAAGTGATGTAAAGAATAGAGTAGCAGCCTGAATGCCAAGGAAAATCAAACAGATTAGCTCTTTATTGAATAAATGCATAAACTTCATAAATGATTAAAAAAAAAAACCTGTTTTGGACGTTATTTAGATTAGTGATTATTTCAAATAAATACTCAAAGAATTTGGGGAAAATGGGTGTAATGAGTACAATAACTGAAAGAATGGAAAAGAAGAAAAAAGAAAAAAGAAACAAACAGTGCATCTGACAGAAAAAGAAAGGGAACATTTTCAAATGTTTTTATAGGATCTTATACAACAGTGCCATTTGTCTGGCCCATTTGGGATCAAATTGGTCTTTTTGTGTCCTGTGAACTAAAAAGAGATCAACACTTCTCCCCTAAACAAACAAATAAAGGGGTGGAGGGCTTCAAGAATCACAAACAAAGACACTCAGCAGTTTTTACAGTTCAGTGCACGCACGCAGACACAATCATAGAGCCCACAGGGCTCATCAGACCAAATGTGAAGGCAGTAATGAAGTCCTGTTGTTTGGCCAGTCTCCAGTGAACATCATTACAAACTTACGGGCAGTTAGGGATTTCCCCAAAACTGCACCTGATTCTAAGAATTTAACAATAAACTTTTTATAGTGACTGAAAATACATCAAATTAAGAAAAAATTGAATAAATAAATTGATTTTAAATTAACTTGAGTGCTGTACTTCAACCCCCTTTTGAGGTGCTTGTATTAAACTTTCTAAAACGTAATAATAATCACCTGTATACAAAAGATGGACCAGGAAAGATTAACGTTTGTTTCACAGTTTTCCTTCATAACGATGTCATCGTCTTGTCTTTCTGTGGTGTTCCTCTCCTGTCCCAGCCAGCATGTCCGTTTCTGTGATAACAGACACGTATACGTCCATCGACCGGCCGGCGGTCTCTGAGACCCCCACCGGTGCTAATGCTACAGAGCGGGAACGAGACGCCCTGCTGGCCGTGGCCGAGGTGGTGGTGCTGGCGGTCATCTTAGTGATGGCGTTACTTGGCAACGGGCTGGTCCTGGTGGTGTTGCTAAGACGAAGGCGACACCACAACCCCCTGCACCAGTTCATGCTGAACCTTTGTGTGGCTGACCTGGTGGTGGCGCTGTTCCAGGTAGCAAACACTCATTCACGTTGTGGGTTATATGTGTGTTATACAGGTGTGTAATTGTAGTATTATCTGAAAATATGTGCAGATACAATAATCTGGAAATGTGATCTTTTTTTTACAGTTTGTAAACAAATACATAAATCTGGAAAAAGACAAACACACTGAAGTCAGCAAATGTCTTCACAGGTTTCCAAATATGCACACCTACATGTAAATGTGAACTAAACTGGGGTAAAAGTGCACATGAATCTATTATGTGGGGCGACCGTGGCTCAGGGGGTTGGGAAGCGTATCTGTAACTGGAAGGTCGCCGGTTTGATCCCCGGGCTCTCTGTCCTGGTGGTTGTGTCCTTGGGCAAGACACTTTACCCTACCGCCTACTGGTGTTGGCCAGAGGGGCCGATGGCGCGATATGGCAGCCCCGCCTCTGTCAGTCTACCCCAGGGCAGCTGTGGCTACAACCGTAGCTTGCCTCCACCAGTGTGTGAATGCGAGAGTGAATGAATAGTGTAAAGCGCTTTGGGTGCCTTGAAAAGCGCTATATAAATCCAATCCATTATCATTATTATGTGCACAAATACTTGTAATTTTTCATTGATTTTTTTTTTTTTTTTTGGTGTTTTTTGTATTTTGTACACAAATTTGAGATTTTAAATGTACATGCAAATTCAGAAAAGTGCACAGAAGTCTTTCAGTTTTTGCATTAATCTGTAAATTTGAACTGGAATATGTAAATGTGCTCTGGGATTTATGAATGAGCACACTAATCTGTACCTCGAGATTTTTAATATGCACAAATGTCTGTGTGTGTTTGTGTGCATGTGTGTGTGCATAAAATTTGTGCATCATATACCACAACTCTCCACAGAGAAAATATATTGCGACATGTTACTTCAAAAGCATATATCCTTCCTCCCTCTCCTCTTCCTCTCTGAGGTGTTGCCCCAGCTCGTGTGGGACGCTAAGGGACGCTTTCCTGGTCCTGACTTCTTATGTCGCCTGGTGAAGTACCTTCAGGTTCTTGGAATGTTTGCCTCCTCCTACATCATCGTGGCCATGACAGTGGATCGCCACTATGCTATCTGCTGCCCCCTGCAGGCACATCGCAGCGGGGCCACGAAGCGCTGGAACAGCTTCATCGTGCTGGCCTGGGTACTGTCGCTGCTGCTCAGCCTGCCACAGGTATGCCAAAGAGGCTGGCCACAGATCTGCTCCTGAGATGCATAACTTAGGTTCTGATTACCGTTAGGCTCTTAAAATTAACATTAAAAAGAGAAGAAAACAAGGTGATAGTCAAAGAAAGGACAGGGGCATCATTCTGGTCTTAAGCTGTTACTTTAAAGGCCTATCATCAAATTCACATATGTTTGCCTTTAACTTTGAAGATAAACAGAGGTAGTGTCCCATTTTGTCACATTTCCAACCAACACTTTCATCACGTTAAAACACGAAGTCGTAAATAAGCACCGTGCCAATTAAAATCTTATAGAAGAGAGCACAAACACAAAATCAGACTGTTTGCTGTTTCCATCATCTCCACTCATCTCTTTGCTGGTTTGCAGGTCTTTATCTTTTCCCGTTCTGAGTTGGCTCCAGGTGTGTATGAATGTTGGGGCAATTTTGCCGAGTCCTGGGGCCTCAAAGCCTACGTGACGTGGATGACGCTAGCCATCTTCATCCTCCCCGTTCTGATCATCACCATCTGCCAGGTAGAACAGAGAGAACCAGAAGACAAGATGCTTCTGGAAACAAAAATTTACCCTCTCTCGTCTTTCTTCCTTTAGGTGCGAATCTTCAAGGAGATTCATAACAATCTGTACCTGAAATCAGACTGCCGCCTGTCCCCCGCTGCTCTCCCTCAATTAAGAAAAGAAACCCAGAGAGGAAAAAGAGGAGGAGGAGAAGGAAAGTCTAATGTCCCCTTCTATGTTTCCCCCCTCGTGTACAACAACCCTGGAAATGACTGCAGTTTGGACCCTGTGTCCACCTATCAGCACCTCCCGATGGGTGATCATTCTTGGACTCTACAGTAGCTTTGCATGATTCAATAATGATAATAATGCTTATTTATCCTACACTGAGCCTTGAGATGGACGTATCTATAAGCCTTAAACCTGCAATAGTTTATAATGGCCAGCAGGGGTCGACTGCTGTAGTTGGTAAAGGACAACAGTCTGTAAAGAAGCTTATGGAGAAACAACCCTCATCCTAACTCATGTTTCCTGATTAGTTTAGGCGCTCAGTCACAGCTCTGCAGTTCTGTTGAAATCAACATGATGTTCATTTGGTAAATTATGGTCCTCACTGGTCTGCAGACAGTTAATTATGTATATGAATTATGGAGTGTTTTACCACATGACTGGCACGTCACCACCTAAGAATGTGCACTGTTCTTCAGTTTCTCAGTCAGCAGTTATGAATAGAATAGAATAGAATAGCCTTTATTGTCATTGTACAGAGTACAACGAAATTGGAGTGCCACTCCCTTGGTGCAAGTTTCAATAATAAATATAAATGTAAAATATAAAAAGTACAAAAAAAACAATCGTAAGTACTCAAACAATAGTATGTACAATATATACAGGATAGCAGCATTAATATAATGACAGTGACGGTATGGAATAGGTTCAATTGTTTTAGTGCTTATTTACTACGGTGATAGCTCTGGGAAAGAAGCTATCCCTGAATCTGTTTGTCCTGGTTTTATGTGACCTGTACCGTCGGCCTGACGGTAATAGTTCAAACAGTTGGTTGCTGGGGTGAGAGTAGTCCTTGACGATATTGCCAGCTCTGCTGAGGTACCGAGAGTTTGCAGTGACCTCCAGGCTGGGCAGAGAGCAGCCAGTGATCTTCTGGGCTGTGTTGATGACCCTCTGCAGTACTTTCCTGTCTGCAGCTGAGCACCCTGCATACCATGTTGTTATGCCGTACGTTAGGATGTTCTCTATGGTGGCTCTGTAAAATGTCACCAGCAGCCTCTCCTCCAGGTTGTTCCTCCTGAGCACTCTCAGAAAGTGGAGACGCTGCTGGGCCTTTTTAACCACCGCTGTAGTATTTGCAGTCCAGGAGAGGTCATCAGATATCTGCATGCCCAGAAACCTCATGGAGTGTACCCTCTCCACACAGCTCCCGTGAATGTAAAGTGGGGCCGGGTCTGCTCTGCCCTTCCTGAAGTCCAAGATAAGTTCTTTAGTTTTCGTGGTGTTCAGTTGGAGGTTGTTAACTGAACACCACTCAGTCAGTCTGTTGACCTCATCTCTGTAGTCCGACTCATCCCCCCTTGAGATGAGTCCAACCACTGTGGTGTCATCCGCGAACTTTATGATGGTGTTTGAGAGATGGGTAGGGGAGCAGTCGGATGTGTAGAGCGTAAACAGGAGGGGACTCAAAACACATCCTTGTGGAGACCCGGTGCTGAGTGTGATGGTGCTGGACCGGTGGGGGCCGAGTCTGACAGACTGTGGTCTATTTGTCAGGAAGTCCTTGATCCAGAGGCAGATGGGGGTGGAGAGTCCCAGGTGAGACAGTTTCTGGACCAGGATCTCCGGGATGATATGATTGAATGCTGAGCTGAAGTCCAGAAAGAGCATTCTCACATAGCTTCCTCGGTGCTCCAGGTGACTCAGCGCAGTGTGGAGCGCTATGGTGATAGCGTCCTCGGTGGAACGATTTGTCCTGTAGGCAAATTGGTGGGGGTCCAGAGTGGGAGGCAGACCGGCCCTGATGTGCTGACAGACCAGTCTCTCAAAGCACTTCATCACTACAGGCGTAACTGCAACAGGCCTGTAGTCATTTGGGCTGGCCACAGCTGTCTTCTTGGCGATGGGGATGATGGTGGAGGTTTTGAGGCAGGGCGGGACGGTGTTTGATGACAAGGAAAGGTTGAAGATTTTAGTGAAGACTCCGGTCAGTTCGTCAGCACATGCTCTGAGAACCTTTCCATGTATTCCATCAGGACCTGCCGCCTTCCTGGGATTCACTGACCTTAGAACACACCTCACTTGGTGCTCCCTAAGTGTTAGTGTGCCAGTGCTGGGGGCGGGTGGAAGTGGTGTGGCAGCTGAGGGCTTGGTCGTCTCAAATCGGGCGAAGAAACGGTTTAGATCCTCAGCCAGTGAGGCATCAGTCCTAGATGTTGCCTGGTTATTGCTTCTGTAGTTGGTAATGTGATTGATCCCCTGCCACATTTTTCTGGGGTCGTTGTCAGCAAAGTGATCTTCAATCCTCCTCCTATAGGCAGCCTTAGCTTTCCTGATGCCTCTACTCAGGTCTGCCCTGGCCGCCCTATACGCAGCCCTGTCCCCTGACTTGAAGGCAGTGTTGCGGCTTTTTAGGAGGGATTGCACTTCGCTATTCATCCAGGGTTTTTGATTTGGAAACACCCTGACCCTTTTGTTGACGGTGACATTGTCAACACAGTTCCTGATGTACGAGAGTACAGTGTCCGTGTACTCCTGGAGGTTGTGGCTGGAGAATAAATCCCATACAGTTGTTGAGAAGCAGTCCTGCAGTTGACATGTTGGTGCTGCTCAGGTAAACTAAACTTTCCATAAAAACTCTTCACCCATTTCTGATCATGCTTCAGGCACTTGACTTATTGCAGTCTTACTCCTAAAGCAGTGTGGTGGTAGAAGGTGACTAAGATCTGGAGTATGCTCCTCATCTCATGCCTGAAATTAGCTAATATGTGCTTTTACTACAATCAAAAAGTTATATATAAAAAATTAATAAATAAAAATGTAACCATATTTATGGTCTTAACTCATGAAATGAGGAAATTCAGGGAGAGTGAGCGTCACAGGAATGTTTTTGTCCTCCTCGTCAGCTCAGCTGCAAGCCGGCGTCCCACCAGATCCAACAACGCCCTCTGCTGCCTGCTCACCACACCCCACCAAACTGCCTCCTGTCAGAGGTGGAGAGGTAACAGCAGCCATGTCAAAAACGGTGAGGATGACGCTGGTCATTGTGCTTGTGTACTCGCTCTGCTGGGCCCCGTTCTTCAGCGTCCAGCTCTGGGCCGCCTGGGACCCTGACCCACCTCAGAACGGTACACACACACACACACACACACACACACACACACACACACACACACACACACACACACACACACACAGTCCTGCCAGACCAACTTGATGTAATTTTAAGGATTTTTTTGTTCTCTACATCCCTAAAAAAAAATTTAATAACTTTACATAAATACCTTTAACCCAATTTAAATGGAGCAGTAATCTGTCAGGGTGTTTCTCCGCCTCTCATCCTGTGACAGCTGGTGCAGGGTCCAAACTGTACAACACAAAGATGCCTTAGACATGAAGTCATTGTGTTAACTTTAAAACTCTCTAATAAACTTTTATATACAAGACTACAATAAGTACCTCTGGGCTACCAAAGATACCACCCTGAAGCAGAGTTTGACTTGATGGCCTGATCTGCAGTCCCCTGTGCCATTTACGGACCTCCTCCTCCTCCTGTGTGTGTACACAGGTGTAGCGTTTACCCTGCTGATGCTGTTGGCCAGTCTAAACTCCTGCACCAACCCCTGGATCTACTCCGCCTTCTCCAGCAGCGTCTCCCCGGAGCTTCGTCTGCTGCTTCACTGTCGGCCGCACACTCGGCGCCGAGCTTCCGAAACAAACGACTCCACCATCACGCACACCTCCAACTGAACACTGGACACGATGAAGGGCAACTCCCTCTCAGTGGCACAGCTGAGTCGGCTGATGTTTAAGGAAATATTAGTTGAACTTTTAAAATGAGACCCGAGTGAACCTATGTGAAGGGGCGCTGAAAATGAACAGGGGTGAGTGGAGCGAGGATTTTTATTACAATAGAAATATGTGGAAAAAAATTCTAAAACAAAAATGTAACTGTGTGTATTGCCTTAGCCATGAAAAACACAATAACTACATTATTGGGCTTCGGCACTGCAGAGCTCCATCACTCACACACCCTCCATGACACCATGGAAACCACGAGTCTCTCCAAAGACTACAAAAATCCATCTTCCAGCACCTGTGAGGCTCATTTCTGGGTCGTGTTTGTTAAATCTGAATGTTAGAGCTATGCACTCATTCCATTTCATTAGGTACACCAGTGCAAATTCTTAAATCAGCCAATCAAATAACTTTGTCTGCACGACTGAAAGCACCATGTTGAGACAACCAGCTGAAGTTCAAACCGAGAATCACAACAAGTAATTTAAGTGATTTTGGAAAAGGTGTGATTGTTGGTGCCAGACAGGCTGGTCTTTCAGAAACTGTTGATCTGCTGGGATTTCCACACACACACAACCATCTCTGGAGTTTACAGAGCTGTTAAGAAAGAGAACATATCCAGTGAGCAGTGATTCTCTGGGTGGAAAAAAGCAAAACTATACAATAACTCATAACTCCTGGCTATAACCAAAGTATGTAAAAGTAAAAGAGGCAAAAGAGCATCTTTAAATGCACAACATGTTAAGCCTTACAGCAGATGGGCTGCAGCAGCAGATAAGCACGCTGGGTGCCCCTCCTCTCAGCTAAGAACAGGAAACTGAGACTCTAATTTACACATGCTCTCCAAAATTGGATAATGGAAAATTAGAAAAACATTCACATGGTAGGGGTCAGAATTTGGAGTGAACGAGCACGAATCCATCCCACCTTACACCAGCAGGCCGAGCTGCTGGTGTGGAGGATATATTCTGGCATACCTTTTGCCACGTGGCACCAAATGAGCGTGGTTTAAACACCGCAGAATACACACAGATTGGTGCTGTCCGACCCTTCTATGTCTGATGGTTGCATCCAGCAGGATAACACATCATAGAACTCAAATCATCTGAAACTGGTTTCTTGGATTTGTATGTCCCCCTTGATCTCAAGCCAACAGATAACAGATGTGCCATGAAGAATCAAGGAAGTCTAACCCTGTACTAGCAAGGTGTACCTAATGAAATGTCCAGCGAGTGTGAATTTGTCATCGAGTTTCACGTTTCTCTCTCGTCAAGCTTCTGTAAGTATTTGCTTGCTGTGGTAGCTTCAGGTATATAGAGATGCCTCCTTTTCAGGATTTGAGTGCAAGAATTTAAGTTTTATATAAAAATGTTAGACTTGTGTAATGACTGTAAATGTACAGTTTTTCTGCTAATTTTGAAAAAAAAAAAAAGCTTTATTTTTAAGTTACAGAATCAATACAACAGGTTTCATTTTAAAAACTGTTTATTCTCAAAACTCAAAATAATAAGAACACACATAAAAAATCCACAGCAACTAAAAGAAAAAAATATTACAGAAACTAAAGTTTTGTCCACTTTATAAAAACACTAAAAAAGGCGACTATTATAATACCGTTTTAAAACCCAGTTTAAATGAAACAGTATCGCCTCCTTTCAGTGTGTCACTTCACAAAACGCTCATCCTGAAAGCAGAACAACTTTAAATTTGAAATGACCATAATTCAGAAAATAAAACCTAGAATAACAGTTTATCGATTACCAACAAGTTCATGAAGGTCAGTTTTTTGTTTTTATTTATTTTTTAACGGAGAAAAAAAAATCAGGGTTTGGAGCAGTCGAATGTGGCCGTACCGATGCAGCAGATGCTCTTTCCCCTGAAATATGAACCTGTTGAACAGGTGGATACTTCAGCGAGGAGAGAGACCAGTTTCCCCATTGGTACCAGTAGTACCTTTACAAAAATACACATGAAGAAACAAATTCACACTTTGTAATTAATCACTTTGAATACTAACATTTGGTCATATTTAGTCACCAAAATACATAATAACATAATAAGTATCCATTCCTACTGAAAGGGAAACGTAAAATCTGTCGCCCAATCGGAAGCTTTCCTCTGTGAGGAAGGAAATGCTCGGGCGACCGTGGAAACGTCTCATGTGGGCAGGGACTTTATCCGATTCTAAAGCTGGTCATGTGCAATATTTCTGTTACTCTCAACGTGATGAAAACAAAGATGATAACCGTGTTAGTCCCTCTCCCAACACGTTCTCAGCTTTCAGCCCCGTTAATTCACCCGGTTAAATCTGTCCTCCTGATATGAGTAATTCTGTACACTTCACAAACTGACTGAACTTACAATGAACCTCGTTAGATTGTAGTTTCCTGAAAGCTAAAATATTTTACTTTTTTTGTAGGGATTTGTAGAAACTGAACTAAACCGTTTTCACTATTCAAATACCACAAATGTGCTGTTCTGCGCCCCAAAAATTACATTAAAAAAAAAAACATTTTTGTAACAATGTTCAGAGCACACAGAAGCCACCCAACCATCCATCTACTCCGCACAGCTTCACCCCCTCACACGCACCAACGTGTGGTGCCGTTTATTACCCAACCCAGCCTGCAGCTCACGTGGTGGATGCATCAGCAGGGTTGGAGCCCGTCTGTGTGACCTGTTCCGATGATGTTCATAATCTTCATCAGTTCAATAAAAGATCAGAGCTGCTCTGAAATTCCACATTTCTGCCTCCATACCTGCATCCTGACCTAGTTTCATACCGCTCAGAAGATTCCTACATTACAGCTTCCTGATTTTCCACAAACAGGAAAACTGATATTTGTTATTCTACATTCCTAAAATGTTAAAAAGAAGAACCTTAACTTTTCCCTGTGTTGTAGTGAACTACTTTTTACCCCATATTTTTTTAATTAATTAAAAAAAAATCCTAACTAATATTATGATTAACAATGTGGATGCGAGCGCTTACATCCAGCCCTTGAGCAGTGAAGTGATTGTGCAGAACACGAGGGAGAAATTTCTGTATTGTAACATGTATGGTGACTTATTAAAAAAAAAAAAGTTAAAAAGTGTGCGCACGAGGCCCTGAACCTTTGTGACAGCTTGAGACCCTGAGACAAAGTCCTCGTTACTTTCCGGGATGGTTACAGTCACTCAGTCGGCTGTGCGTCTATCTGGTGTTTATGCAAGCAGCACCGCCTGGAACGCTCTCAGTTCACCAAAAAGGCACGTCAAAGACCAAAAACCGGAGGTCTGAATGAGGCCGAGCGCAGATTCACATCAGCGTCACCGCAGCAGGCCTCTGGTTTTAATCATGGAGCGGTTTCTATGGCTTCAGGGTGGTGTAAAAAGGGATTATTCTCTATAAAGATGCTGTGTGGTTGTAACTGCAGCTCTCGTGCGTGTTCATTTCTTCCCAAGTTTGTCCGTTTACACTGTGTCCTCATCCATCCTGGAGACTTCGTCCATTGTGACAGCTGCTGGTACGCCATCCTCGCTCGATTTTGCCGGAGAAGAAGGCGGCAGCATGGCAGCACGCTCCGCTTTGGGCTCCTCCCTCTCTTTTTGCTCCTCCGCTTTCTTTTCTCGGTCTAACATGTGGTAGTTGATGCCCATTCCCACAAAGAGGAAGATGCTTCCTATAATGAGGACGATGCCGCAGGTGATGTAGGTGAAGTCATAGTGTTGGTAGTAGTTATAGAAGCTGCCTGGAGGTGGGCAAAAGAAAGGAGATTCAGATTTTATGATCTGCGTCAACATTTTAACAATTATTACACCGATAATCTTTGACATCAAGTTTTATAACAGCCCAAATCTCCACCCTCCCTCTCCCTGGGATGTCTTACCTGTCAGTGGTGGGCCCAACAGCACCGGCCCACACTCCACGATGGTGACCAAACCCACAGCTGAAGAAAACCTCTGAGCCCCCACCAGGTCCATCAGCGTCTCAAACAGCACAGAACTCAGCCAGCCAAAACCAAAGCCAAAGAAGATAGCGTAGATCACAAATCCCGAGTAGTCTTTTGAAATCGGCGCCAGCACGTGACACACACCGTTGTACAGGACGGATGCAGCAAAGTAGTACTGGATCCTGGGCCGGACCCATTTGGTGTTCGCCAGAAAGCCCATTGAGGGCCGAGCAAACATGTCGATGAACGCCAGCACTGACAGAAGGAAGGCCGCCTTTTCTTTGCTGATGTCCTTACTCTTGGCGTAATTGGAGAGGAAGACGAGCGGAGAAAAGAGACCAAAGAACATGACGAAGTTGCCCAGCAGGTAGAGCAGGAAGCCGCGGTGCTTGAAGAGCGTCAAGTCGATGAAGGAGTTGATTTTCTGCAGCACCGTCCTCTTGGGCTGAGGCTGCCCTGCTTCCACCGCCTCCACTTTGGGCGGCTGAGGTTTGGGGCCGATGGGACGCATTAGCGAGCCGGCCACGCAGCAGTTGAGCAGGAGTCCACCGAGGATGAGGAAGCTGCCTCTCCACCCAAACTCATCGTACAGCCAGGAGTTGAAGGGAGCCAAGGTCGACAGAAACACGGGGCTGCCCGCCATGGCGAGGCCGTTGGCGATGGGCCGGCGCTTGTAGAAGTATTTACCGATCATAGTGAGCGCCGGATTCAAGTTGAAGGCCAGACCCAAACCTGGAAACGAGGGCACAGAAACAACATTAACAAGAAAACAAAACTCAGCCATCAAAAGAAAGTGTCATTTTGAGGATTTACTCAAGAAAACTGATGAAAAACAAACCTCCAATTACTCCAATGAAGAAGTACAGCTGCTGCACCGTGTTGCAAAAAGAAGCTGCAACCAGACCAGACCCTGACAGACAACCGCCGAGGATGATGATCGGTCGGCTGCCGAATTTATTCACGAGGATGCTGCTGATTGGACCTGGAGAGGAACAAGAGAACGGTAAGAAAGAGAACCATCACCAAGTAGAGTGATAGAAGAACAGAGTTAAATATTTAAAGTACATCTGTGGCCAATATTTTGCAGCCAGCACAGCAGGGAGGACTAACAAGCTGGTTCAGCAATTTCCCATTTTTCACCAAAGAAGAAGAATATACACTTTTTGATCCGTGCCAGTTTAATTCCACCCAGTTTTTGAGCTTAAGTACAAATTTTCTTTTCTTCTACCATGTCAGAACTAACTACGGTATTTTCCTTCTTTTATTTATTTATACATACATGAGATTTAATCTTTGGTTTAAATAAAATGAGGTACTTAAGATGTCTCCTTGAGTTGCTATTAGGATTATTAGGAATTCCACCTTTTTATGCCGCACTGAAAACAACTTGAAACCATTTCATGATAAAAAACCAGCAGGAAACTGAAAATCTGTTTACTGATATTTTAACTCGTGTTTAATACGATTAAATCCCCTTTAAATCAATTAGAATGACCAGAAGCCAGATAATTGGCAGAAGTTAATCTAATTTATATTTGTTGAGCTCCTGACATGAAATACTACTTTTAATAACTGCGTGACGGACTGCCTCTGGTAACACCACCCACTCAAACATGTGTCTCAAGTTTATGCCACATCTACACCATCAAAGAGTAAATACTCAAAAAAAAATGTGTAAATTAAATTTAGGGCATCTTACAGACATGGATTCAATGCTTTTAAGACCTTAAGAATTACAGACAGACTGGAGAGCAGATTCACCAACAGGTGGTGCTATGACAGCACAAATGAAAAACTGGGACAATGCTTGCATAACAGCAAGAGTTATAAGATGTTCACTAGAGAAAGAGGGGAGGAAGGAGTGAGACGGGAAAGAAATGGGTGAGGAGGAGGAGAAGGGAGCCAGGCAGAGGAGGCCCACGTGTCTCCGCCTGCCTGCCAGGCTCGCTATGAATGGGCCTTCACATGGATCCAGGCTGACAGTGAACACTGGCTCTGCTGGATACGAATACAAACTGAAGGCCTGCACATGAGCCTACAGTTACTGCTCGTACAGCATTTTGTTTTCTATAATGTAAACCAAATATCTTTGGGGTTTACACCAGTCAGGAGAAAGATAAGATTAATGGTGACCAATTACAAATTAGAAACATTTCCAAGTTTCCACTCACATCTGGTCTGACTCCCAGTGAAGACTAAAGTGCAGTTTCGCCACTTGTGCGTTTTCCCTTGGGTTCATTTCATTATTAAAGGTGTGAGAGGTGCATTTAAGTCGACCCTTATGTACCAACCATGACTCAGTCGTTTCCCCTCACACTTCAGGTACAGCATTAGTTAACTTAATTCTGGTATTAGCTCCCTGAAGTTAAGATAAGACATTTCTGAAAGCTGCACGGTCAAAGTGGTGCATCTTGGTTTCAAAACCAGCACATCCTTTACATCTGTGAGGCTGACTAACACAAGGACAGTGAGCTTTTTCAACCCCAAAGGAGCTGGTTGGCTCCTCCTTCCTAAGGAGGGACGGACACTGAAAGACAGCCGTCACGGCTGATTAGGGATAAACATCAGGATAGTCATGGCTCATCAATAGGGAACCTAAGGTGACTCCACAGCTTCCCAACCAGACATTTATCACAACGTGTTCCACAGCAATATTTTTGAAATCCTGCAGTCATCAATAAATAATTTGTAATCATGTCCAACAATAAGCTCCAAGAGGACAGAGAGAGGAGGACAAAAATGGAGTCTTTAAATATTCATGATTTTAGAAGACTCAAAGACTCAAGTGCACTTAGCCAGCAGCCATTTCCATTTCACTCGGCCTGGGTCCTTCACGTAGACCACGGTGGCTTTGCCCTTCAAACTGGGCAGAAGGCCACAAAGACCGAGGGCGCTCTGGCTGCACGAGCACTTACTCATGCACCGTCTAAATACCTCTGTCTCGGACAGCTCGCTTCTGTGTTGTGTCTGTCCCCGACTGAGGGTCTGACCGGCTGGCACAAAGCCCAAGCTGGGCAGGCTGCCATGTTCAGGGTGGTGGGTTTCCACGTTCGAGTCAAACGGGTAAAGTCGTGCTGTGCTTAAAACAAAGACTTGTGCCTGCTGTCAGAGCTTGTTGGAGCTTCACGGTAAACTGAAGTGAAACTGCACAAAGACAGGAATAAGTACAAACCCTCAGCACACAGGCTGCACATAAACAACTCCTGACAGTGTTTGCTGGCAAAGCACAGAGAGCAGTGTTCTCAGATATTATATAAATGATCCCTTCTCCCCCTCCTTCATTTGCTCCCTTTCTCCCTGTGACACCACAAAGACTTGTCCTCATCTCCACTCTGACACAGCATCCACAAGCAGAGAGCAGTCAGGTGTGCAAGCATCTAATTTTAGCACCGACCCTTCTGCTTCAGTCCAGGACTAGATTTATTTAAATAAAAGCATCCCAATAACAGAGCGCTAGCATGTCTTAATTTCATTTGTTTCATTAAACAACGACTGATCAGACTCCGTGGCAAAAAGAAAACTGCAGAAGAAACAGCTGATTGGATTTGCCCCAACAGTTCTACTGCATCACATTTCTCCACCAGCCACATTACTCACAAATCAACGTCCCTCCATCTGGCCTGCATTAAATGAATCCTTTTTTTTTTTTTTTAAATAAATAAATTGTTTTAAAGCTCAGTATGACCATCACATTCAAAACATCTACAACAACTTGATTCAGGCAGAAGAAGAACTGAGGAGTTGCTCCAAAGCTCACTATAAGCTAAATCGGTTTTATTTATGACACTGACTCATGCAAAACTACTCTAGGCCAAAGCTAAAAATATACAGACAATCTGGCAATGAAACTGCCGTTTCAGTGCATATTTTATCACTCATTGTTCAATGCTCATCCGAAGCCACAGCACAGCAGGGTTTGTAACAGAAAAACACTCATTTTCTAACACTGGAAGCCAATATGAATGAATGCAAGAGAAAAACAAAACAAATTGCCAGCAGTGTCAACAGGAATAAAAATGGACAATAAAACATTGTTTGGTGACCAAAAGTGAACTTCAAACTCTTTTTGCTCTAAAACATCAAGACACTAAAGAGCCTCTGCTCTTAGTGCAGCACAATAAGCACCAATTCCCACTCATCCCTTCTTCAGACACAGGCTCTTTTTCCTCCTACTGACTCAGAAAAGTCCTTAGATCACAAGATAAGTCAGAAAGAGACGTCCTGTATCCGTGCGCCTACTCATCATGAGGTTTGTGACCGGAATTACACACGGGCCACATAAAAAGCCCCCTTTCCCCACTCCGCAACGTAAAATCCTGGAATTCCTGACGACAAAGTTAGCGAACGTGTTTTTGTTTGCAGCTCCGCTACACGTCTAAAGCTGTAAGGATTACAAAAATCAGGATCAATAATCCTCTTGCCTGGGTTTCCCAAACTGCTTCTGCCAAACAATTGTATGCAAACTTTTCCTGTATTAATATATGCATTTGTTGTTTTTATAAAAATCAGATGGCTTTCTTTAAAGGGACCCAATTCTACAGCTCTACAAAGAGCACTTCTTCATAGAAACAGATGCTTCTGAGTGAACCTCACGGTATTCTTTTATGAGAGAATACTGATACACAGAATGAGAACACAAAAACTAAGGCTCTGTAAGCATCGTGTTTGATTTCCCTTCATCCTCTCAAATTTTCATTTTGTGCAGAGTTTTATCTGAAGCCTTTCATATCGTTTAATACATGAGGTCTGTAACCTCAGTAACAGTTCCAGTTGAAAAACAACTTTACAACAAGAACTCATCGTGCACATCGCCACTTATAACAGTTCCTCCCAGAAAGACAACTTTTCTGCTTTCTTAACTAGCCTTTAATTCCATGCTCTACTTTCTTTAAAGCAGCAGGCAAAAGAAATCATGTATGAGAAAGTACAAACCTTGGGAAAGATGTGGGTTGAACTTTTAAACATTTAACAAAAGAACAGGATCCCATTTAGACTGAGTCAATCAGACATAAAGAGCTAGTGTACACAGGGCTATTGACATTGCTCAAACAGCCAAATCTCCCAAAGCTACTGCTAAATCAATGCAAATCTGTTTACTGCATTTACAAAGAGGGTATTTCGTGTGGTTTCTGGGAAGAAAAAACCCCAAAACAAACCCCACACACACACACATTAGTGGGGTTCAATGTCAGGAAAGATTATTTCACAGCTATGATTAAAGATGTTTTGACTAAGTCTATCTGACCTTCACACTAAAAATGCCCTCAAAGCATCACATAGCGAGTGTGAACACCAGGAAGAGCGGGGGTTATTAGCAATGTTTTCATGAGTAAAACTAATCATGGCTCTCTGAAATCTTTATTCCTGACAAGGGAAATAGTCACATTCATCTCGTCTGGGACCTTCGATCACGTTTTCCTTTCGGCTGAAGGAACAAAACTGAGTTTGGGTAAAAACTGACCCTTTTAAAACAAACCGAGATGGACCAGATTTCAGTGTGAGCAGGGTGCCAAGTTCAACCCACTTATTTTACATGCTCTTATTTATATAACTGCTAGAGACAAGTTTCAATAAAAATTATATCCCAATAAGAGGTTTAATGAAAAACCTATAGCGTCATTCACTGAGAGAGGACAGTCCAGCTCAAGCTTCCAGCTCAGTGACCACATGACCTCTCCTAACCTAAGTACACTACAGTGTTTGGGTGTGGTCTATGGCCAAAAACAGCTCTACTGGTGTAACATACAAACTAGTGAGGAGTCAGTGGTTAAATGGCAGTTTCTGGGTCAAATAATGATCTTTGTGAGAAGATTCTCAAAGATATGAAGTCATTTGTACTACTTTGTTGTTGGTATGTTTAAAATGCACCAATAGTACATCAAGTAAACCCAAAGATGTTTAACCAGAGCTGAAGAATGACCTGTAATTGCATTCAGAGTTTCCCGTCTCTGGATTAATTGCCCCTTGTTGTACATGGACTGACTGTTTTTTGCATGTGTAAATCTAAGCCTGGAAAAAAAAAAACATTACATCAGACAGTTTAATACAAAACAAACCCGTTTTAACCAATGCCTGGCCTTTTGCCATCATTCTGTCAGCAGCTGTGACCTTTTTATGCACCACATGGTGTGACTTTGAAAGCAGTAGGGCAGAATGCAAGTGAAACTCACCTGCATTTTGCCTAATGCTTTAATACAGCTGCTCCTTTTACACCATGTTAAACCGATCTGCTGCTGGAACACAGCAAAAAATGACTATTCTTTTGTTTTAATGCATCTGATCCTGAGTTATACACTTGCTGGTACACAACATTACATTACATACACTAATTCTTCATTTTTCGTAAACACTAAGTCTTGGATCCTGTTCCCTGTTAAACACAAATATTCCAACAATTTTGGCTAAACTTGTGGCCGGCTGCTGAAATATTACTTTCTACTGCCAAATGACAACTTTGAGGGAATCACTTAGAATATGTTGGTGGTTTTAATTTCAGTACGTGATGCTTGACTCGTCTTTGGTTTCTGGTTAAAAGGGAAGTTTGCGGGTGTTAAATAGTCTCCCTTTATGATTGTCTCACTCTTACCTACGTACAAAACATCCTGCGCATTTATTTGTTCACACTGTTACTCAGCTTTCAGTGACGTTGTGCATGACTCGTGTGTGGTGTGGTTTTTTCCCCCCTCCTTTTGTGGAAGCCGGTGTGTGTACGTGCCTTGCCTCATGTGTAAACCAGTCGGTGAGTAAAATGGTTGCGGTAACCTAAACCTACAGTCTTTCAGCTCCTCTCATTTAGTACAACGACTCCAGGAACTGGTGATCTGTGAATTGTGAAGCAAGAAAGGAGGAACATTTCAATATTTGGGGGAATACATTTCACCAGCTGGCTCCTGTTGTGCAATTTCACTCCTCCCATCATTTCCTCCCTCGGTAGTTTTATAAAAGTCTTAACGTGCAGAAAGAGAGTGCAGACTGGCACACAGCTCAGCAATATGAAGTACTAACGAACACAGACTGTGTGTGTGTGTGTGTGTGTGTGTGTGTGTGTGTGTGTGTGTGTGTGTGAGTGAATACACTTAGGTCCTTCTTTATCTGTCTCTCCGACTTTGTCTTTAGAAGAAAAGCAAAGAAATTCGATCTGAAAATCCCGCCCAACCTGAAAATCCACTTCTGTCTTTTTGTAAATATGTCTCAACAATCTCATGTATATGTAATTAAGCCCAAGGGGAGGCTGCTTTCCAATGAGCAGACTCATAGTTTAGTCGTGTTTGTACAAGGACTTTTTTCACAGGATAGCAGGAAACAGCCCATTAAAGATGCATTTACTGGAAATACTCTGAGTGCTTTAAATGATGAAGATGCCTGGACAGAACATGCAGCAGGACTTGCTAGTAGTAAACCTGGACCTAGTATGTTAAAGATCAGACAATCTGATCACATCTGACAATCGTGTTCTTACATGCGTGACAGTCGAGGAAGTCCTAGAAAGCAGCTCTGCAGATTTCCCTTTCTGCCAGGCCTGATGGGACATTGTTCTTACCCTACCCTCTAGTCCTGACAACTTCAGGATACCTAAATTTAAAGCTCTATTCCCAGCAGTGACAGAGGTGCCTAACTAGAAGAGACAGAAGACACTACCAGAAATAACACTGCTGTAACGTCCATCTTTTCAGATTTACAAAGACTTGTGAAGTTCAAGGTGATTCCTCTGCAGCCAAAAACAAATCTCGAACTGCTCAGCAGTATGGGTGGCACATTCATTTCAAACACACATGTATCTAAACATGCAATTAGCAAAATCTCTCCAAGCAGCACTGAGCTATAAGAATACACAGCTTAGAGGCAGCTTGAGATGACTATTCTGATGACCAGATTTGTTCCCTGATTATTCAACAAGCACAAACTTGATTTTTGTACAAAGTGTTGAGTTTAGCAAGCAACGAGCCACCAAGACATCTAGCCAGTGTCGATACTCAGTGCATGTTCATGTTAACGTCAAGTAAAGCTGCGTTTCTGGGTTTATTTTAGAAATTAGTTCTTTTCAACTAAAGTAGTGAGTTTGTGCAGATGAGCCTCATACATGCCAACTGAACCTTTGTCAGCTTTAGGAAATGCAGCTGAAGAGTTAAACGTACTTTTCATATCACTAGTTAGCGTCACTGATGGCCTTAAGACATCTCAGCCAGAATTAGACCCCAAATAAGATAAACAAACACCACATTAACATCTGGGCAATCCAGTGGAGAGCGCCAACTCCAGCCATTGTCATCAACACATACTTATAACCCAAATGAGGTCACGTGATGCATGGGGTACTTCCGTGTGCATGTTACTGCTTTTTCCAGCTTAAGTGGAAGTTTCACCAATACACAGCCCACAGAAGATTTTTATAAGCCAGAATTTGGAAAATCCTGGCTTTATGTTGGAGTCAAGTGTTAAAATCGATGGTATTATCCTGATTTTTAAAAAGCTATACGAGTGTCACCTTTGAAACTCCCATTTCAAAAGTGCACTTTCACAGCCTCATGAAAGAGTCAGTTAAAACTTTGCAATGAAAAATTTCAGATATGTTGAAATACACGTAGATTTCTTTTGTATTATGAGCTGTTCAGTTCATTTTATTTACACTAAGCTTATGTATCGCCCATTGTAATCCCTACGTTTACCCAGTAAACCACAGCATGAACCCTTATGAGAGAGGTGAATTCAGTCATTAATACAATGTGTTCTTTTTCCATTAGGTTTTGAATGGGTTACAGTAGAACAAACATCTGCTTGATTTCCTTTTTCTTTTAAATGCAAAGGCACCCATTGAGTGCTCAGTGAGGGCTATTCAAGCTGTGAATGACTCAGAGTTTGAGTGGTAACGGATGGAGAGCATGTTTACTTTGGGCGAAAGACAGAGGCAGAACCAAGAAAGCGCCAATAAATGTTTAAACCAACAATGACAGATTAAATAAAAATAAAGTGCTCCAATAATTCTGTTTCACTGCCAGCATCCCTTGCTCTGCCTCAAAGCCAGGACACTACAGGGTCATCCAGATGAAGCCCCATTAGAGCCAAGTTATATAGGTCTATCTTAATAAACTATGTAATTAAATGTTGACTGCAAATTGTAGTCAACTTGACATATTGGTTTGACTATCTCAGTCTGCCTGCCATCAGATATGAAGTCTTTCAGGAAACTAAAACCTCAGCTGCAGTTTTGTTCTTCTGTCAGGTAGTGACAGACTTTTCCTGGTAGCTGAAATGAGTGACTTGTTCCAACGGTGGAATGGCATAAAAAGGGGGAAAGGGGAAGCCCCGTTTTTGAGGCCGTGCTGCATGCATATTAGGTTAATGGCTCATAATTAAAGGATAATAGGAAGTACATCAAATGTTTAAAATGATAAACTCTAAACTAGAATGAAAGATTTAACTGAGCTCCAGGACATGAGTTCAAATCATATCTGATTAGCACCATTTCTGCTGTTTACACAAAAACATAACATTTGCACCTGATACAAGGACGTGTTTCTATAAACACAAAGCAATCCAGTCTTTGCAACACCAGGTGTGGAGGTGTGTTGTATATTAGTGTAGCATCCTCGAGTAACACTTCAGGAAGCTACAGCCAGTGGCGTGTCTAGAAAATTTTTGTTGGGGGGGCCAGGTAGGGGCACAGATTTGGAGAAGGGTGGCAGATTTAATTGGCAGATAATGTTTTAAAAAAATTCTACCAACCCTTAACCATAATTCAATAACCCTATAAACCTAATAACCAAATGCACTTTTAACTCTTATTAGAATGAGATTTTAACCACTACGGTGCAAAGTTTTTAGATACTGCGTTGATAAAGTACAAGAGATACAATCAGTGCTTTGTCAGTGTTTACTCAGCATTCAAGGACAGCAATATTTGCATAGTATTTTTACTGACATATACTGCACATATGTTTTGGGCAAAAACATTTTTGAAAATTAAAATACGAACATCTGTAACAAACAATTGACAAATTAGCCAGTTCCAATGTAAAACTTTATCTGCCTGTTAAAAAAAGAAGATAATCTTCTCACAAACTGGTGTTTGATTTTGAAACAGGAAAAAAGTGGGGAAACAACTGAAAAGACTAACATTTGAATAAAACCTGAAAGCAAGTAAATACTTTCTATGCTGCCTTATGGTAAACTTTGGTAATATTGATAAAGAACAACACTGGCTGATGATAAAATACAGTCAGCTGGCATGGTGACACTGCCAGTATAACCTGCAGGGCTGGACTGGGACAAAAAAATTGGGCATTTTTACTACAGACCGACCCACCAGGTATTAAAGCCATAAAGCCTTTGAATGAAAACAAATGCTGTTGTGACAGTGATGTACAGTCTTGTTGGTATATGTATGATTTCTATACATTTTACGTCAGATAAAAACTTTGGTTGTAAGATTTAGATAATTATTTAATAAAAACTAGGTATTTTAAATGAGAATAAGAAAGAAAAGTATTTCTTTGTGCCCACCTTTCCCTGTTAATGCCCTACCTGGCCCCCTGGCAAAACTTTGCTAGACCCGCCCCTGCACAGTTACCAGCTGTCAGCTACATAAAAAAGGATCCTGGTGTTATTTATCTCTCAGAAACAGTTCATAACTTCCCTTCAACTCATTCATGTCACCTAAAAGGTAAACCTGTTTCTCCATCACCTGTTCAGCTCTGATGATTCAGTAAGGACATCTCCTGGTTTCATCTTCATGTTTCCCTCTCACCACATATCTAAACAGACATCATGACCAGCAGCTTTACAGCTGTGGCTCCAGCAAACATCAGCTGATACTAGAAATTAATATTAAATACATTCTAACAACAGCTGATCAAGCTTAAACGTGCTGCTGTTGTTTAGCGCGACATCTGCTGGTTTCCTCTTTCTGGCGCAAAGTGGGCGATAAACAAGAGAGAAAAGCTGATCAGCTGATCATTGATCAGTTTCATGATTGAAGTAGCAACAGGAGAGGGAGGGGGAGAGAATGAGAGAAGAAGAGGCAGCTGCAGCATAAAGACAGAATAAATCCAGCTTTGTGTCTTTTTCCATTCTAGCTAAAGTCCGGGACAAACTGCGTCTCTTCTCAGCTCAATACGAAACGCGTAATATTTTCTCTGATTGAGGGACCATTCCATTTTTTTAAGGAGCCGTTGGCAACTCTACTAACTAACCTTATGAATAAAATAAAGTTCACTATCAGTAACATCATAGCACCCACCCAGCTGTATAAAAACTCCGTCAAACTGGCTAGAACGCAGTATGAGTTATTGCAACTGACAGTAAAAAGTCAGCAACATGAAAATAAACTCCACCTAAACTTGGTTTATATCTGACCCAGATAGACTGCAGGTCATAACTTCTTACCTGAAGTTCAGTTCACCTGACACTCGGACTGGTGGCTGCTTCGGGTCTCTCCTCCTGCCTCCCCTTCCCTCATCCACCTGTTGCCTCTGTGGAAGCCCCGTCATAGCCACCACCAAACAACGGAGTTATTTCTACACATCGACCTGCATCTGGCCAATCCACCACCTCTCATTGTTCATGCCGTTACAAAAAAAATAAAAAATAAGTCAAATAATCCCGATGGCCAGTCCAGCTATGTTAACCTGCAACCAAATCTGCAGCTCCATACAGCAATGTTACGACTTAGATTATATCTTATAACTCATAACTCTTATGTTAGCTGCCCTCAGTAGCCTACTGTCTGAAATATTCCACAGCTGCAATAATTCTTTAAGTGTTATTTTTTTCCTTGGTATTCTAATTTCACCGAAGTTTACTAAACTCAACAAACTTAATATTACTGACCGGGACATTTATTCTGTCCTCATTTTCTTTCACCGAAAAATTGTTTCCTGCAGTGCCATCTTTTGCGCTTGGCTCTCCTACCTTTGCTAACGTGATGCGCATAGTGCAGAAGCGATGCTGCATTCACTTACACTCGGATATCTGAGCGTCACCGTGAAAACATAATCGGACATTTGATATTTGATTGAATTTTATTGTTTTGCCTTTGGGGTGGCACCTGGGGTGGCCAGTCTGGTTTGGGGGGTGGCCTGTGCCCCCCCAGGCCACCCCGCTGGACACGCCATTGGCTACAGCTGAACATAACTAAAGCATACAGGAAGACTTTTTCTTGCAGCAGGTTATTAAAAGTAAGCTCTCAGTGTTTCGGAAGCTGTGCAGTAAGTTTGGCTGACTGGGTTTATCACAGAAGTCATTCCTCTAACGTCTTTGACCATGACCATTATATTAGGAGTGGTTCTGTAAGGAAGAATGGAAGGAATGTCCAAAATGTGGATTTAATGCTCATGACTATCAATTAAAGTGATAATTGATTGAACAAAAATCAATTTAGTAGTTTTTGATTCTAAAATTAAAATTACAACCTTAGTTTCAGCTTCTTATCTTAAAGCGTTAACAACACTTTTCTGCTTAATTCTGGTTTAGTGGCCACAATAAAAAGGTCTAAAAACAAACATCTTTGTGCATTTGTATAACACCTGACAACAAACCAATTTAAAAATAAATAAATAAAATTCTTAAGGACACGTCAAGGTTTTAGTTGTTGATGTTGACGGCTGGTCACTCACCTCCTGCATACATGACAGCCAGCATGATGGAGGAGATCCAGGACACTTGACTTGGTGTGGCATCAAAGATGACCTCAATGTCTTTGAAGAACACAGTGATGGATTTGGGGAAGGCGTAGGAGAAGCCAATGGAGATGAAGGCCCCCAACACCACCACCCAACCCCAGCCACCCTCAGGAGGGGTGTACCCTACTGGCCCGCCCACTGCTGCAGGCATATCTGCTCACGACAACTGGGATGACGATGGAAATTGTGTTTAAGGCTGTTCCTGGAGGACAGCGGAGCGTCACAGGATTAGAGGATGCAGCACAAACTGGAAGTAGAAGCTGTACCTGTGAAGGAAGCGAAGAGCAGGGAGTGTGTTAAAATCCAGAAAGATTGTGCAACAAGGTGATTGCGATACAGAAAATTCCTCAGAATTTATCTAAATTACTCCCACTTACAAGGCACCAAATCAAAGTACAGTCTTCATAATACTAGACCTGTCATACTAATACAAAGACATTTACTATTTTTAAAACTTTTAATATTCTGACAAATCTCAGGTGATCTGGTCTTCCTCAAAAGGAATTAAAAGTCACCAAGGATACTGCAACCACACGTGTATGCAGGGTCGTCCCCCAAAGGTGGATTTCTCAGCCAGGAAAAACCCTGCTCGTCATAGCAGGAAGAGTGCTGGTGTGACTAACAACACATCTTAGCTGAGTTGTGCCAGTAAGACACAAAAGTGCCGCAGGGGTGTATAATGCTAGAAACCTGCAACTGAAGCTTCAGAATGAAAATTAATACTCTAAGGCCAAGGGACTCGCAAGCCAGTCGACTGACAGCCTAATGGACAGATGGATAGATCAGGGGACATCATGCCAAAGCCACCACCCTTTTGAAGCCCCGATATATGACATTCTCAATTCCCAAAGAACACCTGCCAACGTTTTATTCTTTCTCAGCCATCGTTTTAATTGGGTACAAAGGTAAACGCCAAATGTCTTCATACATGTTGCCATTTGGTGACCTGGTGAATTACTTTATCGATATAAAATTCCACAGCATTATAAACGTTGGCACCATTGGGTCTGATGAAACGCCAACAGCTCAGCTGGCAATCATTAGTCATGTCGAAATTCAAGACCTGAAGGACCATTGATCAACTGGTGAAAACCAAGTTTTAAAAAAAAACAATGAACAAGGCCAGGGTGTGGCGTACTCCGTTTTATTGTTATCTAAGATAAGATGGCGTAAGTAGTTAGCTTTGGCCTGTTCTTTGTTGGTCTCCCTACAGTCAGAGTTTATGTTTTGCACAGAAATTAAGAAGAGAGGTTCAATCTATTCCCTGCTCCATGATGTAAATTAGCCTTTCTAGGTGAAGTGCTTAATGTCCACTTGCACAGACAGCAAGCAGGAATCATGAAGCTCTTATCTTATTTCTCTTCTGATGAAACTCAATTGCCCGGTAACTGTGCCATTTAAAACATTCCTGTTCGTGTTCAGTTCTTGAGAAACACTCCTCCCTTTGAAATGGAAGAAATCGGAAACGTAACAACCTTTATTTAAAAATTAAAAAAAAAAAAAAAGTTGTTGCATCAGACTCATTTCATGGCAGAGAAAGCCAAACACAGAAGCTATTTAGTGAACTGAGTGTAAAAAAATAAATAAAAAAAAATAACCAGCAGCCCCAAAAGAATTACTGTTCGCTTCAATCACATCTCAAAACCTGCTCGTCCAAAGCAGCTTGCAACCCAGATAGCTGTCATGTTTCCTGTTAAACTCACTGTAAGGTTTTCATTAAGTGTTTGGCACATTTACAGCTGGAAATTCCTGATCTGCTTCTATGAATGCAACCATCTAAATGTCCCCTTTCCAATTTAGGTCACACACAGACAACTGAGCTATTTATAGCTGGCTCTGACATCATCTCTGCTACTGTTTGGTTTTGCTTTACCTTAAATGGACTTTAGAACACACCTTTATTAACCAAAAATAGACTGAAGGGACACTATAGCTCTATACTGATGCTATTTAAAGCAGAGTCATAGAGAAGCTCCCACTCAAATCACTTAAACCAATTTTTAGTGCACTGAATAAGAGGACTGTGTTCTGGGAAACTTCAAGAGCATCCAGCCAGTCTTTCAGTAAGAAATGAACAGCCAGGAGTGAAGTTCTCCAACACAGCATTTAGCCTTGATCATGTTGTAAACAACCATGCTCCACCAATCATTACAGATGTAGAGTGACTGGTTAACCCAGCCCCATGCTCACAGCACATCCCCACAGCTCTCACTGTTCACTCTTCTCTCATATGCTGAAACTTGTGCAGCCATTACCTCTGCCTGTGTTGGACAGAAGGTAACTAAGTTACTAGGCTAAAGACTGCATCAGCCAAATTTAAAGCACAGACTCGTGTCATTTGAACTTTGAACACATGTTCACCACAACACATACATACACACGAACATGACTGCTTGCAGCTCTGATTGTTAATCAAATCTAAGACCACAGACTGAAGTATTAAAGCCCTGAATCTGGTTGTTTTGCTTTTTTTTTTTGCTTATTTGGCTTTTATAATGAGCTTTCAGTTTCTCCAAGGTCCATCAGTCAAACAATGCTGTTTGGTCTGGGTCTAAACAGAGCGCGTTGTGTGTGACGTCTTCTTTTGCGCATGCGGCCGCTTTGAGGGTTCACACTAGAGCGCGTTTGCTGTTGCATTTTATTTGTAGAGTGAACAAGCAGACAAAAAAAAGAAAAAAGAAAGAATCAGATTTGATCAAAAAATTGGAATTGAGCATTAAGACCTGCAGTATGAACGTAGCCTAAATCTTGTCCTAAAGTTCATGCCTCTTGTATTGGTAGTCTAAGGCTCCATAAGCTCAGAGTTCAGACCCTATGAAGGACTGATTAAGGCATATTGAATCACTCCTAACTGTTACTTTCACTGCAATTTATTCCTAGATTTTAACTTGTATTTTTTATAAAAGTCGGGTTTTGTCATTTTGGAGCTTATGAGCCAGATCATTTCCATAAAATCGGGCTGGGATTCACAAAAGGCCCTGGGTAAAGATGTACCAATTTATGGGTAAACCTACTCACTTCAGTGTTCATGTTGCCATTACTTTCCTCTAACCCAGGGGTAGGCAACTCCAGGCCTCGAGTGCCAGTGTCCTGGAGGTTTTAGATTTGTCCATGATCTATCACAGCTGATTTAAAGGGCTAAGTGACGCCTCAGCATTTCTTGAAGCTCTCCAGAGGCCTGGTAATGAACTAATCATTTGATTCAGGTGTGTTAACCCAGGGTGCAATCTAAAACCTGCAGGACACCGGCACTCGAGGCCTGGAGTTGCCTACCCCTGCTCTAACCTAATTACAATGTACCAAGAGCTGCTGCTGTCATATGGGAAAGTGGCAGCTAGTGGCAATTCACCCTCACTACTCCAACTAGTACAACCTGTGGTTGAGGGAGTTGATAAAATTGAAAGGAGCAGACGTACGACAATTCCCATCAAGAGAGAAAGCCGGTGAGAACCTTGTTCACATTCAGCACACAGAGTGAATAAAAGACAATTATCAGCCTGCATCATAGTAATGTGACTCAGTCTTTGTTCTTCAAAATTCAACTGCTTTAGAGCCACTTTAACGACTGACAACATTTAACAGCAATAGGCTAGTAATTAGCCAACTACGCAAATGTAACAGAGCTCTGCAGTAGGGCTGCCACAAACGATTATTTTGATAGTCGACTAGTCACCGATTATTTTTGCGATTAGTCGACTAATCAGATCATGCATCCATTGGACGTACAACTTATTGCACCAGCAGCATCTGCTCTTATATAACTATCATTAGCTTACAGCTTTAAGTGTTTAAGGTGCTAACTAAAAATAAAGACAAGATGATAGTTTATTACATTTTAATGAAATCTGCAGATTGTTTCGGTGAGGTTTAATAAACTCCTTGCTATCTAAAATATAACAGGACACCGGAGTAAACTCTCGAGCATCTCACACTTCTGATAATCAGCCGTCTGCTTGATGTTTATTCAGCTGTGTAAAAACTTTAATCTCAGCCAAACCGATTTACTCAGGAACAAATAAAATACTAAAAAAAAGCCGAACAATAACATTTTTAAGTTCTCTAAGTGACTTATATATATATTTAACCTGAGTAGCGAAAGACGGCGGTGGGTTTGAAAACGATTTGCCGGGAGTCCGGTGTTCTCACGGCTCTAGTGAGCCTTGCCCCCGGCTAGCCATCGAGCTAGTGGGTAACAGACGTCTCCGAAAACGTCGGAGCGCTTTTGAAAATATGTGGTGTCTTGATAAACTGAGCAGATATTTGAGGTTTACACAGCTACATTCCCGCCTGAAAATATGTTAAACGTTTATTTTGTGACCCAGAAAGAGTAATAAGAGTAAAGTTAAAACTAACTAGCTGCCGCCATTGTTGGAAACTGAGCTGGGCTGCGCTATGAATTCTGGGACACTGCTTCTTCTTCTTCGGGGTTTAACGGCAGCTGGCATCCTTGTACATGCAGTGCTGCCATCTTCTGTTTCAGTCCGTTATTACACTCTTAAATCCTACTACTTATTCCTGCGTCTTTTGGGATCTTACAAAGCTTCAAACGAGGCGTCGACTATTAAATCAGTCGTCGACGATTTTGATAGTCGACGTAATCGTGACTAGTCGACTAATCGTGGCAGCCCTACTCTGCAGTACAAGATTTCTTCCTGTTTAAAAAAAAAAAAGTTTTTCCTTCCTACTGTCACCAAGTGCTGGCTCAAAACACGTTTAATTGTTTGGCTTTTCTCTGTATTATTGTAAGGTCCATCTTACAATATAAATCACCTTGAATCAGAATACTTCATTAATTCCTAAGGAAATTAGGAAGAGACTGCTATTGTGTAAATAAAGTTGAATTTTGTTTTGCTACCTATGAAGTGCACTTATGACAGATAATTGGGCCCACTGCCTTTGAAATACAGCAGGCCTTCTATGCAAAGTCATTGCTTATAGGAAAAGATTTTGCTGCAGGTATTCAAGTTCCAGCTGGGCTTCAAGTCCACTGGCGAGAACCCTGCGCTTATGAATAAACACGCGAGCTGGTTGCCGATACACGTGTATAGCAAGTATGCTTCAGCACCATTTCAAGTATTCAAGCACCCAGGAGGAAGACCAGCAGGTAGGTTGAGAGAGCTTACCACATCCCAGTTGGTCTGCACTTTGCAGAGTGCCAACACGCGGTGTATTTCATCATATGGGTTTAACAGACCTATTATGTTACTACTCATACTAAAAGTGGTCTGTGCAATGAGCATGTGTCACCATTCCTGAAAAGGAAGGGATGACACTGAGGTCATCTCCATCCAGTTTTACCTGCATAAAAATAATGTGACCTTTTGAGATATTATATGGCTATTATATGGATATTATATCGACTAGTCACGATTACGTCGACTATCAAAATCGTCGACGACTGATTTAATAGTCGACGCGTCGTTTGAAACTTTGTACGATCACAAAAGACGCAGGAATAAGTGGCAGGATTTAAGAGTGTAATAACGGACTGAAACAGAAGATGGCAGCATTGCATGTACAAGGATGTCAGCTACCGTTAAACCCCGAAGAAGAAGAAGAAGAAGAAGAAGCAGCTGTGTCCCAGAATTCATAGCGCGGCCCAGCGCAGTTTCCAACAATGGCGGCAGCTAGTTAGTTTTAATGTTACTCTTATTATTCTTTCTGGGTCACAAAATAAACGTTTAACATATTTTCAGGCGAGAATGTAGCTGTGTAAACTTCAAATATCTGCTCAGTTTATCAGGACACCACATATTTTCAAAAGCGCTCCGACGTTTTCGGAGACGTCTGTTACCCGCTAGCTCGTTAGCGAGCCGGGGGCTAGGCTCACTAGCGCTGTGAGAACACCGGACTCCCCGCAAATCGTTTTCAAACCCACCGCTGTCTTTCGCTACTCAGGTTAAATATATATGAGTCACTTAGATAACTTAAAATGTTATTGTTTGGCTTTTTTTTTAGTATTTTATTTGTTCCTGAGTAAATCAGTTTGTCTGAGATTAAAGTTATAGTTTTTACACAGCTGAATAAACGTCAAGCAGACAGCTGATTATCAGAAGTGTGAGATGCTCCAGAATATACTCCAGTGTCCTGTTATATTCTAGATAGCAAGGAGTTTATTAAACTTCACCGAAACAATCTGCAAATTTCATTAAAATTTAATAAACTACCATCTTGTCTTTATTTTTAGTTAGCACAAACACTTCAAGCTGTAAGCTAATGATAGTTATATAAGAGCAGATGCTGCTGGTGCAATAAGCTGTAGTTTTACGTCTAATGGATGATGATCTGATTAGTCGACTAATCGCAAAAATAATCGGTGACTAGTCGACTATCAAAATAATCGTTTGTGGCAGCCCTACTCACCATGTTCCTTTACACTTGTTGGGAAGGTTTTACTACACTTAAACATAATGAGTTCTTGGAAGACTAGCCTCTTTTTAAGTACATATTTCCTTCCCTCTCGCTTATGAATTAAAATCCAGTAGAGTTCATTTAACGCTGAAATGTCATTAAAACACTGACAGATGCCAAAAGTCAGGGTCTTAAAACTGATCGGGATCTGTGAATCTTTATTATACCTATGAGTAAATCAATACTTACACAATGCGTTGATTTTTCTATTCACGGAAACAAAGTGAAATAGTTGCACAGCTGCAATTTGATAACTGGAAAAACAGATCAAAACACAGGATGTTACAATAAGCCATGTTCCCTTTTTTAATGCCTTCAAGCATGAATGAAAGATGTCGCAGATCAGGAGAGCAATATCTGCAATTCAGTCTTTGGTAACTGAAGCTAATAAAAAGAAGCTTTTTAAAGCAAGTTAATCTGTATTTTGTTCTTTGTACTGTACATAGCCTTGCGTGACCGTGGGTTACCTTATGTACTTGGGACAGAAAGGTCATCAGAGGCCAGATCTGGCTTGAACACGCCAGCTTCTCAATTACACTTGGAAAGGGAACAGCTTATAACAACATATAATGTTTCTTTCTGCATACTGGATCCCATTTTAGCACCATACTAACCATACCAAGACTAAGACACATTACTTTCAATTTCTCCAGGAAATGTGACATTTTCTGAACAGTGATGCTCTGTAGACCAACAGCAAGCTAAGCAAACTTTGAATAATTTGGTCCATGCAAAACAGTTGCCCCATTACAAACTTTGTTCGTATCATATACAAATAGCCTTGACTGTTACTAGCCGTAATTGTAGTAATCAACCTCATTACTGCTCTGTGTCTTCAGAGTGTTTGATATGGGTGTAAACTTCCTGACAGGAAACTAAAAAGAACGTGTTTTTTAAACTACCCCTTTTTCATTAGTAGTATAGTATAGTAGGGCTGCACGGTTTGCATAAAATGAGAATCACGATTTTTTGGCTTAGAATTGAGATCACGATTCTCTCACGATTTTCCTTTCCAGTATAAATATTTATTGCACTTATTAACTGCACATCAACTTCGTAACAGTTGAGACTGAACATAAAAACAATAAATAAACATAAAAACAACAAATGTCTCACGTTTTGTTGTTGCCGTAAAATGTTGTACTGCTTGAAATTCCGTCTCCACCGTTGCTCGACGCTGCGTGTATAGAGCAGGTAGTGCAACAATAGTTGCGGGGCGGCACTGTGTAGCGTTTGTCTAGGGTGTTGATCATTCTCCTAAATCCCTCGTTTTGCACAGTGTTGATGGGAGCCATATCTTTGGTCAGGTGATAAGTGATAGCCTCCGTAATTTCTTTGTGCCTGCGGGAGTTCGAAGTGTATAGGGAAGCGCTGTATAAGGTTCCCGTTATTGATGTTTGGGTGGTTGACCGGGACGGATTTTCTCCTGTCACTTTCTCGTCATCCCTGACGTGCTCTCCGTTGTTTTTTCCCTGCTAATTTTAGCATCACACGGCACAGCTTCTGTATCACGTGGTGTAAGGCTTGTCATTTGTTGAGCAGGAAGAGTGAGCGCTTGATTTCATGCAGATTACGTCCCGGATCAAAATGCGGTTAGGGCTGCCACGATTAGTCGACTATTAAAATCGTCGACGACTAATTTAATAGTCGACGCATCGTTTGAAGCTTTGTAAGATCACAAAGGACGCAGGAATGAGTAGTAGGATTTAAGGGTGTAATAACGGACTGAAACAGAAGATGGCAGCACTGCATGTACAAGGATGCCAGCTGCCGTTAAACCCCGAAGAAGAAGAAGCTGTGTCCCAGAATTCATAGCGCAGCTGTCAACAATGGCGGCAGCTAGTTAGTTTTAACTTTACTCTTATTATTCTTTCTGGGTCACAAAATAAACGTTTAACATATTTTCAGGCGAGAATGTAGCTGTGTAAACCTCAAATATCTGCTCAGTTTATCAAGACACCACATATTTTCAAAGGCTCTCCGACGTTTTCGGAGGCGTCTGTTACCCACTAGCTCGTTAGCTAGGCGGGGGCAAGGCTAACTAGAGCCGTGAGAACACCGGACTCCCGGCAAATCGTTTTCAAACCCACCACTGTCTTTCGCTACTCAGGTTAAACATGATATATAAGTCACTTAGATAACTTAAAATGTTATTGTTTGGCTTTCTTTAGCATTTTATTTGTTCCTGAGTAAATCGGTTTGGCTAAGATTAAAGTTATAGTTTTTGCACAGCTAAATAAACTTCAAGCAGACAGCTGATCATCAGAAGTTTGAGACGCTGGATAATATACTCCGGTGTCCTGTTATATTTTAGAAAGCAAGGAGTTTATTAAACTTCACCGAAACAATCTGCAAATTTCATTAAAAATTAATAAACTACCATCTTGTCTTTATTTTTAGTTAGCACAAACACTTCAAGCTGTAAGCTAATGATAGTTATATAAGACCAGATGCTGCTGGTGCAATAAGCTGTACGCCGTACGTCCAATGGATGATGATCTGATTAGTCGACTAATCGCAAAAATAATCGGTGACTAGTCGACTATCAAAATAATCGTTTGTGGCAGCCCTAAATGCGGTACAATCGTCGTCTTTTTTTTTCTATTTTTATAATCGTTGTCATTTGGAAATGAGATCGCACATAAGTATGAATCGAGATAGCGATTTTCTAACGATTAATCGTGCAGCCCTATAGTATAGTATAATAATAATAACAACAGATTGGATTTATATAGCGCTTTTCAAGGCACCCAAAGCGCTTTACAATGCCACTATTCATTCACTCTCGCATTCACACACTGGTGGAGGCAAGCTACGGTTGTAGCCACAGCTGCCCTGGGGCAGACTGATAGAAGCGAGGCTGCCATATCGGCCCCCAGTAGGCAGTAGGGTAAAGTGTCTTGCCCAAGGACACAACAACCAGGACAGAGAGCCTGGGGATCGAACCGGCGACCTTCCAGTTACAGATGCGCTTCCCATACATGAATCAAAAAAAGCTGCTCGAGGTGAATCTTGCATGCTCTTACCGAAAGATTCCCAGAAAACAAGTACACTGTACCGTGGGATGTTCTGTCAACCAAAAAGGACTACACACAAAAATCAGTTAGAAAAAAGAAAAAGCTACTACATAGTAGTGCACATCAAAGGCCTTGAGTAAAAAATAAAGACCTAAAGCTGCCTGGAGAAGTTACTGTGAGAGCTACCCATCTTATGATGGCTCCAAGTTTGTTTAAGGGTACCTGGAAACCAAAAATCCCTTCAGAAAGAAGAGATTTCTCTTTTTTTCCAGTTTTATCCACTTCAAAAGATTCCTGGACCTGAATTGGAGGACACAAGATTGTTTGTTGGATTGTGTAGAATTATCTGACAATGACATGGATGAAGGTTATGCCAGTGGATCTTATTCCTAAGCAAAACTGGGTTTTTTTTGTTTATTTGTTTTTGTAGGCATTCCAGACGTATTTCTGCAGATATGAATACAGGTGGGCATTGAAACGTTTGGTTTGCACTTCTGTGTACCTCTGCTGCCCTACAGCACAAGTGCAAATGTGCAGTGTGCGAATAAGAGGCTTGCTACAAAAACAAATTCTCACTTCATGTATTGCAAAAACCCAACTACATGTGCATCACCGGTTAGAAACGTTCGTTTTATACGTCACAGACCAAACCAGCATCAGATATCATGTCACCCAGACAGAAAGAAGTGAGATGTGAAGTTTACGGACTGCTGTTAATGTGAAACAGGCTTCACCAGTGGGAACGGAATAATGCTACCTTTTCCCCTGAGGTCCTACTGAGCTGTGCTGAAGCCCAGTTAGGTGTTTGTGTGCGCCAGTAAAGCAGGACAGGTCCTGAAGGAACCATCAATGAGGCCATTCATCCCCACTAACAACGCTTCTCTCAGAGTGTAGAGGGGATGGGGTTACCTGAAATCCAACAGACTGAGAATAAATAAGTGGGTACAGCAAGTGAAAGGTTACAAAAGTCTGACAATAAATCAAACTGAGGCTGGATTTATACAATGTGCCCTTGTACTGAGATTAATGACCAACCTTTAGAGGGTTCGACTGCAGGACAAACACTATCAGCACTGAGATTAAAAATACCAGGCCTACTTAATTTCCCAAATGAAAGACAAGATACTGCAGCCACTCACTGAAAACTGGTGACAGGAAGCAAGGGAAGGAAGAGAGAGAAGAGGGTTAACCAGGGAGGAGTGAGTGTGCAATTTTACAGCATCATGATGACTCAGGACTTCCTTAACCCCATGACTGAACATAAGACAACGTAAGTTTTGAACTCTCACTTTCGATTGGATTTTAATATCTTGGAACAGCAGAAAAATTACTTTAGATGACACAAGATGATCTTTTCAGTTAAGACTTGTTTTTATATAAACCAACTGAACCCATTTTTCTGATCATTACACCAAACAATATTACTAGTCAAAATAACTGCAGTGTGATGTTTACCAGCTTGCAGTGATTAGCACTTAAACCCCACTGCTGTTAATGTGGCCCCATTGTGCATTTCAGAAACTCACGTACACATAAATCCTTATACTCTTGCATACAAAGCCTGTGCATGTACACACGCACGTAGGCCTGATCGAGGACAATCAGCTGCCACACGCAAATGTTCTAGCCTGGAGTCCAGCGATGCTCACGTAAAGCTCGTGCAGGTGTAAATGCACGTACTCAAACCATGACCAGTGTCAAATACTACTATAGCATTCAGATACTCGCATTACAGGATTCCTCTTTGTTGTGGAGTATCTGCTTAACTGACCCGTTTATTGGAGAAAATAAAATATGGATTTTTTCTAAGGCCAAGTTTTAAATATTTAAACAGGACTTTTTATTTATTCAAACAAGCTGAAAGGCCAAAATTACAGATTTGGATTATTAGATGGAGGGAAAATGTTTTCCCTCCCATCTGATCACTTAATCGCTTATCATTAATTGGGGTGAATTAATAATTCATCCATTTGGATAAGGGAATTACGGGTGTGGCTGCTGTGACTGACAGGTTACCTGACACACCTGACCTGCAGTCACTAAACTGGACCTTTCCACTGCATTTATGTAGTCACTGTGACACCTTTTTAAAATATTATCCCACTTGCTTTACATAAGTCATTTGCACGCATGAACTATGTCCATGTCAGGAGAATCACTTGAGGACATTGTCAAACTTGTGGTTTCTAACATGTGGAGAACTTGTCACGTGCAGGCAGGCAGACTTGCCTTTCACCACATGAAAACAGTTTGTCCCCTCCATCATGTGGTGCTGCTTGGGTTAAGGGAACAGGAAGACGATCCGGTGTGAATTCCCTATACAATTACCTGCTCAACTTTCATATGGACTAATTACACAGACTCTGTATCTCATTGTACAACTGTATAGTGACAATAAAGGCATTCTATTCTATTCTATGGGGGAGATGACATGGTCAAGACTATTTAAAGTCCAACCTGACAAATTAAGAGATTTCTGTTCTCACGTCCTGCTGCTCTGGTTAATGTCTATAAGGTTGAGAGCTGTGGTGCCAGTGTAAAATAGCTCAAAGCTATAAATGAGAGTACCACACTACATTTACTATCTATTGCTCCAAAAGATCCGCCTAAACCAACCCAGGTTGATTCAGGTGATAGATACTGGGTGTCTTCTCCAACCAAAACAATGCAGTCTGTAACCAACGACTTCTGGTATTAACACACTGGATACCTGCCAACAATCACAAAGACAAAGATGCACTTGAGTGTTGCAGTTTTTGAAATTTGGCTGTCATATCCTCAGAATTGATCAGTCCTAACAATAAAGATTACCTGCAACAAAGATTTAATAATGAAGTACTGCTGACTACGTGCTCACCTTACCGGCAATACCTGAGTGCTAGAACAGGTCTGTAACACAAAAACCACACTGGGAAGACCTGGAAATCTTCCAATAAATGCTATGTGTGTTTTTAAACAGGAATACAACCAAGAAAGAAAGTGAACAAGTGAACTTGTTTTAATAAGGTGTTCAGTGGGAAGATATATTTGAGCTCCGGGTCCACAAAGTCAAATTTAGTATCATTTTTGGCCCCCCACAGATAAGAGAACTCACAGCTGGAGCAAAGTGTTAGTTTAATATTTAGTGCAAATGATTAACTTTGGGCTTATGAAATGTCCGGTTAAAGCTGTGGGCTTGCGTACATAGTTGAAGAGGGGAATCTGTGACACCCATGGTGCATTTTGGCAACGAACTTTTAACCACATTAATTTGATTTCAAATGTACCTACTGGGCTCATTTCCAGTTGCACAAGGAGAACAGTATATCACTATTATTAAGTCTAATCAGCAAACAGGTTTAAGCAGGACCTGTTCTGCTGGTTTCAAGCTCCATATTTTATTCTTGTGCCTCTATTAAAAATAACTGCACAATTCAAAGTAATCCTTATTTATCTTAAACTGTGCCTTGGTGCAGCCACTCAGTCTGAAACTAGCCATTTTAGCTTGTAGGCTTTGTATAAATGGTAATATGGTTAGTGAACTCCTGTTGTGAAACCTCAAGCCGAGGCCCTTCACAATGGGATGTTAACACCTTGGTGTTTTGAAACTGGAAGTAACAAAAGTGCACAATTGTAGAGTAACAACTTTGCTAGCCCCGCCCTAAAGCGTACCCATGTTCTTGATTTCCATTGAAATAGGGACTGTTGTTTACAAAATAAACCTGGAATGTACATCCATTTACAGACCTTCTTAAGGCCACTCTCCCTGTCAGCTGAAACAAAACATACGAACAGCAGGTAGGTACCTGGTAAATGTGCTTAAAAATAAAATAAAATAAAATTAAAAAATTAAAAATAAAAAAGCTGAAAAGTCTATGTAGTATCTACACTTTCTCCTCCAATGGTGGATATATTTCTGTGAGAAATTTTAATCTAGTACTGTGACAATTATTCACAGTAAATAATCATTCTGACTAGTGTGGATAGTACTTACAGGAAGTTTAAATGTTAAATATGAGCAGACACTCAGATTTCAACTTTAAGACATCTTCCTTTCAAAATATAGAAGGGACTTAAAAAAACCAAAAAAAAAAAAAAACTGTTTCAATAACTTCTGTCAGCTACAAATTGTGTTTTCCTGAAACCCAGGGGGAGATGTTCAGCTGTTTAACTGTCAGTCCACTAGGGAGGCCAGAGTTCAGAGGACAGCCACCAGCACTCAGTAGCTACAAAGAAACATAAATCCAGTGCAGTGTTTATCCTTGTAGGGGTCACCTTGTCACCGCAAGTGGAAAATGACACAGCAATCACTCATTTTATGCACCACAGCTTGAGAACATGCCCTGGTTACACACCTATTAATAAACAGTTCTGGCTGTTTGGGGACAATAAGGGTTGCATGGGATCCCTTTGCGTGTGGCTGTCATGCGATCTTTCCATTCACCCGTGACCCTGAGAGGGTCAGCATGTGAAACTCATTGAGTGAGATAACACGTTCGCCTGCAGTCAGATGCAACATACTGGAAATCACACCTAAGATGCAATTTCTATGTTGCCATTAGACCTTTTTAAACAACAGGGATGATTTGATTCTTTTTCTCCCCTCTGCTCACATATTTTCAAGCTGTTGCATCATTGCTTTCTGTGTAATCTGAGAACTGGACTGAGCTTTTTGAAATGCAGAAACAAACTAACACGACACCAAAAACAGAGACTTTATCATATTTGGATGCTTGGAAACAGTGTTATCAGCCAGTAATATCAAATCTAGTAACTAATAATCCAATTCTTATTACACTGGGCCAGATGAAGCCATTGACCACAAAAGCTCGACGTAGCTTTCGGTTGAAAATGTGAAGAAAATAGGGCAATTTCTCAAACCTGACTTCTGTTTAATTGCTAGCATGGAGCAACACTTGTGACTGCTAAAAGACTATTGTTATACATAAGAACTTTTATGAGCCCTTTTAATCTGACTTCTGAACTCTTTACTGGTCATTTTATGGACTCAGTCGCAAGTTTCAGGTCATACAGAATAAAACATTAAGACATTAAGAGTTAGAAACTAGGATTATCCAGAGTATGTTCACTGGTTTAGATTTGTCCATCACTGGCTGTTAGCCAACAAATGTACTGTTCCCAGACAGACTCTCTTGCTCATCACATCCAGTTTCAAAACACTAAGATGTGGATGGCGGAAAAAAAAGCAAAAAAAAAAAAAAAAAAAAAAAAGCTTGGGTCCATGCTATATAACATGACTTCAGAAACCATTTCTGTGATGGCACATCATCTGTATCCAGGCTTTACACCACCTACGAGCACTACACAGAAAATTTAAGAGTAGTTTTCCATGGGGAAACGACCACAGTGGTCAGGATATGCAGGCTGAATCTCACTTCTGAATTTCTTGCAGCGGTGACTTTTAATAGTCACTGACATGGGTGGGACGATGGTGCTGACATTTTCGAATAAGAGGCAGTGGAAGAAGTTTCAGCCTTGGCACTGGCATGGCGTCTCTGGAAATTGTGGCATCTCCCCCCCAAACAGACAACAGTCAAGAGATTTTGTTCACTTTCTGAACTCTTCACTCACTTTCCAAAGTAATAAAATACATTTTGCTTATCAAATGACTGGCATGATAACAAAAACTCATTTCCTTAAAACAATACAGACTAATCATGCCTAGTCAAGCTTTCAAGAGCTCCATTTTAAGACAGGAAAAACACTTTGTGGGGACGTGCCAACCGAATTAAGTGAACTGGACCTGTGGGTGGATGGGGGCACGCTAGGGACCCAAAGGTCCCTGGGGGAAGGGGTGAAATCACTAGAAGAGTGAAACGTCCGTGGAAAACCACAATAGGAAACGAGGGAGAGGACTCTCAGTCAACACAATGAGATGGAAAATGACAAAATTGACATCACACTGACTTTCTGTATGACTGTTCTGGTAAAGTCACAGAAACTACTAAAATTCCTTTTTTATGCGGCTTCGACAAACCTCTCCAGCAGATGAGATGTGAGGCCCTTCACGTGTTTGTGCCACAAAACTTTTTTTTTTTTTTAAACATCCACATTGCCTTCACATGTGGATGTAAAAATAGCGGCAAGTCAGCATCACGCCACGGTAAATGAAACCACGTCGCTTCAGAGCGTCCTATAAGGCCACTTAGCTTCAATCATGTGCGCCTTGTCGTAGTAAACGGACTAAACAACGACAGCGGAACTAGGTGGGATGAAAGTGGCTCACACATGAGGCGGCTAACCGAGAAGCAGAGCAAGCTAATTTAATGCAACTTTAGCCGTTGAGCCCAAATTGTGATTTAAAACTATAAAAAGCGGATCTTTTGCCTCAACACGCCACGTTGGGATTCTCGGTCCCGCTCACTCACCGCGGAAGGTTCTTCGGCTGCGTCCGCTGGAAGCTCGGTTGAGCTCGAGTGGCCCCCGGTGTCCCTTTTGTTGTGGAGTACAGCGACACGTTGCTACGGTACCACCTCCGGGTACCACAGACCTCAGACTGAGAGGAGTTACGGGATGGTGATGGCGTTATAACCGTAGCGCATGCGCATGTGAAAGAATCTCATAGTCGCAGTAAGGGGAAGCTGAAAACGTGCACGTGCGACTATGAGGCGGGGCCTAGCGGGAACCATATGTGACTTCAACGGAGAACGGACGTTGCTTTGTAAAGATGAAGTCTAACACGTCACACTACGTGCTTTATGCGCCTAATTTTACAGAAGAAATGAATGGAAACCAAATGGAGTCACTCTACTGAGCCTCTATTTACTTACAGTTTTATTTGGTTTAGGTTTGAAATATTGAGAGATGCTTGAGATCTTTGTCTCGAGTAGCAGCCTAAATACTTTTTATATCCATCACCTCATATCCTAAAACCATATTGATTAGCAGAAACACTGCAATATCCAGCAGGCTGTCTCTAACAGTACAATTTATATTACTCAGACATGCCAGTATCTACCTATGCTTCAACCCCAAGTCAAAATTAAATCTAGCTTAAATTCAATAGAGCATGAATGTCAAACTGACTTTACGTAATGGGCCACACTTTGATCTTAACTGGACTGGACTGGTGAAACTTGTCGTTTGTGTCAGTGTAAAGAAGTGTAACTGCGCATTTAACCCTCATAATTAGAAAAAGTGGTGCAATTAAATGATAAAAAGTAAAATTACTGAAAAGCTTCTAGCAGCTCATTGCCCAGACTGTCCTGTAATCATACAGCAGAATTCACAGAAAATGTGTTTAATTTACTGTTTACATTGTAAATAAATAAATACATTTCTGTTCTAGACAGTAAAAAACTGAAAAAAACTGAGACTTTTCTCCAGTTTAATTGTTTTTCTGTTACTTCATTGCTTTAGTGTAGTGTGAATGTCTGTGGTGAAAGTCTATCAGTAGGACAAGCTGTAAAATTTATGAAAATCCAGTTAAAAGCCCTAAATGTAAGTACTCCTCATTTATCGAGAAGGGCTGGATTGGAGTCTTTGCTAGGCTGGTTCTTGTACTTATTTTTGCAATAGAGAGTCTTTAGGGACTTTAATCCAGTAAAATACAGTAAATTATCATTTTTCAGGAAACATAAACCAAAGACAAAGGAAGAGAGGAAAGGGGGAAGACATGTTAGGAGGTCTGAGAGAGAAGGGAAAAGAAAGGACCACAAAGATTAGTGGATGTATTAATGGAGGACATACAAAGGGTTGGTGTGACAGAAGAGGATGCTAGTAATAGGATGAGATGGAGGCAGATGAGCAGCTACTGTGAATCTTAAAGCAAGAAGCCAAAAAAAGAAGATATGTAATGAGACTCTTTGGTATGTTCTGTAGTGGTCTCAAATAACTGAGTTTAGATTTCACTCAAAGTCCTTCTAGAAGCCAATCCAATCTGATTGTAAAAATTCAAGGAGCGTTTGCTGACTCTTTGCTCATACATGACTGTATTTACTTAATAGATGCTATTAATCTTAGGCTCTCTTCCACAGTGTGTTTTTGTCCTGTCTTCCTCCCCTCACTCCAACTGGTCTCGGCAGATGTCTGTGCCGAAGGTTTCTTCTTATTAAAAGGGAGTTTTTCCTTCTTACTGTTGCCAAAGCGGTTGCTCATAGAGGGTCATATGTGTTTTTGGGTTTTCTCTGTGTTATTCTATTCTATTCTATTCTATTCTATTCTATTCTATTCTATTCTATTCTATTCTATTCTATTCCACAGCATGTGTTTATCAGCAAGTCAGTAGCATGAAGCATGTATGAATGAACAGGTGGCACCAAAGAGCATGCTGTTCACTCCAGGCTCAGGTAGCTCGCACGGCCTCTGATCAGGTCAAAACAGGCCACAATACAACAGAGGCACGTAGGACACCCTGAATTACTGATCTGAAATACATACTCAGCACTTAGTGTTAAAAGCTTGCCATATATGCTTCAGCTGCTACACACACAGATGCACACACAGTCATTAGCTGTTTATCATTAATATATATTTGAACATTTTTATGATTTAGAATAAAATAAATGAGAGGTAAAGCCACAGGTAAAAATGACAGAATTACATAATATTATAATGCATGTATTGCATTACCTTATTATATTACAGATGCTGAAATAAAATATCTATTTCTCTTTGCTGAAAAAAAGAAGAGTTTGCGTAAACCTGTTGGTATGAGCCGTCTCTCTAGAACCAAATAGTAGAGGCGCATTTTAGCGTTTCAGGAGGTACTAACAAATATACAGTATATACATATTCATAGTACTTCTCTGTGTTTGGATAAAATGTCATTATATACAATGACACACATGCAGCCTCAAAAAATGCTGACTGAGCACTCCTCTGGCACTGACCGCTTCTTGGAAAATTTCATATTTCAAAAGACGTGTGTGTGTGTGTGTGTGTGTGTGTGTGTGTGTGTGTGTGTGTGTGTGTGTGTGTGTGTGTGTGTGTGTGTGTGTGTGTGCGCGCGCGTGCGCGTGCGTGTGTTTCATTTGACATTTTATTCTAATGCATTATACAATATCATATTTTTACTGCGCACACACAATTAAAATATCATGTGTTGCAATCATGCTCCCTCCCATTCTTCTCCACTCAGACGATTGTTGCCCAAACTGAGAACCCCTGAAATGACCTGAGGACATGACGGGTGTGTTGTTCAAAGACACAGCGCTTAGTAATCAAATCAGATTTGAAGGTATTACAGCTGCAGTAAGATAAGCAGGAGGCAAACTCCTTTGCAATATGTACTCTGTTCCTTTTCTGTATTATTACTGATAGATATTAATGTAATCACAAGAAGATCAAAGGCACAAAGGATGTAATGTTTGATAGTGATACGCTCAGTACTGCAATCCAGGAATTTCTAAATAGGAAGTTTCTGTCGCATATCTTTAAGTGCTCATTTATTTATCGAACCTGTACCTTTCCTCTGCAGCTCCTGCTTTACATTCCCACAGTGAAGCTAATGTACAGTTCATCGGATTAACATTCCTTCCTCATCCTCCACTGAAAAAAGAGATCACATGCCCACTGACCCTGCAACAGTGAATGCAACTGTATGTACCCCTACTACACTCTGTTCTCCAGCGCTCTCATGAAAGCACTGCGCTGGGGAAGAGATGAGATTGTCACTCATGTACAATGGGCATTTGTTTAGTTACCGCGGCCATCACCATCCTCTGTCAAATGCTTCCAGCTGACTGCATGTGAGGATGCTTTTGGCACCGTAATATGACAGCCCTTAATTGGAATATTCATCATATTCATTCAGCTTCTGCTAATGAGGAAGAGAAAGAGTCCGACTGTGGCAAAGCTGAGTTTGGAAGCGTGAGAGATGGAGAAGAGGAAGGAGTTTAAAGTAAAGTATTTATCAGGTCCAGTCCAGTACAATGAATATGGCTATGACTGCTTGCCTAGCTGCCTGTGATCCAAATCCTTAATCCGAAGCTTAAGTCATAAACGTGGAGGCAGTCGTATAGGTGAACAAACCAGTGAGGAGGAGCCTGGTCCAGCAAAGGATCACACAAGGTTAGAACTAAACTAAAAACAAGGAACACAAATGAACTGAGAGAAAAAAATCATGAACTAAGAAAATACACAATGAAAACGTTAAATAAAAGAAAAAAGAAAAATACACTGCAAGCAAATAAACATAAATATGTACTTGGGGAAAGACTTGTGTTAAATAACAAGCTCATACTGCAAGTGGGAGGTGGACTGATTGGCTGATTGAACCCACTTATGATACAAAAAAAGGAAAAGAAAAAAAGGCATTGGCAATAACGAATAGCTACAAAAGCTTACAAAAATAATCATCCTTCCAAAAAAAAAAAATCCAATTCAGGGTCACCAGCAGGGCGTTGGAACCAGCTGACACGTGAGAAGCAAGGTACATGTAAACTACACGTCCTGGCACAGTGGGAGGATACCAGAATATCTCCAGGCATGGATAGAACATGTAAATGCCACACAAATGCCTTCTTGCTGTGAGGCACCAGTGTTAACCACTCCACCACTGTGTCAGTCCAAAGGAAACAACTTCAGCAATGAACACAACACAAATGCCCAAATACTAAAAGATCTTACTAAGGTCATGTCTATCCACTCATTCGTCGTCTAAAAAGCCCAATACTCTGATGTTTTTCAATCCCTAAAATCAAGAATCAGTTTTAGATTGAAAACTCCGGGAGCGTTTTTAGTTTGGACAGATAGAAACGTCTGCAAATTATGACACAGGCTCAGACTGAGAACTGCAGAATGACTCCTGTCCAAACTCATAAACAAATGTTTTTGGGTTACATACCTCCAGCATCTCCCCATTAAGAGCAAGGTGTCCTTTGGTGCCAGTTTTCCGACTGATGGCCACAACCAGCAGAGAGGTAAGAGGCTTACAAAAACCACATTAGAAGTTTAGAGGACAGATTTCTCTAAACTTCAGTTTCAAGTTTGCCAAACTGGTTTGCATCCCATGGGATCTTTGTGTTTCTGAACTTTGGCTGTTTTTGGTAACTCGATGTTTAGGTTTAGGTAAAGATTGTGGTAAAATGGGTTACTACACAATAGCCCCGAACTTGCAGCCTGAATCAACATGGTATCACAAAACAGTGATTTTCTAATAAGCAGGACACTGTATCTGTAGCTACAGGATAAACACCAGATTTCTAATGAGGTGAAAAAGCTGGTGATGTGCATTCATTCACTACCCTGCTAATTTCTAGTTTCTGTTTCTTTGCAGCAGCTTAGTTAAATACCATTTACTTCTTATTCATTCCATCAGCACTCATGGAGTGGTTATGATGGTAATTCAAATTGTTGTGGAAATCTTTCTTGGTAAAGGAATATCTGAAATAAGAACCTGTAATGTACCATGTTGAATCAGGGGTTAACTAAACAACAGGAAAGCGGCAAAGCTTGTGACAAAAGTCCACAATAACAGTTTAAATTAACTGTGTGGGGTCACAGAGATAAAGAGCCCCATAGCTAACAAGGTGACAAAGGGGGGCAGACGAGAGTCCAAACAGTCCAAAATCCACAGGGATTTGATAAAAAGCAGTAGGACACGGGCAGTAGGTCAGCCAAAAAAGATTCAAAGTATCAGCAGGAAACTGTTGGTACAAAAAGGATCACGGCTGTTTACTAGGTGAGTAATAATGTTCTGTTCCAGAAGTCAGAATTTCCCAGTCAAAATTTTCAACTTCCTTAAGTTCAACTTCTGCTCTGTAAAGTGAAGTCAGCTCCACCAACCCTAACTTTGCAATCCAAGATGGAGGTGGCAGATGTTTGACCAGGTTCTATCCATGAACGTGCTGCAGCAATGTTTCAAAGAGCAGAAAAACAAGCATCGTGCTGTATTTCTGGCAATGCATGAATTGGTCTAGCTTGTCAAGGAGAGAAACATAACCTGTTTTTCCTTTCTTTTCCAACTTTACCACTGAAATGTGCCCAAGTGTTGTCACCTCCAGCTCTGATGTCATGTGAGGTAAATGTAATTGATGTGACAAAGTTGTTGGTGGGAAACAGCAACAAAGGCAGGAAGAACAACCAAAAATAAAGCGACTCATTTAAAATGTAAGAGAAGAGGAAATAATTATTTGGAGACAGTCTGGGTCTGTCCCACCGCTAACATAGACTCGACTGATTCATCATTCCCGAACTCTTGACTGTTTTCTGGAACAAAGCAAAGGCCTTCATCCTTGTGCAAGCATGGATAATGAAGGACAGGTACTGCAGGACATCTAAGGCTAAAATGTGCAGGAGTTAAACAACCGATTGCACAGGAGTGGTAAGCAGTGACAAAGCCTTCTGAATGTGTGCTAAACTGCTCATCTGAAGAACTCATTCGTACAGATGCAGCCAAACACAATAGCCAGTTCAAGGAAGACACATGCTACTGTGTAAACACTAACCGAGATGAGGGGGAAGAGAGTAAAACAAAGACATGGGGGCAGGCAGTAAAAACAAAAACCGTAACAGTGAGGGGGATGGTATCTGTGAAAAAAAAAATAGACTGAAGGAGAAATAGTTTTTGTCCTTTGAACAGTTCAGTTTCGGATGTTAGGAATTCATGCTGCAATAACAGTTTGTGCGCACGAGGATTTCCTTCTGTTTACATAAGTATTTCTGCTCATGTGAGCCAACAATTTCTTCATAATTCATCATTCTCCAGCAGACAAACCTTGAATCTGTGAAAGCGGTCAAAGTACAGAGCTCACTACTTCTGTTAAAGTAAGCCGCTGATAAAATTCTTCTGTTGAGCATGTCTTTATCTGTGCCCAGATCTTCGTCTGAGTTCTGATGTCTTCATACTTTTATTGTATCCATTATCTAATTTACAACCTTTACAGGTACAGTGTAATTATTTACTTAGGTGAGATCATTTTTTGTCTCATGCTTTTGCATCAAATCACAATAACAGTGGGTTCAAGGGGGTAAATCCCCTGCCATAATACAGAGGAACCCCCAACAATCAGAGAACCCCCTATGAGCAAAAATTCCCTTTTAATGGGAAGAAACTTCCAGCAGAATCAAGCTCAGCTAGTCAGCTATCCTCTGTGACTGGTTGGGGGTGAGGGGAAGAAACACTATGCATCATGGGAACCCTCCAGCAACTTATGCCTCTTGCACCGTCACTCATGTGTGAATTATGTTTCTGCTGGAAATCTACTTTATAAGAAATGTAACTACAAGTTAGGTTGACCCACTGCACAATGAGAAAATGAGTTTCTGGTTATGATGTAAGTTAGGATTAAGATGTCCCGCAGTAATCTAAATCAAGCTTCAGAGAGGATTCACGGTCGCCTGATCCAGCCTTAGCTATATGCTTTATCAAAAAGTGAAGTTTTGAACATGCTCTTAAAAGCAGAGAGGGTGTCTGTCACCTGAACCCAAACTTGGAGTTTATTCCATAACAGAGGGGCCTGAAAGGGGCCTGAAAGCTACCGATAGTGAAGTACTCTATTCAGGTGATATGGTACTGTAACATCTTTAAGATAAGATGGGGCCTGATTATTCAGGACGTTGTTGTCATGGTCCTGGGTCGTGTGACCCAGTGTGTTATGCTTAACCTATTTTGATGTTTATTGTTTGCTTAGGTTCTTTAAGGTAGTCCAGCCCTTTTTGTAATTATGTCACCCTTGCATTACGTCTCCCTTGCCCTTCGTGTGTTTATGTCTGTGTGTCTTGTACTGTCAAGTTCATGCTGTCAGTTATGTCACCTCCCCCTGTACTACGTCTCCCCGGTTCATGTCTCATGTTTCCTGTTTTACTTTGAAGGCCTGCATTCACTGTCTGTGTATTCAGCTCACTCCTCCTGTCCTGTCGTTAAGTTCATGTGTGTCAGCTGCGTTCCCATGTGTGGCCACTTCCCCTGATCATCCCTCATGTGTATTTAGTCTCTGTGTTTCTTACAGTCTGTGTCGCGTCGTCTGTGTTATCTCCCCTACCCCTTGTCATAGTTTCCCAGCCTTAACTAGTCCTAGTTTGTACTTTGTTTAGCCATAGTTTTCCCAGTCTATGTTCAGGTTTTCCCTCAGTTGCTTTGCTGCCTTGTTCCTTAAGTTTTCGGCCCTAAATAAAGGCTCGCCTTCTGTTAAGTCCGGTTTTTGTGTCCTCACCTCTGTTTGCTCTTGGGTCCTCCACTCACTCCACACGGTCTGCCCCGGTGGCCCGTGACAGTTGTAAAATTCTGGATATAAGAGGAGAGTTCGCCAGTTTGCGAAAAATACACACTTTCTCTTAGTCCCTGTCAGTGATGTTGCTGCAGCATTTAGGATCAACTGAAGGCTTTTCAAGGAGTTTTTAGGACAGCTTGAATTCTTCTAGTCCAGCCTAGAAGTAATAAATGAATGAACTAGTTTTTCAGCATCACTCTGAGGCAGGATGTTTCTAAGTTAGAGATATTGCACAAATGCAAGAAAGCAGTCCTACATATGTGTTTAATATGCAAAACTCCAACATTCCAACATTCGTGTTACTGGAGAACAAGGTGATGCCAGCCATCTGGTTAGATATCCTGTTTTATGGATCCTAACATTTGTGAGTATGGCACATTTAACCCGAGCAGCACAACCTGTTGTCAAGGGCAACAAGACAGCATATAAAAGGTATTAAAACAAACAAACAAAAGTTACATTTCACTTCAAGCTACGGTATAAGCTAAATCTGCCACCATGTTTTCACTCACAGCTCGTCACATACTGACACGTGGTCAGGAGCCCCATTTTAAGACAAAGTGTAGCCACTTAAGCATCAGCTTTCCCCCACTTATTTGTTAATCCACCCCTTCTGTTGCTGGTTGTTTAGATCAGCCATTAAATTAGGTGTTGAATGCTGAGAGTTGTTGATGGGATAGGAGGTGAGGAGCTGAGAGTGAGAATGGGTTGGATCTGTGTGACATTTGGACAGACATCACCTTGAAACTTTAAACCGACCTCAAAACGTGGACATCTTAGCCTGAGCATACACAAAATGTGATCGATCGGGTGTTTATGCTTGATTTGATTTCATCATTTCTCTTACAAACAGTACACCAAGTGCGTCATTGTCAATAAAAACTATGTGTTCTGTTCTGTTTGTGTCTGTGTCTCAAATCAAGCATGCGTTGAACCAACAAGTAGTGACGTTTCTGTGTTTTTAGATTATTTAACCCCTTCCGCCCCGGAGGCCTCTGTCCTGGGTTCAGGCTATGTGCCATGACGACAGACTTAAATGGATAAATCATGTTGTGTTTCACTTATGTTTCATTAAAGATCTTGCAGGTGCAGTAACATCAACGTCCATTCACTCAGAGTTGTAAAGAGGATAGATGTAAAACTGTCAATATCTGCTTTTCAGATTCTACCCTGGACTGGTGAACAGGATTACACGTCTCTGCTCCAGATGTGAGAAAGTTTCTTTGGTGGGAACGTCAAAACAATAGCCTTGGACTTTAAGAGTTAAACTGGAGTTTGGGTCTGTCATCTCACCCACGCTAGTGCTGGACTCCCTCACCTTTGTCCCATAGATAGTGTTAATTTTTAAAGACCCTCTTACCTTTGTCCCATTAACCTTCATCCCACTTTTGCCTCCCACAGTTTTATCTTCTTTTTTTTGGCTATAGGGAAAAAAAACCCTGTGATGGATTGGTGACCTGTTCAGGGTGCACTTCACCTCTCACCCAGTGGGATGGGCTCCAGCTCTGTTTAACAATTATTGGTAAGGGCACAGGCAGAGCAGCTGATTTTACAAAGAAATAAAAAACTATACTGAAGGAGAATATGAAGATGTTAGGTGAACAATACAGAGTAAAAAGCGACACTGGAAGCAACACAGCTGCACAGGTGAAACTAATGAACATGAGAAAACCATCAGGAAATCACAGTAGTGAGAAGACAAAGGCAGAAACTCAAAAAAAGGAAGATGGACAAAGAGAAGCAAAACCCAAAATAAAACTGTCAGAATTAATACTTCATTTGGACACATTGCAAAAGAAGATATACAGTAAAACAAGAGATTCTGCTGAGGCAGGTAAACCAAAGCTAAACTCTTTAATCAATAACTGGAGATTAGAGTGTCATTGTGCAAATGTTGGGTCATCTGCAGAGATTTCTGGGGAAGACTTCAAGGAGTGGATATCTGCATCCAATAGCAACTACAATGTTTGTTTTATCTTTACCATGATTTAAATCTTAAATTCCAAGGACATTTATTAGAAAACATCATTTTAAGATTTCATTCTAGCTAGCTTGCAGGCTATGAAGTTCACAAGAGAAACAGAGTGTGGAAAAAAACACAACTAAAGAAAACAGTGGATGTGATCCTGTCTGCTTTTATCACAGAAGTTTAGTTGATTATCTGGCGAGGACTGAATGGCCAGGCGTGGTGTGGTGCAGATGGTGTACTAAATGATGACCCAGAGGTTTGCAAGTGTGCTGAAACTGGAGAGGGTCATGTCTTTGGGGATCTACACACAAACAAAGGCAAGTAAACACAGAGAGGGAGCTGGGTAAAAAGACTCACAAAGCACAGCTGGGCCACAGTGTAGGCATGCATGAGGCAGATAAGGAAACAATAAGAAGCGTCTTTATAAATACCTTAAAAGCTGCTGTTATCAGTATGGATCCCCAATAAACCTTAGCCCTGTGTACTCATAATGCCTCCAATATTAAGCGTAACTCCTTGTGATAGAATTCTAAAGCGTTCCCAGAAATATGATGTTTTCTAGGAATTTCCCCATAATGTTACGACTAGATCTTGGCAAAGATGTTATTTACGAAAGTCCTTTAGCCTTAAAAGATATCCTAAGGAAAAAAACAATGTTGGGAGCACAGAGGACTTTTATGAGGTACTGAAACTCACCAGTATGATGCTCTGCCACATTTTCTCTCCAAATGAGGAAATAGAAAATACATATTCTGCATAATTCAGTTAATTCTTCTTGTTTAATGAGACAATGAAAGTGCATCACCATGAAAAAAGTCTGTCAGTTGCCTTTATATAGCACAGTGAGTCTGTTTAACTATTTTCTTCTAAAGTCTGTGGCTGATAAACTCGTGTAAAGTGGACTTACTGACCTATTATTTGATCGTGTGGTTTAGAGGCGGCCGATTGATACAAATATTGAACAGCATTGGTATTCGTATCGGACCAATACTAGTGCGATATGATAGATACTTTATTTCTATCCTCTAACTTCAGTGCACAGCCCGCTGAATTGTATTGAATAAATTACTATTTTTAGAAATGAGAAAATAAAACGGTTAAGGTTCAAAATTTTGCTTTGGTGACTATTACTACCATCTTTTTATCCAAATTAATTGTGCACAGGAAACCGTCTGGTAATAATCATTTAAAGACATTTAACGATATGGAGCAATTTGATATAATTTTCTAGAAGCCTCAAATTGCGGAAGCTTTTACCAAACCACAAAGAACAACTAACAAAGGCAAAACGAAAATTAGGAGGAAATGGTAAATATTTAAAAACAGAGTAGGGTTGTGAAGTTGGAGAGTCTCTGTGCGCTCTGCTGGACCTCAGCCCTGAAATCAAAGGCTGTTTGACAAACTAGCAAAATGACATTTCTCCGGAATGGCGCTGCATCCATCCTTGGATGAGGCGCTCAGAGATTTACTTCCATAACGTGTTTAATCTTAATCAGGACGACCGTCGCTTTTCTGTTCAAGGTCACTGCTAAGCTCCTTTTTACAGCGCCCCCTGCTGTTTGGATGCCAGTGTCAACAATTCATTTACATCAGCTGTATTTACGTCACGGATAGCGCGCGCGCGCACACACACACACACACACACACACACACACACACACACACACACACACACACACACACACACACACACACACACAGCCAAATGTCAAGCAGCAGGTCCAAATGTAACTTTCTTATTCGCTTCAGAAATGTTTTCACCAAAATGACGTTTTTGTGTTTCTTTTTATTACTTTGAGTGAAATCCTGCTGAACAGAGCTTCATCCACAGATGATATTCCTTCATGTTTTGTTTTGTTTAATTTGTGTGCCTCATTATTGTTATTATTATTATTGCCTGCATGCTATAACACTACCCTATACGTGTAAGAATGGTACATTTGACGCTCTCACATCCGCGTCCTTCCACATTCCCAAACATTTTTCCTCTTGTCTATTTGCAGCTATATCCCAGCTGCAACTAGAACATAGCTTTGTCTGTTAGATTCGCTGCTCAGAGAACCTCAGTTATTTTAAATTAGAGACAAGATTCAAGAGATGAAGAAGAGATTTGAGAACATGAGGACTTTTGTCCTTACTGGACCATGCAGACAGGAAGAGATGATGTGGAGCAAACTCAGACTGAGGCTACTGCAATCTTCAGTATGCGGCCTAACAACAGCAGTTCAGAGGCTACAGTGAATTTGAAGGCGAGGATAAGACTTGCCATTAGTCAGCTTCAAAGACACATCAGCAGCCAGCAATGGGACAAATATGGATGTCAACAAATGGTGAAACTGAACAGTCATCTGGAAAATCCCTGGAGATGTTCCTGGATCTAAATTCTACCTTAAATCCAGTCAGAAGAAGAAAAGAAAGAGATGAACTATACACTAAGGATGAAGAAGTAAGGATCAGTAGTGATCAGAAACTTAGATTCCTTGTTTTAGTGTTTTTATGACTTTTTTTCTTCTTTTTTTCTTATTTTATGAGAAAAAAAATGAAACAAAAAATGCTTTTGTTCATAAATAGGCTGTAATACCAGTAAATGTCAAATATGAACCATATATGGCGTCAGTAGTTCTTGGAATTGGGATAAACATCTGCTAAAGATTTCTAAATACATTTTTTGGCTTCATTGATTAAAAAAAACAAAAAACACCAGACACTCGACACTGGCTGACACCCAAATATGAACACCACATGGGTGTTACACATTCACATGCAACAGCTGGTAACTCTAAGTGCTCTGCAGCTAAAGAGGTAGCTGAAGCAACAGAGGCTTTTAAACCTTATCTTACAATATCTGATGTTTACAAGAGGAGTTGTGATTCATTAAATAAATAATAAGATATAAAACTAAGCTAAACAACTAAAAATGGGTTCAGAAAGAGGTCAAAACACACAAGGTGAGCCACGTGTCTGCCACATACAATGTCCAGACTAATGGGGAGGCTAAAGGTAAACGTTTAACAAGAAGAAAGTATCTAACAAGGGCAAGTGTGTGGTCATTTCATCTCAACAAATGAGCGAAAAACAAATAAAACCTAATCCAAACCCAATGTCGAGACGCTGCCAAGGACACTTTGTGCAGCACAGCCCACAGTCAGGAATCCATCGCAGGCTGCTGTGAATCAAATCATGCAACACACTGACTTTCTGTACATGCTAGCCACAGCCTCTGCACCCTGGAACAAAGGCGAACACCAAAACTTTAAATTAAAGCCATATGTAGATTCCACCCATGATTCCCTCCAATCACAGCCAAGGTGGAGCTACAACCCAACCCCCGCCGACGAGGTCATCAGCGACAAATGACTCAGCTTTCTTTTCTTCCTCATTCACATGTTGATGGGGGCTGGATGTCTGTCCTTCGTTTCTTGTGATGGAAACACTGTTCTGTACTTGAATGTTTAATAAAATGAGACATCCTTGTTTCAGAGATGTCATTTTAAAGCGATATCAGCTAAAGATGAAGTGTGACACAGCAACATCACCTATCCATTGTTTGCTGCTCATTTTCTGTGGACCTCTGCCTCTCCTCCTTCACTACATCCATAAATCTTCTCTGTGGTTTTCCTCTTTTCCTCCTGCCTGGCAGCTCCATATTAAACATCCTTTGTCTAATATGTCCACTCTGAAGGGGTTTGTTTACCCGTACTCATTAACATTGTGACTGGGATGTATTTACCCAGTGTTTTTGTCACATCATAGATTCATCATCCTGCTGTCCTCATTCCTACCAGGGTGCCAGACAGGGAAAGGTGAGCCACACCGTACTGACTATGGCATTTAAACGGGTAGGGAGGAAGGGAGGAGGAGGATGAAAATAAAGGGATGATGGGATCAAAGGATCAGGCACAACAGGTGGTAGGACACCGCCTCTAGAAATTACTTCATTAGCAAAAGCACACATTGATTCAAGCCTTCTGAGAAACGGCTCCAGGAGTTGTACTCAGGCTTCAGATGTGGTTTAAGTGCCAAAGTAGCTACAGGAAGTCTATTCTTTATCAAAGAATAGCAAGTCTACATTAGCATTCCTGATCAGTTTTTCACATGAAGAAAGGCCAAGGTGTTGCTGACACCATTCAAAGTGGCCAAGTGAGAGCCATGAGCTGAAGTAGGGCTCTTCAGGCACAAACTCAACCTCTTTAGCGTTAGAGAGAAAGATCCTTATATCCAACTTAGTTTATTTTAAGTTTTTTTGACATAGTGTTGTTTGTTTGTTGACATCCTCTCACAGTTCACTGAGAACCCCACACGTCTCCTTCCAACACAAATAGAACACAAAGAGTCCCTAAAAGACCCATTTGATCTGGTTCTTAACTTATTTGCAGCTAATTGTGCTGATTGTTTTTATTGCATCGTGTGGAGATTAGTAGTAAAACTTTCTGATTAAAAATAGTTGGCTTTCCATTTATAATTGGCCAGAAACTGTTGGACGGTCTGCTTGTCTGTTCATTTGAAAGTGTTCCTGCATACCTGTGTCACTGTGAATGCTCAATGTGTGAATGTACCAGAACAAACAGACTAAAAATAGCCGCGGACAGTAGAGCTTCTGAAGTCACACTTATATAAGTATGTAGGTAGGTTGCCAGGTATGTGGAATGACACAGCCATGCAGGCCATTCATGGTCTAAGGTGGAAATAGCTCGAAGTGTGTAATAGTGGTTTTCGTGTGCCATCTAGTGGCGAAGTAGGAACATTGCATAAATAATTGACATTACTGCCACCTGCTGGGCTAAACTATAAGTTTCGTGTTGTGATGATTAAAAAGAGAACTTTATTTTGAAAAGAATCACACAAACGACACTTCAGGTAGTGAACAAGGTAAACAAAGAAAGAAAAAGAAAAAGAAGAAGGCGCCTTTGTTCAAGTCTGCTGCTCATTTGAGGTATTAACAAGTTATGTTAATATTGTCTTTACATTAAGAGAGGTGTTGTGACTTAATTTAATCTTCTAAAAGTATTACAGCTACTGACTGTGTTCTTATTTTTCTTGCTATATTGTATATTTATTTATTTATCTTTCTGGTAATAACTTGTATTATTATTATTATTATTATAACCTCAGAACAGCTTGATCCAGATATCAGTCCGCTGTCTGGCGGAACGATACTATTCAGCCAATTAGCGCGGATGAAAACTGGGTTAATTGAAGCTTTGTTGCGCCTTTTGTGAAATGTGAGCGGTCCCTGAGGCTCAGGTGAGAGTGAGTTCCTGAAAAGAGTTCCCGTAGAATCTCAGGTGAGTGTGAGAAATTACAAAGAGAAAAAAAAAATAGTGCAGACGAAGCAAATGAGTCAGCAGGAAACGTGCGTAAACAGGACTGAAACACCGAGCTGCTTCATGTCCAGACAGACCTGTGAGTCAGTTTTCACCTGAGCTGTACCTGTTTCAAGGTCCTGGGAAGACAACCTGTCTTACCTAAGCTAACCAGCTGGTGTTGTGGGAAATGTTAGGTCGGGTCGACCAGGAGATTGGCTTATGTGGTTCTAGATATTATCTGCTGGATGTGAACCATATCCATAGCTCCTCGTGACACCAGGACACGTGACAGTGGAATTTAAAAATATTCTAGCTTCTGTATTCTTAATGATAACTATCAGTTAATGATGATAATGAGATAAAAACACACATTCAGGATTTTTAAAATTGTGTGTCCTCCTTTTCATGTCAAATTGTCTTAAATCAGCTTCACCTGTCCAGTTAAAAATTAATAAACTCAAAAGAGCAATAGCAACACAAAACATTATTTCAGAGGTGATTAAATAAACTCAGAATAAACAAATCTATGGAAACAGATTTGTATCATATGAAATTGATATTAACATAAGATTTTGTGACAATCTGATTGCACCCAAACAGGGTTTTGTAAAGATGTTTCCTAATGTTTGGACTATAAAACAATGATCAATGTGATAAAGAACACAGTTTGTTTGTTTTTTGGAATAATAAACTGAAGCGAACATGTGGAAAATATTTCAGTTAGCTCGAATGTGGCGCAATTACAAAGCGCTGTCAGTTTGGTTTGATTTCTCGGCATAAATTGCATAAAAGGATATTTTCAGTCTCTACAAAGTTCCTCCAGAGCCAGTGAAACATCAGGCTGCTGTTTATGGTTTTTCTCATGTCATGAAAAAGGTTGTTTTAATGTGTAACATCTACTCGACTGTGGGGAGGGCTGCACCAGCAACCTTTTGTAAAGAAATAAAATCAACACTGAGCAGAATTGAGTTCAGGGTACTGGTGCAGACTTCACAGCAGTCCCAGTTTCTCATGTGACCCTGTGGGGAAAAATTGCCCTGCTAAGTCCTATTGAGGCTGTAGATATTATAACATGATGGGAAGGGGAGGTTTCTTCCTCCCTGAATGCAGCAATCTGAATAAAGCAGTAGTGACAGGAGGCTCATCGATGATCAGATCATCAGGATAAATGACAAACTGAAGCTGGATCAGACAGGATCCTCATCTGGGAGGACGTCTGTGTCTTGTGACGCGTTTAAACTGGTTTCTGATTAATAAAAGACGGCAGTCATCTTTTCTGTTTCCTAATGACACGCTGAGTCACAACACAGACGCTGATCTGTGCGATGGTTTCATATCTGAAGAGGAGTGTGTGTCTGCTGACACTGTGACATTTCTGTGATTGCGTCTGTGCTCAGTGAGGTAAAGGTATCGAGCGTTACTGAGCACAGACAGACTTAAATCTGCTCTGTGGGTCTGCTGTTGATAATTAGAGAGGCATTTTATCAGAAATGGCGATACGGTCCATGATGTTGTCTTTGGATCTCTTGTCTTGTCTGGCAAATGATTCAGAGTTTTAAGAACAATGTCTTTACGTAATTTTGTGTCGCATTAGTCTTACAAAATCTTTTATTGTGGAAAAACTTGTCAAAATTTTCTGGTATTAGCCAGGAGAAACAGTGCAGTTTCACTACAACGATTTGTGTTTGGGCATGAATTTTTCACTTTTTTTTTTTTCCTCACCTGGACGAGATATTTCTTCTGTCTGCTCCCATATGTACTGCATCATACCCATGTACACAAAGTTCATAATTTTCACTGTTAAATGATGAAAAAGTCTACATTTAGAGGTTGGAGAGATATGTTGTGATGCAAAAAGTGCAATGTTTTTTCATGACTCTTCAATGTTTTGCATTGACGCTGGGATGGAAGAAAACATCAGTTTACGATGAGGTGTGTGGTTTTTGTGGTAAGATCCCAAAGACTGTCACTCTTTGTTTGCATGACCCTTCCAAGTTTACAACATCGAGTGGGAGTGACTTAACAAAGTCTGCAATGATTCAGGCTTAGTAACCTCACTGCAGGTGAGCCACGTGTTCTTTCCCGTATGGACGTTTTGGAAGTTTTTAAAAAGTGCTTTGATGTAATTTTATTTTTGTTGTTTAAATTATTACACCTTTCTTCTTAGCTCAGCTTCAGCTACTTCTGTCTAAAGCTTTCATCTCCCGGCCTTTCCCACATTTTCTTTGCTGACCTCTTTCTTTGAATAAGTACCTGCGCTTCCTCATTCTACCGCCAGGTCTTCTAGTCCTTTCGTCTTTCCAGTTTCTTGTCCGTATAATGTGATGTAAAGAAGTATCTAGGCAACTTGATAACCGAATACAGCATTGCAGGGAAGCCATAAAAATGGGTTAATTTTTAATTACCAGTTTGCCAGCAGCACAAACACCAGTTGCATGGGCATGTGTTAGTAATAATAAAGACTAAATGCTTTTCTTTTTAGCCCACATTTACCAAGAGCAGGGCTCCTCAACGTTTTGAGGACAGAGTAGCAATTTAAATACCCAACTTATGCATCATTTCTGTGTTGTGGTTGCTTTGCAGTTGTGATTTTGTGTGTGTGTGTGCATGTTTACAGTTTTATACCATTAGTGAGGTTTCATTTCTTCACAGCAGCTGTGTTTGTCAGTGTTGGGAAAGTTTAGTGAGTTACTGTAAGTAGAACAAGCTAGAGAGAAATGGATCTGTGGCTCTGCTCTGAGCTTCCTGGTGAAGAAAATTAAAAGTGGTAAATGATTGAATACACTCGAGGGCCTTCATTCGCCTGCAGGCTGGAGTTTATTTAGAGGTAAAATAGGAAAACTGACAGCGATCAATTGTTCTAAACGGATTTTGTTGAAGTGAGACTTCCCTGAAATAACTTCCTTATCTTCTTGTTTCATTGTTAGTGCTGTGAATTGAAAATGAAAGTTTGCGTGCATGTTAAAGTCATTATTATTCTATTGTTTTCTGTCTCAGCAGGTGAAAATCAAAGTAGCTTTGTAACCTTTTGAATTTCTCTAGAATCGTACATGCAGGAGTTGTTGGGAATTTCTAAGGTAAGACAAAGTCAGACCCACATCCGTCATGTGTTTGGGATTAGCCCCACTGTTAGGAAGTGACACTGATGGAGCTGGAAGTCTTTAGGGACACCACGAGGATGAAGTTTAATCATCCCAGAGGGCCTCTGTGTAATGTTCTACTCCCTAATAGGTCTCCTAATCACGTTTTTCAAACAAAGCTGGAAAACATTAGTTTAAAGGATGTCATGAATTCAGTGGAAATGTAAAGTAACGTGACAATCTTTGTTTATTGATCAATGCTCAGACAAAAATAAGTCTCGATGAACTTTTTGTTGTAAACTTTAGAGAAGAAACAGATTATAAATTGGTTTACAATTGCAGATTAATCCATAATGAAAATGGTCGTCCAGTAATGGTTCCAATATACACCAAGTGTGTCAAAAAATTAACCCCTGCTGCAAAAAAAGCAGTTGCAATCACCAATGGCAACAGTCTCCCTTAGTATTACCAAAACCCTAAAATATTCAAAAAACCATGTAGAGGAAGATGAAGAGCCCAAAGTCTTCACTCATTCAGACTCCCTGAATCTAAAGTTCTTTAAACCATCCTCTAGACCCGAAATTGCAGTTCCTCAAACGGCCACCAGAGGCTGGCTGCAGAAGTGAGTCAGCTTCCACAGACTGCTGTGTTAAAACCTCCAGATCTACAGAAGGAAGATTAAAGGCGTCTTCTGCCTTTTCCAGCCTCACTGCTGCTCTGTGCACAGCTCCTGTTTGTGTTCAAGCTTTAGTTATTTGTTATTGGTGTTGCTGCTTGGACTGACAGCTGGATGCAGACGCAGATCGTTTTCTTCCCAAACAACATTTCTACTCATGTTAGTTTGTTTTTCTTTCTCCTTTTCGTTTTATTATTTTGATGCATCTCTTCCTTTTTTTCATTCCATACTCCTTTTCCTCCTCGGTGAAGTCAGCGAGTAATGTGAATGAGTCACATCCTCTAATGTCTTGACCTTGTGAGAAAGTGGGCAGCCAAGAGTCACTCAGATTCCAGGAATCCAGTGTGGGAATCCCCCCCCTCCTCCTCCTCCCCCTCCTCCCTCTAGCTTGTCTGCCTTGTCGTTCGACCCACAGCCTTGCTGGTTTCACATACCTTCAGTTTGCTTTATACTGCCATTGACACAGTGCTGTTGATCAGCAGGGGAGGGGAAGCTCATACCTGCCAGGTGGAAGTGAATCTTGCTTCTTATTGGCTGAGAGGAGTTAAATAGGAGTGGTTAGTCTCCTCCTACTTCCCTTTCTTTTCAAAAGCACGAATGAAAGCAGCTGGGAAGTGAAAAGAGAAGGAAATTTTCAAGCAGTGGGCTTCTGAAACAGCTGAGTCAAAACGCAGACAGTCACAGGTTGGTGGTTTTATTTTAAAACTTTTTTTGTTCTGAAGTTTTCTACAATTTCAGTGATTAGGAAGGAAAATGGCAGATTAAACTGTGTCAACTTTCTGTATCAAATTTAAAGGCGAGCATCACTGTGGTCTTTGTACTTGTGAAGTTTAAGGTCAGACATCTGGCCCCCCTCTTATTTTCACCTCAGTTTAACTCTGTTCTTTTTTTTGTTCTCAACTGTTTTTATTGCTAAAGTTCAGCTTTGCATGGGCCGCCTCTGTTTTACAAGCTGCTTTGTTTGTCATCTGGCAGCAGCAGTGGTGACCTGAAACGCTCTGGAGTCGCTATCACCCCTCATTTGTATTTTAGCAGGGAGCGCTGTGATCACATGACGTGACTGCAGCATCAGGCTAGACTAAATCCAGTGGTTTAACATTTGACTGTTATCACCTCAGTAGGGTGACGGGATGCTGCTTTTGGACTGTTTTGTTGGGTGTCTTTGAGTTTTCGAGTCACTGCTGGGCGAAACATGACATTTAAAGACATCATAATAAGGTCGACCCTGTTATTGTTGGGTCTACATTACAGTATAAAGCACCTTGAGGTGACTGTTGTTGTGATTTAGTGCTGTATAAATAAAATTGAATTAAATCAGGTTGATAGTCGCCCTCACTTTTCTGACTTTTTAATGTAGTGCTGTGGAATTGTTTCAGTGTATTCATTCAGAAGTCTAAATCGCCTCACACCAGACTGTGTCAAGGTTAGATCAGAGAATTATAATCAAAGTTACTGGAAATTCACTTAATCATCAATATTTTTTTTTCTTTTGTCAGTTTAATAAAGCTCCTTTTTTTTTTTTTTTTTTTTTTTTCATTACTGTTATTTTAATATTGACCAAAATCAATGTGATTGGTGGGTTTTTGCCATATTTAAGCTGCCCTACATTTATTCATTTCATTTATGTGACATTTTTTTTAATTTTGGTTTAATTATTAATCTAATTATTTGTTAATATTAGCATAAGATCTGAATCATTGAATCATTAAATGTAGGAAAGTTCTTAGTTTATAATGACTGGGGAAATGAAACAAGTGATTCTAAATAAGAAGCAACAGGTGACTCATGTTTTGGTAATGATGTCACAAGTTTGATGGTTTGAACCTGAATGGGTTTTTGGATGATTGGAAACGATGCACGCTGTATCAGTATTATGGGATGGGCCAGGCATGACCCAAGCAGTCACTGCTGAATTCCGACAGGTTTTTAAGTCTAAGCTGATTTGGGAATGAAAATGATAATTACCCACATCCCATTGTTGCATCTTGGAGCACCTGCACCAGTTGTAGCAGCAGGAGGACAGTGATGGAGTCGCACTAACTCCTGTCTTCACTTATATAAATGCGTCTACAACTGAAAAGGGCCTTCAGTTTTCTTTCACTTGGAACTTGTAAAACAAATTTGGTATGAACATCTCGTGAATTTATGTATTTATACTGGTTCATAATGTGGTTTCGGGCAGGTTGTTTGTGTCTGTCTGTAAAGGTGGTACCATTTACCTCTAATTTCTTTTATAGTGAGTTGAGCCTAGTGTCCCTTAGTGTTTATATACAAATCCCAGGTTTCTTTGGGTGTTGCTTAACAGTTCCAGTTACACTCAACAGTGTTGCAGTAATGCACAAACCTTTCCTAATGTGGCAACATCCCACTATAGTCCACCTGTTGAGTGATGTAGAGACCCCCAAGGGGGCTGCGTCACCAGTCTCATTCTTTCATTCATCCAGAGCATGGATAGCTCTCTCGGATGACTGTTATTAGCGGTGAGGTGCCGTTACGGCTGCATGCAGTCACATGCCCACGGCCTTCAGGCTGTGATGTTGCAGAAGAGGCAAGCAGGTATAGACGTGTGTGTCTGTGTTTCCTGTGAAAGGGAGTGTGTACAAGAGGGTTTTTTTTTTTTTTTTTTTTTTTTTTTTTGTATTGCAGGCGTATCGGTTGTTTTTTGTCTGCTGGTAGTCGCCCCTGGCGTTCAGTCAGAGCAGGGAACAGATGGTCAATGGCTGTGTGACGCGGTCTATTGACTTTCTGACTCAGATGCAGAGGCCGCTCCGTGCTGCAGTGGTAACATGGACCAGCTGTGCAGTGTGACAAAATGTATTGATTCTGTGTGAAGTTTTACACATGAACAAACTGCTTCCCTTGATATAAAAGCCTGTATTTAAATGCTCAGACCCAGACTGTTTTTAGCACCATGAGATGAGTGTCATAAAAATTTGAATGCACAGGAAGGGTGTTCCTCTGAGCTTGATTTAGAGTGGCGAAAGGAAGCAAAGCTGGCACCAGACGACGCGCTCGTTTGCCTTAGCTCAGTGTTTAATTGGCTGAAGGTGCTCCTTCTATTTGTGTCCCCTCCTCTCAGAGGTACGACTTGTGTTCCTGGAAAGCTGACAGGCAGACCGATCACTCAGACCTACAGCAAACATGGCCTCCGTTGCACCGTTCAGCCGCAGGCAGTGGGCATCCCAGTCGCTCAGGGTCACCGCCAAAGAGCTGTCAATCGTCTCTGCCCGGGGTAAAAACACCGCCATCGCAGAGCGCTTCTCCAAGTAAGTCCAACCTTAAGTTTAATAATTTACCAGCAGCCACTCAGCAGATCTGTCTTGACTTTTTACACTTCAGAGTTTTCTGCTCTCGTCATGAGCACAAATTAGGTCATAGGTTTCTTCTCAACGTTTTCTTGCCATTCAGCTTTTCTCAGTTTCCCGTTTTCTTGAAAGATGTGACTATCACATTGTCGACCTTTTACGAATTGCTCCAGTTTCACTCATCCTGTCTGGTTTTCAGACTTTACAGAGTAAAACAGGATCAGATCCTTTATGGAGGCCCCTCACCATTCGGGGCATCCCCCTTTACCGCATATCAAGTGACTAACTTGGAAAATGAGACAATGCACGGTAGTTGATCAACTTGACCACTAGGTGATAGTAGTAGTCTGTCAGTTGGTGGGGAATATGCAGGTTTTTGTGTTTTTCTTCCTGATTAACATTAATTGTGTATTTAACACTTATCCTTACTATGCACAAAAACAAACTTTTAAGCCATTGAACTCTGCAGCCCTCTCACATCTAAAGACAGGAGACCTTGCAGGGTCACTCTTTACGACAACCTCCTGAGATGGTTTTCCATCATGCTGCTGGTGTAAATTTACATGAAGAAAACTGCTGATCAGCTGAAATGGGAGAAGCTTTTGGTTAGAGCTGCCCTTTGTGTGTGCAGTGGGTCAAAAGAAAAAGAAGACACTGTAGACACAGATCAGATAAGGAAGTGAGTGCATTTACCAGTTGTTGACAATCTTCATGCGAATGAACTTCACTATTTGCAAGAGCCATGACGACAAAAATGAACATAATCAGGGGTTGGCAGGTAAATGAAACCTGAAATCTGCTCTGCAGCAGGCGGAGGAGACCCACTTGGGAATAAGTCCGACCACCTGCCTCGATTTGAAAGCAAAAGTTCATATTACATGAGCTATCATATTATCTTGGCAGCTGGAAATGAAGAATGTCATCCAAATTAAGTCTATGGTGGCATTATCATTTCTCCATAAATGTTTGCAGTGTCTCATTTTTTTTTCCTTACCAAGTAGGAGTGGAAAAAACAAACAAACCCACATAACCAGCAATGTAAAATCTAGTCTTTAGGTTCTGTTAGCAAAACTTAAATATTCAGAGCAAGACTCAAGAGTCGGTCTTTAAAGCTGGCTGTTGTCCTCATTGATTAGATACAATGTCTCTTTTTGCTGTTGGCTCTGTGCAGAAACAGCCACATCTGGCTTATTAGTGTTAATGTTTCCTCAGCACAGCTGAGAGGCTTTGAGCCAAACTTAATTTGGACTCACTGTCCCAAACATGATTTTTGTCTCCGGGTAGAAACACCTGTGAAGGACAGCAGTGGTTCAGCTACGAACTGGCCGTGTTTGTTGTCAGTTTGGGGCTAAAATGTGTGGTGCAGCCAGTCTGAGGCTGAAGATCTGAAGCGTTGAACAATAAAAAGTGTCGACTGTGGAGAATTTTGTATTTTTCATACCACAGTTATTCATATTTGATGTTTTATTTGAACTTCAGCGAAATCCGCTGCCACTGTTTTCCCTGTTCTTGCCTGCTTGTCAACAAATCAACTTTCTCCTGACACACACAAGAAATGAGAAATTAAGCAGAACGAGTCACTTGTTAAAACTTGTAAACCTCTCAGCAGCAGACACATTAATATAAGACAGAGATTAAGGACCATAATTCCCTTTGTTTAACAGGGCAAATGATGAGAAGATGAAAATGATTAGTTTCACTAATTGTGTGATGATGTTTGCTCTGTTGAAAGGATTAGTTGTGGGTTATTAATTGATGGCTTATATTAATGTATACAAGTCACATACTTTTTGCTGCCATCCAGACTTGTAAATTCCTGCTGGTTATCGGGGTCTCAGAAACAAAACAGGAAATGAATCTTCAATCAATTAAAATACTTTATCTTAAATAAAACCTGGCCAATAAAATCTGTTTCACTCTGAAACAATGAATCCACTCCCTCTGTGTACTTTTTGCAAGACGACACGTGATGATGTTTTTCCAAACAGTTTTACTTTAACACATTAACTAATTTATTGTTTTTGGAGAGAAGCGGGAACATTTATTTATTTTTCTAACGAATTTCCTGGGAAGCGGTTCTGCTTCTTCCTCACTGGGCCTCATCCTCTCAGTTATTGTTTATCTGAAGCAGTTTTTGTCCTCCACAGGTACCAGATGGCAGCAGAAGAGGGCAGCATAGAGAAGAAGAAAACGGTGCGTACATTCAAATTCACTCCTGTATGTCTGTGACGATTCGTTGCTTCCCAGCGGTGGAAGAAGTGTTTTCTATCATGGCCTCAATACTTGGCCTCAAGTTAAATTTCAGAATTAAAAACAAAGTGCTTCACCCTCTCCACCCTAGTAGTCCCTGCACCAGAACCACCAGTATCTATCATTAAAACACAGCCTGCTGCCATGTTTAGACCTGCTAATTAATGCTGCTGCTGCCGTTAACACAGACGCACAGAAGTCGAACTCCATTCAGTGAGTCCTGTATCCCAAACGTGCCACATTTTTTAATCTGAAAAGCTTCGACACTTTCTATTTTTAATTCACAGAGGGGAAAACTTCACCCATCAGCAGCATCTCATTCCCCATATTCATACGAGTATAAACTACTGCGTAGACCCACATGCTCTGCTGCATCATTTCTTAACATTTTCCCAAAAACTATGTGGACATGCACAGACCAAACCCTCGTTCTCTCTCAGAATTTGGAGTTCAGTGACCTCACTTGCTCTTTGTTTACTCCGTTTCTGTGTGGAAATCTCGACTGTAGTAATGTGACTCATTCTGAAAGCTGATTAAAAGCCTTATTAAGGGAACTCCAGCTGTCAGCTAATAACAGAGCAGTTGAAAGGATAATATTTGGCCTTTCAAATGCAGTGTTAAAATATAAACCCTAAACTGCTCTCAGTCTGGCGGAGACTCAAATAACTGCTTGGAGACGATAATCTTGGAAACATCTCCAGCATGCAGCAAGCTCCAGCAGTGAAATTATTCTGTTATTGCTTTGGGCATCAGCTGTTCTGCTGCACTGATAACAAGGAGCCTCCGTCACACCTGGTCAGCGTGGTGACTCGGGCCCTTTCCACACACGGGAAGCCTTTTCTACACTTTTGACCCCTTTGTTTCTTTTAAGTCATTGAAAATGAAGTAAAAAGTAAAAACCTTCTAAGTAACTCTGACATTTTTTGTTCTTGCAGCATCAGAGGTGTATGTCTCTTTAGTGTAAGGGCATTTTCTGTAGTGGTGGATGTGAACCAAATATTGTTTCTGTTAATCTTATTATCTGCAGTTTGTACATGCTTTCTCACAAACGCACACGTGTTGTTGTTGTAGTAGTAGCACCACACTGCCTGTCCAAACATCACTCACTTCTTCCCCTCTCAGCTGTCTTAGTTGGCCTGATAATATTTTCTTGCTCAGCTTTGATGCTGCTGTCGTCATGATTTGTCACTATATAAAGAAAATAGAATTAAACTAGGCTTCTGATTGGCCAACATTTCTGTAGAGTTGGTTAAATCATCACCTGTTGCTTTGTAATTTTTGTTTAGATGTGGATGGAGCTATTTTTCACAATGTATCCTTGTAGGTGGGATGTTTTTTTTAGAAAGTAAAGTGGAAAACACAGATGTAACTGTGGACGTAGCTTCAGGTTAAACGGGCGGCTTTATACGCCGGTCACTCTTTGCTTTGAGTTTACTTCTTAACCAAATTAAAGGCTCATTAAATATCAAATCAGAGCCACTTTTTACAGCAGGTCTCAGTTACTGTGTATATCATGTGGGTTAGTTCTGCAAGACTTTGGTTTGAGCTACCTGGTCTTTTTTTTTTTCTGTTTTTGTTTTAAAGTTCTTGTAAACAGTATCAGAAAAGTGGATCCAACTACATGGTCACTATGTTAGGGCCACGACTGTGAAACTGCTTTATAACTACGTGCAGCCAGAGGATTTATATAAGCAAAGTTTTCTTGTTGATCCTCATCAATACAAAGAAAACTCTGCTGCCTCTAAAACCTTAGACCCTCCTGTGCGATGAGGTCCAGAGAAGTGATCAGTCCGTAGGTGGTGGGTTTTGCTGATCTCCTCTCTCACACCTTCCTAACCCTGAAAACTTGAGCTTAAACCTGAAGTTGCCTTGTAAAGCCCAAACCCCGCCCCCTCTCCCTGGTATTTTCTACCAGGTTGCAAAACATCTCATCATTAAAGACAATCTTGCATTCCTTCCCCACGTCAAACTTCTCAGGGTGTCAAATCTGTTGTTGTTGTTCGTGTAAATGCTGAATGGCAGTTCTGTCGAATTTCTCTGGCAATCCCTCATTTCCTGAGAGGAAGACTGGAGCTAAAGGTGTTCCTATCAAATCCAATCTCTAAACTAAACATCAGATGTAGATACCAGCCCGGGAGGCTTATCAGGAGATTGGTATTTGTTCAGGCTCTGTGCAGTTCTTTGTGAGAGTTTTTATTTTTTAAGGTTTCCACCTCCCTCCCCTTTACCTTTTTCACATTTCCTGTCTTTATTTTCCCTCCTTTCCCTCATCGACTGTCTGTTTCTGATTTTCTCTCCCTCCTTCCTTACCTCCCCGCCCCCTCACCCTTCGCCCCCTTCACTCCCTCTCCTTCCTTCCCTCCTTCCTTTCCTCTGTGTCATAGAAAGGGGGGGGGTGGGCTAGTTGCTTCATTCTGCTTCATTCTGATCACTTCTCAAGCCTCTCACATCTGGGACAGCCTGTAGCACTTCCAGCCGGTCAGCAGACACCAGCACACACACACTTTCACAGAATTTTCAACCGGACAGCCAGGTCGTCTGCCTCACACTCAGGTTTTTGACACACACACACACAAAAGGAAAAAAGTTTTTCTAGCTTTCTTTTCAGCTCCAGGTTTATAGATGCGCATGCAGAGCAACTCACGGCTCTTTTGTCTTTCATGCAGGACTTCCTGTTTCCTTTTCATGTCTTTTCCTTTTGTTACCTAGCTCAGACTGTGCACACTCTGCTTGCAAGAATGCGAACATGTAGTTTAATGTCAGTGCAGATGCTGTTTGATTTAGTTTAAATGTTTTTAGCGTCATTCAGAAATCGGAGAGTCAAAGTGGCGTGTGTCCAGCATTGATGGAATTTATTGACTAAACTAAAAACAGACTGAGAGCAGCTAGCATCCCTCAGTGGGAGTCTCCTCTGCCAGAGCCTCAGAAATTGTGAGTCATCATAGTTTGTTGTGTGATTGTTTGTGTGGTTGGCAGTAAAAATGAGGGTTATCTTCTCTGTGGTCTCTGCTGTGTTTGAATTCTTCACCCAGCAACCTTTTCATCTCATTGCATCTGCACGATACACAAAACTAGAGCTGGTTAACTCTCAAAGTTAACCAGCAAGGCATGGATGGGAGGTTTTGTGAAATGTATGCATGCAGACTTTAATTAGATTGCATTGTAATGTTTTGCAGTGAACCATGGAGTATTAAGATTTCCTGCTGCAGAAGCCTGAAGGCAGATACTTGGTGCCCAAAGTGACGATAAAAACGTCTGAAATGACAGATAAGAGCTGGACTAACTCGTGTTTAGAACAACCGTCATAGTTAAACGAGGCATCTGAGTCTTAAATGACCAAAACAACAGAAAGCTACAGCTACAGCTACAGTCGGGTCAGTCCCAGGTTCTTGTAGTTCTTGTATCTCTTCATTCTCGTGCATTAAAGTCCAGCTCATTGGGTGATTTATTTACTGAGTGGAAACATCTTTACTGCTGATTCATTTTTAAGCAGACACTCAACAGGTTTTCTGATTCAAGATTCTTAACATATAGAGTCTATATTTGTTTTTGTGACATTTTTCAGTAAATAATATAAATTAATAGACTTTTTATGCTTAAATCAGTTTTTTAGGCTCTTGTGACCTGGAGGCTTAAAGCCAAACTCGTCAGGTGATTTAACAGTTGATTAATTTGCACAAACATCAGACGTATTCTAGCGTGTACTCCCTCTAAAAATGTGATGCTACACTTGTTTTGAATGGTTATCTGGACAAAAATTACACTTGAAGCTTACCATCAGATGACTTTTTTTTCCCCAGGACTTTCTTACAATGACAGAAAACTGCACTTGCACTGCAGCGCATTACAGACTTGTGCATCTGACCCACATCGAGTTGTCTTTTCAGATATGAATCTTTTCTTGTTTCCTGACACACAAACAAAATATGACAGCAGAAAGGTTTTGGATGTATAATCAGAAATGCTCTGTATTGTTTGGAAATATGTTTCAGTCTTTGCATATCCAATATTTTTATGTCCATATCTTGTTTTGTTTTTTGAGGATGGGAGGAAAATGAACCTAGATGGTGTTAATTAAATTGACATTGAGATAAAGAGTCTTAAGATTTATTGAAACTAACAGTTATAAAACTGTTTTACCTTTGATGCTACAGAGGTAAAAAATTTAACCGAGTGACTGTTTCCTGTTCAGGTTGTGGAAGCTCTACCCTCGACACTGTGTGGCGGGAACCTGAGTGCTTTAAAGAAACGCTGGGAGCAGCAGCAACAGCAGGAACTGCCGTCCATCCAGAGATCCCAATCTCAGGCCCCTCTGACTCCAGTCAGCACGTTACCAGGCTCCAGATCTGCACCTTCATCCCAAATCAAGCTTCAGCAAGACTCCCTAAAAACTACAGTACTCTCACAGGACCAGGATACAGAGATCCAGGTTCACAGAGTAACCAGAGAGACCAGCCAGGACATGACGGACATGGAGGCGAAGCCCAGCAGAGATTCAGAGGAGCAGGAGGGAGCGGCGGCATCGGCAGCTGAAGTGCCCGAGTGCGAGAAGCCCAGCATCCCCCTCAACAGCCTCAAGATGATGTTCGAGAAAGGAGAAAGCCCAGAAAAGGCAAGTACTGCTTCTCTGTGAGTTTGTCCTCATTTCAACTTTTAGGCGTTTCTGTTTCAGTGAAATATATTTTTATTTTCAGTCTTAATATAGAAACTTTGTAAGTAGAGTAAGCTGTGGAATAAAATCTTCATGAGTACCTAGTTTAGCTTCGTGTGCCTTCCTCTGATGAAGCATCATACATTAAAATGAATCAGAAATTGAGAAGATAAGTTAGTAGTCTGGGCTTCCTAAAACTGTCCACTTGTTCTCAAAGAAGTCAGATCCCCCCCAGTGCCGTCATGCTGATAGTCACATGGTGTAGCCCCACTTCACATCCTCCTCCTTTAAAAGAAACACACACTCTCAGCTGACTCGCACATTTCTCTCTGCAAAGATCCCTGAGAGATCTCTGCTTCGTGCTCCCCGAGGCAGCTAATTGTTGTTTGTGGAGCATAAAAGTCGAGGAATTTGACGTCCAGTCATGCATCAGCTCAAGGCGTGTAAAATGAAAAGTGCTCATACTCCAAAGTGTGGCACATTAACAAGAGCCACGCTGTTTCCTCAATAGAGAGCGACCATTTTATGACGAGCCACTGTGAGGCTTTCAGAGGTGGACTGATGAGTCCGAACTCGATGTGCTTTACAAATTTAAATTTGGGGTTTAGCCTTTAACTACCGTGACCTCCCAGTTATGTAAATGTAAAAATACTGAAATAAACATGACCACTTATAAATACACCAGCAATAATAAAAGTAATAGTTAGAAATTCTAAAATACAAATACTAAAAAAGACAAAAAATGGTTAAAATAATAAAAATACTAATATAACAAAAACACTTCTAGTTAAAGGGCTCATTACAAACTGGAACAGTAATTAAAAATGTGGTGATTAGACACTAAATATGGGAAAAAAACTTCATATGTGTGAGCTAATGAGTGCTTTAATAGTGGTGAGTTAAATATTTAAGACATGACCACATAATATTTATTAATAAAGATGTGGAAATGAAAGCATGTATGACCTTCTCAAGAACGCCACTAGAAAGGGAGGAAAAAATTCATTTAGACACGGTATGATTAAACGGCTTACTTGGAAATAAAAGCTGTGTCCAGCTCCCGGGGGGGCAAATACACCAGGACATAGGAAATTTTGAGACATCTGGCTCTAAATATCAGAGAGATGAGATAAGATTTGATTTAGATTACTGGGAAAATAAGTGAGTCATCAGCATAACAATAAAATGGGCGTTAATAATGGGACCCAGTGAAAGACGTGTGCTCTGCAGTTCTTCTCAGTCCTACAAAATCAACAACTCCACTTACTGTTGATTCACTTTCACTCAGTTTTGACAGAGGTTCAATTTTTCTATTATTAAATTTGATTGTTTGATGTTTGTGGTGCTCAGTGGGAAGAAGACCTCAGTATTTAAAAATGTTACAAATGTATAAATTGTCATTAGGCCAGAAAGGATAAACTGTTGACAAAAAGGTGAAAATGGTGAATTTGTTGGCTTTCTTTGGTTTATTTCTTGTCATCTTGGTTACCCCAAGAGGCTTGGTTCTTCCCGAGGTTTCTTCCAGTTTTTCCTTCCCTTTATCTCCATGTGTTTGCTCTTTTTTTTTTTTTTCTCTCTTCTCTCAAGTTTCAGCTTTCGTGTTCATGCTGCTCCCAATGTTTGGAGGAGCGGATGGACGGCTCAGTTTTCAGCTGATGCTAACATGCTTTAAAGCAGCGGTCCCCAAACTGCTTATGTCCGACAATATTTTCACAGACTGGTCTTTAAGGTGTCGCGGATAAATACAACAAATTAAAACCAGTACCGGTACCAAAAAAACAAAGATTTATTTCAAACACACAGGAAAAGATCCAGGGAAACAGAGTTGACGATAAAAACGATTAAAAAAAAAAAAGATTAAAAACCATAAATTTCATACCCGAGCCTCAACTCTCGCGGCCTGGTACCTAACGATTCATGCACTGGTACCAGTCCGAGGCCCGGTGTTAGGGACCGCTGCTTTAAGGTGCTTCCATATACTGATTCTAATTCTGTTGTGAAATTGGACATTTTATAATGTAGGTCAGTGGGGATGAACTCCACCTTCAAGTGGCAATTTGAGGAAGTGCAGCTTTGGTTTTCAGTCCAGGAAGAGATTAAATTAATATCCAGGTGCCATTAATACAAATTAATGGCACCTGGATATTAAGGTCTTAATGTGGCACAGAGGAGGAAGATGCACAGATAATGCTGAGCAGGATTGACTCTCTCAGTTTTGGCTTAAGAGTCTGATTCTTCATGGAAACTTTTTTTTTTTTTTTTTTTTTTGTTAACAAAGGACAAAGAAGGGGTTGTAAGGAAACATGGGATGAAGAAACGTGCAGTAAAACGTGGCGTTTAAACAAAGACATCCGCCACTCTCCTCTCCACACCCGCCTCCTATGTGGGCTTTTAAAAAGTGAGATGAAGGAGCACTCTGGGGAGCTGGAGGGAAGGAGTCTTTTTATTGCTCGCTGCATAGTTGTCCTTCCAAAGGAGGGCTTGTTTGGGGAAATCCTCGAGCTGAAATACAGGATCTATACAGTTCTGTAGACACAGTGTCCGGGGCTTGTACAATAGGCTCCACTGTAGGGCCGAGGCGGGCTCTCTGCTTCTTTGTTGAGCTCCCCTTCACGGGGCAGATGATGTCATGGTGCAGCAGGCTGGCAGACTCATGACTGCAGACAGCTGATCTGCACTCTGAGCCTCGTCAGACAGTCTCCCCCCAAGGCCGTCAAAGCTCTCCGCCTCCCCTCCCCACCTCATCAATCACCCTTGTGCTCCACTCTCTGCTCCTCAGCTCCACCTCGCCCCTGTTTTCTCTCTTAACCCTCACTGCCACCCATCAAAGACCTCCACCCTTCTTTTCTTTGAAGTCATGTTATCTCGGATGGCAATTCCTTTGAGGTGAATGGTCTAATACCTCTAATGTCCCCTGGCTTTTTCTCGCACTGTCATGAGCATTTTCATAACAACTACTGAATATATTTGGTATGAAATCATGGACTGATATCAGCAATCACTAAAGCTTTGACCAAAATGTGTTCTCCGGACACCAAAATGTCAGTTTTGCACTTAAGCATTCAAGTCCAGGTCAAAATCATCATCATAATCTCTCCTTTTACAGTCTTAAAAGTGTTACTTTATTTTTATTTTTTTAAGTACATATATTATAAATTTCCACTGTGTGCTGACTGGCGCTGACATAGGAAAAGTGTAAAAGCAACAAAAACTTGGCTGTTCGGCCAAGCATGACGTGTGGTGTATTTTCCACAAAGTGTTTCAAACAAGCAGCAAAATGAGTAATCCCAATGCTCCTGGACTCGGAAAGTCCCCAAGTGATAAGACGGCTTATATTGGCAAGTTTGGATTCATACCGGATAAATCTCAGATCATTATGGAGATGCTAAGCGCTCTTTATCTTGGACCTAACTTTCCTTTGGTTTGTTTTTAGTACTGCTATACTATTAGCTGAAATTTGATGTTGTGATGTTTGCACATGAGGTGGTCCTCAGCGAAAATTAGTATTTAGTACTTTTTCTGCGTAAATTGATGCACGATAAGTTTGTTTTTGCAAATATGGTATTGTCTGCCAATCAATCGACTCCTTCATTCTGCATGCTGAAGTTTTCTTGGAGTTGCCCCTTATGAATCGGTGTGAGTGGATGTTTGAACACATGGGCGTAGATAAAACCGTGTGCTTTAAGTGCTTAACTCTATAAGTACCACTCCATTTACCAGTAAATGAGTCTGAATTTAATTAAAACCTGATGCATGTCCTAGCATTCTGCTAATGCAGGCTGATTTTTGTAGAAATTGTCTGCTGCTGCTTGCTTTATGCCTCATATCAAAGGGGTGGGGATGCCTAATAATAAAATGGAAAAAACCTCTGCATTTGTCCAACTGTGGACACACATTAGCAAAAAATATCACCATCGTGTGAATTACTGGGAGTCCTAGATGGTGTGACAGACAGACGTAGCTTTGGGATCTGACAAATGAAGCCAGTGTGGAATTGCTTTCATTATTTTTATTTAACCCCCGTAAATATTTTCCTGATGATTTTTATGGGCTCGGTCACTAGTTTTGAGTCTGAGATTTAATTAGCCAATATGTGACATCACGGTGTTTCCGCCTATTTTTTTTTTTTTATACCATCTTTAGTAACAGAATCGATATTCACTACCTATAATTTGGGGGATATTTAGGAAGATTTACTCAAACAAAATCGACTTTCTCCAGCCTCATCGTCGTCTGTGTGACGCACGTTAGCATCATCACTGTGAGCATGCTCACATTGGCCTCTCTGAGCTAAAAGCTAAACGCACTAACAGATCGGTAAAGAGTTTGTCTGCGTTTATTCCTCCAGCTCTTATCTAAACACCCCCCTCTACATCCACTCCCCTCTCTGGGCCGACTCGATGCACTCTGAAATTAATTGACCCTCACCCCTCCTCCCTCCCACACAGCCCAGCTCAGCCCCAGCCTCCCTATCCTCCCTGAGTCACCTCCCTGAGTCACCCCCCTTACTGCACCAGCTGCTGCTTCTCCGCCTCCCTCCTGCCCCACATTGCTCCTCTCTGTAGGCCCAAAGCTTTATTCTGATGCTGGGGGGCCGTGAAACACTTAAACAAGAAAAAAAAGAAAAGAAAGAAAGACCATCTGTAAAACCACGGCACACTCCCGTCATCATCCCCACCTTCATCCGACCACACCCCTCTTTGAGCAGCACCCCCTAGGAACACCTGCTCCTTGTCGCCTCGAATATTCCCACCCACCCTGCCCTTCATCCTCCTCCCCCTCCCCTAAAGCCATCTCCAGAGGGTCCTACCCCACATCTCCCCTGCGATAAGCCACAGTCTGTGCCTCCCCGCTCTGGAGCTGCAGGTCTTGCCGGTGCTGGATTCAAACACACGATCAAACTCCGTGAGAACCGCCTTCCCCTCGGTCTCGCCGCCGACTCCTCATCCTCTGTGGCTTTTTTGTCCTCCCTCTTCATTTGTCTTCGCGAGAGGTAGCTATGACATATGGTGTTTGTGGCTTTCTTTGTTTGGCTCTGAGACAGTCTCCACTTTTACTTTCCCTGCTTGTTATTTTATTGACTTCTGTGTTGGACGAGGATGTTTGCGCAGCAGCTGAAAGGGGCCTTTTAAGGCTTCTCAGAGTCCACTTTATGGACTTTATCAGTAGCTCCTTTCAACTGTGTCAGCTCACTTTAAAAACAGTGTTATTGTGTGGCTTGAACTGGGTATATTAACACCTTTAAAGGGTGTTAACTGATGCTGCAGGTGCCTTCCTGCTCTTTGTTTGGGTAAGTCTTAGTGTAAGAAGAAGTCATTGTCTCTGGTAGACTCTGGTGTGTGTGAGGTGGGGTCATGAGGGGAACTGAAGCTCGCTCGGTCTGTCTGTTTAGGAGCTTTAATAGTATCAGGATTAGCATCAGATTCTTTGTCTGGCCCACTGATCCAGCCTTTCGAGACACAACCTGGCCTCGTATGCTTGTTTACATGCCACTCAACCCCTCATGCACACACATGCATGCAAACCAGTCTCGGACCCCCCTCCTCCTCATCCTCCCCTTCATCCACAAAGCTGCACCTCCGGTCTGTGGAAGCTAATCCACCCGGGGGAATAGATCCATTCTTATAAAGATGACTGTTTCCTTTGTTGTGATTCGTTTCTGTTCTTAACGCCCCGCTTAGGGCCTGAGTGTTGGTGTGTTTTCCTGTTCACAGCAGATGATTCAGTTCTTTCTTAACCATAATGTGCATTATTAATTATTGAACTCACTCCTGACTCAGACTCTCAGATTTGCCCCTTACCCGCCCTCAGATTACATCATCTGTGATGATCTGGTTGTCACTGCTCGGTTTTTAAAGGGGTAGAGGTTAAGCCTAGAGGTGCGAGCTTTGGAAATCCTGCTTCTTTAAGCTGTTATAATCTTTTTTTTTTTTATTAGAGTCATGTGAGTTATTCAATGTGAAGAGAATTATCTGATTTTGCAGTTTCTCTCATTTTGCTGGAGGATTTAACACCTTTCCTATCACCTTTTGCTGAACTCTCACCACTTTTTTGTAATTGTGACATTCTCTGGCACCATTTAGTGAGCAGCAGTTGAACATTGTGAAGGTTTTCCCACAAAGAGGGAACACGAAAGTTTAAAGGATGAGGCTGGACTTTCCCAGTGTAACACTTTTTTTTTTTTTTTTTTTCCTCTCTCTCAAAAGTAGTGAGTTTGTGGACGCTGTCTCCACTTTCATTTACTTTAGACAGGGTGGACATTTGCACTGAGTTGACCTCAAAAATGAAATTTTCTTATGTGTTTAATGTAAACATCCATCTGGGTCCACGTCACAGGGCCGTAGTCTGAGCAGAGATGCTCAGGCTTCCCGCAGGTAGCACAGTAAGGTATTCCCAAGCCAACTAAAAGACTAAGTTTCTCAAGCATGTTATGTGTGCGCTCCGGGGTTTCATCCAAGGTGTGCATGCCAGAGATGCCTCACCTGGAAGTTGTCCAGGAGACATCCTAATGAGAATGAGAATCACCTGAGCCTCATTTCAGTGTGGAGGAGTAGCAGCGTTACTAAGCCTTCCTGAACGACTGAGCTCTTCACCTTATCTCTAAGACTGAACCCAGACGACCTTCAAAGAAAGATCATTTCCACCACTTGTCAGCGATCTTTCCTTCTACACCCAGTTCGAGGCCATAGATGGTGGGAAAGAAATCGACTGGTAACTCGAAGCGTCACTTCCACGTTCAGCTCTCTTCACCAAAACGGATCACTGCAGACGCTGCACCAACATATAAAAAGTCTTTGAAGACCAAAAACTCTCCAGTGTGTAGTTTAAGGAACGCATCTGTCATATCAGGCGTTTAGCACTTTGTTCTAAAACATCTTTACACAAACACAGGTTCACGGTCAGTCTAACTGAAAACTTGTTCTTGTCTTTTCAAAATGCGTACAGTTCCCACTCACTGACTCTGTGGCACATAACAGATAAGATGTACAGATAATGCTCGTTGGAGGTTTGAACGCTTGTTAAATAAATTCTTCTTTCACCTTCATGCATTTATTTTTTTAGAGAAGATAAAGTGGAAATGCATAATGTGTTACACAAATGAGGTTTAACTTGTCTCAAACATACTTTCATCCAGTTTTTTCCATGATGTAAGGCCACTCTGCCTCAGCTTTATGTTGTGAAATGTTCCTGAGCTCGACTTGCCGAAGCCTGCAGAGCTCCGAGCCTGTCAGGACTCGGGCCGAAGCCAAAATCCTCCCCGTGGCCCCTGCAGCCTAAAGGCTAAATGTGCTGTGCCGCTGTTTGTCCCGTTGCGTAAGCCGTACCTTAAATGGCATGAGACGGATGATTTTGTGCCCTGAAGTTTGGGGGAGATGTCCGACTGGGGAATTCCCCACGTTCTGGGCAGATGCTCCTTTGTTATAAAGCAGCAGGTGTTCTTTTCTGCCCTGCAGCAGAGAGGTGATCGGTTTGTTTTCTGGCTGGTGGCTGAGGACAGACGGGGTGTCTTGTCTCAGACACTGAGCTCATAAGGGGATTAAAGTGGTTTGGACTGCACAAACACTGTGCCGCTCTTGACCTCTGTGATTCTCTTACCTTTGCATTTCCTCGGTCTCTCTTTGATCTTTCTGATGGCCGGGCTTTAGCTTGCAGCCTGTTGGCTCTACCAGGTGAAACATGTGAGCATCAAAGGACTGCATGTGTTTTCATCTCTTTGCCTTATGTCGGTTTGTTTTCTTCATCTGTCTGTTTTTACGTTGCAGGCATCCAGAGAGCAGACAGGCCGAGGAAACACTGGCAGCATGGACCAACTACTAGGAGGTACATGCTTCTCTTTAATGTGCTTTCAGGGTTTTTAGGGGGCAGTTTGTTTGAGAGGTGATCGACAACACACACCAAATGACCTAGACGGCAACGGCTGATGTGAAATTAGTGTTGCATGTTTCTTATTATGTGCTTTATTCTATCTATGAGCGAGCCTCTCATTTCTTTTTAGATGTGGACAAAATTTTAATGTCATCAAATACCAAAAAAGTAAGCGACAGTTTTATTATTGGCAGAATGGAAACCTTCTGTAATACACATCTCAGCTGAATGTAAGTCGGTGAATGGCTTCATCTTCAAAAACTGCTGTCGGTGGATAAAAAGACAGCTGTGCGCTACTTCGCACCTCTGCCGAATCTTAAAATATCCTCCACACCACATGCGACTCAGACGGCGCACTCAGTCATTTCATTGGCTAATGGTTCATGGTGGTTTTAATTTAAAGAGGAAGTGAAACTCTTTGACATGTAAGAGGCAGGTCATCCTTTTTTCTTTTCTTTTTTGTTCTTTTTTAAATGACTGAGGAGAAACCTGAGAAAACGAGCCCCTGCATGTGACCTTAAAGGGCTCATTTTTAGTAAACCCAGAATCCGTGACATAACCTCCTCAGTAGAGCGAAAGCTGCTGACTCTGCGGTCCACTTCAGCTTTATAGAAGCGTGTTGTTGCTGCTCTTCTCATTGTTTAGGTTCATGATTAGCTGTCTTATCAATCTTGTATACGGCTACGGTAGAAATAAATAAATAAATAAATAAATGCACAGATGATTAATTTCCCAGAATTCAGGTATAAACCAGAAGTGTGGCTCTCTGCTAACAAATTGGTCAACTCTGAGACGATCGTGATAGTTTTGATATTTACTTGTAGCTGAGTAACATAAGCACCAAATAAAGTAGATGCTTAAGTGACCTGATGAAGCAACAGCCAATACTTGGATATTTGCTCCCAGGCTTTTTGTTTTGCACATTGTTTTGCTGAGCTTAAAGCTTTATTATTGTCAATAGCTGTTAGGTATCTGGCGCATTTTGGCAAATGCCCTCCCTCTATTTTAATCTCTTTACCTGCATATAATGCAAGCCTGCTCAAATGTACTTTCTAGGCAGAGCAGTTTTGACCAAACAGAATCAAGTAGATCCCTTTGAGTTCTGTTTACAGAGATTATTTTTATTCTTGAGCATCATGCTGTCTGGCTTAAAAAGAGGCTGACTTTAAACAGCTTGTATCAGGAAAATGATGAAGTGAAGGTCTGCAGTAAGAGCAGTCAGTTGGTGAATAATACTTCGGTTTTAATGTTTGGAGTCACATTTGAGTCCCCTGATGTGATATAAATGCAGAGTTCGGCCTCTTTTAGCTCAGTTTTGGTCTCAGCAGCTGTCTGACTTTTGTGATGACAGCCAAAAAAGGCACCTCGTGTGCGTATGCAGTCATTTTAACCACATACAGTAAAAACATGAGCGATGGAAAAACAAACGGAAAGACATCTGCTATGTCAAAGGTAAACTGGAGCTCTTCGTTAACGGTGTCAGATTTACAAAGTCTTTGGGATTTTTCTTTACAAAGAGTCTCTTCCTGCTATCTTCCTGGATGGATTACATCCTTCCCCGAAATGAAAAAGCTCAGAAGTGACGACACGGGCTGCTGTGTAAGCGCTGTGATCAGCCCACTGCCTAAGAGAGCACAGGAAGAGACAAACCCACAGTTTCCCTCCACGCTGCACGCAGCTCCTGACCCCGTGTTCCCGTCATCAGCCTGCATTCACAGCAATTAATGAACTGTAACAAAAAAAGTGGCGTCTGCAGGTTACAGCAAGCACAGAAAACACTGTTCAGACATGATGTGCCCACAAAGATGAGTTAAAATAGCTGAAGTGTTTGTTAGGCAATAACTTCTAGTGTTGTGTGTTTTTTTTTTTTTTTTGCAGATGGAAGCCTCGCCGAGTCCACGCCTCTCCGTGATCGGATGGCCCTCTATCAAGCAGCCATCTCCAAACAGGAAGTCCCTCCCGCTTCAGTCAATGTGAGCTTTTTGTGCCTTACTGGAAACTTTCATTTCTGGTTTATAAATTTCTAATAAAAGTGAGATTGGTGGAGTATTCATGGTTAGTGAATTTGAAATAATCCTATTTAATTGTCTTGGAGCTGAATATGAAATAACACAAATCAACCAGAGAATTTAAAAAATGTGCCCTTAAAAGATCTGCATACCTTCACATTATAAAATAATTGGGTTAAGTTACAGAGGATGGACATTCAGTGGCCTGAGCGAGCCCTGCTGTGAAAAACATGCTTCAGCTGTTATCTTTTCCTCGACGTGAAACAGGAAATGAATCATGCATGACCTTTGGGTGCATGACGCTTGTAACACGAGCCTATTTATTATTTAGACAGCGCAGTTAAGATTGCAAGTATTTCCAAACAAACAGTGTAAATCGGTCTCTGTGGAGCCGAGCTGGGTTGTGAACTCTGTGCCATCACCACCACACCGATGTTCCTGAATTATTCCAGGCCTGAATGGACACCCGTGGGGCAGAGCACTGGGGAATTTTGTATTTTCTAGGATGATTTTTGGAGACAAACTAGCTAATGGAAGCAAGTTGAAACAAAATGACTCCTTACATGTGATCCCAGCAAAGATATTTGCATGATTAAGATGCACATGTAGTAATTGTGTTTTTGTGGACCTACTTTTTCCTGGAGTTGTTGTTGCTGTTGACCAGCTGCATTATTGGTCAACAGGCAGTGACTGCTCTCTCTGATATAGGTTTAAACATCTGTTTTGTATACTTAAAAATTACTTGGAGCCAAATGGCACATATACCTAAGACACTGCAGTCCCACACAGTGTGCAGCATTGTGGATGCTCTGTTAACAATAACCCTACAGGTGATACCCAGTAGGTTTATCTCCTATGAAGCAGGTGATGCCGATGGCTTATATTCCGTTGTTAACTTTCCACTCGTCCTTCTTGTTTTGCTCAGGATGATCAGCTGGATGGTTTCAGTGGGAAGCAGAAGGAGAACGTCCCCCCGTGCACTCTGGACATGGTGAGAGTTTATAGCCTGAAGGTGTTTTTGTTCCAGTGCATCAGTTTCGGCTCATCTCGACACGCATTTATCTAAACGTGTGTCAGTGTGTGATGTTTTTTTGTTTTGTTTCTTTCACATCTCTTCTCCCGTTTCAGAGTCCAGAGTCTGAACCGAACACCAGGAGAATTTTCACCTCAGAGACCAACGGTAAGTTCTGCAGATAATTCGTGATGAAAAGTTGAAGTGAGGTTCTCACGTCTCGGTATGAACTGTCCGTCCTTGGCTTTAGTTTGTAATCCTGTAAGTGGAAGGGCTTTATCAAATATGCAGATGGCTCCCTCTAGTGTTGGTTCTGCATTACTGCCTTTCTTTTTTTTTTTTAAATTTTTTTTCTTATTTTGCTCTCTCAGGCTCAGGACCCGGCACTCCTGCGTCCTCCAATCAGAAAGACTCGTCCCAGTCAAAGACTCCCAGGGTGAGCCCTCACAACAAACATTTACACCTCACACACACCTGTGCACCCTACACTAATCTCCACCTCCTTATTTTTATTCTTAGACTTTAACAGAGTAGCTTTGGGGAGGGTTGATGGGCTCAGCAGTCATTGTTGGTGCCCATATGTGACTAAAAATGGGGGGAAATCATGTTTATGCGTGTGCAGAACTTCCGTCTGCCGGTGAGGGAGACCTGTGCATCGTGCCTGAAGACTGTCTATCCTCTGGAGAGGCTCGTGGCCAACCAGAACGTTTACCACAGCTCCTGCTTCCGCTGTTCACACTGCAACACCAAACTCAGGTGAGGCCACAGCAGATCGGGTCAGACAATACACCCAGGCAAACATTTACAAAGGATTTTACTGCATTTAAAGCTTTTCTGCAGGGTTACTTGGAGAAAAAAAACCCCCTCTAAATTAAACTTTATCTCGAGGTCCTGTGTTCCCAGTAATCTAAAGAATTTAAAGATATGTTCTGCTGTTTATTTTGATTCTATTTATTCCATCAAAAATATCCAATAACCTTCTCAAAACTACTCAAAAGTACCATTTTAACCTGTTATGAACCCACGTTAACAATCTCTTTCAAACCATTCCTGATCAAGACTTTGACTTCTTTTTAGAAGAGGTCTGTTTTCTCTAAACTGTCCTTTGTTTTGGTCTAGTTTGGCAAATTATGCCTCCCTGCACAACAGCGTCTACTGCAAGCCGCACTTCTCCCAGCTCTTCAAGGCCAAAGGAAACTACGACGAGGGCTTCGGCCACCGGCCGCACAAGGAACTTTGGGAGGGCAAAAACGAGAGCGCTGAGGCCTCGCCGACATCTGTAACCAAGCCAACAGCCCAGAGCCCGGCCACACCCTCAGACCAGGAAAGCCCCAGTGTGGAGGACTCACCCTTGGCTAAAGTCAACGTCCTGACGGCCACCATGGAGGCTCTGGGACAAGGTTCCTCAGAGAAGGCTGACAAACCCACAGAGACCCGCAGGCTGAAGATCTCCTGGCCACCAAAAACTGAGCCTGAGGACACGCCCAGCCGCGGTGGAGCTGCCGCCAACACGGAGGTAGTCTCCACGGGTAAACCAATCAGAGCCAAGTGGCCTCCAGAGGAAGACTCCCCATCCACACCACCAGAGGAAGCCAGGGGCTCGCCTGTTCTGCGTCGAAACACCCCCCTGAAGGAGCGCAGCATGCCCTTCACCGCGGCAGCTCAACCTGACAGCCCTCCTGCTCCTGAGCCCAAAAAGCAGAGTGCACCGGTAGAGCGGCAGCCGAGTCCTGAACCCGCCAGCATGGACCTCCAGCACGGCGGCCAGTCGTCAGACAGCCAAACCCCCACCGAGGACAGCTGTGTAGATGTGCACACCAGCTCCGGAGAGGAAGAACAGGAAGAGGAGATGAAGAGCGAAGACGCTACAGACCATCATCTCCCCACAGAGGAGGATCTCGATGACGCTGCAGGAGGACAAGGTGAAGAGGAGGAGCAGATGGAGGAGGAAGACGGAGGCGTGCTGGAGGAAGACATGCCAGATGCTAAACTTCAGGAGACTCCAACTGAGCCGACTGCAGTCTCCTCTCCGGAGGCAGAGGTGGAGGCCAGCCGGTCGTCTCAGGACGTGGGCTTCTGGGACAGCGAGGAAGAGCATGAGGAGCTGACGGTGGAGGAGCTGATTAAACGTAACCGACACTACGAGGAGGAAGAAGAGGAGGAAGAAGGGGACGTATAAAGCGAATTTTCTGCTCTCGGCCAAAACGACGACATCCACGGACGCTTAACTGATCTTCTGCCATTCCTCCTTTTTCAGACAGTTTCTTCTTCTCTTCGTGATATAAAGTTGCAGCCGTGTCCAGAGTGAATTTTATTCGTGCCTCTTTCACGACATTTAGAATAATCAAATTTTTTTTAAAAAGATATTTAAAATGATTCCCCTTTAAATAAATATTTTTAACCCAAATGTTATGAGTCACAGAATAGATGTTTTTTTTTTTTTTTTTTTTTTTGTGTACACGACTTTTGTAATTTTGTATTTTCATCGGATGCTTCATTATCAAACTGCTGTCATGAGAAACCAACTGCACGGTCTTATTAGACTGCAGCTCAGCTGTGACTGAAAAGTTTCTGAATTAAGACAAAGTAGAAAATAATAAGTTTGGTTTCTTTTCTCAGAAGAATCCAGCTGTGACTTTTGAGTTCTTGATCCCACAGATGGATGACAGTTAAAGGAAAAACCTACAGCTTTAATGCACCTTGGCATTGACTCAGGTAGCTTAATGGTGAGCGAGTTGAGAGCACGGTCTAAAACGCTTGTTCAGAATCTCCCATAGGCGTTCATTTGGCTTGAGATGTGTTGATTGTGAAAGCCGCAGCCTATGAGTAACTTTATTTTCACCCTCAAACCACTGTGAGCCCTCGTGTCCAGGTGGAGGCACTGTCACCCAGAAGAAGACTTCCACCAGGATGGAAATGTTACAGGTGGACCCAGACTAGCACACAGCCACCTCTCACTGCGTGGGTTAGGTTTTTGTTTTTTCCCTTTAATTTGTCACATATGTAACCATGAACGCATTGAACTGTAAGAGACTAATGATCATTTGTTTCCACTTCTGACAAGTTGAAACTGGACAAAATTATTGTAACATTTTAAGCCAGGGGACCAAACAGCCTGACCCGCTACTGTATAAATAAACTCTGAGTATCTTTTGACATACTGCTTAAGATTGTTTTCAAAAACTGTGATGTACTTTTGTAATTTCGCATTAAAGTTTGGCTGATGTTTTATTTGGTTTCATATTATTCAGACATATCACAGAAATCCTAGTTAGCCTTGTAATGGCATCTATAAGCGGGAAAGACAAAGCAGTGTCAGAGGCAGATGGGAATGGCTAGAGAAACTCCCCTCCTACAGTCTTCTGCATCTGTACCCCAGACCAAAAGCTAAGATCCTAATCATGCAAGAATGACTTCACTAGCCTGAATTAGGAGTTCATTGTCCAGGAAAACTATCACTGAAACACAATAAAAGAAATATATACATACACAAATAAAAAGGGACCACTGTTTAAAAACTGTGGTATTATTTTCATGTTTATGTGCACCTCACACACATTAAGTTCTCATCTGACCAGACTCTCCTTGGACCCTCCTCATCTGTTCTTTGCAGCTTGACCTGGCGTCAGTTGGGGGGGAAAATAAACAAGACCTGGCACCGTTTAAAGTGGTGCAGTGTGAATTGCCACTTCTGGGAAGTGTCTGAAACTCACTGCGGTGGGTCTGGTGGGACTACAAGCGATCTGCTTTAGAGCCATAACGCAGTGCAGCTGCTCCAGGTGCATCCCTGAGGTTACGTGAAAAAGCAGCACGCTACAAGAACTTTTGACAAGTGGTCAAACAAGGAATTTAGACTCTTAAATGAAAGTTTTAATCTAAACTAAAGCAGCAGCCTTATTGCACAAAGGTTCTCATTATACAGGATCATATGCAGTTATGAGGAAAGTACATCTTACTGCTCCCATTAAGAGTGTAAGTAGCAGTCAGATACTAATCAGTCACTTGACCAAACAATCTGAAGTGCATCATCTTATGCTGAGAAACAAGTGAAAAACATTCAAGACTGCTGTCAATCTTCCCAGGAGCAGAAAACTGAAAAAGCAAAAGCTACAAGTGTGGCTGCCAGGAGGAAAAAAAGAACACGGCAGCACGGCTTAGTGGAGACTTCTGGAACAATGCCTCTTTAGAGACCAAAGTGGAGATGTTTGGCCATAATGCTCAGTGCCCATTTGGCAAAAACCAAACATGGCATATCAGCACAAACTCATACCAGCTGTCAGCGTGGCGGTTTGGGCTTGGTTTGCAGCCACGGGACCTGGGCACCTCGCAGTCATCGAGTCGACCATGAACTCCTCTGTGTACCAAAACATTCTAGAGTCGAATGTGAGGAGATCAGTCCAACAGCTAAAGCTGGGCCAAAACGGGGCCGACAGAGATCCCGAGCACAGCAGCAGGTCTGCAAACGAACGATAAAAAGAAAACGTCCTCCACAAGATTCACGTGAGAGATTCTTTAACAGGACTAAACATTATATTACTGGAGTAATAATTACTGATTCATGTATATAACGTGTATATCACTGTAATAATGGAGCTGCAGCTAAAATACTACAACATAATGTTTTAGATTTATATTTCAAATAAGTAATTAAAGCTTTGCAATACAAAACATTTGCAGGAAGCATGATATAAAACTACTTAAAAATAAAGTAAAATTACTTGCAGGACAGGACATTTCCCTTCATTGTAACACTAACATTTTACATTTTTACCCTTGTTCATTAAACACTGACTTACCTGAGAGTGACACCAAATCCACTTATGGACCACCACCACGGAGAAATCAAAACAATCACTTTGTTACATTACTGAAACTTTTATTGACGTTTAAACATGTTTGAACGAGGCCATTATAGTGCAATTCAACAAGGCAAAGAATTTTTTATTTTTTAAACTGGTACATAAATTCTTGGTGAACACGTTTGGAGACGCTACAAAAACTCTCACTGCATTTAGCTCTAATTTGGTTGAACCGCATAACTTTTTTTGTAAACTGATGAACTGAGTAAACGTCAGTATAAGCGACTTCAAAACCCTGGACAGAGATGTGGCTAACATCGCCCACATCGGTGTCTCATTTGTATCTTTGCGCTGTCTAGCTTTACAGTTTTTAGTTATAAGTCTCTATCCAGCCCTGCATGTGAAGGAAAAAACAAATATCTGATTACATTTTTATATCATTGGCTCTAAAACAAACAAACACGTGACGACTAAATACAAACACGCACTCTCCAGCAGATGTGATTTAATAGGTAACCCTGTGTATTAGTTTTACATCACATTAGATTTCTAGCATCACCGTCTGCAGTGACCTGTGGATGATTTTGTGTACATGCTAAAGAAACCTGCTGCTTGCACCTTTTATGAAGGCGCAGAGGAATGTCTATTTTACAGGGATGCAGATGTTGTAATAGGAAGATGCAGAGGAATTCAGTTTGATTTGGCTGATACAGAATAACAATGATGACTTTTCTCCCTTTAACCATAAATTAGAAATGTGTGGAAACCAGCTCCGACAAACTCGACAGATTGCTTCAGCTCCGGAGTCTGTGTCCCAAAGTGCAACTTAACCTGGGTCTCGTTCTCTTTGGATAGCCAGCGCTTACTAATCCAGTCAAACATAAGGTCCGGGGGCCAGATTCGGCCTGGCAAAAACTCCAATCTGGCCGTCTGTACTTCTTTGGAAGAAGTGGAGGATAAAAGTTTTGGACTATATATCCTTTTTTTCTTTTTTGTTTTCAGACTTTTACGACTGATAAAGACCTCCCTCACAGCCATTCATACTACATCAAAGTAATTAACTGATAGATAAACAATTAAATTACATAAAACTTCTTTTGTTTTGTTTTTTAATTACAGGACATTCTTTTCTGTAATTTTACACATTTCTTTCTTACAATTTAACCTCAAAGGGTTGTGCTGACTGATTTCTTTCAATTCCTACTGTAGGATTTCGTTATCAAGTAGATAAACTGAGACAAACCGTTGACATCACCCTTCTTTTCTTATGATGTCTGAGAGATTCAGTGTGTGGATAAACAAACACTTTTAAAGCTTCGAGGCAAAAACTGATTGCAAAAGTGAATTCTCCTGGATTTGCACCAAGCCGTCAAGAAAGAAATGCCAGGAGTGATCTTTCACTCAGATTTTAACTTTAGTGCTCTGTCGGGTCTGCCACCACATCTGCCTTCTATCACTTGAAAAATATTGCTGAAGTGCGACCTTTTCTCCCTCTGAGTAAATAATTTCCCCCAGGGATCAATAAAGTATTCTGATTCTGATTCTGATTCTGAGCAACTGATGCAAGCTGCTGCTTCGGGTTTTTTTTACTAGCAGGATAGAAATTAAATTACATTTAATAGCAATTTAAGTCAATTACATTGCTAGACGGTGACTGGAAGGGGAAAAAAACAATTTGGATGCACAAAATTAGAAAAAGTGATCGAATCAAACTTTGTGACACAGACTCCCGGTGCTGCTTCTGCTCTCTGCACAGTCACACAAACACAATGTTAAAGTGCTGGTGGCCACAAACACAAAGACAAAACATTTTTCTTCTGACATGTCGCACAAACGGCAAATAAACATCAATATAGTTAATATTACATCACAAAGGGAGAGAAACTAGCAGATTGTTTCGAAAGATATCACTCAAAACTTTGAGGGAAAGAAAATGAAGATGCTGAATAATTCTTCATGTAGTGGGCAAACATGCAGAAGGAGTACAAAAATATTACATTACAGTACAGTGTGATGCAATCGAATCCAACAGCCCTGCGCCTGATGCTTGTGTGTGAGGTTTGCAGAGTTGGCTTTTCCTTTCAGAGGTGTTTTATTTGTGGTTATTGTTAGGTTTGCGGTTATTGTTATGGCTGTAGTGTGTTGTGTCGCATCAGGCAGCATTTCACTGTTTATTTCTGTTATTTTGTCCACCCGCTGTGTGCATGTGTTCCCTTAACAGCTTCCCTTTCACATAAGTGCAACAAATCGCATTCCCTGAACTTCTGACATAGAAGATAAACTGAAAAGTATATTTCACAGATTCCTCATAGAAAATATACCTGACATGTTTTTTTATATATATTTTCATTTGTAATCTCACTACAAAACACTCAAAAAGCTCTTCGTCCGCTCTGAGGAAACGTCTGTGCTGCTCAGTGGCAGCGTCTTATGTTTGGTTGTGTTTACCGTACTTGCAATAATCCAGATTCAAAGAAACAAAAAGCAAAAAAATGAATGTTAATGCACGTCTGAGACAGATCCACTGCTGACTTGCAGCCAGCTCTGGGAGAGCAGCGAGCGAGGTGGGGCAACAGCAGGTCTCCGATCGCTCAGAGGAGGGCACCCTCACCCAGAGAGAGGATGAGGAGAGGTTGGGAAAGAGAGTGAGAGACACAAAGAAAAGGAGAGTGGCAAGGAGAGAGGAGGTGAAGAGGAGGGGGGGTGTCTATTCCCTGACACATAAACTGCGAACGAGCTCTGACTCGGCACAACTGTTGGCCTTGCTCTGCTTTGCTTGGGGTTGTGACAAATGAAATAAACTAAGTGTGCCAGACCTCATGAGAGGGATTTAACAGCTCAGTATTACAGACACACACTGCATGCAGGAGGAGGTTAGAGGAGAGGACGACAGCAGTGCAGATTGCATAGAATTAACAGTTAAATGTCTCTCTGGAGTTTCTCGCTTTGAGGTGCAGCCGTGTATTCCTGCAGCAAGTACTCTGTAACCTACACAGCCCACGTAGGACCTGTCACTGCTTCTTTACAGCCACGAGGCTGGCCGTCTGCCGTGACGGCTGTGAAATGTACAAGTCTTATAAATAAAAGTCGGGGAAGGAAGACGACAGCGATGTGCATGAGTGCAGCTGAAGTGAGTGCGTTCTGAGTGTTAGTAGCATGCTAGGCTACCGTTTGTGAGCTCTACAGCGCAGTCGGCTGTTTGCAAGGCGTCACGAGTCCCAGGCTCATCCGCTGAGGGGATGCAGGTCCACCTTCACCTTCTCGCCGCTGCTCAGCATCCCCACGGTGGGGTACAGGCCCCCAGGAGGGACGACCATCTCCCTCCGGCCCATGAGCTTCCCATTCCTCGTGAAAAACACCTGCAGGGCATCAAACAGTTAAAACACACACACACGTGAGCCTTTTGCTGATGATGCTCGAATAATTGGTCGTGAAACGAAAGTCTTCACATAATCGCCGATACTAAAATTTGAGAGCACGCAGCGTGCCAGTTGTAAACAGGAATTATGTCCAGTTAGGAAATGGGTGACAGGGTAATGTCTGGATTCTCGATTGGGGGGGGGGTGTCAGTGTTTACAGTACATGTCTGTACTAAATCAGCAAGTGATCAAACATTATCCAGCTGCTCTCAAAAGAACATCAACAAGCTTTTCAATCCTAATACCGAGGGCTTCTTTTCAAGTCTGAGAGCAAATACCGATACACTAAACCAACAAGCAAAGTACTGGCGAGTTTGCGTCTTCTAAAAATCAGACTGAGTCACATATCAAACATTTACTGTACCACCCACTCGAAAAAGAACGGCTTAGCCTATTTAATTAGAGATGAAGGCTGAGGGAAACATACTTCGTTAGCCTGAACAACAGCGGCGTGGCGGTGCAGTGTAACGTTAAGGAGCGGTGCACTGAGACTTAAACGTGTCCTGCTGAGTAAACACTGACAGATCCATGGATTACGCCGTTCTATTCTCACCCACTTGCGTTTTCCGTGCTCACACCCGCTCGGTGACCTCTCGGCCTCCGCTTGCACAACGGTGCAGGCGAGCGAGCCGAGCAGCTACGAGTCAAGACAGAGTAAAGAACTGCAGTAATTAAAACAATAAAAAAAACAACAGTTGGAACATGAAGTGGTTAGATGGTTAGAGTGTACAGAGAGCTGCTGGGTGCACATTACAGTGAGGCGTGGTGAGACGGCGCACGCGTGTGGGTTGCAATATGCAGGCCGCGGCGATGGCTCCCACAGGAGCCGTGTTACACACGAATATGAAAGTAATCATTGTGAGGCAAGTCGCTGCGGTTTCTGCTGTTGTAAGTAATATAAAATAATGACCGAGATCCCGCTGCGAAGTGCGCTCCGTGAAGAGCTGCCAGAAAATAAATAGGTTAAAGGTACCTCGAGGAGTTTTTTGAACGCTGAGGAGAGATATTTTTCTCCTCAGGAATGTTTTCTAACGGTTCTCTCTTGGTTCACACTGCTCGACTGATCAACAGGTGGCGCTAATGCAGCAAGGAAAGCATCAATGTGCCATCATTTCTCTATAATCTCATCCTGAAGGATGTCTTAATTCCTTAGATGCACTCAGAGGGGAGAGGAACCAAAACAGAACACGACCATCATCGAGATGGTGTACTGAGATGGAGTCGCAGGTTAGAGGTTGAGCAGCCAGATTCATACAACACAAACGAGGGACAAAGAGGACGTTTTGGTGGGACAACGTGAGACGTGCTGTTACGGTTCCAGGGCTTTTTGCAGGAGTTTCTTGTGTGATGGTGGAGACTACAGGAAATGAGGAACACCTGGCAAGTGCTCGGGGCTCAAATCACACCCCGTCTCCGCTCCTGTGACGGTGTCTGTGCCGTCTACTGCCGCAGCACCACTGTTTTCTTGATTTGGTTTTGCACATACATCTCCTCCATGCACCGCCTTACACCGCTGACCAGATGTTTACACATCATGATTGTTGCTAGGTTTAATAAACCTTTGGTAATCCTTATTAAAAAAGACAACGAGTCTAACAAAAAAATAAAAATTCTTTGGATACAGGGAAAACGTAAACGTTTGTACCCAGAAACAAAAACTGACATATTAGATGCTTTAACTATTTAACAGACTTATGCCATAGTGATGCTCCTCCTTGAAGTGAGCATCATTTATCTTGATGAAAAAGCCTTGTTGTTGCCAGATGTGAGAGGGGAATTAACAAACTCCTTTGAGCTCATAAGATAGCAACAGCAACTTTAAATAACCACTTGTTAGTACCATTTCTAATCGTGCAACATACTGATCCTTAAGCTGTTTTGCTACAGCAGCAAAAGACCACGCAGGGTGTACTCCTGTCAACTGAGAACAGGAATCTAAGGCAACAGTTCACACAGGCTCACAAAAAGTAGACAACAGAAACATCACCTGGTCTGATGAGCCTTGATTTCTGCATTTGGATGGATGGGTCAGAATTTGGCAAAAGCAACATGAAATCAATCCTGCCTCTTATCAGCGGTTCAGGCTGATGCTGTAATGGTGGAGACACCACAGCCGACCTGAACGTTGTTGCATTCCATCATGACCACAGCGTACCCATCGTCTGCGTCTACTTCCTGCAGGATGATGTATTACAAAGCTCGGGACAATGAGTTCACTGTACTCAGATGGCCTCCGCAGTCACCAGTTCTCAATCCAATACAGCACATTTGAGATGTGGTAGAATGGGAGATTCGCATCATGGATGTGCAACCAAACAAAACTGCAGCATCTGCGTGACGTTATCATGTCTGTATGGACCAACATCTCCCAGGAATGCATGAAGAATTGGGGCAGCTTTGAAAGGACAACCTGACGAGATTTACGCAACAAAGTGGCAGATGAGTGTATTTCTGGGTCTTTTCTGTCTCTTAGTCGTCTTTGCGCCACCCATTTCTAGTAAAATGTGTTCAAACTTTTAAAAATAGAACCAATCAAAATGTGGGACATTTTTTCTGTATCAATCCCACATAAAATGGGACATTGAGTCACGAACAGGAGAGTGAAGGGCAGAGGAGACGAGGAGGATTACATTCGAGAAGAAAATACAGGACATATGCTTTAACTCTTATAATATGTAAACCTGCTCTGCATTTTTTAAGCTTCACGGATATACACGCTGAAGTCCTCGGGGTAGGTTTTAACAAAATATGCACAGAAATTTCTGTTTATAAGAGTTCACCAACAATCAACAATCCAAAACACTACACATGATTTGTGCCTCGGTTACTTAAAGAAAATTCTCCAAAGCTGTATTCAATTATTATACAGAGACAAGAATAGCCTGAGGGTCTGAAAAGTGCACCTAATGTATATTTAAATAAACTTGCATTCTTTCCAGTGGCCAGCAGGTGGTGACTCTTCTAGTGGCAAAAAGAAGTTTGTGTAGTCTTAATTCTCATTTGCTTTATGGGTTTGTTAAACACTTTGCTGAAATTTTTGTGGTCTCAATCACTAGTTCACTTCCCCCACCGCTCCACGTATTTATTCCCCTTGTTTCACCTCCTTTTTTTCCATCTCATTGTCCGCTACCCAAAAACTGAGAGCCACTGATTTATGCTAAATTAGAGTGATTCCCAGATGGCAAGCAGGGCCGCCAGGGCTGATAGCAAAATGTAAAGAAGTCGCACACACACAATAAAAAGCAATCTATATGTTATTTTCATGGACTTGAATACTCATTTTTTGTGACTCTGGATATATTTCAATTGGAAGCATATTTTGTGTCTGTAGCACATATGATGTTCAGACTATTCACCAGGGAAAAGTCAGCTAAGCAAGGAAGCAGCTCTTTAAAGAAGTGGCAGCTGCCATTTTTACCTTTTTTTAAAAAAAACCCTAACTGATACGGCTCGAGCAGGGGCTGCTGTGATTTTGCCTTTGTGGGTGTGTCTTCAACTCTTCCCAGCCTTAGGTGCCACCTTTCTGTGTAGCTGATTCTCCTCAGCAATTAGGCCAGAGTACTCAAGGCCAGGGAGGGGAGCGCTCCGGTGCCAAGGACACAGGAAGGGAATAGCACTTATGTGGGTTCCAGCACATGTGTGGATTCCGGGCAACGAGAGGTCGAACAAACTGGTAAAAGTCACGATCAAAAAAGCTCACACAGAATTAAATATTAAATTATCCATAAGGACAAAGATGGAGAGTGTCAACTTAACTGGGACAGCAGTACAACAGGGAGGAATTTATACTCAGTGCAAAATAAAATTTTTGTAATATCAAGAAACATAGTGATCAATAGAAGAGTCAAACTCGTAATTAGCAGACTCTGGACTGGACATAGAGACTACTTTATTCATGATAAGAAAACATCAGTAAAGCATTTTTTCATTATGAAGCAAATTCATTAAAGAAAAGAAAGAAATGTTATGGAAAGAGAGATTAGGTCAAAAACACAATGTAGAAAGTCTACTGAAGTGGACGGCAGAGTTATTATAGTTTTGTATTTTGTAGTTTTGTATATTGAAGAAAACCAGTGAAGATCTGTCTTATAGACATCCAAAGCCTCAATCACAAGATCCATCAATCCCCAATTAGTTTGTAATAACAAAAATCAGAAATCCCAGAACATTTCCTCTATAATTTTAGTTTTTTTTATTTGTATTTTCAAGTTCACAAAACTGTTTCAGTTTTTTTTTTTTCAACGGTCTAGTTTAGTAGTTTAGTTTAACCATAATAACTTTGGCAGGGCGGCAGTGGTTCAGGAGGAGCTGTAATACTGAGCAACCTCAAAATAGCAGAGAAGTGGAGAATCCTTCATTTTTGGTGACAACCACCAAAGAAGAGGAGGCAGCAATGCACCAAAAGAAGACAAAGAAGGTCGTGGCGAGGAAGGTGGCAATAAAGAAAAGGCTGGGGAAGAAGAAGGCGGCGAAGAATAAGGGAACCCCACAGGAGGCAGATCAATCACTCGCCTCAGAGTTGAGAAAAGCTTTCATTTTACTGACCTTTCATGGTTTTTGGAGAACAAGAGCCAATTTACTTTAAAGGAATTGCACTACCCACACCCATCCACACTTATTAGGGGCCCGGGTCAAAGGGGGAGCAGCCTGAGCACAGAAGCCCAGCTAATCTTTCAAGCGTGCCCTTGGTCTAACCCGGGCCTTCTCCAGGTAGGACATGCCCAAACGACCTCAACTGAGTCCTTTTGATGTTTAGGAGTAGCGGTTCTATTCTTAGCCTCTCTCTGCTTGCATGTCTAAACTCCTTACCCCATCTCTAAGAGATAAGCCAACCAACCTAAGAAGAAAGCCTATTTCCTCAACTTGTATCCACCATCTCATTCTTTCGGTCACTACCTAGCCTTTTCCTCAGCTGGAAAAAGGATGAAGTGCCCGGGTCGTGGACGAGTTGCTTTCCGACTGGAGGATTTTAAGTACCTCGGTTTCTTGTAAATAGAAAAAAGAAAATCAATATTTGCAGTGGCCACCATCTAATTTATAATCAGTTATCTTCAATATAGACGAGCATTTTTCAGTGTATAAGAGGGTAGGTTGTTTGTTCCTCTAGCATCTTGGAGAGTTTGTCACAACTCTTCTGAAGTTTTAGTTTGTCTCAGCATTTTCTGCGTCTTCATGTAATCCATTTGGAGCCAAACTATCTGCTGCAGCTCTCTCTGCCTCTCGTGATGCTGCCAAAAGATCGATTTTTATGACTCGGGATCTGCACTTACATAAGGAATTTGGGACAGGAAGTCCTGCCACAAGTCTAGCTAGTGAGAGGTCATGCGTTATCTCAAAGATGGTCACCACCTCAGTGTTCACATTTACACATTCAGTTGGTTTCCCATAGTGGCTGGTTGACATGTGAAATCAGACGCAAACAAGTATATACCGCCTTCTTAATTCCCAGAATCAACATTAATTTAGATCTTACTGCAACAATGCTGACTTTGGATACTTGTTCAGACTTCTATGGTTCTTGCTGGCAAGTGGAAAACATCATAGCTGTGATAAATCATGTATAGCAGCATGAATGCTCAGGCAATCACAGGCACAATACCAAGCTTTTGCAGCAGAGCTCATGATCTAAAAACTCCTCCCAGCACCCACGGTCATCTTCCATTACTGTACTTAAGGATGTCTGCAGGTATAAACAAGTTCAATTTAACACTTTAGGGCATTTAAGAGCAAACTTGAGAAGAAAATACAGAAGTGGAAAAAGAAAGTGGAAAATATACTCTGTACAAGTACACGCATGGATGTGAGATAAAAGTAAAAAGGGTAAATTACAATATTTGTAAGAACGTAATATGAAATGTTTATTGATTGTTTATTAAAGTGAAGCAAAAAACTTTAAAAGCACTAAATGAGCCCGTTGTTCCATTGAATTGCAGGCTCAAATCAAGCTAGTTAATGTCTATGTGCAAAGGTCTTGACCTGTACTTCATTTATTATTTGTTTAACCAGGAAGTGAAACTCTTTGGATTAATAATCTCTTTTGCAAGAATTTAATGGGCTGATAGAGGCAGCTTTAACCTAACATGTTAGTCAATAGTCGGAGAAACCAGAGCACGAGAAGTGCTCCTCAAAGATCCCAAAAACTTGATTCTGTTCATCTGGACGTAGGAGAAACATTTCGTCACTCATCCAAGTGACTTCTTCAGTGTCAGCTGACTGCAGGTTTCCCCAACCTTATAAACAGTACATTCGCTCAATGACTGAAACTAGCACCACTGACGAACAACGGGCTGTGAGGTCAGTTTTGATATGCAAATTGTCATGACCACTGATCAACAACCACAGATTAATGGCATATGAAATACTCCTGAAACACGGAGACACATTTTCTCTAAACATTGTCTCTGTGGCTTTTAAACCCCAAAACACACTGTACCAAAAATTGGTCCACCCCAAGGATCGGGTCCCCCCGACACAAACAGCGTAGCATAGAGTACGCTGTTAAGTGCCAGGAGAATTGCCGTGATTTATACATCGGGGAAACCAAACAACCTCTGGCTAAGCGGATGGCACTACACAGAAGAGCTACCTCGTCAGGCCAGGACTCTGCAGTCTATTTACACCTACAGGACAGTGGACACTCTGAGCGCACACATCATGGACAGGGAGGAACGCTGGTTTGAGCGGAGAGTCAAGGAAAAGGGAAAGACCATCTCTGAATCGAGGAGTGGGCCTAAGGGTACATCTTTCGCCATCTTACAATGCTGTGATTGCAGCCATTCCCCAACTCATGGCCATTGGTCAATTGTCATTGATCAGTGGCTGTTGATCAAAGGTCATGACAATTTGCATATTAATGATCAAGAAACTGACCTCACAGCCCATTCTTCGTCAGTGGTGCTAGTTTCAGTCATTGAGCAAATGTACTGTTTATAAGGTTGGGGAAACCTGCAGTCAGCTCAGACTGAATGAGTGATAAAACATTTCTCCCACTGCAAACGCTACTTCCAGATGAACAGAATCAATTTTTGGGATTCCCTTACCTGGATGATTGAGCATGCATCAAGACTCCTCAAAGAAGAGCTCTAAAAACACTTCAATCACCAAAACCTCGGTACAATCCTCGGGGATGTTACTACTTAAACTGCTCCAAAAGGTACCGGAAAAAAACGCGAAAGCTTTTTGTTGCACCTGCATCAGCACAGAGCTCTGCTATTCTATCTGTTCTTCACAAGAAGTATCACTGGGGTTCATTAACCAAGGGCAGCACTGAATATCCCCCCCGCCCCAGGCCAAAGACCCTGAACACACATACCTCACCTTACATATATACAGCAAAAATTAAACAAGGTTGTGTTGTGTTTAAAACTGTTCCTCACCGTGACCTTCCTGCCCTCCTGTTCCTGTTCTCCCGCCTCCTCTCCATCCTCCCCCTCCTCCTCCTCCGCCTCGTCATTCAGGTACAGAACATTCTGGACGCTGGCGTGACCTGGGCGGATGTCCAGTCGATCCCAGTCATCTGTGTCCCCTGACGACAAAGCACACACTGTGGGGTTAAGAAGAGGCTGCAGCTTGCTGTACTTCACAGTCATTCCCTAATAAAACCTAAGGTCAGGTAACACAGTGTGATGAGACAGATATGGTTAGATGACATAAGCTGCTGTCTGAGGCCACTTGTAAGTTTGAACATTATTTCTTTCACGTGCAACACATTCCTTAATAGCAGTAAATACAAAAATCCTGGGAAACTGAACAAAATGTAAATAAAAATTAAATGCAAAGTTTAGAAAAAAGAATAATTTGATATTTTTTACATGAAAATGGTACAGTAAGAAGAACTGAGAATATAACAAAATATAGAAGTTGTAAAACTAATAACAGCAGAAATCTTATAATGTTTGAAATTAAATTGCAAAAGATCAACAGTGTGATTGGGTGCAAAAACAGACACAAAGAGGGGTTCACCATTCAAACCTGTGTGGGAAAATAATCTAATATGGGATTTCATCAGCAGCAGTTCATAATATCATTAAAAGAGTCAGTCAACATGAATCTCTATCTGCCAAACAGTTACACTAACTGGCTGAGATCCTGAGCCCCTTAAAGCAGCGGTCCCCAACCCCCGGGCCGCGGACCAGTACCGGTCCGTGAGTCGTTTGGTACCGGGCCACGAGAGTAGAGGCTCAGGTGTGAAATGTATGGTTTTCAGGGTTTTTATCAGTTTTCAGCGTTATTTTGTTATCGTTTTTATCGTTAACGCGGTTTTCCTGGGTCTTTTCACGTGTGTTATGAATAAATCTTCTTTTTTTCGGTACCGGTACTAGTTTTATTTTGTTGTATTTATCCGCGATACCTTAAAGGCCGGTCTGTGAAAATATTGTCGGGCATAAACCGGTCAGTGGCGCAAAAAAGGTTGGAGACCGCTGCCTTAAAACATCAAAAACAGATCTGATTCTGTAGTGGCAATAAGTGCATTTGTTCGTGCATTCTGTTACCTAAAAAATCCACGAAATTGGAATGTTTAAGACTGGAACAGGTACACGACTGTGAACCAGTCGCCTTCTGCACGCCTGATTCTTGCCCTTAAGAAATACTGTCAAGCAATTGTTTCACTAGTTTATTTAAATAACCAGCTTAGATGACGGCATCGATACAATCACGGAGGTGTGTTCAGGACAAACAAACCTCTTTAATGAGTGACAGTGTAATTGCAGCTTTCCTCTCACCTTCCCCGTCCAGGATGTAGTCTCGTGGGAACATGATGCCGCAGCCCATGATGTCGCCTTTGAAGCAGCGAGGACCAAAAGCATCTCCGACTCCGCTGCCGTGAAAGATCTTTCCATCATCTATGAGAGAGTGAGAGAAATAAACTGTAAGCTATCCATTTAACCAGTTTATTAAGAATTTGTTCCTCTGTTTATTTGTGCTCAGGATTTCTGCAGGATTAATTACACTGAACTTTTTTTTCAAACCACAATCATTATGACAAATTATGAAAGCATGACGTGAAACCAGCACCAACAATACAGCCTATAATTATTTCTTACATAATATTCTAGCAGTTTCCTGCAGTATCCAGCACTTTCTAAACATTTAAATAAATTAACGTGACTCGAACCGTGACGGGTAACTCATTAAAAAGCAATAAATACTGCACAATCACTTAAATCTAAGCAAAAAACTGACACTAGTAGCAGCAGGAGTAATAGTAGCAAAGGAACTTTTAGCGTCTCTGGCTTTGTTACTCCAACCCTTAAACATGCAAGCTGCAGCTTGTAACATGATTTTAGCTTCCTTCACACACCAGACAAGTTTAAGTAACCCAAAGAAACAACCACTAATGAGCATACATGAGCACTTGCTCTCAAATGTATCTCCAACTTTCACTTGTGGACACCGCCACAGTTTGCAATCCCTTGTAAATAACTTTTGTGTGACGCATCCTGACAGGGCTGACTGCAGCAGTTCATTGGTGAAATGCTTTTAATTTGTAGGTGTTTAATGAAGAAGTATTTGTAACATAGGCAACAAAGTTTCAAGCTGTAAGGCTGAACTTGAGTGAACTGGACCGCAGTGTTTCTTTTAATGTGTTTACCACAGAGGCCAACGTGTGTACATCCAGCGTAGCGCTAACATACAGGACATCCTGACATTCCAGCAGGATGATGACGTGTAAAGGCGGAAAAAAAACCAGCCACTACTAAAAACACTTTTCTCAAAAGAAGGGGAAAAAAAAGGCATCAACAACATCTAAAGGAAATCACCAAAACAACACACACTACAGTTTCGAGCGACAATGGAAAAACGGGGCAAAAGAAAAACATTGCAGAGGTAGCCTGCAGACAAGCTTTCCTCAAGTGAAGCGGCGTGGCTGCTGCTGGTAAATATTTATGGAGTTGTCATGGGACCCGTCCCCGGCTCAGGATACTGTTTAAACAATCTCTATCTGAGCACCGGGAGGCAGACAGAGACACTGTATCATTACGGCTCCCATGCGGGCCCTTGTCACAACACCACACACTAGGCAAACAGTGGAGCCACGCCGGCATGAGGCGCAGCACAGCTAAAAATAGACGAGCAGGGCTTTGGAGAGCGACAAGGACTGGCGCTAGAGGTGAGCTCGGGTGTGCAAGTCCAGGTTTGGGGCCCACGGTTGGAGCTAGCTGACTGGGAGAGGAAAGGTAGGAAGAGCCTGGCAGAGCATCAAGGGCTGTGGCTGGAGGGATGTTTCCTACAGCAAATTATATATTCTTGCTCACAGTTTGCTGGCAGTTAGTAGATTTGCTATTGCACATCCACAAGAAACATAAAAAAATAATGGAACTGCAGCAGACGCCAAGATATCATAATCTGGATACTTGTGAACTTTATGTGGATGTGTTGTAAGGACAAACATGTTGAAATAAAACAATGAACTCGGCTGGGCGCCATTTGGAAAAATTCTGACTTTCAAAGTCATCAGATCCCAGTGTAACTGCAGCCATTTAAGTTCAAAAATCTACCCAGTGAATTTAAGCATCTCCTCATAATTATCATGAAGGTTTAACAAAAGCAGCCCCATAAATCAACACTCACACCTTTCTCATATCCTCAGTCCAGTTCTTCTCCATAGAGTCTTACACCTGTGTAACAATCGTTGACCTGTGACACACCTTAAGGTCAAGGTCACTGAGACTCATACCCGTGTGGTATGAATTTGAAACTCCTACGTCATCTCATTCTCAAGTTATTGCATTCATAAACTTGGATGTCCACGCTGCCTGGCCACCCGCCCGCCCAGCAGAGTGATGGCAAAACCCCATGAGGCTTTTACGGCTGTAGTGTAAAAACCATAATCAACATGACCATCACTCTTACTATATTTTCCACATATTTGCCCCCCAAAAAGCTCTGCTGCAAAAAATACAGGTGCTCAAAAGTACTGCAATCAGAATTAGTTACTGTGAGCAAATTTAAAGGCTCTGGTTGTTCAGGTAACCATTAAACGCATTTACTGTCCCCTCATTTGCCAACCAGCTGCACCCATTGGTAGTTCATCAAACTCTTGGAATGAAAAGTTGAACCTACTTTGCGTCATCAGCAGTTATGTCACATGACCTTGGTTGAAGCTGCTCAATGTCACTGAGTTTGTTTGCTGCATGGAGTAAACCACTATTTATTTTACTGGTCATAACAAACGTCTTTTTCCGTGGTCTGTGGTCGCTTGTACTGTGTGTCATTGTATTTGTGTGACTGTTTACGTTTGTCATTGTTAAAAGATCTTTTCATCAGGTCACTCTTGAAAAAGTGACTTTTACACAGATAAAAATAATAAAAATAATAGACATATAACTATTACCTATATTTGCCCATATTAGTGTTCAGTTTTTCAGGTATCTGATATTTCTTATTGACCTCTGAAGTGACTGTTGATGTTTTTTGTTTTTCCTTTCTTCAGCTATGAGGTTCAATTTCCTGCGGGATCTGCACACGGGCAACTCTATTGATGGCCTGATGAATGATAAAATGCTTTTTGGTTTCACTAAAACTAACGATGCTCACATCCCTTTTATTGGCCTTTAATATATTTGCTTTTAACCAGTTCAAAGCTAATTTATGGTGGGTGTAAGTGGAAGTTAATGACCCTTAAAGGGGACCTCATCTGCTCATTTCCAGTTCCATGTTTTTATTCCTGGATTCTTAAAGAGTAGCTTTGGATGATTCACGGTTCAAAATGATTATTTATTTTATAGCGGGCCTTTCACTGCATCTGCTGTGTTTTAGTGCAAAAGAGGATGAAAACTGCTATACTGGAAAGGGGAAAAAAGGGCTGGAAAATAGGCAGTTTAAAATTAGCATAGAGGTGTTGACCAAGGAAGCTAAACGAAGCAGCAGATTGGTGATGCTGTTAAACTGGAAGTCTTGATAATAGATTTAGACTGTCAGTAGCTGTCATCACCACCAGGTGTTATATCTACAGCAAGAGCAACAAGAGGGTGAAAAATGGATCTGGGCTCAGGGTTTGGCGCTGGGCCCTCAGAAGGAGAGCTCAGGCTCTGTGGCTCCTGAGCGACTAAGAGCGCCTGGCTGACGACCGAGACCAGCTGGGAAGAGAAAAACTTTCTGGTAACACTAGAGTTTGCCCGGAAAAGAGCGGGCTTCCCTGCCCAGGGAACAATGACTTCACTGATTCCAAAAACATGAAAAATTAAACCTAAATATTTATGTTCTTTCGTGATCCCACACATGCATGTGCACATGCTGCTAAAAATGTACTTCAAATTCCATTTGCAGATGCCGTGTGGGTTTATCACAAACAAAATGCGATAAGCCCACATGGCATCTGCCGTGTGTTAAAACCGCATGGCAGATGCCGTGTGATGATGATATATGATATGACATACATCCTGGGTTCATTTTCCAGTGAGGCCCCAGTTGATGCATATGTGAACAATATACTTCCTTGGTTAGAGAAACTGCACAATTAAGCAATACAGGCAGGGCTGCAGAGTCTCTGCACCAGTGAAGCTATGGTATACCTTGGTGGTTGATGGCAAATGTTCTCAAAGAAATAAGACTTAAAGTAAAGTTTCCATCAGGTAACTCCCCTGTTACGGTCTGGTCCAGATCTGAGGCAGAGGAAGCCTCAGAGGGATGTACAGCTCAGCTGATGGTTTGGTGAGCTGTTGGATTACCTGGATCCAAACTGAGCACCCATGGCAACCTACCAAATCACACTTTTTAATCATGCTGCCAGGAATTTATAAGATAGTGACAGGCTCTAGGATGGTCTTGCCACTTCCTGCTGTGTTTCAAACAGGTGCCTGCAAGTCAGTAGCTTTCAAAGCTTTCGATTTGGTCATTCACAGGTGTCAATATGTGGACCACAGAGTGTTATACTGCATATGCTATAACACAATAACAACAGCATATCAGCTTTTCAACTATTAATACTGTAGTGAAAGAACTGTAGCTCAAGGTTTTTATAACCAACCAAAACTAAACCAAAAATTAAAAAACGAACCTGTTAGGCTCTATCCACACATTTTCCATCCACTTAAATACAGGGAGTGCAGAATTATTAGGCAAGTTGTGTTTTTGAGGAATAATTTTATTATTGAACAACAACCATGTTCTCAATGAACCCAAAAAACTCATTAATATCAAAGCTGAATGTTTTTGGAAGTAGTTTTTAGTTTGTTTTTAGTTTTAGCTATTTTAGGGGGATATCTGTGTGTGCAGGTGACTATTACTGTGCATAATTATTAGGCAACTTAACAAAAAACAAATATATACCCATTTCAATTATTTATTTTTACCAGTGAAACCAATATAACATCTCCACATTCACAAATATACATTTCTGACATTCAAAAACAAAACAAAAACAAATCAGCGACCAATATAGCCACCTTTCTTTGCAAGGACACTCAAAAGCCTGCCATCCATGGATTCTGTCAGTGTTTTGATCTGTTCACCATCAACATTGCGTGCAGCAGCAACCACAGCCTCCCAGACACTGTTCAGAGAGGTGTACTGTTTTCCCTCCTTGTAAATCTCACATTTGATGATGGACCACAGGTTCTCAATGGGGTTCAGATCAGGTGAACAAGGAGGCCATGTCATTAGTTTTTCTTCTTTTATACCCTTTCTTGCCAGCCACGCTGTGGAGTACTTGGACGCGTGTGATGGAGCATTGTCCTGCATGAAAATCATGTTTTTCTTGAAGGATGCAGACTTCTTCCTGTACCACTGCTTGAAGAAGGTGTCTTCCAGAAACTGGCAGTAGGACTGGGAGTTGAGCTTGACTCCATCCTCAATCCGAAAAGGCCCCACAAGCTCATCTTTGATGATACCAGCCCAAACCAGTACTCCACCTCCACCTTGCTGGCGTCTGAGTCGGACTGGAGCTCTCTGCCCTTTACCAATCCAGCCACGGGCCCATCCATCTGGCCCATCAAGACTCACTCTCATTTCATCAGTCCATAAAACCTTAGAAAAACCAGTCGTGAGATATTTCTTGGCCCAGTCTTGACGTTTCAGCTTGTGTGTCTTGTTCAGTGGTGGTCGTCTTTCAGCCTTTCTTACCTTGGCCATGTCTCTGAGTATTGGACACCTTGTGCTTTTGGGCACTCCAGTGATGTTGCAGCTCTGAAATATGGCCAAACTGGTGGCAAGTGGCATCTTGGCAGCTGCACGCTTGACTTTTCTCAGTTCATGGGCAGTTATTTTGCGCCTTGGTTTTTCCACACGCTTCTTGCGACCCTGTTGACTATTTTGAATGAAACGCTTGATTGTTCGATGATCACGCTGCAGAAGCTTTGCAATTTTGAGACTGCTGCATCCCTCTGCAAGATATCTCACTATTTTTGACTTTTCTGAGCCTGTCAAGTCCTTCTTTTGACCCATTTTGCCAAAAGAAAGGACGTTGCCTAATAATTATGCACACCTGATATAGGGTGTTGATGTCATTAGACAACACCCCTTCTCATTACAGAGATGCACATCACCTAATATGCTTAATTGGTAGTAGGCTTTCGAGCCTATACAGCTTGTAGTAAGACAACATGCATGAAGAGGATGATGTGGACAAAATATTCATTTGCCTAATAATTCTGCACTCCCTGTAGTTAATCATAAGGAGAAAGGTGGGGCACAGTTTGGACCAGTCTATTACAGGGCTAAAATATGATGGTAGCCCAGATTCTTTGACAAGAAGTGTGATTAATGAGCAAAAGAACCATTTTTTGAGTATGAAAAGTACAAGATATATGTCATAGCCCCATTTCTATGCCCTACTGTACACCTTAATGTACAGCAAAGTCCAATAACAACAGTCAGTTGATGATCTGATGTTCTCGTTTTCCTTGTGAATATAACAGTGTGAGTTGTGGATGTGGATTCTTATCATGAAGGTATTTTCTAGATCTTTCCTTCACTGCATAGCTGCTATTGCATAACTGTTATGTACTTCATGTACACTTATTATCAGATCAGTTTAGGCAGTTGTGGCTCAGGAAGTAGAGCACGTTGCTGTCTTACCATAAGGCTGGTGGCTCAATCTCCAGTTCCACAAGCCTGAGTCCTCTTTGGGTAGGATACCCAACTCCAAATGAGTCCTCAAAGGTATAAAATAAAGAGCCGTATACAAGATACAAAGTAAGTACCCACCTACTGTACACAACAATCATCTATTAAACCATTAATAACCAATGTACAGTTAACAGGAGATATTATTTGGTGGTGAGAGTCTCAACTCCACATGTTGCATCATCTCTAAAGCACCCCCAACATGGGACATGCTCTCATGGCTACAACTGCGAGTGTCACCGGTGGCTGGAGGCTCTCCCAGTTGGCATTTGGTGAGAAACTAATAAAAACTAAAAATCTCACAGAAACTACAGCTAATGATGTAAAGTGACAAAGTCCACATAAAGACAAAGCTGTGTGTGAAGGGATCAAACATGGGACTTTTACCAATGAGTCTGGGTTTTGTGTCCCATGTGAATCTAAAAGTGAGCGTGGAGTTTTTATTTTTAGACTTACTGGACTTATTATTTTAAAAAAATCTGTTGCCAAATGAGTATGGTTAGGTTTAGGTAAAAAAAAAAACTGCTTTGTTAGGCTTAAGCACGAATACTACTTGGATTTGTTTAGGAAAAGTTCATGGGTTTGCATTAAAATAGACTCTTTCACAATCTTACCCATGTATTAAAAAGCCTTTCTGGCTTGGCTTTCAGGCAGAAAGCCCTGAAGGCAAAATTCTCCCACGTGTGGTGTTTCTTCCCAATCGGCAAAGCTATGACATTGCAAAACGTGATCAGTCAGTTCCAGTGACGATGCTGTAGCAACGCTGTTGTTGACACCGTTGTAGGGACAACATCATCAACACCAGCACATCTTCAGGTGTTTCTACGATATATAGTGGTACTAATGTGATGTTTAATATTTTGGTGGTTTTTAAGCTGATTAATGGATCAAGATTTAAACAAATATTTTCATTTTTTAGGTTACCTTTTCAAATACTATGTGGCTAAATCTTTTCCAGTTTGACTCTCTCTGGGTTTTGGTTGGAAAAAGAAAGAATTTGGAAAATTTTCAATATTTATGACATTTTACACACGAAGTAAAACAACATCTGAAAAAAGTGGATGATATGTGGTGGGTTAAAATTAGTCATGGCCGCATGAACATAATGCAGATACTGTACATGTGCAAACATGCTGGAAGGTTGACTGAGGAATATAATCCCCTTACAGCCAAAAACCATGAGTCAGTCAATTAATTAGTTCAAGCACTTTGAGAGAAAGATGGCAACAACTTTAATAATCCCCTGACTGAGCAAATGACTATTCTGCTTTTCCTAATTTTCTTTAAAATGTATAATGTTACAATGGTAGATGGTAATACTAAGCATAACAACTCTTTAAGGCTCAGTTTTCAGGTAATATTCTGGTCTTGGATCTCTATGATCTCACAGATGGGTTCTCCCTAATATTTAATGGGGTCATTCCATCTCAAATCATCAAAGTTTTTAGAGTATTATCTGTTCAACCATCTCTGATGAGCCTAAAAATGTTATTGTCCTACGTTTAAACACATACAATTTTTTTGTAAAATTGTCTTTGTCTTATTTTTCTTTTCTTTATTTATCTCACAAACAGCTTCTGTCCCTGGGCCATTCAGAATGCCATTAAACACTCTCCCCCAACACCCCACCCCTGCTCACCTACCTCACCAATCCGAGCCATGGTATGAGTAACCCCCATCACTTTGGCCAATCACACACAGACTCTATGTAGACCAAGTCTTTTCTTTGCACTACTTCCAAGCACTAAGAACTATTTTGTTCTCTATTGTGTCCCATTCTCTTATGTTTTCTGATATATTTCAGGCCTGGTAATTGAACAAAATGACTCAGTCTGGTTAGTGAGGGTTGTCTCGATCTATGCAGCTACCTTTGGAAAAGCCTGGAAACTATCCTAGTTGTCGTGAAAACCATGTCTTTATCAATATATGCTGAGGATAAAACCTTGTCATTATGGGTGCAAGGGAGGTCATAAAATGTTGTCTTTATGGGGGAAAGAGTTAAAGGAGCATGAGCTAAAACAGCTTCTTTCAAATAGGAGGAATTCAGTCAACCTCTAAATGTACATTATTCAGGCTTTAGTGCTCTCACTTCTCAGTCAGTGTGAATGGAGTGATGTCATACACTATGCTTGCACTGCTCACACTAAAAAGTTCAGCCAATCACATCACATTATGAAACTATCATGGGAGAGCGGTGGGCTTTTTTGTGTAGCTCAGCATCAAAATCTAAGAGGCATTGATCTTTGCTTTAGTAATAAGCCTGCTCTATATGAACAAAGTTAGTAAGAGGGAGCTAACTAGTCCAACCTATGTATTGAATTCTGATTGGAACAAACATTCCCAAAGCCTTGGAACCTCTGGAAGTGGTGTGTAGTGTTGATGGAGGACCGTATGCCGTAAGGACAAGGCTTGGCTGGACCATCAATGGACCACTTTCAGGAAACTGTGAAGCTACAAGTGATCAGAAGCATCCACAAGTTACAGTCAACAGAATTTCTGTTGTCACGCTGGAGGAGCTTTGGCAGCAACAGTTCAAGAATGACTTTCCTGAGAGCAAAGCTGATGAGCAGGTTGGATGGTCAAGAGAGGATCAGAGATTTCTGGAAATAGTGACTAACTCTGCCAAATATGTGGGTGGTCATATCCAGATAGCATTACCTTTTCGGAATGCCAGTATCAGTATGCCAAACAATAAGAAAGTTGTTCAACAACGTCTGCGCTTTCTACAAAAGAGATTTAAGAGAGACACAGTGTTTCATACTGAGTACAAAGTGTTCATGAATGAGCTTCTGGCTAAAGGATATGCTGAAAAGGTCCCGGAAGAGGAGATCAATCGCAATGATGGCAAGCTGTGGTATATACCACACCATGGTGTTTACCATCCGACCAAGAAGAAACTCAGAGTTGTGTTTGACTGTGGAGTGAGTTATCATGGAACATCTTTAAACTCCCAACTCTTACAAGGACCTGATCTTACAAGCTCTTTAATAGGAGTGATCACAAGATTCAGGAAGGAGCCAGTTGTAATTATGGGAGATATTGAATCCATGTTCCATCAAGTCATGGTTCCAGCTGAAGATAAAGATCTATTGAGATTTCTCTGGTGGCCTAAAGGTGATCTGGAACAACCAACATCTGAATACAGGATGAATGTACATCTCTTCGGGGCAACTTCGTCACCAAGTTGTGCCAACTTTGCACTCAGAAAGTGTGCGGATGATTTTGGACATCTCTACAGTGAGGAAGCTGTGAAGAAGTTGTTGCACTGTTTTTATGTGGACGATTGTCTTGTGTCCGTTGAAACTGATGAGGAAGCAGTGTTAATGTACCACGAGTTGGTTTCTTTGTGTGCCAAAGGAGGATTTTTGCTCAAAAAGTGGATCACCAACAAGCCTGGAGTGCTGGAATCAATTCCTGAAAGTCACAGAGCCACAGGAATGAAAGAGTTGAACATGGAATTGGATTCCTCAATGATCGAGCGAGTTTTGGGCGTGGAGTGGTGCATAAAATCAGACTCTTTTAAGTTCAAGATTGTGCTCAAGGACAGACCGCTCACCAGAAGAGGAATCCTTTCAATTGTCAGTTCTATCTACGATCCTCTTGGAATGCTAAGTCCTGTGGTCTTAACTGCTAAGAAAATCCTAAGAGATCTATGCCAGGAAGGAATCGGCTGGGACGATAACGTACCAGAGCTGTTTTCCAAAAGATGGTTAACATGGCTCCAGCAGCTCCAGCTATTGAGCAAGTTTGAAGTGAGTCGTTGTCTGAAACCTGATGGATTTGGAGAAATCACGAGTGCTCAGTTGCACCATTTCTGTGATGCCAGTGAGGATGGGTATGGAACAGTGACCTACCTGCTGATTGAAAACATTTGTTCAGAACGACACTGTGCGTTTGTTATGGGAAAAACTCGTGTCGCTCCTCTTAAATCCTTTACCATCCCGAGAATGGAGCTCATTGCAGCAACCATGGCCAGTCGATTGGATGTACTCTGGAGGAAAGAGCTGCAGATGGAACTTCTGGATTCTGTGTTTTGGACAGACAGTGCTTCTGTTCTTAAATACATCAGGAGTGAGACTTCAAGATTCAAGGTTTTTGTGACCAACAGAGTTTCACAAATCTTAAGAGTTTCATCTTCCTCGCAATGGAGATATGTGGACACTGCCAGTAATCCAGCAGATATGGCCTCAAGAGGAGTGAAAGTCGATGTTTTTATGAAGAATACAAAATGGTTGTTTGGGCCTCAGTATCTTCTACAATCTAGGAGTGAATGGCCTGTCTACCCAGATGACATCAGTCTGCTTGCATCTGATGATCCTGAGGTAAAAACAGTTGCCACAGTGAGTGTTGAGCAAGCTGGAGAAATTCTGTTACTCGCTTGTTTAAACATTTTTCCACCTGGACACGTCTTAAGAAGTCAGTGGCATGGCTGTTAAAATTTAAGGACTTGCTTCTGTCCTTTGTGAAGAAAAGGAGAGAATTGTGTTCAAGCTTACCACAGCCAGTGGTCACCAAAGAGCAACAGAAATCATTTGTGGAAGAAAAGCTGAGGAACTTTAAGAGGACATCTGTGATTAAGAATCTTACAGTGGAAGATCTGGACAAAGCTGAGGTTGTCATTATCAAGTTCTGTCAGAGGAGGAGATTTTCCTTGGAGCTTGTGAATCTGGAGAAGGGACAACCCATTATAAAATCAAGTCCTCTAAGAAGACTCTGCCCACAGCTGCAAGATGGAATTCTCAGAGTCGGTGGGAGACTCAGTAGATCATTGATGCCAGTTGAGGTGAAACATCCCATAATACTAGCAAAGGATCAACACATTTCCGAGCTCTTGCTTAGACACATACATCAGGAAGTTGGACATGGTGGTTGTAACCACATGCTGTCTAAGCTAAGAGAAAAGTACTGGTTGATTGGAGCTAGTACAGCAATAAGAAAAGTGTTATCTAAATGTGTCATCTGTCGACGTCTTAATGCTCCACCAGTGAATCAACAGATGGCGGATTTGCCCAATGAAAGAATCATTCCAGATGAACCTCCATTCACGCGGGTGGGAGTGGATTACTTCGGACCCTTCAGTGTAAAAAGTAGGAGGAGCGTGGTGAAGAGATACGGTGTTATATTCACCTGCCTTGCTATCCGTGCTGTTCACATTGAGGTTGCTCCATCACTGGATACTGACTCTTTCATTAATGCGTTCAGACGTTTCAATGCAAGAAGAGGTCAGGTTCGAGAACTGCGTTCTGACAACGGAACCAATTTTGTAGGTGCTGAACGTGAACTTAGAACTGCCATTGAACATTGGAACCAGGTAAAAATCAATGACGTCTTTCTGCAAAAGGGAGTTAAATGGACCTTTAATCCACCTGGAGGTTCACATCACGGAGGAACCTGGGAGCGACTGATAAGACTGGTTCGCAAAGTACTTAATTCCATAATGAAAGTACAAAACCTGGATGAAGAAGGTCTTCATACTGTACTTTGTGAGGTTGAAGCCATCATTAACAGCCGCCCAATGACCAAAGCCTCAATGGATCCTAACGACCTGGAAGCTTTGACCCCTAATCATCTTCTTCTGTTAAAGACCTCACCGATATTACCACCAGGAGTATTCCATTCCACTGATATGTACACACACAGAAGATGGAAACAAGTCCAATACATGTCTGACTTGTTTTGGAAAAGATGGGTGAAGGAATACCTACTACAGCAACAGGAACGTCAGCGATGGATTGGAGTAAAAAGGAACCTCATCGTGGGAGATCTGGTTCTCATCATGGACAGTTCGGCACCTCGAAACTCTTGGCCAATGGGACGTGTGATAAAGACTTTTCCTGACCGAAGAGGATTCGTTCGTCAAGTTCGGATTAAAACTCAGACTAGTTGCCTGGATCGACCTATTACCAAACTGTGTCTACTGCTGGAGGCAGATCACAGTTAAAGACTTCTGGGTCCAATTATCAGACTTTGATTGTATTTGGACATAAAATGTCTCTCATTTTTCTTTTAAGATAGACTTTAAGATTACCTATAGGATTCCTGTGGGTAATATTGAAATACAGTAAATGCTTGACTTTTCTCTGCATGTTTTATGTCTCCTACTTGGTTAATTATGGGTAATTATTAGAAGGGATCCTAATAATTAGGGGCTGGTGTGTAGGAGCCATAATTGAATGTATTGAATTTTGATGATCACTGGGTTTTTATTTGTTTGGTTGTTATGGGAGTCACGTGGGTGCTAGCGGTGACATAAATGGGCGTTGTCAGTCTGTCATTCACTGGTTTTGATTTTGACAGAGACGAGGGCTGGGTAGCCGTAGTTTTTGTTGACCGCTGCACTACATGTTCGCTTCGTTATATTAGAGCCTGTGATGTTGTAAGAGTTTGAATCAGGAGCCGATGATACTACTCTGTAAAAATCGCAAAGCACTTTAATAAACAAGCAAACAATTCCACCTCTCGCATTATTGCGTAAAGTTGACAGCGCGTCAGGCAAATAGGCAGGCTTCATCCCCGGCCTCTAGCGACTGTGGAAGTCGCTACACCCGCTGTAGTTGAAGCATCGACATGCGGGTTCTGCCTGACGGGCTGCTCCGAGGTCGAGGATAAGGATTATTTTGAAAAGTGATTCATTACTTTACTACTCTAAGAGAGTCCAAGAATAAAATTATGAAGCTGGAATGAGCAGAATCAGAGACTGTTATTATTATTACGCCCCCCCCCCCTTGTTTTGCTTTGTATTGGTTGGTTGTTTGTAGTCAATGCCGCTATTATTTTTCAGTTCGCTGAGGTTTTTCTTTAAAAAAAACTTTTCCGACTCCATTCTTCCCCAGTGAGACTCTCTTTTGTTTTTACCCCCTCTGAACTCTAGCAGATTCGGGTCGTAACATTATAAATATGTCAGATAAATTATTGCAAATGAATTCCACTGTGTGGTATAGTATTTTCTCTGTATTATTGTATGGCGTTTACCTTACAATGTAAAGCGCCTGGAGGCAACAGTTGTTGTGATTTGGCAATTTGGCACAATATAAATTGAAATTAACTGAAATGAATTATAGCCACAAAGCCTAGATTCAGACAGTATTTACCAGCCTCTCTTTGTGCCCCTAAGTGGTACAGACAATGCCATCCAAAACTAATCTGTCCCAAGGTAAGAGGGTGATATTATCTCCCTTACGTAACAAGTTGCTATTGAATAATTGTTTTTGCAGAACTTGAGCTTGAATCAGATTAAACCCTGTCACTGAAGTTAGACTGAGTCCTATTATCTTGGTCGGCGTGGTTGAGCGGGATGGATGGTGGTTGTGGTGGTCGGGCACAACCTTCAGCTGCGGGTGTTGAGTCATAGCACGTGTGAGTCACTGATGGAGGGGTGTTTGGAAGAGGGGTGTGTGTGTGTGTGTGTTTGGGGCGGGGGGTTGATTGGGTTAATGAGGCTTGCTGAGGAGCACTCACTGGTTGGATGGCTGGTTACTCCTGACAGGGCCCACAGGGACCAACAGCATAGGGACCTCATGGCCCATTAATGTGTGGAGCAAGCACGAAGGATGGAGGTCCACACTGGGCAAAATTCCAATGCAAACACTCGTTGTAACACCAGCGTCGGGCAAAGATCTCTCAGACTATACAAGCTGTACAAAGAAGCAGTGATATTGTTGGAAATACAGTTTGTGTAAATACCTGGAACTTATCAGGACTAAAATAACAGCCTCAAAAGTCAATAATACGCATCAAATGTGATGCAGCTCAGCACTGATTGCGTGTCCGCTGCTATGTACCATAAATCAGGCCAAAAGAAACAGAGCTCTGGTGACAAATTGTTTATAAAAGTTTATACAAAAAGGACAAATGTCACCCTGCGTGATGCAATTTGCCATTTTTCCTGTAAATCACACAATCTACTGCGTTACCTTCTTCTTAATAGATAATGATAAACTCCTGTACTGCCAATGCAGAGAAAAACAGCACTGATCAAAGTATAGATATCAGCTTTAAGTGTTTATTTGGAGCCAAGACCTGCCAAGAATAACTTGGCAGATATTTGCTGGTTCAGGTACTGAGGGCTAATACAAAAACACAACCATAAAATAACAGACACACCTCTGTGCAGAAACATGCCCTTCTGTGGAACTGAGCAGACCCTATTTTGTTAGACCTTCATCCTTCTTGCCCGCTACAAACTTAAATTCAATATCAAACCAAGAGATCTACAAAAATTTATCTCAGAACAATGCTCCAGCAGTCCAATGGTAATAAAGAAACGTGAAGATGAAAACAACCCTCGATTAAAAGTAAAGACACGTGTGACGAGTAACTAGACAATTAAAACGTTACTAGGCCTTAAACTAATTATTGTTTTTTTTTTTGTAATGTACACCACAAGTTAACAGTTGTTTCTCTGTTGTTTTATGTTATGTTACAATGAAACATGCAACTACAGCAACCCCTGCCTTCTTTCTGTGAGAAGACGTTTTTACCCTTTAAAGCCGGTCGGAGCGGGCACGCTCCGTTTTGCGTAACTATTTTTAAATCCCGGTAGCACTGCAACCACATAAGCTAGCGCAATAATTTTTTTTGCATATGAAACCAGAGGAGTTGTACTTACATCTCATGTCATCAGCTTGTCCTAGGTCATGGTTTCCTTCCACATATGGCTTTGCAAAAATTGCATAAAAAGCACTTGCAGCAACAAAAACATAATATTCCAGAAACACACTTTGCTGATCCGATCAGCTGTTCGTAACTCTTCCTACGTTGGAATAGACGTCAGCGCGAACTATCGCATGTCCGCCATGACCTGCCCGAAACTGGAAGTGACGTCATGACACGGAAATGTGGTTGTTTACCTTCAGGGCCTATACAAGCATACTGGTGTCTTTAAAGGTTATGTTTGACTTTATGACTTATGCTTAGGACTCAAATTGCACTGCTGGAAATAGTTTATTTTGATGCACATGCTGTTTTTTTGCAAATTTGATTATAATATTTATTTTCATTTTTCCTGCAGTATATAAAAATTGGTGTATTTCAATAATAAAACTATGAAGACACTCAAAATAAATTTCCTGTGGTGGGAAATTATTTTGTGCAACTTTTTTGTATTTACAGTTTTGAGGGATAAGCCTCTTAAATTTCTCTAACTAGGAATGTATGTTAAAAAAAACAAAAACAATTTTCAATTTTTTTTGTAGTTTATTGCACTTTTTTGCAATTTATGTAATTACTATGCACTTAATGCATACATATTATTAAAATTTGGGCTATAATGGTTGTATTTATGTATAGCAACTTGAAATGCTCCCAAAAATGGCACTACAGCATGTAAAAATATAATACAAGCTCTGGCGGACTTGGTTCTATGGTAGGTCTTAAAGGGTTAAATAAGCAAGGTGGAAAGAAAGCAGATGATAGCTGTGCAAACCAGTGTTGTTCTGCAGCACTTTGATGTAGATAAGTGTGTCGGCTTTGTCAGAGTAAACTGATACAGTATATATCCACTCAGCTGTAGCCATGTTCTGTACGTTCTGATAGACTGTTCATACTAATCTAACACTGCACGAGTGCAAAGCTATGCAAAGCATTTAAAAAGTGATTCCATTAAAGGAAAATGTAATTAAAATGTAATGCTATATTTATATGGATAATGTTTAAAATCATGCATTAAGTAGCCCTCGTAAATAGTTCTCCAGTCTTGGAGGACATTCAAAGCTCCTTTTTGGATGCTGGCTGCCTTTTGTTCTGTCCTCTGTCCAGATGATCTCACACTGCTTTAATAATGTTGAGGTCCGGGCTCTGGAGAGGCGAATCCATGACTGATGATGTTACATTGTGTGTTTTTCTACACAGTTATGCTTTTACTGCACTGGCAGTAAACAATAATTTCTAGATGGCACTGAATGGTGGATCAAAATCTGACAGTACATTTCTACATTCACAACTATTGTTCTGACAAGGCCCCTAACATCACTGAGAAATGCAGCCCCAAACCATGACAAAGCCTCCATCACCACTGATTTTCAGGGCAATTCTTGTGTAATTTGGCATACCTCAGCCAGTTTCCCTTCGTTGAGAAAAGCTTCTTTACAGTCACCATTTCACTGAGACCATTTCTGATGAGGTTTCAGTAAAAAGTTCAATTCAATTCAATTTTATTTATACAGCGCCAAATAACAACAAAAGTGGCCTCAAGGCGCTTCATAGGCACAGAGAAAAACCCAACAATCATATGACCCCCTATGAGCAAGCAAAGCAGGGAACAACTGATGTATACCTGGTCCTATGTCAGATATTTGCTGGATTGTTTTCCTATTTCATGACTTTCAGATACTGATAATCTGCTGTAGATAGGTTTTTTTTTTAGGTCTTCCACTTCTCCGGTTTCTTTAATTTGCACACATTCTGAGATATGCCAAGTTTCCAGCTAACAGCCATTTGGAAATCACCTTGTTGTTGCAAAAATACTATTTTATGCCCATAAAACTTTGGTTATCTTTGGCATTTTTCATAGATTCAACAAAAGAAATTGGAGCAAATTCTGTTTTTTGTGACAGGCTGTTAGTAGCAAAGTGCCAAAAGATACAATTTAAAATTTGCTCTTTCCTAAGTTGTCGAGCTGTTATGTGAATACACAATACGGGTGACTCCACAAAGCTAGATGCATTTTTATGTTTAATATTTTGTTTTTTATGTATGATTCATAGTTCAGTGTTAAGTTGCTTAAGAAAGGGGGGAAAACTCCTCTGAAAATGGTCAGGGCTGAACTGAAATGAGTGGACAAGCAGCCAATGTCCAATGAAAAACTGCAATGTATGCAACTGGCCCTGCATTGGCCACCAGCACTCCGATGTTGGAAAAGGACAACAGGAAACCAAAGATCTATTTACATGATCACTTGATCTGAAACTGAGACAAAACTATGAGTTTAATAAGTTGATCGTAGTATGGCATATGCTGAAGCAGTGGTGACACACTCACTGAAGGTTCATGCTAGGCCAAGTCAGGCTGTTGTAACGTGTCATCTGACAGTTAAAGGAAGAACTGTTCACGTATGAATACAGGTGTACCCTGAACTTTAAGGTGGAACTTATTATCGAGGATAGGTTAGATAAAGCACAGGATGCTTTCAGAAGGCTCAGCTCCATTTGGAAATCTAGACAGCTTACACAGAACACAAATCTAAGCCTCTACAACAGCGATGTGAAGTTCTACCAACCAATCAAGGTCTTCTGCAATGGGTGTCTTCACTGAATATGCAACATCTTCAGACCAAGAGTGTGCCCTGAGATGGACACAATCAGGAAGAGGAAGAAAGGCAGACCACAAACAACTAGAGCGGATGATGAAGGTCAAACATTTGCAGCTTTATGTCTCACATTTAGCAAAGAATGCTAGTAAGAGTAGTTTGGTATCCCTAAGAAACAAAATGTTCGAAAAACCGTCAACGTACTCTAAAAAATATTGCTTTTTTACTTTTGTCACCCTGCCAAAGCGCATCCATGTACAATTCTTGAGACTGACGAGCCTTTCAGTGAAAATCCTGGATGCGTGGAGACATGAAGAAAAGGCTCTGACTGTTGATTTTGAATTGCTGGATCAGAGTCTACACATTAACCGAAGCATGGAAAGCAAACCTCATATGCACAGCGTGGAAAACCACATACATCATTTTAGTCTGTAACAAATAAGATTAATGCGAGCTCTACTGGGGCGTGCACATTGCTGTGGTGTTCAATGCACAGCAGCCAAACCAGGCAGACCGCAGCGCAAGACCTCTGGGACTGGCACAGTGAGCCTCTGTGAAAGACAGGCCTCGTCTGTCACTCAGCAATGAGGCATCATCCACAGACCCCGGCAGGATGCATAGCATCAACTATTATTATTATTAATAAATCCTAAGTATAAATGGAATCTGCAAAGGGATATGGGGATTATAAACATTAACTCAAAACATAAATGGAATGTGCGGACTGAACAAGAAAATGTGTTTTGATAGCTTATTTGGAGGTCAAATGGAATAAAGTATATAAACATTCCTCTAAAAATAAAATCCTACCCTTTTTGTGGTGGAAAAACATGAACGGAAAGTGACATTTATAGTGTGTTATGGTGAATCATTCAGAATAAGAGCAGCAGAAACCCCCCTTTGAGAAAGAATAACAATGGGATGCTTCAGAACAAAATAAAGCAGATAAAAGCCAGCTAGCTCGTAACTGCTTTGGTCAGATAAGGACTAACAAGATCTGAATTGTGACACTGGATTTTCAGATAAAGAGCTGGCTACCCACAGTAGCTTCACCAAGTAATAACAACCACCTACCTAGCTGCTTCTATTCCCATATCATGGCACAAGCGTTTGATAGCTAATCTCTTAGCGCTGTTAGTGAGGCCTGGAATGGGAACTGTGGGGGTTTGTGCAGATGCCTGGATAGATAATGTTCACAGGCTTGTTGTCACAAACAATCAAGACTGAACGTGTGTGTGTGGAAGCAAAGGGAGATAAAGATAACTTTAACTAAACTCGGGTTTTGGTTCATCACTTACAAAGTTGACCGAACTCCCACAGAAAAGCAGATAAAGAGAAACAGAGATTTGGTCCGTTTTATCTCTCTGATGCTGTCACCGTATGTTTTATCAGCCTTTGTGTCTACAATCCTCCTTGATCTCTGTTTGTGTTAGGCACCTTAAACATTAAGCCGAGTTGTCCCTCTGTGATGTTGGCATCTAAAGGCAGCAAAAGATGCTTCAGAGGAAGTAAATCCAATTTATGTATTCTACGGGGGTAATTCCACACCGAGAGGAAAAAAAACAAGACAAACAATCAACACATGACTTTCTTTCTGTGAAACCCAACCCTCTAAGGGGAAATAAGAAAAAAAGAGGAAACTGAGTTAAAATCTCTCACCTGCATGGTAGGCCACTGATCCTCGGCTCCACCCCGGATGTCTGTTCTTGGGGTAGTCCTGCACAAACACAGACACACCGGTCACAATAGATATCTGCACCAGGTAGCTTCAGTGACTAACAGATAACAGATTAACAGACGAGCTAATGAACGGCACAAACAGCTTCACATCGACATAAACATATGTTTTTTTTGACAGTTGGAGTTTCAAGCGGTCAGAAAAACAGATAGATACACAGACTTCAAAGTAATAAAGGTAAAACAGACTCATGGGCTGAGTCTGTTAAACGAAGTCCTGCTGGCCTCATCACCTGCGGGCTAGGATAAGAATTTGCATCTCAGAACTTAAGAGCTACGGTTCTCATTTACAACAGAATGAAGTGCTCAAGGTTGGGAATAAATTGAGGCATTTGGGAGGAACTGACTGATGAACTGCACTGTCTGCAGTCATGACAAAGCTGTTGCAGTAAAGAGAGAGCTGGGCGTTAATTTAATGCTCCATCTATGTCCTTATCGCCAGTTGCAGCCACAAGCTCTGTGTAGCGACCAAAAAAATAAGATCACTGATACAAAAAGCGGAAATGAGCTTCCTCCAAAGGGTGTGCTCAGCCGGAGAGATTTGATGAGCAGATAGGTCATTCGGGAAGAGCTCAGAGTAGCGCAGCAATCACTCAACAGTGAAAGGAGCCAGTTGATATTGTTAAGAATCTGACAAGGACACCTCTTGGGTGCCTGCTAGGTTAGGTGTGTGGGTATTTCCAACCAGAAGGAGACCCTGGGGCAGACCCGGGACATGCTGGAAAGATCACATGTCTGGGCTGTCTTGGGAAGGCCTCGGTGCTGTGACACTCTGGTGATGTTTATTAAATGTTTACATTTAATGAACTTTTACTCTGTGTCAGCTCCAAACTAACAGACCACTTTTCATGTATTTGCACAGCTCAAATACTTGAAAGACTTTTGCTTAAGCTTTGACTACGAACTCTAGACTGTATAAGGTATGATTACCTCCCTTGTAAACGTGACTCTAAAGTGGATCAGTTTTAAAGTCAAAATTTAAAATGGTTTATTTTTTAATATCCTAAAATTTCCAAACGTTTACATTACCAAGCAAAAAACAGATTTAATCTATCCATCTGGTAATTATCTATGAATTCTTAACTTGAAAATGTCAAACTGTCTCCGTTCTTTGAATTATTGCAGCTCACTTAACTCAAACAATGAAACTTCTGAGGGGGAAAAAACACCACTCGGTTTATAAGCAGCCGCCTATCAGTCACCACCTAGATACTGCTATCGCCACGGGCCAATGACAGAAATGCCTCCAGTGTCACTTATCCCCTCAGAGCTGAGAGGTTTGTTCAATAAGGGTTTGAGGTAAAACAGTGCGTACTTTATTTGCCATTTATGCTCCAGAAACTGCTCGACAAAACCCATTTTTGGTCATACTTTTTCAGACAGCAGAGACAATGAAAAACATTGGAAATATTGAAGAGTCCGGTTGTTCTCGACTGCATGAATGCTCTGCTGTTTTTGTGCGTAGCTGGGGCTGTTAGTCTGCGTCTTTGTCCAGCTTTTTTCATGCCTCATTACATTTAAAAACACTAAACATCATGTTGTTTTAAGTAAGACTTCAAAGTAACAAATGAGACAATAATTCAACAGGAAAGTGTGTGCAGAGGCCAAAGAGGAGCAGAACCAAGGATTGTTTTCCCAATTCTACCCAACTGGACTTCTTTTTCAAGCTAGAAGAGTCGCCTCCTGCTGGTCATTAGAAAGAAGGCGTGCTTAAGGACGGCGTCGTAAATGCAGAGTTTCCACTCGTCTATTTTTATATATCATCTATGGCATGAGCACATCAGAACTGGTATATGTTTCTCAAATAGGAGTTTTTAAATGGCATTCAGCCACAGCTTCACCGGCTCCATCCTGTGTCGAAACAGCAGCTCCACTCAGACTGAGCTGGATGTGAAGCTTCGTCTCTCACCAAGACAGAAAAAAAATGATTTCACTTTATAATAACAAGGTTAAAATGATTTAATAGGCTGCAAATCCTAGTTTTTTATGTCCGTTTATAATTCATTTATGCTAAACAGGCTGGCAGGTAGCGTGCACGTCACACACAGTGGCAGATTTAGATCTAGGCAGCTCTGCAAAGCCAGCCTTCAGATTTCCAGAGGAGTTTGAAATGGGTTCTTTATCCATGTTAACATGCTAATGGGTGTGAGGATCATCTGTTTTGGATACCTGTCAGCGTCTGCTGAGGGTGTGTTGTGTTCTCTCTCTCTCTCTCTTTCCATCTGTCTGCATGTACAGTGTGTGCGCCTTTCTCCAGGTTTCACCATGCCAACGGTAATAACTATCAGGCCAACTTTTGGATAAGATCACAGAATGACTCAGAGGTAATTACTAAAGATTTTTATCTGTTTTCTAGGCTGCACATCCATTACTGTAGAAACACACTACTGAGCAAGAGAGAAAAGAGCCACAATGACATTATGGTTTTCTTTTATCTCTCAGTGGGCAACATCTTCTAAATGCTTACTTGTACATCCTCTCTTTTTCCCTAAAGTAAATTCTTCCCACTGCACTTCTTTTCATATAGTATTAGCACACAAAAGGCAACCTGAAGACCTTTCATTTTCATCTTGTCAAAGAAATCCAAATATGACGAGGATGACGTCCAGAAAAGAAAAACAAATCAGCCTTTAGCAAGACGCTGTGAAGGGAGCTGTGCTTTTATTCAAACAGGCTCTGACTGATGACTGATGCAGACTGAATAGGTAATACATTACCCAAAGCAATATAAGCCAGATGAAATTATTACTATTAGCACCTGTGTGGGATGAGAGGTGAACAACGGGGACAGTGCAGACAGACAGCTTGGCCAGGACAGGCATTCGGAGGCCACGACATCAGGGAAACATCAACGATCCCATCTGACAACCCCATTGGGGCTGGAGGAACAGGAAATGGAGATGGATGGAGGGGGGGAAAGCGAGAGAAGACGAGAGTGAGACATCAGCAGAAGAAGAGAGAGACATGGAGGAATGCAGCTACCGCTCCAAGCCTGAAACCCCTTGATCCGCCAAGTCTGCTCCTCTTCCCCCTCGTCTCAACCACAAGCCTGAGGATTCCTCCAGCTGACTGGCATGTGGGTTCCCCGAGAAGGAAAGGAACGTCTGGGTGTTTTCTCCCTGATTGATGAGCCTGATCAGTGATTTCTAAAATAAGGCCCTATTAGGAACAGCTAAGCAAATAAGGGGAAGATTTAGAGTTTCTAATGTAAACCGCAGACATGTGTCTGATAACTGGATCAACCATTAAATGCTTGTTCTCATAGATGTCTTTGTGGTAATTGTTGTGTCCATCATTTCTAATTCAAAACATGTCCTCAGTGTATTCCATCCATCAAAATAAATATGGTGTCCCTTCCACAACCTACTGATTTAACTAACTCTGATTTAATAATGCCTATTGGCTAGACTACCACACATTTTATTCATCGATGAAAATTATCCGCACGGGATAAAAAAATTATACTTTTTTTTTTTTTTTTTTTTCCTAAATGACATCAGAAACAGCAGTATGCGACATTACGTGATGGCAGAGCTTCAGTTCATCCTTTGTCATTTTTTTTTTTTTTTTTTTTTAATAAATAGGACAGGGGGAATGAATGAGAGATACTTTTTAGAGTAAAAGGTCTCAACAGCTGTTGGATGGATTATCAGGGAATTCAATAAAGACATTTGTCATCTTTGTGAACTCAGGTGGCTCGACTGATCATAATTTGTTAGGTCAAAGATTTAATTAATCCAACACTTTGGTTTATAATCAAAAACCTTTGACATGTGGAAAAGTTTGCACATACACGTGCACAGAAAAAGCAACCTCAACTGATGTCATCCACATAGACTGCATATGAAAAATAGATGTAGCCACTGTGACATCATCCACTGGTTTCTGGACTTTGCATTGAAAGAGTGAAAGGTAAAGTTTACAAGATGCTAGTGAGGCTCACTGTGGTGTAAGGTTTGGAGACAGTGACACTGGAGGTGCTAGGATGGACTGGATTAGAAATGAGCATATCAGTGTGGAGTGAAAGGTCTGCGGTGCCGCTGCAGGGGAGGCGGACGCACCTGAGCGGCATCTGCAATCACGCCTCGCCGGCTTAAAGTCTGAACTGGGTTCTGTCTGTCATTTAGGGGGGATTAGCTGGGGGATTCCCATGATGCATTGAGTATTTCCTTTTCAGTCAACTTTCTCACTCAACATGTGTTAACAGACCTCTCGCATTGAATCATACTTGTTATTAATCTCTGGCTCTATTCCACAGCATGTCTTTATCCTGTCTTCCGTCTCTCACCGCAACCGGTCGCACCAGATGGCCCCGCCCCTCCCTGAGCCTGGTTCATTATTGTAGGGTCTACCTTACAATATTCGGTCTTTAAGTGATGACATGATGAATCCTGCTTCCGGGCCCAAACTACTCTGTGTTTAATAAGGCTTTTGTGTTTTTTACATGTTTTAATGCTTTGTATCTTGTTCTATTGAAAGCCCCTAAAAACAGTCAGTGATCACTGTCGGCCTCTCTCAGTTTTTATTACCGCTAATCATTTTAAAGCAGTATATTGATAACTAACCTTGTATTGTGGATGGATTTTCTCAGTTGTTGTCCTGACTGAATTTCAGCCCGTTTACAGCATCCTGCAATGCGATTGCAATTGTACCGAACCTTCGGGAACCCTCACGTTAACTTTTATTGAGTGGAAAAAAGTTAGCGTTCATCCTCCAGCTTCACTGTTTATATTATGCTAACATAGCTAGGGCGATCGTGGCTCAAGAGTTGGCAGCTCGTCTTGTGATCGGAAGGATCACGTAGCACATCACTATATACCAGCTAGCCAAACTTCAGTAACCCTACAAACGTCACTGCTGTTTAGTTTCCTATCTTCATTTATGTTGGAAATGATAGCAGGGCTGTACGTCTTAATTTGGTTCAGAACTCTCTCAGTCAGAACATGGTATATTATATTTATAGCGAGCTAACTTCCTGCTAACTTCTAACGCCGTTAAACTTCATAAATTCGTTTTTTGTGGATGCCTGGATGTTAAACTTAATTGTTATGCCTGGTAAAGCAGCAACGCTGATCATTTTATTACAGATGAAAGGAAAGAGACAGTTTTTAACTCTCAGTGATGCTGCAGTGATCGTTGGACTTAGGGACCTGCAGCAGAGTTTGGGCCCAGGCACGGCTAATGACGTCAGACTTAAAGACTGACGTCAGCGCCTTGAGGCGACTGTTGTTGTGATTTGGCGCTATATAAATAAACTCAATTGAATTTAATTGAAAGTTGTTGGTGTGTGTTCGTTTGGCGGCTGAAAAGCTGCAGCCATGTCTGTAAGACACAGCAACCAGGAATAAAGAAAGTATGCTGAAAAGCATTAAAATATGGTCGGGTCTACCGTGGATTCATTATAATCAGATGGGCAGCTCAGACCAAGCGCTTTAGAGGCAAAGTTATCAAGGCTGAGGTGGTTTGGACGTGCTGAGGAGGGAAAGTGGGTATAAAGCGGACAAAGGATGTTGAATAGGGAGCTTCCAGGCAAGAAGAAAAGAGTAAGAACATAGAGAGACTTCAAGGATGTCGTGAAGGAGGACTTGCAGAGGGTTGGTGTGACAGACGAGGATACTAGGAACAGAGTGAGATGGAGGCAGATGATTCGCTGTGGTGACCCCTAAAGAAAATTATTGTTTTAGTGCAATTGTTTTAGCTCGAAGTGACCATATTTGGGACGAGTGATCAACTAATGCTTGGAAGATTAGTTAGTAAACTGTAGCCATCAACTGAATGGATGAATTCAATAATAAAAACTGTATTAGAGACTGATTGGGAAGTCTCTATCAAATCATATTAGTCAGATAAAAACTTATTTTGGTTGCTCCCTCTAGATAATCTATTAGAAGGTACCAACAGCACAAATACTTTTAAAGACTCAAACTAGACCACATTAAGGTGTATGAGTTATAAAATTATGTAACGAAAAGCGTTTTAATATGGGAGTCATTATGGATTGATTTGTTTTTGAAGTCAGCCTCAACCAACCAGTTTTTGGCATCTCCCCAATCATTTTTTTTAGCCCTGAAGGTTGATGTTTGGTTATCCAGAAACAGTGTTAAGCTGGCCAAACACTCCATATTCTGGCAGCCTTTTACATGCAATGTAATGTTTTAAAAAATAATCACAAATTTATGATAATAGGAATATTTTTATTTCCTTTAGAAGGGTGCTGAATTTTTGTTTGGTCATGCAACTTTAGCCTGGATCTCTTAGCGTGACAGTGGGCTGTATTCGCCCCATTTCCTGCTTCACATTTATTTCTTGGATTGCACCTTGGTGTCACATTTAACCTGTGCCAAGAAAACAATCTGAGCAGAGCCTGATAGTGTTTAGTTCCCCTTCATTTTGGCGATGAGTGATAAATGAATGATTTTAGTCACAGTCTTTGTATAATTCAAACTTAGCCAAGAGATAAGCATTATTCTCTTGAGGATGCCCCACTTCTCCAAGTTTCATTAAAACCATCCTATAGTTCTTGTGTAATCCCGTTTACAGTCAGACACATATGAATACATGAAAATGCTCTAAACATATAACAACAGGGAGTCCTGGAGTAGCTGGTTTGGCCTCACGCTGAGCCTTGATATCAACATCAGAGCCAGTCTAGAATACGACATACAGATATATTTAAAAGTTGTTTACTGCACTTTTTAGTGTAAATTAATAAACTATTTAACTTCCTGTGTTAATATTCTCCTACAGCGTTTGCATTCTTACATGTTTTTATCCCCAGTTAGAAACCATCCATAGATATGTACTCTCTCTGCAGTGCTGCAATTTTGGTATTCAATAAGTGATAGTGCCAGTAATCACATGTACACTCCTCTATTGATGACTGGATTAATTAACCAGGTGGTTTACTCTCACAAAACCCAAACTTTTGAAACATGGTCACTACCCCTGTTTGCCTAGAGCAATGCAAAGAACTGTAAGCTCCTGGAAAGAATAATAAACGGTAGACTTGAATCCACAGCATGGAAGAGCAAAAGCCTTCGATATCAGATCCACAGCTGCTATCAGAGCAGCCTGCATTTCCACACTGTGGCAGAGTAAACAAGTCTGAAAAAGTATGACTGGGAAGGTGCGGGCAGAAAGGAAAACCATGTGGAAGCAGATACCCATCACCTACTGCTGCTATCGCACTGACATATCACAGCACTGTCTAAAAATATAACTCAAGCCATGAAGTGCCGCAGATGTGCATGTACGAGTGTTTGCGTGCATACGTGTGTGAAGAAGTCACAGTTTGCGGGAAGGGAAAGTACTGTTTCTGTTTGTACGTGCCTCACCTATAGGGGTTGGACACAGGCTGTGTAGGGAACTAATGCAGGTCTGTTTGTTTAACCCCATGTCATCAGGCTAAAACCTCCAGCTGCCCACATAACAGCAACTGTCTGTCATTAGCCATTGATGTGACTCGAGAGAAGAGAACAACAGCCTATCTGTGTGTATTTGTTTGGGCATGTCCATCACTTTTTATGGATGCAAGTTCAAATGCAAGATGAAATCAGATAAATTGCTAAATTAGCTCTGTTATTGAACGAGTGCCAGAGAGATTGCATAGCTGATGTTTAGCGTGGCAGCGTATTTTTCATTTAAGACAGGAGTGTGTCGCAAAATTTATAGCTATTTTCCAAAGAAATACCAAATAGTACAATACACTAAAGCCTCTGACTGAGGCAGAGGTAAAAGTCTATTTACAAATACTACTGGAAACTACTGCAAATGGTGCCAAGGAGGCACCAGGAAACCAAAACATCTCCTCTGAGAGAATAGAAAACCAGATATAAGTCAGAGGCAGCAGACCTGTTGGTTTGTGTGAAAGCAGCTGATAAGGGGACAGAATTATATGTTAGTGGAGCTTATTGCAAAGCAAATAAATTACAGATATCGTACTTAAAAGCACCTTTATTTGTCAATACAATCAGAGCTCCCGCTATGCCACTACACAGATAACAGAGGAAATGTTCTGCAGGAATGCATTCAGACTTGCCTTCTGGTGTACCTTGGGGACAAAGTTTGAAAACCTATGTTTTAGACTACTGCATTAAAAGTTTGGGGTCACTTAGAGCAGTTATTGTCTTATTATCAGAAATGTTCATAAGTTAGTTAGTGATTTTTAGTGGAGTATCTACATAGGCCCACTTTCAGGAGCCATCACTTCTGTACTACCTAATGCAGTTTCATGCGTTCAAAGTCAAACTGCTCATGTTGGTACAGCTTGCAATCACTGTGCTGTTATAAGAAGATTTTTTTTTAAAAAAAGCTTTCATACAGCGGTTTTCATAAACAAGTTCCAGTTTGGGTTTTATGTGTACCATTTGTTGGGTTTACAACCTGCTTCTCAACTTGTATTTATGCTTGTCTTCATGTCCAGTTCTGCTCTGATGTCTTCCACTTCTCTTTCTGCTTTAGTTATCCAACTTACACTGCTCATCAATCAGCTGACTCCCAGCCTAAGAGCTTCCTGTTTCTGTCCAGTGGCCAAGAAAATATTCCACATGCCAATGTACAAAAGAAAAGGACAGACTGAAAGAATATGATGTTCTTCATCTTTAAATCTATCCATTTTAAATAATACCTTTTCATAGTTCAAGTTAACATCTTCAGACATCATTTACATCTTTTTCCATCTAGGCACCGTCCAAAACCCAAAAGATACACAGTTTAATCCACATTCATGAAGGAGCTGCTGCCCAGTATGTCTGAGACTTGTTTACGAGAAAGGGGAAAGTAGAGCAGGAGGCTGAAGATGGATTGTCATCTGTGTTGACGTGGACGCTGTACTGATCTGCTGTTGTAAAGAGAGAGCTGAGAGTGAAAGTGAAGCTTTCAATTTACACTTCAACCCTCAACTAAAGCCAAACACTGCGGGTAGTGACCGAAAGAATGAGATCTTGGATAAAAGTAGTGGAAATGAGATTCCTCCCAAGGCTGTCTAGGCTCAGCCTTAGAGATAGGGTGAGGAACCTGTTCATTGAGGAGGGACTCAGAGTCGAGCTGCCGGGGATGCATCCTGTTCAACTCTTTGTTGAGATGTTTTGGGCATGCTGAACTTGGAGGAGACCCCACAACAAACCCAGAAGATGCTGTGAGATGACGGAGCTTGGCTGGCTTAGCAATGCCTTGTTGTCCCATCGGAAAAGCTGGGTGGCCACAGCTTAGACCCAGATAAGTAGTAGATTTATGAAAGCATAAAATAGTCAAGTTTTAGAAAGTGGAAGTAGTGATTGTTTTAGCATTGTTGCATTATAAACGAATGATTCTTTAAAGCGGAATTTATACTAAGTAGCATCCCTGACACTGTTGTTGCACTGGTTGTGATCAGAGGCCTTGGCACAGTAACTGATCCTTTGTTTTATCCTAAGTTGACCCTGCTAGAAAGAGATTCTTGGAGCAGCACAAAAAACCCGTTAGAAGGACTGCTGCATCACAAGAGGAAAAGGAAGAGCGCTGTTCCCAGGACCTGTTCCCGGGGCACACCAGGACAGAGGAAACCGTTTTATTTCTTGTTTGTGTGTACGAGCGTGTAGGCTTTGCTGTGTGTGTGTAGCTTTATGACTGGGCTGCTGTACATTACCAGAGACTCAATACAAGAGGGTCAAGGGTGAACTGAGAAAACCATCTGTCTTTTTTAAACACTGATGGCTACTCAATCAAATACTTTCCGTTCACTCCTCTGTCATCCATTTTTCTCTCCCAGCTGTATCTATACTCCCACAGGGTTACCGTCATTTTTTGTAGGATTTTAAGCAGATGGCGGTTGTTTGTTTTTTAAAACATGAGGGCTTTCCTGCTTCGTTTTTTTTCACCTGTGTTTTTCCCTTTCCCTTGATTTTTCTAGCTCTTGACGTTTTACCTAGCTTCCCCACCTTGCCATCTACTCTCTACACTCTTCCACCCCATAATTAATCCTAGATCTCTTTGTCCCACAGCCTAGCAACCGCTGTGTGTACCGGATGAAAAACAACTGTGCTACCAAGCGTATGCATGCTGTACATTCATAAAGACCCTTATCTTCCGTCTTCAGAGGAATGAGAGAGAAAGCAAGGGGGTCATGACAGGTCTAGGAATGGCAGCGGGGTCAAAACAGATCTTAGATTATGAAACACGCTAAACAACAGCATTTACTTTACACACAAAGAACTCAGACTTATCACATAGCCCAAATTCTTCAGACTTTCCCTTTTGCAGGAAACTGGCAATAGTGGCTTAGGGGATTGAAAAATTAACTCCACCCCCGCCTCCTTTTTCGTCTTTTCTTTTGATTTGTTAAGTGTTTTTTTAAAGCTTAAAAAAATTCCCTAAACTTAACGCTTAATAAGGTTTAAAAAAGCGAGAAATGCCAGGCTATAAACATGTTTTTATCTTCTGTTAAATTTTGGCAATGTTAACATATGAGTCTACGGAGACTGGTTCACTTTTGGAGCCATCCTTCAGTGGCCACTGGAGGAACTGCAGTTTTTGGCACTTCCATGCTGGCTTCATTTTTGAGCCAACGTGTGCTTGTTTAGCACATTTGCATGCTAACTTTCACTAATTTGCATTTAACACAGAGTGCAACGCAGGCTAATAGGAATGTTATTAGCTTCAGGGGTATTCTGAAAATCTGCTCGGATAGTGATGCTCAAGTAAAAGTCATAATAATGGATAATACAGGATTCTTGGGGCTGCTGTTGATACCGTAACGTGTATTAAAAAGGGAAAAGCTGCTTTGGCATCGCTCCTGAACTTAGGCTTAAAGCTTTTATACCAAAAACCCTGATTAAACCCAACAAACAAAAGTAATGCAGCCATTTTAAAAAAGGTGAGGGAACCTGAAAGCAAGCAAACTGACTTAAGTAATCGCCGCTCAACCGCTTCCTCACCCAGCACTGTCTGTATGTGTTTGCTTACATGTGTGAAACCCGACATTTGTCTGGTTTTATCTTTTTCTGCATATAAAATAATTCTGAAAATATAACAATAATGTCAACTAACATTTTTGACATGTGTATTTGTTGCAAAATCAGTGTTGGCTGAAACAAAAAAAGAGTTCTTATCATCATTTGTGGATTCTGAAATGCTACTAAAATGAAAATTATAATTACTTATTTTGTTACTCCTTGGATCAAAACATTAGTTACTTTCACTGAGTATTGTAGAAACTGTTACAGAACTACTTATTGCACTGATTGTGAAACGAATGAATGAAAGCAATAAACTGTGATACTCCACGCTCTTACCTTTCCAGTCACAAGGCAGGCCCGACCTAACACATACCCTGCTTTATCCCTCTTTTACACTCTACTGGAGATCATAATTTACAAAATGAGCATCATGTTCAGTAACTATAAACCCATCAGAAAAGTGTTTAAAGAGGTCATGGAGAAAAGTAGCATCATTTTCCCATATCATTTTTATGATCTTCCCCCTGCTGGAGATTACAAAGAATGTAGATTTAAGGCATTTTACCCATTGTCTTACACTGCATACCTGATGCCTTTGGTTGAAATATCATTAGGGAAAGGCACTGGATAAACAACTGAGTCATGAAGTCAACTTTTTAACTTCTTTCGAGTTGTCCTATGCCTTTCTTTTGTGAGTAAACAACAGCTTAACAGTAACAGTAGGCCATAAGACAGGCCAACTAAACAAATAGTTGCAGCTTGTGTCTAAAAAATATCTTTAACTTATAAAATTCCCCAATGCTTTCACCTGACAGGCTGATAGGCTTGCAGTACATGTGCAGAAACTCTGCTAATATCACAACGTAGTCCATTTAAACAATTTTATTAATTTGCCAATTTTAAAGAATTCCATAGCTACGAAGGAAACGTGTAAGTGGAGCACGCATATGCTGTCCAAGTCTATTTTTTCCACTCACCTTCTCCTATACATCTGTATAGCTCTATATCTTCCCGTCATCCAGTAAGGTGACCTATGCATCCCCTCGTTTCTCTTCTATATAAATTCCCTGTGAAACCTTGAAAGATGTTATAGAAGTTTCATCTTTTGTTTTTGTTATTAAAAGGAGCCGAGTTTTGACCCTGGGAGAGACAGTGCTGGCAGCTCTCTGTAGGCCTTGGCTTTGGCACTTACTAATATTTCACATCCATAACACTCAAGGCTACACTTAAAGGGTGGGGAAAAAACTCACAAATCATTAACCCACATAGATGAAGAAATAGTTCCTGAGTCATCGGAGTTTAATCTTGTCTTTCATGAGGAGGGTTAAAACAGCTCTGTTGAACCTATTACTCCTTTTATTTTAAATCTCTGCAGGTGTGTATTGAAAGGTCTTGACATATTGATCGTAGATTTATTCAATTTCAGCATCTCTTGTCTATCAGTTTCACTATATTCTGCCTGTTTCGTTCTTTAAAGCCGGCCAGCACTCGAAGTGGCGGTGCTAATGCTGAAATTGGAACCGCATGTGCATACTTTGGAAAAAGAAATAGGGGTTCAAACGAGAGTGTTAAAATTTCGTTAATTGTATTTTCCTCTTAAAGGTGTTTCATCTCCCCAAAGTAGGCCATTAAAGAATGGGTAAACTGCTGGATAATGGGAATAAAAATCAATTATAAAGGCACAGTACCAATACATTTACTACTGAACTATGCTCCAAAATCTAAAAACAGTTTTACCAGCTTAGCAACTCATCCTATTTTCTCAATTCACTGGGATCTGCATGTATGTGAAAGAACTTATAAAAGGACAAGAGTGCCGCTGCTCTTCCATCAGGCCAACATTACAACATTCCCAAGACAGGGCCTGAGGAACATTTTGTACATGGTAATTATCTGCCTAGTTCCCAATTCAGGCTTTTGTCAAAGTTTTCCATCATTAGCATGTTTTTACCTCGACCACTTGTCGAACTATGGGGAACGGAAAGGGCGCGTATGAGTGAGTAGAATCCAAGAATAAGTCAGTGGGAGACGTGTTCATGCAGTCCACATGCTCTGAAACCATTAAGCTATGCTTTTTAATATATTACAATGTGGAAAAATAGGCATGGTGGCTAAATGCTGAACACCCCTTCCCCCAAAGAAAAAAGAAAAAAAAGTGAATGTAGGTGTAAAAATGTCAAAAGCTGTTCTTTTCTTAGAAAGCTCACCCTTCTTGCCAAGCCCAGGGCAATGTAGCATTTCTCCCCAGCATCGACTATCTCCACTTCATAGTAATGACAGCGGGTGGTGAGTGGCTGTCGGGCCTGGGCCAAACCCACATCCATAATACTCTTTCCTTTGCCAACATACTCCAAAAGCTGAGAAAGAAAAAAAAACATGCAGAGAAGAAGAAGAATGGGGGTTAATATGCTGAGAAATAAACAACAGACTCACATTACCAACAAAAGACTGCAGGGTTTCAGACTCCGCGTGATTGGCTCCGTTCTGCAACTAACTGTATTTATGACACAAGTATTAGCCCCTGAATCGTTGTAGCGGTGCAACTAGGGGGAAAAATATAAAGAAATATGCAGCTGAGGTTAGGGCTGGGCGATATGACCCAAAATTCATATCTCGATATTTTTTAGCTGGATGGCGATATAAGATATATATCTCGATTTTTTTTTTAAAGCCATAAGTTAAGAACAAAAAGAGAGTTCTTAGTCACACTGTGTCCCCGATGTCACACGGGCACTTTTATTTATATACAGCGTAGATGTACATGAAGAAATTACTCAAAAATAAATTATCAGCATTTATTAAATAATCATGGTCCATAAATAAAAGAAAACAATGTTGTTTTTGTGCATAACAAAAAGCTCACAATTGTGCAGTCAAAATGTAAACTAAAAGACGCTGAGCATAATAACAAAGAGACAGATTTCACAGCTGCACCACGTCTCTGAACAGGTGCCGTTTGTGGTCCTTATACACACACAGTACGGTAATATTACGTTGAAGCACAGTACGTATCACTCCGCGAGGCTCCTCCCCGGTAGCCGTAATCCTCCGACAATCCATCAAGCGGTGCAGCTCCGTAGCTTAGCAAAGTCATGTTAAAACATTTTTTGACAGATTGCTGAGCGCTGTGTACCACATAAAATCGGTTCGCGGTCAGTAAGCACAACCAGAATTCATACATAAGGCGCGCTGTCGATTTTTGAGAAAATGAAAGGATTTTAGGCCGTGCAGCCCCTCCTGGCTGCATGTCGTTAGCGCGGTTAGCACGGTTAGCTCGCTAACACGTTGACGCCGTCCAGCCCCACGCACGGTAACTCGCTAACGGAGATTTTCCGCTTTCATCTTGTCATTGCCTGCAGGTGAAGTTATGGGGGAGGCGGAGTTGTGTTCAGTGAAGGAGAGGCGAGGCCGAGTAACGTTGCGTAGAGACAAAAGTGGACGAAAGAGAGGCAAACCTGCGGCTCCACAAGTATAATTATAACGTAACATAGACTATATCGATATAAACGATATTGTCACATCTTATATCTCGTATGAAAATATATCGATATTTTTAAAAAACTCGATATATCGCCCAGCCCTAGCTGAGGTCTACCATTACTTTTGTAATGGTTGTCAAAGGTACAGCTGCAGGCAAGCAGGGAACTGTGGTAATGTTTTCAAAGCACATACATGTAATCTCCATGAAAACGGGCACCCGTTGTTTGTTCAGCTCAGCCACTGCTGTCATTGTGTTTCTCTTACTTTCTCAACTCTTTAAGAGTTTGTATTAATGACCAAGTCCTTGCAGAGGACCACTTCAGCCTCTTTGAATTTATACAGACTTTTAGCTTCAATCATTTACGTTTCTTAAACCACACCACTGGGTCATTTTTTGGACAAAACACTAACTTGTTCTTAATGAACATTGACCAAAAGGCACAAGATTTTAGACACCTATTCGGCATGAGTCACAGGCATCATATATAGTTTAGTGTAACCAATGCTCTTTTGTGGTTTTCAAATTTCACCATATTTGGTGAACGTGCAATATAATGTCCACCCTGGATGTATTTCAAATAATGTTTGGGTAAGCATTCATGGCCACTGTATAATGAAGTGTTTGGTCATCTTCTGAGGTTTTCTCTGGCAGTACAAAGAGGTTATCAAGGTTTTGTTTTTTTTTAAATATCGCAGCAATTATTGGTGACTGCCATGAAATTTGGTACTGAATATCCATCGTGTCAAACTGGCAACATATTTGATCCCATAACTTGCTATTGGCACTATAATTGTCTGCTTCATCCTAAATATCATCTATATACATGCATTGAAATATGGTACAAATATTCTTGATTCCACACCAATGAATCCCTTTGATATTAAATATCCAGATTTTACAAAGAGGACACCAGTTTACTCCAGGTTTTGGGTGTTAGGTGAATTTCTGTTAAGGTCCCTCCTGTCCAGTCTTTAGTGTTGTTAGAGAATTGTTTTCTTTGTTTTCACCTGTGCCACTGTTCCTGGACGGTTCATTGTTAGATGGTTTTGGTGAGTCCTTCAGATCTTACGAGAGTTTTCTTCTCCTCACTGATCTTCAAATAAACCTTTGCGTTCTTCAGTGGTCTAGTGCAGCAGTCCCCAACCTTTTTTGCACCACAGTCCGACAATAATTTCACTCACCGGCCTATAAGGTGTCGCGGATAAATACAACAAAATAAAACCAGTACCGGTACCGAAAAAAAACCATGGAAATCGAGTTAACAATAAAAACGATTAACAAAATAACGCTAAAAACTGATAAAACCCTGAAAACTATGAATTTCACACTCTCGCGGCCCGGTACCAAACGACTCACGGACCGGTACCGGTGGCCCAGGGGTTGGGGACCACTGGTCTAGTGAACTTCATCGTTCATTGCGAAAGAATCACCGTAAGATGCCCAAGATCGTGTAGTAACATCCCGTTTCCGCTGTGAAAGTTTCATTGGAAGTTCTGCTGAAAGATTTTGCAGGTGCGGAAAGGGCAGATGATCAAGACCCGTGGGAGTTTCATTTTGCACTTCACTGGAAATGTCTCTGCAATCTGAATCTGAATGTCCATATAATCCTCAACTGTACCAGCTCTTGTTGTTTGTGCAGCTTTCGGCTTCTAAATGAATTAACTTTAAAATGGATAAGCATGAAATCCCAACAGGTATTCATCTTTCCCTCAAGATAAATAAAAACTCTACTTATCCCCTAGACTTTCCACTGGTAGGGCTGACAAACAAAACCATGAATGCCTTAGAGGAGACACCGTTCAAAAATGTCTCACCTGTTTCTGTGAAGGCAGGGTGGATAGGAAACACAGCTGATCAAGCTTGGGCAGGACCCAGTGTTGTTATAGAGGCCAGGGACTTAATTAACCACGCAACTAGCTGTTACAAGTGTATCCTAAGTGAGTGGGCATTATGATAGATTGACACTTCCAAACCCAGTCAAACCCTCACTGAATCGCCCACAGGGACTATCCTACAAGTACGAACAGCCACTCCAGACTGAAGATCCATTACTTGATGGTAATACAATTACTTTCAATTCTATTTTGGTCTTAAGCATCTAAACAGGTGAAGATGGGTGGGAACAGGTGAGTAGGTAGACAAAGCCTTTAGTCTGAGCGGAGTTTCCATGTCATGTGAGTGAATGTGTGAGCATGTGCGCAATGAAGAATACACCCCCAGGCTGAAAGGCTAGGATGACAGACGAGGTGGGGGTGGACAAAATTACTTCTGCATTAAGCCTCTGTGATTCTGAGCGTGCAACACCACCTGGGTGTGCTACGATTCAGTAGCCAGCCACTTAAAACGACACACCTGGTGGGAAAAGCTATTCAACATGTATGTCAAAAAAGTCAAGTGTCTCAATTAAGTTATTACAATTTTTTTTCTCTGTGTTATTTGCTGTTGCTTAGCGATCTGTCAAACTGAAAATGATTCAGAAATGGAGCTGAGGCAATCGAAGGCGATTAAACTGGTTGAATAGGACTGTACTTGTGTAGTTCATGTAGTTACACGCATTTTATTAACAGACATAAAAACCAAGAGTTATTGCAGCATTCCAAGTATGCAGAGACTAAGGAAACCACACAACCAATATCAGATTGTTATATGAGATAACCAATGTAATAGATTGCAGGATATTGATTTCAAGATCTTTTTATAGTGCTAACGATCACTACCTAGGACTTACTTTTCTTATGGGACATACAGTCGACTCTCTGCCAGAAAAACTAAGTACACCTCATGATTCGACCAGTCAGTGGACACATCGATCACTGGTTGAGGACTGTGATATCAGCATAGTGCCATGAACATTTACACTTCATTCGCTGCAGTCTTTTCCTGGCTGCTCAGAAAAAGTTATAGAAATCACAGATTCAATGATGGGAGAGGAATCGAACAAGCAGAAACAGGACAAAAAAATATCAGTAGTGAAGATTTTTCCACAGTTTTATGCAGAACCCATGTTTTCCAACTGCTGCAGCAATTTCCCCCTGTGCCATCTGGGAATCCCAGCACTCGCTCTCTTTGATGTAGGATGTAAAAATGCCAGTGGAGACCAACCTGCTCACAGACCTGTGCCTGAAGCCCAGCCACAAGCTGAAATAAATTTTTGGTCCCCACTGCCATACACAAGGACAGCCACAGCAAGCATTCAGTTTTGGGGGCTACCTGGGGATAAATACCCACTGCAGAAGTCCTGCACACAAGGTTTTTCCTATATATTGGATAAATGTGCTGCCCACCAAAGACGTTTTGGCCGTCCCCCAAAGGAAAATTACCAGGACTGTGATTTTAAACAAGTTAAACAACTGGGGATGAATTTGCCCTAAGTGAGCTAATACAGACAATCTTTGGGCCAATCGCCCCTACGTGCTTAGTCAATCCGCCAAAGGCCTATTTTGAGTCAGGAAAAACCCTGACATACCTTCCATGAGTTTTTCTGTATGCAGAAAATCTGAAGTGATTTAATAGCCAGCCAGCAGTTGGTAATGTAACATCCCATCATCTTCTTGTCTTTTATTTCTTGCAGTCTTCTCCATATTGCTTTGCTGTGTGATAGATGCCTAGTAGTGGCAACAAATATTTCCTCTTTTGTTCTGCAGAATCAGCATCAAGTGATATTTGCTTGGTTTTATGCCAATTTTTTAAAGTTACTATATTACATACATGGAAATGTTAACTAGTATTTAGACTTTAAGGCTATTTTTTGTTGTTTCATTGATAGGGTCACCATCCCAGTCCTAGTATTTCCAACTTGTGTTTGTTGTTGTTTTTGTTGTCCAAGTTCCTCTTGTGCTAAAAGATAAAGCCAACACCAAAATCTGCAGTTCCTTTAAAAGCCACCAGAGGCTAGCTCCAAAAAACGACTCCAATTTGAAAATGTCCAACTTTGCATCACTAAAATTTACGCTAACAGTCTGGTACGATTAATGGTTTTGGCTCTCTGTTGATGGTCTCTATCGTCATAAAAATCTCTTTATTAATTTTGTTATTTCCTTTTTTTTGTTTCATGTAAATATGGTCACTTCTAGGTCCAAAAAAAAAAACTAACAAGGCAGGAGCCAAGATGCTCACGCTGAAGCTTCAAAATGTAGAGTCCACAAACCAAATGGGTGACAGTGACCATTTTTATATAAAGTCTATGTCCAGACACAAAAATGAGGGTAACAACAACAACAGTTATCGCAACTGAAAATTTCTCATCTCTAACCTTCCAGGTACATTTACTTTGTTTCTTTCATTAATGCACTGTTGTGTACTATTAAGAAAAATAAAAAAATTATTCACTCTAACGCATGTTCCACAGCAATCAAAACGCCACCAGCACTAGATCTGAATTTTACCATCTCTACTAGTGTTTTTAAATTCGATTAGATTTTTAAATGCAGAGTCTGACACTTGGTGCAATTTTCGACATCACCAATTAAAGTATACATGTTCTGTCTTCACTAAAAAAAATTATTTAAAAAAAAAAAAATCTGCTTTTAAGTGATCAACAAACAGGATTTCTGACATCACAAATACAGTGGATACCAATTATGGTCAAACATCATCTTTTGTGCCCAGCAATTACCTTTTTATGTTATTCTTATATTCTGGAAATATTGTTGCACAAAAAACATATTTTTGTATGCTTTAATACTCATTATTAACTAATGTCTGCTTATAGTTTGACAATACTGTTAAGCGCTAACTGTAACTGTCTGCAGAAATGTGTGTGTAATGTGTGTTTGTCAACATTTTAACAGCACAGTATGTGCCTGAGTAGCAGAAAATATTAAGATTAAACGCAAACTTAATCTGTAGTGCTACTTTTTCTGCTTAACATCTATAAGTTTTTATACTTTTGAGTGATTTGCAATCAACAGAGAAGCAGTAACTGCAGATTGTTCGCCGTATTAAAGGCTGAATAGTTTCTTCTCCCTTTCACAAAGGAAATCTCCACAGTAACCGGTGCCAAAGCCTCATTTGTTTAGTCTTTGTAATACCGTGTTGATTAATTGTTCATGGATAGCTTTCAACATTAGCCTCCACCTTAACCTGCTGCAGTTCATGCCTGGACAGCTGCTTCTCCTTTGGGAGAGGAGGAAAGAGTTTCGGTGTGATGAGCACTCAGTCACACCTCTTTTTGCTTCTTGCTGCTGAGTAATGGAAGGAGGAGAGAGACAAGCGGGCAGAAAAAGAGAGATGTAGCCTTGAGCAAAGCATGCCTCACTGAGACAGCTGACAGCCTCCCTCTCCCTTTCTTTTTTCTTGCTATCTCACTCCTATAATTCTAAGCGGTGAGAATGGTAATGTTGGTGTGCAAGGCCATGTTTTGTTGAGTTGCTGCCTGGGAAACAGATGTAACACCCAGACATTGGTCTTGCCAGCTTCCTGTCACAGCTAACAGGGAAACTTAAGTAGAAGGTGAAAATGAAATTAGGAGACTGCTTCTTTATCATGTGAATCAAATCTGAAGACCAAATTTTAACCCGATTAAACACAACACCTGTGTGATCTCAGTATCCGTCAAAATAGAAAGCAAAGCAGATGACAGACCGACAAACCAGCACACTTCTGCCATGTTTTTACTTTACTTAGTGGTTTTATGTAGGCTGTCAGAGCAAAACAGAAATACACAGTCAACAAAAGCGATTCACGACTCCCTGAGTTTGAGAACAGAAGTCTGCAGATGAGAGGATTGGTAAGCCTAACAATACTGCAATATTCCACATATGTCAGTGATATTTAAAGTAAGATTTGATTTTTCGCTTCAAACTGCTCACTCATCCAAGTGACTTCTTTTTCTCCCACTGAAAACGCTACGTCCAGATGAACAGAATCAACTCTTTGGGATTTCCTTACCTTAATGATTGAGCATGCATCAAGACTCTTCAAAGAAGAGCTCTGTTGGGTAAAACACTTTAATCACCAAAGCAATGCTCTGTGATGTTGTTAACTGCTACAAAAAGTTAAAACAGCCCTGATACTGTCAACACAGTTTGATCACCTGCTGAAACATCCTTACTACTTCTTTGGGTTTTCACTGCATTTATGTATTTTATTCTTTTCATTCTGAACATGTTTTTCCTGGATTTGTTTGCTTTTCTTTTTATTGCATATGCGCTAACTTATGGACATCACGATGGTGCAGTGTTTAGTACTGTCACCTATATGAATGTAGGGTGACCAGATGATCGGGTCTTCCCAGAAAGTGACATGTAACTCCCATTGCACCCTCTTGGACTGCAGGTAGCAATGGAAGTTCTGCAGCATGCTAACCGAAGCGTGCTACAGGCAGAGAACCCATTCATGTGCCACTACACCGAGGCTGGAAAGTCCTGCTTGCATTACTTCAATAAATTTAGTTGGAAACAGTGTAATATGATAAAAGGCTAAAAGCTTAGGTTAGTTCCATTTTTATTTATAATGAAGATTTAATTACGGTGGCACATATACAAGGGGCAATTACAATAAATACATATAAATCATTTGGAATCAGCTAAATTGTTATTTTAAAACATTATCAATATCTGAGCATCTCCATTTCTCATTGTTTCACCTTCTTTTTTGTGCCCTCTTACTCTCTTCTTCTGTTCATGATCCTTCTTAAAATAAATCCTCGCCATTTGTGTGCTTAAAAACTAAAAAAATATGGACATAGAAAGTTGACTGATCCAGGCCAAAAGTGGCACCCTGGTTTGGAAAATATATGAGCTGGCCTTGTCCTTGGAACAGAGGCTGTGATTCCCTGCTCTAATTCATCTCTCACTTGGGTTGGATGGCCTCCAGTAGCTAAATCCGACTTGTCCATCAGTCACTTTTTTAATGCATGAGGTATCCCAGATGAAAACTACTGCCATTATGCTGCAGCTGGTCACAGCCACTCTGTCATTGCTGCTTTTTAATGGGCTTCCAGCCAACAGATTATGAGTACTGAATGCAGCCACTGATACGGAACACAGTTAAAAGATACTCTGTCTTCTTCATGTCATGACTCTGTTTACATTACAAGCACAACGCACCACTTTACCTAGGAATAAATTACCTGAACAAAATTACTACAACGTACTACAACCTACTCATTAGAAAGCACTGCAAACATGCCCAAACAACGCTTAGAGCAGGTTTCCCGCTCAATCTGAAAAAATATCTTGTTTGCATTTTTGCAGAAAAACATCTCATGAACGTTCCTTTAGGACAAACTTTTTTTCTTTTTTTTCAAACCGCCTTCAGAAGTTCACTTGGCACCAACTATATGCAAAATCTAAACGCAACCTATAATTACCACAAAACTGACAACAAGCGAGGTGAAGAAATGTGAACATTTACCGTCAGAAGAGGAGATGATATTTGCCTGGGTGCATGCAGAATGCCTAAAGGCAACATGCCCACCTGCAGTAACACCCAAGACAGTGAGAGAGTACGCATGAAACCTGAACACAAACCACAAGTTATTTCATGAAACAAGACAGGAAAACAATAGGCACACGCAGTGATTTGACGGTTCAATCAATCAGTCATCCCTGAGAATATTCAGCTGAAACCTTTGCGAGCAAAGACCCACATTGTTGCCCTTCACTGACACCTCATTGCTCACTGGCCACGCGGAGCTTTTCGTCACCTTTTAATACACTCCATTTATTATCACCATTACCACTGCTGAGAAGATGTTGCCCAAATTAACTCGGGGCTCCAGTGCCAGCAGGTATTGCCACCAGTGCTGATTTATTTGGACAAAGTCGTAAAAAGTTAACAGTTTCACAGGATGGTTGCCACTGCCAGAACCCCCCCCCCCCCCCTCCCCCTCCCCCCCCCCCCAAAAAAACCCTCAACATTACTCTTGGGTAAGGAATAAATAGCGCCCGAGAGAGGATGCCATGAAAAGATGGCAACACATATAGGTTTAGAATAATGAATTCTTAGTGCTAACACTTCATGCTGCCAGACTGCTGCTGTATGTTTGAAACAAGAGCACAATTCAGAGCAATGAGGAAGGTGTTTTATAACAGGATGAGGATCCAAGTCAACACTATTGTCCAAAGACTACACCTTTTCAAGGTCTAAGCCAAACTGTATTCCCCAAGAATATTTCAAGAGAAATAGATTTACTAACATAAATGCATATATAGGAAACATTTGCACTTGAAATCTGCAAATGCGTTAGGCTGCCCTCTAGGTACATTTCATATTTTTAGGTTATCAGTAAGTACAGAAGCATTACTGCAAAGCAATACTTGCAAATGCAAACATTCAAACACATTTTCTCGCTTATGAGTTTAGTTCAGCTAAACTTCATTACTTTCAGATGAGTGAAAAATTTAAAGAAAAACCAACGTAAATTGCCCAGGCCATGTGACAAGGCACAAGACACCTCCACAATCTTTAGTGGAATTTGGCACGTCTCTGGAGCTCAACTACCGGGATTAACACCACTTATCTCCTGATCTGATGCGTTGATGATGTGATGGAAAGCACTGTTTAAAACATCAGTGCAGAACAAAGCACAGGTGTTTAAGTGGGTTTAAGATGTGATGACTACAAAAGCCACCGCAGGATGGAAATATCCCCATCTAAAGGACACAAGGGGTCATTGAATGGTTTGATTGATGTGAAAATGACGTGAATTGTACAGCATTTAGATCAAGCGAGATATGCTATGTATGTTTTGTTACATCTTTTCATTAAATAAACTATTGATTTTAAAATCCTTCTCCTCATGCGTAATGTTCTGAATTATCCTCAAGACGTTACAGTATTATATTGCCCCGATAGAGCACTTGACTCTCAGACTGCAGGCTTACACGTGGTTCCTAACATATCCAAAACTACAACAGCAGGCAGACCCTTCAAGCTGTCGCATCAGCTCCTACTTTGGATTCAGGAGACAGAGACTACCTCTAATTTTAAGGTAAAGCTCTAAACTTTACATTTTGATAAAGGTCTCTCATTAGAACATGAACCATTCCTTAGTTATGCTGCTATAGGCTCAAGCTACTGGAGAATTTCCCATGATGCACCTTCTGTATATATCTTGTTTCATCTCATATGTTTATATACCACATGCTATCAGATTTGATCAGAGTTTTGTTCTTCTCTCTCTGTTCTCTCCCTTTGTCTTCGCTTTCCCTTACCATCCAACCAGCTGCAGCATATGGCTGTGCCTTCCTGAAAATGGATCTGCTGGTGGGGTTTTCCTGTTACAACAAAATCCTCTTTCCCATTGTTGGCAATTTTTTTGCTCACAGTGAATTGTTTGGTTGTTGGAGTTTTCTCTGTAGCACTACAGTGTTCTTACCTTACATTATAAAGCGCTTTGAGACGACCGTTGTGAATATGGTGATGACTGGCCAGCCACAACATTAAAATAACCTGCCTAATAATGCGCACATCCCTCTTTGTGCCAAAAACAGACTCTTCAGGACACTGATGTGGGATTTCTGCAGTGTTCTGTAAAGTCTGGAACCAGGACTTTAAGGTGTGGTGGGGTGGGATACTGATCTGGCTTTGTGGCACTTCCGGCAGGTTCATGATCAGATAAAGATTTCAAGAGTTTTCGAGGCCAGGTCAAAACATTGGGTTCAGGGATGTAGCACTGCCTTGTAAAACAGATGAAGAACGACCTTTTGAAAGAAGGATCCCATCCCGCTAGAAGAGTTTCATAGATTCAGAAAATCAGTGCCGCACTGAAGCTGTTCTGGCAACATTTGACGGACCAACGCCTTACTAAGACATCTTTTGTTGGCTTTTCCTTCCATTTGACACCCATCTCTAACTCATAATCATCTAAAACATCCTGTGGGTCAGCTATAAATCCAGCTGGGTTATCTTGTGTGAAGAGGCTTCACTCTGCCCAGCCTGGATTAAGTTATTCATAGTTTCCTCTTTTCTCACGCTGATCAGTTCAAAGAATGGGAGGCGATCATGATGGTGCCATCATCAGGTTGCAACTACAACAACTTGATGGGAAAGTTGTGAACTTTCATCCAGGAGCAGTGTCATGGTGGCGATTCATGACTATTGTTCCCAGAGGAAGGAAGGAAGGAAGCAGGCAACCTTTGAGGGGCGTTGGTATTACAGCTGGCTCTGGCAAGTGGAAAAGGTAAAACAAGGAATGGAGCAGCGATGGAGGACAGTGGTTCACATTCACATACACTTTGCTGCGTGGCAGACGAGGAGATGCTCCTGTGAGGATACTGCAGTTTGTCGACAAGTTTGTTTGCTTTTGAAAAACTTCTGTGCACTAATACAGCGCAAAAAAATGCCGGCCTGAATATTTTTCCAATTTCTACATGTCGGGGAGTGGTGGAGGGAGATATGGGCTGTGAGGGGGTGACGGTACACTTGGGAAAACCGATAACTGTAGACTCAGGTGCTGTCCACTTACTTGTCAGCCCGCTCATCCGCAGCTGAGGGGATTAAGCTGGTGGGCACAGTGACTGCTGTGACAACAGGAGGCAGGGGATTGGAGGCTCATGTTCGCATTGAGCCGCACGTACGCAGTGGAAAGCCAGCCAAATGCCTCCTCTCAAGAAAAAACAGCAGAGCAGAAGCATGGTGGCGAGCGAAAAAACATCATTCATGTAGAGTATTAAACATGTTGTGTTTGCCTAAGACACCAGCTGCTGACAGTCAAGAGAAAGGTAGAAAAAAATAAATCTCCCGATGTATGTGTGAGAACTTGAGATCACTTTCAAAGGTACATTAAATTTACCAGTGTAAAACAGGAACCCTGAAGCTAAACAATCAATCAAGCCTTTTCTCAACAGCGGTAAGGGCCCGAGCCGGTGCTTGAAACAGCTGTTTTCATTTGTTAATGTCAGGTAATCCAATCACTTTCACACCTCCATTAACCCACAGGGAAAAGAAACTAAAAGGTTTATGCTGAATGTTTGTCTCATAATACGATTTAGTCGTGACAGAAGACCATCATTAAACAAAGTTATGAGAATTAAGAATGAATCAAGTAAATATTATATTATTTGAGAGAAGAAGAGAAAATGTAGAGACTCACTACCTTTCACAGTAAATCAGAAATCTGACATGTATAAAAAATATTATTATTTTATTAATATTAATTATCTGGTACTGGAGGCAACACTTTTCTATTTCATTGTTCCCATATTAACTTTTACTTGAACAGGTTGAACAGATATATTTGGCTTTTTTTTTTTTTTTTCAATTTTATTTCTCATCTTGCTAAAAGAAAAATACCCTCTGCAATCAGTTTACTAGCAACCTTTGCTTTTATTTTAAAAGCTCCCTGATAACCAGCTAGTTCTGTGGGTTAGAGATGACCAATATTATTCACGTCACCTGCTAGTGGTTTAAAATATAGGTTTAAATAGGGAGTACTTTCAGTCAAGGCATTAAAGGAAAACTGTAAACTCTACAAGTTTTCATTACATTATTTATCAAAAGGGTTGCACTGTATATGTTGCACCCTGCATGTACAGTATAAACATCAGATATGTGCTTACTGATAAAGACAAATGCCATGAAAACATCTTTAGTCAAACAGTAAAGCAGACAAATTCCCCAAACAACAGTGAATGAAATGTGTTACATTTAAAAGTACGTGTAACCATGTAAAGCCAAAAACTTATCACGTGTTTGAGTCATAGTTTTACCAGTACATGCTGCAGTTTTTGTTTTGTCTTTGCATTTTATTGAAAGCCTAGATATCTTTTGTATGAAAGCTAAAGCTATCCATCAGGCAAATGATCCTTAAAGATGTACATAACCTCAACTGAAAAGGTAACATCTGCTGAACTAAGGCACATCATTTGCTTCCCAAAGAAGAACTGAAGGTTTTTTGACATAAGAAAGATAATGAACGAAAAAGCCAAGGACAGGTGGTAACATTGTCGGCCATTCTAGTCCTTGAGATACCGGTTAATATCGCCTCGTTTGTAAGTGCGCTGCACGCCCCATCGCAAAAATACAGAAAGAGGGTTGTCACAACATCAGCACACCTGAGTGACTGGCATTTTCACACATCTGTTCTTGTTTATTAGAACACGTTTCTAAGTTGCAGCTTTGTTAGTGAAAGCTCTGTCAGTTTAAGACAGTTGTCATCATAGTAAGGACAAGGCTCACTTGCAAAAAACCCTTTGTGGGTTGCAACGTCCATATTCAATAAAATAACTGTCAATGACACATTTCTCTTTTTTCAGATGTTAGAATGTACGTCGTGCCACTGGTATGTTTTAATTCCCAGAAACTGATAAGATTATTAACACTATAAATGTCATGATTTGTACTCTTTCTGTAATTTGAAACAATCTAAATAATAACTGAACTTGATTGCCAATACGTAACTATTAAAACCAACTGTTGATTTAAATTCTCCTTAGATTTTGTTTTTTGTACTTTTTCAATAATTTTTCTCAGGGTACAAATAAAACAGATTCTAAGAAACCAATCATGTCAACATTTTCAAATCTGGTGTTGTTTTGCCCTTGAGCATCGTGATTTATACTATAGTTAAATAGCTCACATACCAAGAATATGATTGTATTGTTTTTAATTGCAGCCGAGTGTGAAGCAGCGGGAATGAGGATCAGCACCTCCAAATCTGAGGCCATGGTTCTCAGCCGGAAAAGGGTGGAGTGCCCACTCCGGGTCGGGGATGAGTTCCTGCCCCAAGTGGAGGAGTTCAAGTATCTCGGGGTCTTGTTCGCGAGTGATGGGAGAAGGGAGCCGGAGATCGACAGACGGATTGGGGCTGCAGCTGCAGTAATGCGGACGCTGCACCGGTCCGTCGTGGTGAAGAGGGAGCTGAGTGTAAAAGCGAAGCTCTCAATTTACCGGTCGATCTACGTCCCTACCCTCACCTATGGCCACGAGCTGTGGGTAGTGACCGAAAGAACGAGATCGCGGATACAAGCGGCAGAAATGAGCTTCCTCCGAAGGGTGGCTGGCCTCTCCCTTAGAGATAGGGTGAGAAGTTCGGCCATCCGGGAGGGGCTCAGAGTAGAGCAGCTGCTGCTCCACATCGAGAGGAGCCAGCTGAGGTGGTTCGGGCATCTGACAAGGATGCCCCCTGGGCGCCTCCTGGGTGAGGTGTTCCAGGCATGTCCCACCAGGAGGAGGCCCCGGGGCAGACCCAGGACACGCTGGAGAGATTATATCTCTCGGCTGGCCTGGGAACGCCTTGGTATTCCCCCGGATAAGCTGGAGGAGGTGGCTGGGGAGAGGGAGGTCTGGGCCTCTTTGCTTAGGCTGCTGCCCCCGCGACCCGGCCCCGGACAAAGCGGATGAAGATGGATGGATGGATGGATGGATGTTTTTAATTGTTAGAGTGAGTGAGTCAGGAGGGTTTTTAAGCTTTGTAAGCATATTTACTATGTACTTACTCAACTTGTACCTTCTGTATTGCACATGTAATTCTATTTTATAGCTTATTTAATCTTGCACATACCTTTCCAGAGTCTACAGATGTAAACTGGTTGCTAAATCAAGTGCATGAAATCTTTTCTATTTTGAGATCAATGTTTTTGTAACCAACTAAAAAGCTGAAGGCTGTCTCCTTAAGCACCTCTGTCCCACTTCCAAAGTTGTTATTTTTAGAAGGTTCCATAATCTGTAAACTCCCCGTTCTTAACAAAAACACATGCTCATTGGCAATATCACCATTGATTTCAAAGTTTTGGGACTGGGGATCATCACTGGTAATTAGAGCTTGGTCCCTGGCTACAACTTCAATCTGCAGAGGTTTGCAGTTCCAATGTTGAAGGAGGTACCATACATCTCAAAACCAATAACCCACTGGACTCTAAAGTTTCAGGTCTGGCTCAAGTTGAGTCAGTGCGGTCCCATCACAGGCACTGTCTGCAAGGCCTCACTTCCACTAACAGGAGTCACTGGACTGGATTTCTGGACTATTTTTGTGATGTTGGTGCTTTCTGGAGCATTTTTAATGGCATTATCTGACTAATATTATGGTTTATCGTGTGGTACAAACCACCTGGCTACCTGCTACCAACCAAATCAATAGCAAAGTTTTATACCTCTCTGCGGTTACCAAGCGGTCCTCGAATGTTATCCAAGTATGGGTTTCACAGAGACTGGCAGCGATCTTCAGCAACTAACCACAATTTTCCCTTGCAGCTACTGGCTCCCAAAGGGTTTCCAACTGGTCTCTGGGCCTGTGTGACTGAAGCTTTAGCATCTATTCGCAGGTTTGAGTGCTACACCCATAGTTTATAGACATAGCTAGCAAATGTTAGCTAATAAATTAGCACTACGCCTTCTAGTTCAAACATGGTAACTTACAGGTACCCAAAAAAAGTGTCAGTGTCTATGATCTCCTGTGATACCACAATGGATTTGTCTGTGTTTTACACATTCTGTGGTTTTGATCCTAAAAGGCTTAAAAAAAAGAAACGTTTTTCATTCCTTGTAAGCAGAATTTTATGATCACACTGTGCATAAAAAGGCTTGTAGCAAAGAGAGGTCTTTGTTATATTTCCTAAACTGAAACAATTGCATCTGTTGAAAACATTCCAAGTTTACATTTTGCTTAATGACAAAGCTATTTTCGCCACATGAAGCTTTCACTGAAACTCCTTAAAGCTAAATTCATGCCCACAAGGACACAGCCATTAAACTATAAGTCACTTGATTTACTTCATTTTTTCCATTAAAAGAGAAGCATGAGTTGAGAGCATTTATTACCCTCAACAAATGGCCTTCAGATGAGTGATAAAAAGTTTGAAAGGAACAAAGATTGCATCAAAATAAAGATTATTCAAAACAGAAAGAAAGAGGCCAGAGCCAAAGCAGTAATATCTTTTATACCAGCTACGTCAGAGCCATTTCAAGGACATGCAAGATGAATTATGCAAGTGTAATATTTGGTGAAAAGACATAAAATGGAAAGAGTTATAAAAGAGAGATAGAGAGAGACAGCGAGAAACACGTGACTGCATCAAAGAGAGCAAGAGGTCTACATATTTGGCAAGGTAGGTATGAAGAGTGCTCTAGGATGAGAAACCCACCTATTTAAACAGGAGTGGCCATCCCCCTACTGTAAAATAAACAGTTCACAAAGGCAAAGACTTAGCTGCAGACAAGTCACTACCATCGCCATTGTGTTCTGTGCATTCTGCGGCTTTGCACTTCTCATCAAAAGCATACCAGCCAAATAACTCATTTATCTTGCAGCAGTCTTTTCCATCATCCTGCCCCGCCACCCATCCACCCACCAAGGATGACCATCCTCCAGAACAGTGATTATCCATACTTGCTAAATAGTTAACATGTAAAAACTATTCCACCGTTTTGACTAAATGTTGGTGAGGTGTTGGTGCCTAATTCATCTATGGCAACGTAACGGTAGATCCGCAAGTCTTCAGAAACCACAGACACTGGAAATGTCTGTTGCATAGCCACATGTACAAAAAAGAAAAGAAAAAATCCCATGGCATTTAAAATTTACCTCACAGCTTTAGGCTGCACTTAAAATCTACATGACTATAATAAAAATGGAATAAACAGGAAGAGGAGAAACAAAGCAGGCAAGAGTAGAGGAGAGATGGGAGAAGTAAAGGAGACTAGGATGAGAAACTACGAGAAGAAAGGAGGACATGGAACAAGGAAAGAGGACACACAGGGCAGTAAAGAGGAGATAAAAGTAAAGGCAAGGACAGGAGACAAGGATAGAGGGGGGTATGCGGTACAGTAGGTGAAAAATGAGTGAATAGGGAGAGGACAGGAGACATGTATGGAGGAGATAAGAGAAGGAACAACAAGGAGACAGGAAAGGAGTTGATGGTAGAGGAGAAAAATGAGGGCAGATGACAGGAGGAGAGATAAAAAGGAAAGTGGAAAAAACATGAAAAGAGGAGATGGACAAGAGTAAAAGCAGACTGACTACAGCAGAATAAAGAAGAAGGGCAGAGAAGGGAAAAGCAGGTCCAAAGACAGCTGGAAAAGTTGAGGCACACTGAGACTGGTTAAAACCGCACAATGAAGTGAATTAAAAGTCAAAACCAACAAAGAGATTAAATGAGACCACCTTGTGGCTGACATAATTTTGAAGCATAATCCTGTTACGCAAAGAGTTCCAACGATCAAGACAAAACTTTGCACTTCTCCGACGAGCTTTTCATTTCCTCTGTCACACTTTCCCTTTCTCTCTCTTGCTTGCTTCCCCCTTAAGCCAAAATTTTCACTGTCTTCACTGTGTACACAAAATCCTTGTATATGTCAGAACCTGACAGCGTTATCAGTCTGAGTATTAGCACTCACTTAAACCCTCACAACGGTGATCACATAATGGATTTTAAAGGTACAGCTCATCCCAAAAATTAGACCATTCCAGTTAAAAATAATTCGCAAATTGCTGTGACCACCTTCACGTAGGAGCTAGTTTCCTTTCTGTGCGTCATAGAAAAAAGATCCCGGGTTTGAATCCACCAGCTGGGGCCTTTATGTGTAGAGCTTCCACATTGTTTGTGTGCCTGTATGTGTCGTCTGTGGGCCCTCCGGCTTACTCCCACAGTTCAAAGACTTTCATGTTTGGGTTACTGGTGACTCTAATGGTTATCTGTCTCTCTGTGTTAGCCATGCAGCAGACTGGCCAGACCAGAGTGTATCCGACGTCTAACTCATGGCAGCTGGAATAGGCTAAAACCCTCCTGCAACCTTGAATTGGATAAGAAGAAGAAGGTGGCTGGCTGGATGGAGAGATACAACCAAAAGAAGAATACAGCTAGCTAATATTACAGAGACCTGCCACAGTAAGGCAAGTCTTCATGGATGAAAGGGCTCTTTCTTTTCGGGAAGCCATATTTAAGATCCTGTGTTTGTGTCCTTTGTATAATTCTTGTGTTAGGGAGAGAGAAAGGAGAAGAATTATGGATATTCTAAATCTTGAGCAGGCAGGAAACAACAATGATGAAGAAGGAAAAAAAAGCACACAATGGAAACAATAGCTGGAGGCGACACTTTCAGTTGTTTTACCATTCCATTCCACTTTACTACAAATACGTTTTTTTATTATTACGATGACAGTCTTTTTTTTTCCTTGGCCCAAGCTAAACTGAAGGACCAACAACCCAACATCAATATGGATACCAGAAGTTACTTATCCAGGTCTACTCAGACCTCCCTGGCCCAACCTGCAGCTCTGTCAGACCAGAGACGTAATCTCCCCAGCATGTCTTGAGTGTTCCAAGAATCTGTTCCCAGGATATATCCAAAAAACCTCACCATCAGTCAAGTGCAATTAAGTTGCAGTATAATCAATAAAAGGTAAAAATCAATGCAGCTCATATCTCCAAAACCGGGCAAGACACGCCAAAAATAATGTAAAGGGAAAAACAGCACTCCATACTCCAGGAATCTACATACATCTGACTTTTGGGTGAACTGTCCCTTTAAGGCTAATGTCTGTTTCTTCATGAAAGAGACTAAGAAAGGGAGGAAGAATAAAGAAAAAAAATTATTGCCGGACTGCCGAGCAGCCCACACTGCCAGGCCAGGCCAGCCCAGCTGTGAAAACCTCCAACCACATGAGAAAAAGTAAAAGATTCCTTAGAGTCCCATTCCTGCACTTATTGAATTTTTACAACCTGGTGTGCTGCCAGGCACTTGGCTCCAAAAACACTTTTTGTGCCACTGCCACTCTGCGGTCCAGAAAAACAGAAAAGAGAGACAATGAGCAAGACGGCTGGCTGAATCATCCTCCTCACCCACACACTGGCCTTCATCTCCCCTGTGCCAATGACAGACCTACCTGTAGCCCTGTGGCTACTTGCTGAAGGAGAACAAAGGTGTTATAGACCTCCACTGTAAACAGGTGGGAATAAAGATCTGTGATACCTCTGATGACACAGTTGAGCCAACAATGAGTTCCATTCAAGCCGCCACCACGAACTGTTGAATCATAATCAGATTGTATATAAGAGGTAGCCACATTAACGTCACCCTCTTTGCAGCCAGAAGTTACCGTATCTGAGAGGGTGTGGAGTACCAAGTTATCAGATAACATTAGCACGGTTGGTTATAAAGATGCATCACAAACTTTATGGCTGAAACACAGACATACACGTACCTGGCTAAGAAAATAAAACAATTTCACTTTACCAATCTGAGGCACTAACTACCCTACCTCACCTTATCTTAAAGCAGCCAATAATCTAATTTAAGCCCAACAGGATCCAGACTAATAAGTTAGCTGCCACATATCAGACTGTCAACATGCTTTGTAATGCTTTAAACATATTCTTTTTAACAATTAAGTCTTCATCGTGTAGTACTCAGTTTTGTTTGTTTGTCTGTCTGTTTGTTAGCAGTTTAACGTTCAGAGTCATCAAGATATCATTTTCAATCACTTCTGTATGATGGTTGGTAGGGCTGTGCGATATGACCAAAATCTCATATCCCGATATAAGACAACAATATAAATCACAAAAGTTTAACATTTTTCTGTAAATTCTGTGAATCTCGGGCAGCTCGACTTGCGTTTAGTGTTTCCAGCTGGGCGTCGTTTAACTATACATTTTTAGACATAAGTTGTAACAGCCGCCGTTTTCTTTGTATTTATTACACGGCATGCTGTGGGGAAAAGGCTGTTCATTTATTTTTTAGCACCTGACAGCTCTTTTTTGCTTCTCATTCGCAAACACTCGGCATACTCATTCACATGATTTTAGTTTATTTTGAAAAGCCTCAACATGATCTTTTCAAAATAAGAGCTTTATTGTGAAATGTTTACGTGGAAAATAAACAAGCGGACAGCGGAGACAGGCAATGGTTTTACCATCATTTTTGCTAACGACAACACGTAAAAACAGGCGCTTGTCCGTCCGTAGTGTGGTTATATTAAATATAAGAGAAAGAGAGAACTTTAAGAAATTAATATAGCCACTACAGTGACCATCAAAATTATGAAAAAATATTGCTGTAAACAGTTTATTTTGCAACACCACGAAACAAACGATAGCGTGATAGGAAACGATAGATGTTTTTATATCGTCATCCGATATATATCGTTATATATATGATTTAATCTTGTGAAAATCAGTCATGTCAAATATTATTGTTAACCAAATATCATTACCTGCAATTTTTTATGGATTACCTTCAAACAATATACTAGGCCTCGGGGGACATGAGTATGTAGGTTGGCTAAGCATTTGACCTTCACCTTCACTGTTAGCGCCCGAGGTCAAAGTTGACCTTGAAAAAAATGTAAAGAAACCATATCGAGTAATCCATGGAGAGAGCTGTAAACCCCCTTTTTAATTTTTCAATACCTCGCCCTATGATGTCACAGTGTGACGCCATAACAGGCTGATGTCAGTAATAAAAAAAAAACATCATAAAACATCAAAGTTTTAGAATAGCCCTCACGTTTTTGTTTTGTTTTTTAAGCTTTAACGTCTAAAAGGCATAAAACCTAAAACTGATTATATCAGACAGCGAATAACTGGCCGATCTGCAGCGAGGCCCAGGGTAAGATAAAGTAGGACTTTGGAATAATAAATGATGCAAAGCTAGAATAAAAACACAGAGCTAAAAATTAGCATAATAGATCAACTTCAGGCAGCAATAGATGGCTTGTTTCAGATGGTGGATGAATTGAGTAGCCGTGTGTAAGATAAATAAGGGCTACTTTTAAACGGTAAGTCATTCAAAGCTGGGGTGGTTGAATCCAAGAATTAAAAAGAAGTCTGAACTTTAAGCAGCCTTAATTTTTTTTTTTTGTGACTGTAAACCTGAGTGAAAATGTGAACACCAAATGTTTTGTGAGTGTTGTATGAGTGGGTTTTGTTTTTTTTATTTCGTTAGACCGCTAACACAGTACTATTATGTCTGCTTATTATGATGGCAGTTAAATGATTACCATGTGGAAAGCGTTCTGCCACATCCAGCAACCTAATGGAAGTTTGGTAGATCCTGTTCAGATTCATGTGCAGATAAAAAGTTGGTATACGGCCCTGCTTGCATGCTTAAGCTCTGAGGGTACAAATGGCAAACTGTTGCATCACCCCAGACTCTGATACAGCAGAAAGGCAGAGAAAGCACAGCAGACACGACTCCTTTACTGTAAGTCGGCTGTTTATCTTGTTAATGAAAGTGATGTGTGCAGGACTCAAAGGAAAATTCCTGAGCGGATGTCATGAAGCAATCTGCAAAACCCCTCCAAAGGTGACCCAAATCCCGTCACGGCAAGATGATACAATGGCTGAGACAAAATAATTCAAACTGAAGTGGTTGTGTCTGGAGCTTTCCCCGAACTTTAGAGAGCATTAAGCACAGCTGTCAACAAAGAGGGATTTGGTAAAGAACAGGCAGTTGAAGGATCTTGTAAGAGTACAGAACAAACATGGTGGAATGTCAACAACTGCACAGAAGAGCAAGCTGCAGAAAAGCCACACTATAATCTGTCCCATTCAAAAGACAGGTAAGCTAACAATAGCCAGAGTTGGACAGGCACCAAACCTGGGACTACTAACACAAACTTGGTGTCTCTGTGATTTGGTTGTAAGTTGCTCTTAATTTGAAGAAACATCCAAGAAAGATGTTGATACAAAGAAACATCCCTTTGTATCAACATAAAAAGTTCCAGGTCTATTTTCTGTCAATAGAATCTGCATCAAGCCACATTGCAGGCATCCACAGCACAGAGAATCAGGTAAAGTTTCATGATTTTAAGTCACATGCTGACCTATATGCTCTACTCCTCCTGTCATTTGAGGGTCAAAACACAACCGAAAAAACGTGACACCACAGGCACACTGAAGTCTTCTGAGGTAATAGGACAAATGCATTTAACATATGCTTTAACATAAGCTATCCTATTATTATAAAGGATTATAAAGGGGATTTCATAATTATCGTCCTTATAAAATTAAAGAACCACTGAACTGAACAAATATTTTACTAAATATTTTCAACTAATTGATTTTAGGTCTGGTGGTTAACATTTCTTCTTCACTACGTCTCACAAACACAAAAAAAATGCAGGGCAGCCATCCCATAATGGACTCTTCTGACACTGTTCATCCCATAATTAATGGCTTTGCTCTTCAACTGTGATATAACAACAAAAATTACACAGAAATTAAGTAAAAAAAAAGAGGTTTTACAAAATCTTCACTAACATTAAACATCAGAGCTGAGAGAGTCGGAGAAGCAGCACACGAGTTCCTTCACCTTCTCGATGTGGCTTGAGTGACTGATCAGTAATGTTTAGGAGGCAGCCCAAGCAAATTAATTAACACCTACGATAACCTTTTTCCACTAATATATAACCAAAAGCACTGAACTTCCAATGTTTCCAAACATCCCTTTTAATCAAGCAAAGAAGGAAAAAAAGAACCTGCTCTTACCGTGCCGCTCACCCTGACGTCATAAAGTCGTCCCCAGTCGTCCTCGTGGCTGTCAACCATCATCATACTATCATCCTCCTCCAGGAACCACTCAGCTTGCAGGTCGACCTTCACCTCCTCCCCCATAGAGTGCATCCCCACAGCGGGGAACAGCCCCTCTGCCGACACAGGAACCTCTACTGAACCCACCTGGAGAGAAAGCGGATGTAAAAATCCTGAATAAACAACCCTGCATGCCCATTTGAAATGAGCGTGTTATTATTAAAACAAAAATACCTACCTCTTTCCCGTTTTTGGTGAAAAAGACTGTTGTGATACCTGCTTCTATATTTTCTGAGTGTATTCCACAGCCAATGCGGTCACCACGAGCACATTTCGGGCCAAACTGCTTCCCTATCCCTGTGCCATTATACAACCTAAATGGAAAGAGGAGATAAAAATCCTTTTAAGAAAAGTCCAAGCTTCTTTGAACTACAACCGCATACTTTGTAATCTTGTACAGCTTTCACTACGTAAACCTTGTGTTGCCACAGCTGTCGCACTCTACCACAAAACAAGTAAAAGAATGCAAAAATTATTTCAAATATTCAGTAAACGCAGCCAGACAAGACGAAACGTTCCATTATCTCACTTAACATGAAAGGAAATTAAAAATATGTAAACACAATTACTTTGAAGCGCATAATTACAGCTCACTTTGGCTTGATAATTGGCCACACATCTGTCTGGTGCTGAAATTTGGTATCATCAAGTGAAATTAGATGCTGACATATGAATCAGTTCCTGAGGCAGAATGTATTGCTTTGAAAAGTAAGTCACGTGTATAAATCCAACACACAGTATTCATAGGATGAAGCAAGCAAAACTGGAAGGTAAAATATTTAACTGTTGATGAACTGGTTATTTACTTGTTCATCAAACAAAAAGAAAAAAATACTCTGAAAAAGTAACCTTAAACTACTTCTGTTAAATTTCCTTTTTGCTACTATTAAAATAGTCACACAAAACAAAATATCAACAAACCAAGAAATGAGGAAATGAGCAAGTTAACACTACCGAACCAATATATAAATGCAGCAGCCAAACCATGCAAGAAACCACCACTGCCCTGTAGCGTATAGGCAACTCCAGTTTGACTTACTTGCCGTTGTCAGCGTGATAAGCTACAGAGTATGGCAGCCAGCCCGGCTGGTGGTCCAGCCTGTAGAACTTAGGCACCAGGCCCACAGCAATGGTCCCTCTCACTCCTGTGTCCACTATGGTCACCTACACAAAGACACACACATTATATTGAAAACACACTACAGTGGCATCAGTTACAGTTCATTTAAGCCACAGTGCCAATAATGCCTAAAACATCGATAAAAGTCAGTGTCTAATGCCAGAAGCAAGGGTAAGGGTATAATATTCAGATATGAAATTCACAGCCTGAACTAACTGTATCCAGGTCATTTACAATCACATTAAATTAATTCAGTGCCACCACGTCTCTTGGTGGTCTGCAGTGTCTGCTGGCAGAGGTAGTTGGCTATGCAGAGCAAAGAACTGTTAGTACGAAACCAATGGAGATGGTGTTTGCACGCTGTCCTCCAAAAAATAATTTCCCCCAGGGATCAATAAAGTATTCTGATTCTGATATACAAGTAACTTGCTGTGTTGCATTGGGATATTATATTCCATATACTCTCAAAAAATACAAAGGTACTTTCATATGCTCCCTATTTTCCCAAGGGGTCAGCACCGTGGATGGACCACATGTTTGATTTGGCACAGATTTTACACCGGATGCCCTTTCTGACGCAACCCTCCCATTTAGCCAGCCTTGGGACTGGCACTAGGGACCAGCTACGTTTGTGTCTCGAACCGGGGATTTAGCAAGAATAACTAGCTTGAAGTAATTGTTTCCTGTATGACTTTATCAGTCTCTCACATCTTTGTTAAGGAATTTTGTCCTACACTTCTTTAAAATGTCACTTCAGTTCATTGAGGTTTGTGGGCATCCATTTATGCAGAGCTATCTTAAGGTCCCACCACAGCATTTCAATCGTGTTGAGGTCTGGACTTGGAGCCATTGCAAAAGCTTGGCTCTTCATTTTTCAGTTTATCACATTCACCCCACATCACCCAATCATGACCCAACTTTGCAAATGTAAACCATGCTGCCATGACCTTTTTAGATAGAAGAGGCTTTCTCCTTGCAATCTTTCCAAACAAACCATACTTGTTCAGTCTTTTTCAGTCACAAGCTTCAACACTTAACGTTGTTTACACCATAACAGCCATAGCCAGCTGCTTTTCGTTTCCCCCACAATGGCCGTTGACATTTTCTACTGTTACTGTTTGTGTACAAAACACTTCTGTACACACTATACCTCAACACTTCTGAATATCAACACTTCACAAAAATTCAGGTTAATTGCAATATTTTATTGTTTGTTTGTTTGTTTGTTTGTTTTACACCCAATTCACCTCAAATGCTCTGGCTGGCATTCATCAGTAACAAATGCTACTTTACCTGAACTTTTCTCTCGGTAAACATTTTTGTGTTTTTGCCAATGTTAGCCACTGTTAACTGGTGTTACTGAAGCTTTCTTTGAATTCTTTAGATCTAACATTGTCAGGCTCAAGCATAGCAAATAAGCTCTATTTCGAAATGAGAATGTAATGAAGCTGTTTATCAAAACAGTGTGATGTTTAAACACTCGAGCCTAACATTAGCTAGCATAATGTTAGCCAGCTATAACAACAACAGCTATGTCTGTTATATAGCTTATATATATTCTATGTAGCAGCTATCCAGAGACGAGAGAGTTGCATGTCTGTTCTGCTGATGGTATTAGTAATTACATAAGCATATTTATGTGCAGTTTTTTGCATTAGATCCCTGCCTTGAGCTCAGAAGATGAGGCTTGTGATAAAAGAGGAAGAGGATAGGTGAAGATGAGGGAAGAGATAACAGGAGGAGGAAAAACTGATGAAAATATAAATGTACAAATCTTAAATGGTTATGTATAGTTTTTAAAAAACTGATATAACTGATAACTGATACATTCTGTTTTTGTTCAGGAATCTGGAACATTAGAATACATTTGTATTTGGGTATAAAGGGATAACACGCTAACTGGGGTCAGCAGAATCAGCTTTTGGGGTTTTTGCACGTTCTCTGAGCATTGCACAGTCTGCTGTTGGAGAGAATTTGCTGGGACTTTTAATCCTGGGAAGACTGTGGTTTTGTTTAACACACACCTGAATGTTCAAACCTGCAAAATGCAAAAAAACCTGCTTTTTTCCAACTGGTGTTGAAACAGTAAAGGTATACTTAGTTTTTCACAGAACTCGATGCAGTCTTGTAAAAAAAAATCATTAATAAAAGTTTCTTTTCATATGACTACAACGATTTGCTGATATTGCCCAGCACTAGTCAGAGGTTATGCAATCCTAATCCTGTACAGGAAAATGGCCCCATCCGGTTTAAATCTGTATCAGCTCCGTTATGTTATTGGCGAACACTCCAAGTTATTTCTCACCTCTCTAGGTTTCCTTCATCCCACCTGTCTCTCTAAGTATATCAACATGTGAAACCAAACTTCTTGGGTTTCCCTTACTAAAGATTTCTGGTCTGATTCCTTTCCAATCTGGCATTTGAGAGATTATAGTGTAGATCACTGGTTTGTAAAAAAGTACATTCTTGGCCTAGGCACAATACCACTTCTGTGCTGTTGAAATATCATTTGTGTCTGTATGATATAAATAAAAGTTACAAAAACATGTGTGACAACTAAGATTAGGAAAGAGCAGGAATGCACGCATGATGTTCCGTTAAGTTATGATAGTTTTGACTTTTTCAAATAAATCTATTAAAACAAGTGGAATGTTGCAGATGTTCAGTCTGGGCTGAAAGAAGCGATGAGGAGGAGAAGTGGAGAGCGAGCAGCGGTACTGACAACGGAGCTGAAATGGATTCTTTGTGAAAGCTGAAAGATGGGGAAACACGAGGATAGCGGTGACGCAGACGCGCACAGAACCCCGACCTTTATCAGAATAAATTCTTCCGAATTTTGAGATATCCTGGGAACTGACAGCATGTGCGTCACAGAGTGGAGAATAATGTAGCGCAAACCTCTGGGTAATGACCAACGTAAAATCCACTAAATGTCAAAGAAATCCATCCTCCAAATGTGATTCTTGTTTCAGTATAAACATTATTATTGTGAAGATTTTCCTTGCAGGGGAGAGAAGAGAGGTCATATGTGAGTTTGACATCAGATTTAAGAGAAATGTCAACTCTGGCACATATCAGGGACACCTCACAGCTATAAGAAATAATGTCAAAGCATGCTGCCAGCCTGCATAGAGTCTCAGTAGAGGAATATTTTAACATATATCTGAAATGATGCTTCTCATGTCAAGAAGAAAAGATGTGAAAAGAAAACTAGAAGAAGTGAATCATTTGAAGAAGTATGGTATTGCTGGAGGGTCCTGTCTTAGTATATTTGCAGCCCAGCAGAAGAGACTGGTTCAGTAGATATCAAGCCCCGTTCAAAACGATTTGCTCGTAATGCATCGCTTTGTGGCTGATGTTTGGTTGCTAGTGGACATTCCAGGCTCCCCATTGCGTCAGTAACCCTGTAACATATGTACCACCCCCCTCACATGCCAATCATCGGTATCCTACTAGTGAATCGGTCGCTGCATCAATGCCTCATCTAAAAGCTGATTTTAAGGTTCACTCGGGGCTTGTAAATCCAGTTTTTTCACCTCACTACAGGCCATTGAGATTCTTTGACATTTCATGGTCTCTGGTTACCACATGTATTCAAACAGGACCAGTAACTTCAGACCAGCAAATTCTTGGAACGGCCTCAAGGTGACTACCAGCTCAGTAGTTCCCTGAAGAACTACAGTCCCTCAAGGGTGATTTTTTTGTCTAACTTACCCATGTGGATGCTGGATTTAGGAGTATAGATACGTGTGAGTATTAATGTTAAATCTAATCTACTAATAAAATATGTTTTATTATTAAAGATTAAGATTCCCAGTATATATATGTAGTGATGAAAATTTGCTTTTTGTGGGTTGGTAGGGGAAAACATTGGACACTGCCTAACTGGCTACAACAGTGCTGTGTGCGGTAGTGAGAAGGATGTTCAGACTATAATCTGTGGTGACTGTGTCCACCCCAGGCTACCCCTTGGCTCCGCCCGTGTCCGTAAGGATAACAACTATCAGAAGGAACTGACGCATCAGCTTTGCTATATAAATGTATAATAACCTCTCCTGCTGCTAGTCTGAATGCCTTCCTGTCTGCTGAAAAACACTGGTGTGGTAGACTAATCTCTGCGCTTACAGATAACCACCTAACTGACACCCCATCCCTCATTCCAAAGCAGCTGGGACATTTTTGAGGTAGTGGTTTTGCACTGGTGAACTGAGGCTGTAGGGGGGCACCGAGAATTTAATATGAAGTTGAGAAAATTGTCAGCAACTGGATTCCAGGGGATAAAATGGCTGGATGGAAAAGCAATCGCGGGCACAACCAAGGATGGTGGTATGTGGGCTATCATATAATGAATAACGATCCACTGATTTCATATTGTTCATCCACTTCTGCTGGACTTAAACATTACAAAGAGGAAGCAAGAGAACAAATAAATCCTGGTACTTGGAATACAATAAAACAATGCTGACATGCAGCATCACTATCGATGTGCCTTACCTCAAAGTAGCAATTTCCCTTTGATAAAGGCCGGCCAGCCACATAGCATCCCACTTCTTCAGAGTTCCCTTGGTAACTAAAGAGGAGAAATTACAGGTTAACAATGGGTGATTTCTAGTAATTGCTGTATGCACAGTCAGAAAGAATACATCTCATCTCACACAAAGTCCTCTTGATTTTGATCAATAGGCACACACCGACACAGCAACAGATGTGAGAAATAAGATGGACATTAAAATGCTAATAATAACAAAAGCAGATTTATATAATTCAAATAAACCACACACGTGTAATGATTGCAATTGTTTCTGCCCTTTGTGGACTTTCTTTTGAGACTGTTGTCTGCTGCGTGTTTGATCGGGGGAGCAGATCACTGCTGCTTTATTTCCTTTGCCATTCAATTTTGAAAATTAATAAATAAATATATCCATGATGAAATGTCTCTGCAGACAGCTATACATTTGTGCAGACTCAAATCAATTCTCTTTGGAAATAAGAAGAATTTGTTGAGAACAAAAATGTTAAGCTATGCAAATAAATTAGACATGTCGCTATTCCTGGCTCAAATAGCACACATAAGCACAATGGGGCCACATATACAGTAGTTAAGGCAAGGAGTGAGCTTCCAGACATGGTGCATTATCCTGCTGGAAGCCGCCATAAGATGATAGATGGGTACGCAGTGGTCAGAAAGGGATGTACATGGTGAGCAACAATACTCAGATAGGCTGTGACTTTGAAATTATGCTCAATTAGTGCTAAGGGGGAAAAAAGTGTGCCAGGAAAATATCCTCCACACCATTACAGCACCACCACCAGCCTCAACTGTTAATACAAGGCAGGATGGATCCATGCTTTCCTTGTTGCTTACCCAAAATTCTGATCCTATTATCCAAATGCTTCAGCAGAAATGGAGACTCATCAGACCAGGCAACGTTTTTTCCAATCTTCAACTGTCCAATTTTGGTGAGCTCGTGGCAGTAGTGGCCTCTGTATCTACTGAAGTGTCTGGTGACTTTATTTTGTATAGAAAAACCCTGTGTTTAGAGATTTCAACCAGAAAACCTCCTGTACATCTTTAGTGTGTGAACTTCCAAGCCTGTTAAACCTTCATGTCAGGAAATTTCTACCATCACCAGTGTTGCTTTGATGATGGTCCATGCTGGCCCATATTCTTCCCTACTTATCCATCTTAGAGTCACACGGGAGATGGAACCTTTCCCAGGATTATGTTCTACATAAATAAACTGACAAAAAAATAAATTGCCAAACTGACTGTTACTGGAAATGAAAATATTTATCATGGCACTGATAACTGTTCCTAATGTGCATCAGTAATTACAAGAGGCTCCAAAGGTCTAAGCAATACAAAACAAAACAGTCCTCTCTTCACCCTGTTCAACAAAGCCAAATGATCTCTTCAAGTGAATCCCCAAACAGTGGCATTTAAGAACAGGCTGACCTGAGTGTGTCTCCATCCTTCTGCAGCCTCATATATCGCTCCTGTGCTGGTCGACCATCACCGATGTCTCTGACACGACGCCTCAGATTCAGGAGGCATCTGTGGTGTAGTACGTTGATGTCATCCATCTGAGTAAAGAAAATGGAACTGTTAAAACAAAATAAGCACTTTATGATCATGTACAGCAGGCTCTGTAATCTTTACTACCAAATCACACAGGCCAATCTGTTGTCTAATCTCTCTTCTTTTCTTTTTTTTTGGGGGGGGGGGCATGTCCGGTTTCCGGTTAATGATGAATTGACTTCATTCTGAGACATGTAATTCTTTATGTTCTCCACAAATTATTCCAAACTCTTTGTTCTTCATAGCCACAACCTGGAGTGATGTTTACATGTGCCTGGTCAAACAAATCTAAGAGTGAGGACAATTTATGTCTCACCCTTCTGCACTTGACCTAAGCACTGCTCAATAGGCTACGTTCACACTGCAGGTCTTAATGCTCAATTCCGATTTTTTGATCAAATCCAATTTTTTTGTCTGCTCGTTCACACTACAAATAAAATGCGACAGCAAGCGCTCTCTAGTGTGAACCCTCAAAGCGGCCCGCATGCGCAAAAGAAGACGTCATACACAACGCGCTCTGTTTAGACCCAGAACAAACTGTTGTTGTTTGACTGATGGCCTTAATATAAAGACTTCGGACTTCATGTTTCCCGATTTTTGCTTTAAGTTATTTTGTTATTTACATAATAATGTAGATAACCTAATAATGATCCTTATTGCTGTTTTAGAGGAGCGGTGCTTCAAAGGATAGCTGCAGATTTCTGTCAGAACCTGCAGGTTATGCAGTACAAATAAAATGTTAACGTTTCTCCAACGTTGTCTTCCCAGCAGTTTCACCGGATGGCCAGGAAGCGTTCACGATGTCTTCTCTGGCGCTGATAATTGGCGTCTGTCTTGTGTCAGTGACGTAAAAGACGGATTTAATGCGACATGACCGTTCAAACAGCAGTCGCTTTCTGAAACATCGGATATGTATCGGATTCAGTACCACATACGAAAGTGACCCAGATCGGATTTGAAAATATCGGATTTGTGCCGTTCACACTTTCATACCATGATCGGATATGGGTCGCATAGGGTCAAAAAAATTGGATTTGATGCGCTTTCGCCTGCAGTGTGAACGTAGCCTTAGTTGCTACTAGGGCTGGGCCATATTATACCGTTCACGGTAATACCGGTATAATGTTAGGCTACGATAGGAAAATGAAATATCGCGATAGAATATGAGTAAAACGCGCATGCGCAGTGCCTTTGTTTTCATACGCACATGGCCGATTGTTGAGTGAAACAGATGAACCAGAATTGGTTTGTAAAAATGGTGCAACTTCAGTGATGTGGAACTGGTTTGGTGTTTGTCCGTCAGATACACGACAAAGCACATTTTTTTGCAGAACATGCAAGCGGCCGTCGGACTAAGATGCCCTTAAATCTGGGAGTAATCTGGGTCCTAAACTCCGTATGCTTCAGGTCAAACGAACACTGCAGCATCACTAAGAGTTAAAAACTGTCTAAATTCTTTCATCTTTAATAAAACGATCAGCATTGCTGCTTTACCAGGTGTAACTATGAAGTTTAACTTCCAGGCATCCATGAAAACAAAAGTTATTACATTTAACGGAGTTAGAAGCTAGCAGGAAGCTAGCGGAAGTTAGCTCGCTAGTTTCGCTAGTTACCTAAGCATGATATTGCATGTTCTGACTGAGAGATTTCTGAAAAAAATCAAACGTACAGCTCTGCTATCACTTCCAACATAAATGAAGACAGGAAACTAAACAGCAGTGACGTTTGTAGGGTTACTGAAGTTGGGCTAGCTGGTATATAATTATGTGCTACGTGATCGCTAGCGACACAGCTATGTTAGCATAACATAAACAGTGAAGCTGGAGGACAAACACTAACACTTTTCCACTTATAAAAGTTAACGTTAAGGTTCCTCATGGTTAGAGACAAATGCAATCGCATGGCAGGATGCTGTAAAAGGACCAATCTTCAGTCAGGAGAACAACTGAGATAATCCATCCACAATACGAGGTTAGTCATTAATATACTGCAACAACATGGGAATAGAGCAGCTGCCAGAGAATTCAACATTAATGAATCAATGGTACAGAAGTGGAGGAAGCAAGAAGAATGAGTTTAATAAAGTTTGATTTATCTGACTGCTTTGTTTCGCTTAATGTGCCTTATAATCCCGTGCACCTTATGGTCCGAAAAATGCGTACTGCACACTGCAGTTTAATGTTGCAAAGCACCTCTTTTTAACTTCAGTGGATATTATACATGGTTATGCTCAGGATATGTCAGCCCATTTCTACTGGAAATGCCTTTTGGTTAAACTTTCAGCAAGGAATTTGCATTTGCACTGTTACATTTTTATAAAGCTTTAATGTACATAAAAACCAGCTTCTTGTTTAAGTGAAAATAAATGATAGGTTGTCTTTTTGCGCTAGTAATGTTGTGGAGTTGTATTTTGTCTCGCATCAATTATATCGTCAGTTATATCGTTATCGCAAATTTTCAAATATATATCGTGATAAATATTTTTGGCCATATCGCCCTGCTCTAGTTGCTACCTTATTCATAAGGGGTTTCCACAGCTCTGCATATTTGATTTAGCAGATTTTTACACTACATCCTCCTCCTGACACAACCCGAAAGGTATTTAATAATAATAATAATAATAATAATAATAATAATAATAATGGATACTTTATTGATCCCCATGGGGAAATTACTTGTTTTTCTCTGCATTTGACCCATTCACTCAGTGAAGCAGTGGGCAGCCCACTAAGCAGGCGCCCAGGGAGCAGTGTGTAGGGACGGTACCTTGCTCAGGGGTACCTCAGGGTAGCCGTTAAGTGGATTCGAACCGCCGACCTTCCGATCATGGGGCGACCACTTTACCTACTGAGCTATCCCTGCCCTGCCCTGTCTCCTCCCAGGATTGAACCACGGATCTTTCGCTGGTTAGGCAAATATGTAAACCACTACACTACAGAGCTAACAGACATCAGCTTGAAGGCTTATTTGATCAACTCTAGCCTCCCATTTTCAGTTAAGCCCCTTCTCACACTGACGAATGCAACAGTTTGACTGTTTATCTTATTTATTCCTTGGAGTAACTGGAAAGAAAATAGCTGAGAAACAGTCTAAGAGAAGTCGAGGAAGTCAGACAGACCTCTCAAATTATATAAATCCTCTTCCAGAGGCTCCCAGAACTCTGGGAGAGGATTCTGAGGGGTCTGTCCAACAATTTAGTAGTTAATAGAGATGGACCGATCCGATATTACGTATCGGTCCGATACTGACGTAAATTCCTGGATCAGATATCGGAGAGAAATAAAAAATGTAATCCGATCCATTAAATATCAAAAAAGCACCTCACAAAACTTACGACACGGCGTAACTCGGTTCATAACCGTAGCACGTCGGAGCAGTATGTGTCACGTGATAGAGCGGCTGTGTGTATTTGTAGCCTCGCTACCAAACCAGCATTTTATCTCCGAGGAAGTGATCCCAGAGAGAAGTAAAGCAAGTGTGTAAGTTCATCTCTGAATGTTTGTAAAGCATTCACACGTTAAGCTTAACGACCGATATATGGAGCGACTGCCTCTTCTCTCTTCCTCCCTCTCCTGCTGCTACTTAAAACGTGAAACTGATCAATGATCAGCTGATTGGCTTTTCTGTCGCAAGTCCGTCTCTCTTCTTTGTTTATCGCCCACTTCGCGCCAGAAAGAGGAAACCAGCGGCTGAACAACAGCAGCACGTTTAAGCTTGATAATCTTTTGTTAGAATTTATTTAATATTACTTTCTAGACCAGGATCCTTTTCTACATAGCTGACAGCTGGTAACTGTGCAGGGGCGGATCTAGCAAAGTTTAGCCAGGGGGGCCGATAGGGCATTAACAGGGAGAAGGGGGCACAAAGACATACTTTGACCTTTGGGGTATGAACTAACAGCCAGACATTCACCTTCAGGAATTTCTGGTAGAGAGCAGTATTCATGTTTCCATCAGTTACAGCAAGTCACGCTGAAGCAACAAAGCAACTTCAGACCAAAAGCTGTCGCTCTTCTTATGAAATGCTGTGTTAGTTTTACGCCAAATGTAACAAGACGCAAACTTTTCTGTCATCAGTTCCCAGACTTTTTTCTCCCAAAGTCTTTGGAATCATCAAGATGTTGTTGGCAAATGTAAGGCAAGCCTTTATGTTCTTTTTGGTTAAGAGTAGTTTTCACCTTGGTACACTCCCATAGATGACATGCAGTCTCTTTCTTATTTTTGAATCATGAACACTGAATCTTAACTGAGGCCTTCAGTTCTGTAGATGTTGTTCTGTGTTCTTTTGTGATCTCCTGCATGAGTCGTAGATGCGCTCTTGGAGTAATTTTGGAAGGCCGGACACTCCTGGGAAAGAGCACTACTGCTCCAAATTTTCTCTATTTGCAGATAATGGCTCTCACCGTGGTTCACTGCAGTCCCAAACCCTCAAGAATGCCTCTCTAATCCTTTCCATGACTTTGTTTCTCATCTGTTCTTTCTTTCGATTGTGGCATGATGTGTTGCTTTTATCCTGTTTCACTTCATCAGACAGATTCTATTTAACAGAATTCTTGAGACAAAAAGTCTGGCAGCAATCAGTAATATGGCAAATATAGTGAACTTCAGTTGAAAATGAATGTGATTAATTGCAGTTCATTCGTGATTTAACGAGGGGGAATTTATTTTTCACACAGGGCCAGGTAGGTTTAAATAGCCTTTCTGCTTTTTCAGAGAACTGTATACACTTAATAACATGTATAAACCGCCAGTCAATCATACAGATGAGTTCCTAAATAAATCTCAGTCTTAATCGTCACCTACTTTCTATAACCATTTTATGAACTATTAAACATGTATCAGCACGAAGAAACAGGTGGCACACACACTGAAGCTAGCCAGAATAAATCATAGTTATGATAGTTATTGACATTTATTAAAGTTTTAAATTCTATAAAATTCTTGCTTCCAATGACCCCAAGGCATAAGAGAAACGGTACACTAGAAATACAAACGTAAAGCTTTCGCCGTCACAGTCGCAAGAAGGGGGCGTGCCGATGTTTACATCTGTCATCCAGCTGCCGTGCTAACGAAGATGCTAGTTTTAAGTTCAGGTGATGGTCAAACAGGTAACTTGTGTATTGTTAGCTGAAGGTTACAGTTAAGGGATGATTAAACGAGCCTCCAAAATTACAAACATCAGCTCACCAGACGAAGAGGGGGAGAAAGCGGTTGAATTTGGCCAGGGAGCTAAACGCAGGTTAGCGTCATTAGCGGCTAATGCGATAGCCTCTTTATGCTTCAGCGCAAAGCAAAGAGAACAACGAGAGACTGTTCCCTAAAGCCGGAGAGCCGAGTTTTGCGTCAGTGTAGCCGTCATTTCCGATAACTCACTCGCTAACCTGCTATCTAGGCAGTAAATGAGGCAGAAACTCACTTTCGTCCATCAGCTATCCATCCATCAGCGGCACACTTGTGTAAACTTTGGGAACGGCGCTTCCCAGTGACGTCACGCCCCATTCCGCTGAACGGGCCAATTGCAGCGAGGTTTGAGAAGTGGTGAGAAGCCACTTGGCCAATCCCGCTTCTGCGATGTATATATCAGCCATGTATTTGGCACCATTCATTATGTTCATGAATCCCTCACCACACACTTTACACTCTGTAAACCTCGCCTTCTGTTCACAGGTTCTGTTTCATTATCCCAAACTGAAACATTACTATAAATATGAATTAGGCAGTTGGCTACCTCAGTAGGGGTCCAGAGGGGATTTGACCCACTCCCCACCACAGGGTTTGTGTAGAAGAAGAAGTGGCAGCAGAGAGAGAAACTTTCTGAGCCAGTTGGGACAGATCTGAACTTTTATGGAGGAATCAAGAGAAGGAAGAAATTGTATTTAGCCTGCCCGAAGGAGGAAAAATGAATAATCCAGGGCACTGTGGAAAACAGAGCCCCCGTCGGTCTGGCAAGTGTCTTGGAACATTCTCCTAATATGTGGAAAAGGACTAGAAGTGCTGCGGCTAGCAAGCTGATGGGAACACAAGACGGCAGGTGATTTCTGCCCTTCTTGCCAAGATTAATCAGAACAGCAGGCGGCTGATGGCAAGGCCGAAATTGGCCTCATGTAGCCCTGAATTCCAGCCAGTACAGGCCGGTGGGTATGTCTGTATGCTCTGCAGAGTCTGAGCTGCTACTGCGGGAGCCAGGCACACGTTTTAACAACTAAATGTCTTAAGGTCAGGCACTGTATTAAAAAAAAAAAGCTAGTGAGAAATGTCATTACCACTCAGCGTTGTTGGCTTAATATAAATATTTATGCCCTGTTTGTTTGCTTTTACATCTGTATGCGGACCAGTGAAAGGCAAGGTAAAGTTATAACCTTGATTATTATCACGCATAAGCACTGTTTGAGAAACAGCACTCCCTGACGGCTGCAGACTCCCCCAGCAGGACAAAGCTCCTACCAGACTACAAAACCTGAAAGGAACACAATAAAGGGCCTAAGGTGTTGAGTTTTGGCCTCCCCCAGTCTGATCAAACATCCCAATGATGTGCCAGAACAAGCCAAAACCACAGAGGTCCCACCCCTGTAACTCACAGCACCCAAAGGATCAGCTGAATGGACATCCAGAGAGTTCCCGTGTCCATGCCCTGATGGATAAGAGCTGTTTTGGCAGACTCAATCAATATTAGGCCAACCTCTACCAGTGATGTTGTAATCCTGTGATATGTTGCAGGGATAGTTGGGCATAAGTGACAAGAGTGGCAAAAAAACAAAAAAACAAAGAACTGCTCCCAAAACATAAATGCTTTTTCTAACTAAATGACTATACACAAAAGTGCAGCTTTGACTAAGAATGAGAGGTCTGATCTAACCACTTCACTCTCTCAACTGCAGTAGTTGCAAAGTTACTTTTTGCATATGCCTGTAAGAAAACAAGACTTGTGCCTTTTACAGTTTTGTGCGCTGTAAAAACATCATTTAGATACACTGAATAATCTGAATCACATGAGAATATTTAACATAACTGGGCTGAGGTGTCCATTTTATTATGCCACGGTCAAGTGTTGTACATTGAGAAGAAGCGCAGAGGAATCAGTAGCTGAAGAAAATCCTCACTGAGTGGAGCATAATTCAGTTTGGTCTTGTGCATTTGTCCCTCTCCTCCTCCCTCTAATTATCCAGATGATTACTCTTCCAAGTCAAACACCTGGCAAGCAAAAGCTCCAACTGCCATTTAATATCTGATAGCTACTGAAATATAATCTAGAGGTTTAACAGCTTATGAAAGACTGGATTAGATGTAATGCAATATCCGACATGGCAGTGATTAGGCTGATGCACGCAGTTGGTGCGTGGAGTAAACTTACATCAGTGTATGAGCACGCTGGATTTCTTGGTGTATTTCTTCTGAATCCAGCTCATTCTGTGAACTTTGACACGTGTGACAGAAAGACGGAGTATTACAGGTGTGTAGCTCAGTTTTAGGATTACATGTTTGCTCAGGAAACATTCTGTCATAACCTCAAACCGAACTCGAGCAGGAGCGAACACACAGCTGTGCATTTGTCGTGGCGAATGACAATGCAGTGGCAGCGCCGCCGATGGAAGCTCATACTATACATTTGTGTTTGTTACCATGGCAAATGTTCTTCCAGAAAGGTCTCTGACATTGGAAAAAGTGCAAATGGCTGAACGTGACTTCTACTGTTTATGCATGGGTGATGTTGAACATAAGTGGAAGAAGAAGGACTAGATGAATGTGTTCGTATATACCAGGAAAGGGTGGGGAGATTTTGATAATTTCTGAAAGAACATAATCCACCCCCCACTTGCTCTGTCTCCCTCCCTGCCACCTCCCTCTCTCTCTCTCTTTCTCCCTCTCTCTCTCTGAGTCCCAGCCCCTGAAGGTGTCATAACTGTGCTCTCTCTCTCTCACTCTCTCTCTCTATCACCGCCTTTCAGATCTTTAAAAGCTGGTGCTTTGCCGTGTCTCTCACGATCTCCATTTGTCTCATCTGGCACTGCAGGGGACTCTCGACCGGCAAAGCACCAAGGAGAGCTACTGTATAGAAGCGGGAGGAAGACTGAGGAAAGAGGAGAGAAAGGGAAAGAGAGTAAGAGTGAGAGAGAAATATACATCCAGAAATAGCATCAGCTACATTTAACTGACAGAGAGTGACAGTGTGGAGAACCTGAGACCTGGACAGAAAATGCCTATCCTTTCTAACTTAACAACCGTTGTATTGTTGCTCATTGCTCACTGCGGATCATGGACCGGGGCGAACCGCTTGGGTCCCTTCAAGGTCTGCCCTTCCTGCAAGGATCCACTGGGGGCAGGTCGGCCCCCCAGGGACCATAATGCTGCTGGCAGCACGTCAGTGCTGGCCCAAGGAGAGCCCTGTGGTGTGTACACCCTGACCTGTGCCAAGGGGCTCCGTTGTGTTCCCCCACCAAGGGAGCACAGCCCCCTCCAGGCTCTGTTGCAGGGAAGGGGCATTTGCGCCAAGTACAGCAAGACTAGTCCCACCGAGAGGCCCCACCCCACAGGTAAGATACTGTATTTACACACACACGTGCATGAAATCACATAGGCACGCACCTACAGATGCAAACAGGGGCTTGCACGGCAACTGCATATAGGCTTGATTTAAAGGGGATATATGGCGACAGCCACACATTAGTGTATATACAGTGTGCCTCCCCCAGTATTGCTATAAATTGCATGTGATGCTGTGTCACTTACCAGCACAAGAAGGGACAATTAGTATGTGGCATTTAAGCCTGGTTGCATTTTGTGCACCACTAATGAATTTGCAGACCTCTGGCATCTGTTCCGCAGCACCTCTGGCTTCGCTGTTGATGAAAATGTCAGTTCCTTTTATGGTGGAAAATCACCACAATCACATTAACAAAGAGAAAACTACACCTTGTGTGAGCTTTCTTCAATTTTGGGGGATCTGTAAGTGAAGATATGCACCCATGAAGTGTTATTGTTACCATCCATTTCAGTGACAGGGTGCATGACAATGATCTGTCCAACAAGCCGGCTTCTCTGTAGAGAATTTAGAATGAATGTGAAAACTGTAACAGTGTCACCTACATTCTGATCAAGCTGCTTTTTATTGCAGTGATCTCCATCTACTGTTCAAACTGAGATACTGCGATTAACTATCTGAAAAGGAGCCGTACTGACAGAAATTAGGTCTCTCATTAAATGGCCAGCACACATGCATGTCCTCTTACTGAAGGTTCATTAATGTACTACGCTAAAAGAAGCAAAGCTATATCACAAAGTGTGAGTGCATTATTTTAAGTATATAGTGTATGATCTGACAATGGGTGCTGTTTTACCGGTATCATGCTTCAATGTTCTCATGTCGGCGTGTCATTTCCTCTCAGGTCCACATCCTTCACACAGTGGTGACATTGAAAAAGTAAGTTCATCCTCTTATTGTGAGATAAGCTACTCCATCTTCACCTAAATCATTAAAAATCTGACATTTCTAACCCTGTTATGGCTGTATGTTGAGCTGCATCTACACAGTTCTTCCCATAGATCCTCTGTCGTTTGGGGTGTTGCAGTGGCATGTACACACACACACACACGCACACACTGCTCTGAAGCCATGCATTATGGTGCATGATGTGTGTGCTGCTATGCGGCAGAACTAATTGAGCATGATGTGAATCAGGAAAGTTTCGAGCCGGCCGCTGCCGCTACAGATTTCTCAGTTAGTGAGCTGGTTTGCTGTGCAGTGTCTGAGCCAGTATGGATGCTATAAGTAGAATGCGATAGCCACCTAAATGGTCATATTTAGGTGGCTATTGCACAGTTCAATTTCTCAAAGTGACACAAAAACGCAGAGTCACTTCAAACCATTCAGTGACCTGAAAATCAAAAGCATTGTATAACAATATGGTTATATAATGATATACAATATGTGACATCTGATCTATATATATAGAAATGTGCATTTTCTCTGCTTCTGGCTGGAATGCTGCATCACCGTAGCTAATCCTTAGTGATTCACATCGACATGTGTTCTGCAAAGAGGATTTCTGCCAACACAATCACCTGAGGGGGATAGCAGCTTGCCACTGCCACTCTTCATATTAAGGCAGGTTCTCTCTGTTTGCCTCTGGCGGTGTTTGAAGTCACACTCTGCGTTGCTGTTTTCAGGCACCCTGTCGCAAGCTGCTCAATAGCGTCCTGAGGGGTCTTGAGCTGACAATCTTCCAGTCTGACCGCGACATCTATATACCCAACTGTGACACTCGTGGCTTCTACAGGAAAAAGCAGGTAGAGCATTATCAGTAGAGCTATCGTGAGGCATGACAGTGGAACTTTGTTGAGCTTATGTGATGGGAAAATGTCTCGTTGCTGCACTGACTTGGTGTTACTGTACATGTGTCAGAGCTGCACTCCACTGCAGCTTTCTGTTCAGTGCATCCACAGATTAGTGTGTGACCACAGGGGCTGAGAATAACTGACACCTCTCTCTGAGCCTCTCAGCTGTGGGCTCAGAGAATCACTACTGCGCTATGATGACATATCATTTTCTCTCTCTGCCTCCCTCACCACCTTTCCTACCCTCTATCTCGGCGCTCTTTCCCTATAAAAATCTCCCTCTCTTTCCTTTAATTTCACACAGTGCCGCTCCTCCAAGGGCATGCAGCGTGGCCACTGCTGGTGCGTAGACGAGCTCGGCACGCCCGTGCCTTCACGTGCCAGCGAAGATGGTACCATACCATGCGATGGCGAGTGAGGGACAAGTCCGCCTGGTTGCTCTCAGCCTGGAGGAGGTGGAGAAGGAGGAGGGCGAGGAGGAGGTGGAGGAGCAGGAGCACGGGGAGAGGGGGTGGCTTTAGCTTGTGCTAGACACTGCCTGGACAGGAGGGAGCAGGGATAAACCACTTCCTATGGAAAATACACACCAGTTAATGTCCTCTCTATAAGCAAGACAAACACACTCTCACAGTCCAGCAGTAGCAACAGTAACATCTGCCTGAATGTTCAACAGTTGCAGCAATGTCCTCTGCGTCGTGTGGTGGCGCGCTGCATGCTCACATTATTGCTCCGTGAACTGCCTCAGTGATCCAAGCTGTATCTCTCCGAATGATCTCTATATTCCCTGGCTCTTGTCCTGGCTTTCTGGTAGATTTTTATTTTCCCTTTTCACTTTAGGATAGCTGACACTGCCTGTGTTTGTTCTGATCTCAGTGGGCTGAAATACTGTTACGCAGGTGATGTGACACAAACGTTCGAAAAAAAAGTGTCTCCCTCACCGTCCTCTCTCCCTCTCTCCAAAGATACACTGACATCAACATACTTATAATTGACAGAATATTTCTTTTCTATTAATTTATTTTTTTTGAGTATTTCCATCAAGTACTGCTTGAATCTCACAGTATCTTATATATATATGTCAAGTCAGAGAGAAAAAAAAAGTCATACTAATATGATCCTGGAAGCTTCTGTTCACTTTCTTTGTCAAAATAGCGTTCTGACTGCTTATTGGTTGATTGTTTGTACATATGTTGGATTTTTGTGGTCGACTGTGTGTTCTGAAGTGGCAGACAAAAAGCTTACGGCTGTTACCCTTTTCAAAAAGTTGTAAGGCATATTTTTATACACGTCAATATAATATTTTATATATGAATTGTTGGTTTATTTAATGAACTACAGTACAATGCCATGTATTTTTATATTGTCAGCAGTTTCTTATTTAAAGACAGAGATTATTTTATTTCATGTTAGGGGAAGTGTTGTGCTTTAGAGGCACTTTTATGGCAAAACTCATCACATTCATCAGAGCTCTATTCAACTGCTGTACATCTTATGGTTAGATCTCATGTTTTTAATTTTCCTTTTTGTTTATTTATGCTTTGTTCATTTGAGAATTTAAGAATGTCCATGTTACTATTATGTTTTCTTTTGGCACATCCTACTTTTAAAATTATGATTTCAGTACAGAAAAAAAAGATCAAATTTGTTATTGTTATAGTATGTCTTTCCCGAGTCCTTGCAAAAGTCATGAAATTGTGTGCTATTAAAGTGTGATTAGAATTTATCTATTTCTGACCAATCTTGTTGTGCCAATGTGTGTGCCGTGATGAAAGGTCCATGCACAAAGGACCTGTAAGATTTGCAAATATGAAAATAAAACATAATGATAATAAAAAATAGAGAAGAATAAAACATATATTAATATAACAACTGGTGTTGTGTGTGTTTCTTTTGTGAAATATGTCATTTGAGAGCAATTTTAATCACCCAGGGAGTGACCAAGAGAAGAAAACAGCTGTAAAGATAATTTCTTTAGGCTCAAATTTTCACAACAAGAACAAGCAATTATGTAATTAAAAAGGACGTAGTTACACTGATTAAAACACTTTACAGTAGACTGAAGTTAAGTCTCAAGCTATAAGAAATAATAATACACTATGTGTACTATAAATTATACATAGATGTATGACTGCATAATGCCAGTGTTTGTAGCATTTAAATGCAAAACTAAGACTAATTAGCGCTAAAGCCAAATGTGTGTTTGGACCAACATTTGTTTACTGATAACAGCTAGAGCCAGTGCTGTGTATATCAAGACTTAATTAGGTACACTTGTTCAACTACTTATCAATGGAAATATCAAATCAGCCAATCACATTGCACAAACATCTTAGGTTTATTATCCAAATTGAACATCAAAATTGAGCAGAAAGATGATTTAAGTGTCTTTGAACATGGGATGGTTGTTGGTGTTAGTTTTTCAGAAGCTGCTGACCAACTGGGATTTTCCTACACAGCCATCTCTGGGGTTTACAGAAGGTGGTCTGAAGAAGAGAAAATTTCTAGTGAGCAGCAGATCTCTGGGTAAAAATACGTTGTTGATGACTGAAGTCAGAAGGGAGTAAATAGACTGCTTCAAGTTGGTTGGAAGGCTGCAGTAATTCAAATAACCCCTCGTTGCAACAAAGATATGCAGAAGAATATCTCTGAAAGTACAATGTCAAACCTTAATGTAGATGGACTATAGTAGCAGAGACCACACCAGGTCCCACTCTTGTCAGCTAAGAACAGACTTTGGCATATACAACATGCATGCTTCCAGCATTTCACAAAACTCTAATCATCTTAAAATGATTTCTTGAACATAAAGTAAGAGGTGTAACGTGAGAGTATTTAGAAGACTTGGTCAGAAGCTTTGCGGCAGCGTTCTGAACAACTTGCGGACGATCCACAGAGCCTTCACACAACACGTGAACAAAGAATTACAATAATCCAAACGAGATGAGACAAATGCATGGATGACCATTTCTAGTTCTGAGCGTGATACAATGGGACTCAGCTTAGCAATATTTTTTAAATGATAAAAACAGGAGTGAACCAGTAAGTTAGCATGAGTGTCCAAAGTCAGAGCTGAGTCAAAATTTACACCAAGGGGATGGGCGTCCAGGTACACACCGGCTCACTCCTTGGCAGGGGTGGAAGTAACGAATTACAAATACTCACGTTACTGTAATTAAGTACATTTTTTGGGTACTTGTACTTTTACGAGTAATTTTTCAAGTTTGTAATTTTACTCATACTTGAGTACAACTTACACCATGTAATCTACTTCGCTACTTATAAAATCAAAAGTCACTACTGAGTACGCCCACAATTTGAATTAATATTCAAACCTTTCGTCTGCATTTTTGCAGCCAATAACGCTTACGTCTTAAATTGGCGCGGTCTCCCGCGCCAATTTAAGACGTAAGCAAAGAATAAACTCCGCTGCAGCAGCAGGCACAGGTGTCTGGAGGTGCTAAATGGTGGAGTATAAACTACTTTATAGACGGAAGATCTGGAGACAAAGAAGCCAAAATGGAGACAGAGGATAACACTGTCAACCATGAAAACGACGTAGAAAAGACGGAGGACGCGTGCCCGTGGCCATACCTGGAGGAATTTTTCGTGTACAGAGGGAGAAAAGGAGACAGCGTCCAGATGCAGTGCAAACTTTGTTTGACCTCTACAGTCATTTCAGCTTACAAGACTTCAGCATCTAATCTAAAAAAACACATTGAGGTAAGAGGTTTTACAACTATACGTGTATGATATTGCTTTCTTATTTTTCATGTGTGTTAAGGTTACTAGTTTGGCTAAGATATTGTCACCGCCATTGGTTAGCCTGATATTAAAATAAGACGGAGCTAGCTAATGTGCTTGTGTGTGCATGCATAATTGAGCTACAATTCGTAGGAATGTTTTAGCTTATTATTTGGATAACCACCGTCATTACAATAAATTAAACTTGTAGTCATTTAAAACTCACAGGCCTACAATCAGCTGGCATATATATATATATATATATATATATATATATATATATATATATATATATATATATATATATATATATATATATATATATATATATATATATATATATATATATATATATATATATTCAAAACAAAACTTGAACACAATGCTGAGCTGCATCTCAAATTAATCTTCCAGCTCTCAGCTGACATGTACCAGAGCCCGATTGATGGATCAGTTGATCAGTATCATTGGCCTGATATAGGTCTATCATAGTGACGTGGCTCTTAATCAGTAGGGTTATATGTTTCCCAATATGATATATTTTTTTAAAGAACATAATGTGGATTGTTTTTATTTGTTAGCTGTATGGGCAGCATTTTTGTGTATGTGATCCCTTTTCTTAAATTAGATTTGCTATATACACATATTTTGCTCTCTTAGTATTTTTAGGACCTGACTAATACTGAAAACTTTAGGGTGATACTGATAAAAAGGAGTTAAAAATTTAGATACTGATACATTGGTCGATACTCTTTTTACAGATAGTATACATATTACAGAACTTAGAATGTATACAGAAATTCATGTTTTTTGCAATGATCGTTCAAAATTGGTTTACACTTGTAAATAAATACAGCAATATATCTGCAAAATTTGACCAATTCACCACTCTTTTATACTATGCTCAACAATCAAAGATTAGCTCAAGTCTAGTTGAATAATGTTTTAAAAATGTGTTTTCCTTTAGTGTTAATCACAGTGATGTTATGAAGTAATGTATGAACCTGACGTATGATAATATTTATCTCTACAGAGGAAACATCCATCGAAGATTGAGCAGTACAATATCACTGTGGCATCAACATCTCGACAGCGAAAGACCACAGCCACACCAAACAAGCGCTCAGCAAATACGCAAGCCAAGTTACCAGACCTGATGTTGAGAGCTGCAAACAAACATGTTCCACAAGCAACTGTTGACAAGCTTGTCATCAATTTCATATGTGAGGGTCTACAGCCATTTGCAGTGGTAGAACAGCCATCTTTCAAAGAATTGGTTACCACATTACAACCTCAAGCCAAAGTCATCTCCAGACCCACTGTCCGTGCCAGAATCTGTGAAGCTGTTGATCACATGAAGATGACTTTGGTTGCAGCATTGGATAAAGTCAAATTTGTTGCTACCACTACTGATTGTTGGTCAGCTCATCAGAAAAGTTACCTTGGAGTCACATGCCATTGGATAGAGGAAGAGTCCCTGGAAAGAAGATCTGCAGCACTAGCATGCAAAAGATTGAGAGGGTCTCACACATTTGACATGCTTGCTGGTGCGCTTGATGATATCCATTGCCAATACAAGATTAGAGGCAAAGTTGTAAGAACCACAACTGATAGTGGATCCAACTTTGTCAAGGCCTTCCACATGTTTGGGGCACAAAATGATGCAGATGAAGCTGAAGATGAAGCAGACCCAGAAACTCTTGACCTGACTGACCATATTGACTACCATGAGGCAAGTGCAATTCTTGATGAAGACTCTGGTTTGGAGTATCAACTTCCGCCTCATCAGCGATGTGCATGTCACCTGCTAAACCTTGTGGCAACATCTGATGCTGCCCTAGCAGAGAGCATGAATGACACCTACAAGAGGCTCTCCCGTGCAACCTTTGCAAAATGCCAGGCCATTTGGAACAAAACTGGCTGATCTCATTTGGCTAATGAAGTGGTAGAGGACAAGTGTGAGCTACAGATCATTCGTCCCAATGCAACACGATGGAATTCAACCTACCTTGCCATTGATGAGAAGGGGGAAGATGCCACCAGGAGCATTTGTGAGGAGTTCAAGGTGAAAATGTGAGTAAAATTGGACACCTACCAATATGGTTGCAAATTTTGTGAATTTTCCTTAATGTATGGTTAAAAACGTGAGCAGACTCTTAATATTAAATCAGAAGATCCCTATTATAGTCATGGTGGGTTTTGTTGTTGTGTCTTACAGGTTGAGTCCTGCAGAAGTTGCATTCCTAAGGGAGTACTGTACCACCATGAAGCCACTGGTGAAAGCTTCAAACATCCTTCAGTCTGAGTCCACTTCCTTTATGGGATGGCTCCTGCCAGTAATCCAACAACTACTGTCCAAACTTAGCAGGCTGGAGACATCAAGCAAGACATGCGTGCCACTCATCAGAGTCCTGCAAAATGGCCTTCAAAAGCATTTTGGAGCGATGATGGAGGATCCAGAGTTGGCTGCAGCTGCAGTCCTCTTACCCAAGTTCAAGACTTCCTGGACTGACAGAGCAGATGTAATAGAGGCTGGTAAGGATTCATGTGATCCCATTTTTGTGTATTTTTACATTTGAACACATGCTTAAGTGAGTATTTCACCTAATACATTGTAAGTTATTGATGGTCTGTCCTGAATACTAAACAATCCTTTTTGAGAATTTGCCGATTTTAAATTTGTGTTCAGGAATAATCACTGAAATTTAAATAACAAAATTGTGTTATCTACTTGCAATTACAGCCTTGACATACATCAAACAACATCTTGAAACGACAGAGCATGAGAGTGAGGATCAGCAAAGAGAGTCATCTGATGAAGATGAATTCTTCTCCAGACCAATCTCCAGAAGGCTGCAAAGTGCAGTTGAGCTTGATGGTTATCTTGCTTGTGCCACAGACACCATGGAGCTGCTGCACTCCTTCTCAGCCATCAAAAACCTCTCTCTTAAACTGAACACAGCTCTGCCTGCTTCTGCTGCGTGTGAACGACTTTTTAGCTGTGCTGGTCTACTCTTCACTGCCAAACGAAGTCGGATTGCCTCTGTTAATTTAGAAAACCAGCTCTTGCTGAAACTGAACAAAAGGTTCAGAAAGTAAAGTGTGAAAGAAATGCTAAGAGTTTAAGACACTTACCTGCCTGTTGTTCAGTGTATGGGGAAAAGTTTAAATGGTTCTACGCATGTTCAGAAACATTTTTGTCATTGTTTTAACAAACAATTCCTTCTTTTATATCTACATTTATTTACAAAACAAGTTACCTTTCTATACCTTGTTCATCTGAAAAATGTGCTTTGAACATAAATATTTATACTGGTGAATCGAGTTGAATGCCTGCTATTGACAACAGAATAAAACATCAGTCTGTTAAAAAGTAATTAATACTCTGAGTAGTTTTTGAGAACAGTACTTTGTACTTTTACTCAAGTATTTTTTTTTAACACCAGTACTTTTACTTGTAATTGAGTACAATTTAACCAGTGTAACAGTACTTGTACTTGAGTACAAATTTTGAGTACTCTTTCCACCTCTGCTCCTTGGTGGCCGCTTATCGGGGCCTGGAGCCTGGGGCTCGCTCGGGCCACTTCGGAGGTGGGGTGCCCCCGGCCTCTCGGCCTGGGGCTCGGTCACTCAGGCGCAGCTGGCTGCCGGTGGAGCTCACGGGCGCGTCACTGCAACCCCCCCTGGCTTCTGCTCCGCGGCTGCTGAGTGAGCCCTCATCTGGGACTCTCCTCAGCTCTTTCCGGGACAGTGGCGCAGCTGCCCCTCTGTTGGTCTTCCTTGGTCTCTTGTGTTCTGGGGGCCTCTGGATGTCTGGAGTTTTGATCTCCTCCACACCTGCTTCATGCCCTGGAGGACGGGGCTGTGGCCCCCCCACACCCTCTAGCAGATTATTACATGAAGGAACCTTTTAAAAAAACAAAAAACAAGCATGTCCATGCTCACAGGTGTACACACGGGTGATCACACCCACAAACTACACCCTTTTTGGCTCCTACCTCAAAGCACACTGTGTTCTGTTGATCTTATGTGCTGCACAATAATGTTTAACATTTAGTATTTACTGTCATATTCCCATATATCATTGTGATGTTGTTTATTCTATTACTCTTGTTCTCTTCTGCTTGCTTTCTTTTTTCTTTCTCAGCAGGTGATCCAGGTGATTGATATATGCATTTTTTTTTTCTCTGCCCGTTCTGTTGGTTTTTGTCTTTTGCCCTTCTCCCCCGTCCCTCTTCTCAGCTGTTTCTCTTTCCCTCTTTCTTTCTCCCCTTCTTTCCCCCAGTCAAGTCTGTCCCGTATTCAGTAAGTGAAAATAAAATAAACAATAAAAGGTGAATCAAATGGACCATTACGGCAAGGCTGGGATGGTCAGTTTGGTAAAGTAAATCCGTTGGGCATCTTTCTTTGCCTTTAGACAACAATTCTGATGGCAAAAGAGCCAAACGGGACAGGCAAAAAAAAAAAATTTACACCAAGGGTCCTGATAGAAGGTTTGGCAAATGTAGCGAGAGGGCCCAAGTTTTCCATAACCATAGGTACCAATTTTTTGAGTTCACTGTACTCTAATGGCCCCAACAGTTCACAAGAAGCAAACAAATGCATCAACACTGTGATGCTACCATGTCAATATGGAGTAAAATCTCAGAGGAATGTTTCCAGCAGTTGAATCTGTTGAATCTATGCCATGAAGAACTAAGGCAGTTCTGAAGAAAAAAGTGTTAGAAAGGTGTATGTAATAAAGTACTCAGTGAGTATACACACTGAGGACTAAAACTAACTGAAAATGGAAAAGGAATGGGACATCTTATCTCAATGACCTTGTAGTACCATATCACCCCATTAGAGCACTTCGCTCTCGCTCTGCAGGCCTACTTGTTGTTCCTAGAGTATTTAAAAGTAGAATGGGAGGCAGAGCCTTCAGTTTTCAGGCCCCTCTTCTGTGGAACCAGATTCCAGATTGGATTCGGGAGACAGACACTATCTCTACTTTTAACATTAGGCTTAAAACTTTCCTCTTTACTAAAGCATATAGTTAGGGCTGGATCAGGGGACCCTGAATCCTCCCTTAGTTATGCTGCAATAGGTGTAGGGTACTGGGGAATTCCCATAATGCATTGAGTGTTTCTTCTTTGGTCACGTTACTCACTATCTGTTAATAGACCTCTCTACATTAAATCATTACTTGTTATTAATCTCTGGCTCTCTTTCACAGCATGTCTTTTGTCCTGTCTTCCTTCTCTCACCCCAACCGATCGCAGCAGGTGGCCCCTCCCCTCCCTGGGCCTGGTTCTGCCAGAGGTTTCTTCCTGTTAAAAGGGAGTTTTCCCTTCCCCATTTCACCAAACTGCTTGCTTATAGGGGGGCATCTGATCGATGGGTTTTTCTATGTATCTATTATTGTAGGGTCTACCTTACAATATAAAGCGCCTTGAGGCAATTGTTGTTGTGATTTGGCGCTGCATAAATAAAATTTAATTGACAGGTAAAAAGAATCAGGAAACGTGGAAGTAAAAATAGTGGTGGATATGAAAGACACCTAAAACATGAAGTGAAAGGAAAATACTATTCACAAAGACAAGATCCACACTAAACATCAAATCAGAGACCAGGAAACATTAGAGAATAAATCTGTGAAGGTTCTCAGTCATCCAGGTCATCGTAGTCAAAGGAGCTTGCAAAGAAAAGCGTCTGGACTTCTTTAGGTTGCTTGAAGACGTTTCACCTCTCATCCGAGAAGCTTCTTCAGTTCTAAGGTCAAATAGGGGAGTCCCAGATTTAAACCTAGTGGGAGTATCCCCCCAAAGAGGGACAAAGGACCCCCTGATGATCCTCTAATCGCCTGAGCCAAGGTGTGAAAGCGGGTGTGGGTCCCAATCAGCCAGAGTTTCGGGTGTGTTCATTGTGAAACCTGGCCCCACCTTATCATGCGAATTCCTGATGTCAGATGGCCCAGGATGTGAGTGGGCGTTAAGGCGTCTGGGAAGGGATCTCAAAACTGGATTATAGATGGCAGACAGTTGGTGTCGTAAACCCCCGCCTCTGTTCAAAGATGGTCGCTCACAGTGGACATAGATGGCTTCTTTCACTCCTCTTTCAAACCATCTGTCCTCTCTGTCCAAAATGTGAACATTGGCATTCTCGAAAGAGTGACCTTTATCCTTAAGATGCAGATGGACTGCTGAGTCTTGTCCTGTGGAGGTGGCTCTTCTGTGTTGTGCCATGCGCTTGTGAAGTGGCTGTTTGGTCTCTCCAATGTAGAGGTCTGGGCATTCCTCGCTGCACTGTACAGCGTACACCACATTGTTAAGTCTGTGTTTTGGAGTTTTGTCTTTCGGGTGAACCAGTTTCTGTCTGAGCGTGTTGCTGGGTCTGAAATGCACTGGGATGTCGTGCTTGGAGAAAACGCTCCTGAGTTTCCTCCATGTAAAGGTTGGCTACAATAGGTGACACGGGGGAGCCCATGGCACAGCCATGTTTTTGTCTGTAGAAGCCTTTATTGTATTTGAAGTATGTTGTGGTAAGGCAGAAGTCTAACAGTGTGCAGATCTGATCGGGTGTGAAGTTGGTTCTGTCTTCCAAGGAGCTGTCTTCTTGTAGTCGTCCACTGCCTCCGTGGTGGGTATGCAAGTGAAGAGGGAGACTACATCAAAGGACACCATGGTTTCATCTGTATCCAGGGTAAGTTTCTGGACCTTGTCAGTGAAGTCGGTGGAGTTCTTGATGTGGTGTGGGGTGTTCCCCACGAGAGGTGCAAGGATGGTAGCAAGGTGTTTTGCAATGTTGTAAGTGCCATTTCACCTTAGAACTGAAGAAGCTTCTCGGATGAGAGGTGAAACGTCTTCAAGCAACTTAAAGAAGTCCAGACGCTTTTCTTTGCAAGCTCCTTTGATTAGAGAATAAACACAGAAAGACAAGACAAACAGGAAAAAAGACAGACAGGAAAACACTCAAGGGAGTAAATATGAGAAATAACAAAGTCAGAATGGGAACTAGATTTAAATGAAAAATAGGAGTTCAAAACTAATCACCCTGAAATGCATCCAAAAATCAACAAATACTAATCAGAAAACAGGCTCAGTGTTATGAGAATGATGAAGCATGAAAATCTGAATCCAAAACTGAATGCATAAAAGATGACACCCTGCTTTGTAGACTCAAAATAATGCACCACTCTGAAGTAAAACAAAAAGAAAAAGAAAAAAAGACGAATGGCTGAACAGAGAGAGAGCACAGCGTCACTACTTAAACTGTCAAAAAGTATTTGGATTTACTAATTTATTAAAAAAAACCAGTCCATATAATATGTATTTATCTCAAAACTGCATGCCAGGACTTATCTACCAAACCTGTGTTTTAATCTTGTCATTGCCTATAACTGCTCGAGACTTAAAATCATGAACGTGATTCTAAAATGTGGATATTAAATACAATTTGATTCTTTTTAACGGCTCTTTAGTACGAACACAGGGAACTGAGTTGTATTTGAAACTTCGACCTTACTGCTTTGCAAATTTCACTGCAGTGCTTACCACAAAGCGCACAGTCACTTGTTAGTGTGGTTTAAATGATGTGCATCTAATGTGCAGGTTAAGAATCAAAACAACAGTTCACCATTGTTGTTTATTGGGGAATGAAATAAACTGCACTGTCCTGAACTGCTTGTGAAAAGTCACTGGGTAAATTCTAACTCTTCAGTCAGTGTTAAATAGGTCATTTGGCGACTTCCTGTTTCACACTGTATATAAACGATGGACGTAGCTGATATGATGCCGGCTCTTCATTAGTGACAACCTGCTGTGAAACCTTGAGCTGACAGTGCACCCTCATTGCCAAAACCCAGACTTTCCGTCCACCGTGACTCTAATAATGAGAACAATTTACCAAAAGAACATCATGTTTCATTCAGTTTGACCTGAAACTAGCAAAAGAGCCCATGAGGTCATCAGGAAAGTTTTTACTGAGGCTTCAAAACGAAGGGGCTGAAAACTCATTAGACTTCTAAACAACCAGAAGTCTTTTAGCCATCACACGAGTCACCCTCTGATGGATATTGAAAAGAATACAGTTTCAAGGCAGTTAAACTGCACTTATCATGACCCTGGGTCAGTTTACCCGGTGTTTGTTTGAGTTTTTTAGACGTTCAAGTTTTGTTTATTTAACTACTCTATGTAATTCTTGGTTTTCTCAGTGTTTATATTGTTTACCTATTTGCCCGCATTACTGTAGTTAGTCCTGTTCTTGGTCCATTTTGGAATTTTCAGTAGTCAATCGTCTTGAGTCGAGCCAAGTATAAAGCTCACTCATGTGTCTGCTTTCCTAGTTTAGTTATCACACTTCCTGCTTTATTTTGTTTTGCTTCTGTGATTTAGTTCAGCTGTCTCTCATTTGCAACAGTCATTAAATGGCTTGCTTGAAATTGAACTCAGTCTACCTCCACATTTCTGCATCCTCCTCTAACACCCGACACGGCCTAAAGTATCTTTCGAAGCTGACATATGGCTTCACTGTCAGACCTGGAAATGACTCCCATCTTTTATATACATCCTATGAGTAAAACATAGTAAATCTTCAAAGCATTAAAGACTATGCTGTATAAAACTATATGTGCTTCTATCGATATAATTTGAATACACAGTAATGGCATAAAATTAATACTTTCATATATAATGTTGAGTTACACTTCCCAGTGAATCTTTGCAGAAAGGGCCCTTGAATGGGCCCCAGCAGCTTATTTGTTGTTAAACACTCTGCATATTCTGTCCTGATCTCAGGGATGAAGGCTCCACTTGAAAATTAAAAAACAATTTCCACAACAGGTTTTTCTGAACAAAACAAAACACGAGAAGCTTAAATCAAGTGTGTACTTAATGGCTATAAACACTTAGGCCTGAAAGGGAACAATAAAGTGTGACAAATCAAATCTGATCTCATAAAGGGAAAAACACTAAAGTCTCATTTTTTTGGGCACTGCTACGCAAACATTATGAACTTTCGCATTTTTCTAATCATGAACAAGTAAGACTTCTTTGAATCATTACCTGCATGCAAGCATGGTACTGTGTAGTTCTTGGATTTAAGGCTTTGTGCTTATATCCATTTTCTGAGAATCCCCTCTGCAGTCACACTAACCAGCTGCCAGCAGCGAAACAGAAATTACACATTAGAGCACATTAGAGTCATGCTGCCTTTAAGCCATTAGTAGGCACATAAAGGATAATTTTCTTCTGCTTCTCCGCTCAGGGACCAGATACATGCCTGTTTCCAAGGTAACAGCATAGAATATCTCATATCTCTTTATAAATGCATAATATGAATTGAAGGTCTTGGAGAAAATGAAGACGCAAACATGATCCTTTGCAGAAATCACATGTGTGTCCTATTTCTATATTTGAATCAAAAGTCAACTCAATTCTCTGGTTTTAAATGAGATAAAATGATAAATTTTTGTTGAAGTTGTTGGAAACTGTTAATTATTTTCATGTGTTTTTATAACAGATACCTTGCTTGGTCTTAAGCACCTTGCAAAGCACTTCATTTGTGAATTTTCGTAATGCAAACAGGATTATGTCAGGTTTTTAGCTTTTTTAAAAACACATTTGTGTTGCATATTCTAGCTCAGAGTTTGAAAGATATGGATCTTTCATCTCTGCTGTTTAGTGCAAAATGGGATCCAGCAGTCTGGGATCCCATCAGGACATTTCAAGAGACTGTTCTGCACAGATTTGGTCCAACAGGTCCAGAGGCTTTGTAGAAGTACAATATCAATCGGCTGCAGTGTCCCTTTAAAGACAAGCTAAAGCAAGGCAGCTGTTTCTGTGAGATCTCTTAGTGACCTCCACACAAAGTAACCTCACAGAATTTTGAGGTTTTGCTGCCCCCTAGAGGTTACGCATCTAAATATGAAAAAAGGAAACTATAAAGATTACTGTATAGTGGTATAAAGGCAACGTTTTGCATTTATTTAAGTGAGTTACATATCTTTACATAGCAGTCCCAAAGTCAAATGATATAAATACAATTTCTTGTTGGGCCCCTATGGCCCCCATTATACACAGATCCGTCACAACAGTAACAAATGCCTGCCTAATACTTATTGGTTCCATCTTATGCTTTCAAAACATCTCCAGTCCCTCAGGGCTTGGACACAGGACCTCTGAGGATGGGATGCTGGAGGTAAAACCGTTAGGTTCTGTTGGCTGTGCGGCTGGAGAATCAGTGTATCAGATCTGTTTTATCAGAGCATTCTACAGATGCTCAGTCAGATTGGGATCCACATAGTTTGGCGAAAAGAGCACATATTTATGCTGAAAAATGCCAGTGTTAGTAAGGTATCACAAAACCAGTTGAACCAATGACATCAGTAGGTTCAAATGGGACAGGCTACTGAAAGAAATTCTCTAATGATAATCAGAAACAATCCATGGAGTCTGTCCATTTCTAAATTTCCACAGAAATTAAGAGCTGAAAATTGTATTACGCTTGGATAAACCCCCTTGAAATGTCCAAACAACATTTATAAAACAAGTGATAAATTACACTAACTTCTTTCAGCCACAATACATAATGATTCGTTCTCAAACCTGTCAAAATGTGGGCCAGTTCTCCGAAGATATCAACACAAGAACTGATTCTGCATCAGCACTGGCACCACAATGGTGGAATAAATAGAATTTCAGCTGGTTTTGAGGAATCTGCTTTATGCAGCAGAACCTGGAGAAGAAGAAAAATCATGACAGAAAAAAATCTGTATGTTATTCTGTGTGTTTTTATGGCAATCACCCACAACTCTGTCTACTACAATTTGCACATTTACACCCTTATCAACCAATTAAAAGCCATCATATATTTACTGTGCTTGTTTTATTTTTTATGTCTGTTAACTGTAATTACAAAGTCATTTTTATTTTACTCTATTTTTTATTAAATAGCTAAAGACATTAAAAATAGCAACACTACTTTATTGCATTAAAACAGCTGTATTATATTATAATACTAATCTTTATTGTGCCATATTCATATTCACACACACACACACACACACACACACACACACACACACACACACACACACACACACACACACACACACACACACACACAATATTTTTTGTTATTTGTCAAAATTATTATTATTACATCTTCAACTTATTCTTTTGTTCTCCACCTATACATTTTTCTCAATTTTCCTTAATTTTTTTTAAGGAAACACTGCACACCTAGCTGAAATATGCCAAGTTTTTGGATAATTGCTCTTTAGCACAGAAGAGGATTAGAGCCACTAGGAGAGAAAAAGTGGGGATGTCTTATTTTTTTTCAGATTTCTGAAAATGACTGAAAAACTGGAGAACTGTTGCTCAAAACCACTTGAAAAAACTTTATTCTAAAGTTTGGCTGCCTAGAAGCAAAATATAAAGAAATGAAGGCTGTTTCAAGACTTTTGCACATTACTATATATCAGTATTAAGATAATATTTACTCTCATTTTCAGATCTATGACAGAGATGAATTAACATTTGAAATGATCCAGTTTTTAAGAAACCGTATCCAACTGACGGAGAAATTAATCGTACACTGACCACGTGGTCTATAATAACACAGGTGGGCTCGAGGGGGCGGTGGTGGACTGTCTGTCAGTGATTACATGGACCTGTGAAGTCACGCTTGGGTGAAGTTAGTAATGATTCATCTCCTCGGTTTAAACGTTAAACGGTGCTCTGGGGAAACAGCGTCAGTCTGACACCAGCTGAGCGGGTCTGGTGACCTTTAGTTGTTGCGAGCCTGGACAGAACAGCGCGAGGAAGGTTAGCCGCTTTAGCTTGAGAGCTACGGGTGACGGCAGCCGTCAGGAAGAGGCGTCACCGCCCGCACCAGCGCCAGTCGGAGCAGGGCACAAGGGGGAGACGGTCTGCGGCTATGGCTGCCCTCGGTAACACGGGGGCTACCTCCAGTCCTATGGTGATCCTGGCGCCCAAAACGAAGACGAAGAAGAAGCACTTCGTGCAGCAGAAGGTGAAGGTGTTCCGGGCTAGCGACCCCGTGCTGAGCGTCTTCATGTGGGGCGTTAATCACTCGGTGAGTCGGTGTTAGCTAACGTATCACTAAATGCTAATGTTGGTGCTAACTCAGTGTTAGCATGAAAGCTAGCCAGAGTACAGGTAACATCCCCGGACAGGTGAGGGTGTTAGATCGAAATCCGTCTGGTTGAGTGACAGTACACGTTCACCTGGAGAAGAACACGGATGTTTACAGAGCTGCACAAACGGTGGGAACTTGTTTTGCGGCACACGGGGCTGAAAGGTCTTTATAGTCGTACAGTTTATTTACAAAGCAGGTAAATGTGATTCTGTCCTGCTGAAGTTTCTCACGAGTGAAAATCATTCACATAAAATCCTGGCTAAAGAATTCCCGGTGTAGTTTAATATTCATGAACTTTCAGATGTATATATTATTTGAAGGGGTCACAACACCTGTCACAATTTCTACATAACAGATGAATGAATGGCATAAACAAACATAAAAGACAAGTATACATTAATACAAGAACATTCAAACTTGGCACATACGGGGCTATAAGACCACAGAAACCATCTGTGTTTTGACAGCCTAAAATTAAAATGTTCATATTTCAAGATCTGTTTGAATTCCCCCTTTAAATGTGTCAAGCAGGGGAGATCAGGGTGGTTCTAGTCTGTTGTGTTTGGGTGGGGCGCTAGAAATAAAGGATAGGGAACTGATGAGATGAAAACTGGAAGTTTGAGCAGCTGACTACTAAAATAAAGTAATCTCTCTCTGAGATCACTGTCTCTCCTTCCACGCTATCCCAGCATCGCTGTATGATGACTTGTATAGGGTGAAGATCCTCACTTAAAGTCTGCATGTGGCTCAGTCTGTAAATCTTTTGTGCATATCTCAAAATGCTTACAAATACAAAAGGTGCATCTTTGTGGGTGGGGTGCACATGACCTCACAGGTTTCCTTCAGTATTGCCACACTGATCGGTCAGTTCCTGTAAAGAAACAAAAAAAAAAATAGAACTGTGTAAATGAACAGATTCCTGGTAGAAAGCATTGTTACGTTCTAAAAAACTCCACTTGAAGGTTAAACGTGCTGAATCATGCAGAAACTCTGACACAGCTGTCAAATAATGACCACATCTTAACAATAACAGCCTTTAAATTTCAACTAAAATATTGGAAACACGTTACAGCTCAAATGTCTTATTCTTCTTTTTATTCTTGTCCTACTGTTCAATGAACGTGATGGGCTGCTGAGCATTTTCTTCTTGGAGCTATTGGTGGATGCGTTAATTTATAAACCGCACTCCATGTTTTATTCAGTAGGACCTGAAACTAGTGAATGAGCCCATAAAGTCATGAAGAAGGTGTTTGCTGAGGTCACAGAGCAAATTAGCTGAGATCCATGCAGACTTTGTGCCCCAAAGTTTGCCTGTGGTTTTGAGTAACAAGAGGATTGCTCCACTCTATACTTCATTTATAAAAGTAGCTCATTCTTAACTACAAATAATATTTTTTAAAAAGTGTCAGATTGAAAGAAATTTTTGAAAAGTAATGAAGTAATTTTAAACTAAACATTTGATGCTGCTTTAATCCAAGATATCAGCAATCTGGTGCTTTTTCTCTTCTTACATGAAAGACATTTGATGGCCTCATTTTGGATTCTCTTAAAATGATTAATGAGCCGCTTTAGTTGTGCAACATCAGAAAACTGACAAGTCCCCACAGTGCTGTCTTACAGCTTGAGAGTTACAAATGTTTGTTTTCTAAATCTCTTCTAAAAATCTCTTCTTATTGCCTGACTTGTTTTCTCTTCATTTGGCTTGTTTCTTGTCATTTTCAAGTATTTTTAATCATTTTCTTTTGAATGGTTAATGCATTTTTAATCTTTCTGTGAAGCCCATTGTAACATTAAGATCAGTTGTCTTTCATTGCTTGTAAAAACAAAATGATATTTGTCAGTTGTGGGTTTATTTCAGACACTGAATTCTGTTTAATGATTGCTTCTTTTTTTTCTGCAGATTAATGATCTCAACCAGGTGCCTGTTCCCGTCATGCTGCTGCCCGATGACTTCAAAGCCAACACTAAGATCAAAGTCAACAACCACCTCTTCAACAAGTAAGACTCAGAAATGAGCACATTTTCACATGGAACAGATTGAAATTTATAACTAGTCAAGTGAAAATGTAACTTGCTGACCCCTTGAAGCGTTTGAGAAACTACAAAAAAAACCATCGGGGTATAAATCAGTGATAAGACTGGATGTTTGTGTTGGACTGTAGAGCTGGACAAATGTTTTGGAGCTGAAATTTAGTGAGAAATAAGTCATGTTTGTCTTGGAATGAGTTAAGTTTCCTAACTGCTTCTTCTCACAGGGAAAACCTCCCAGGACATTTCAAGTTCAAAGAATACTGCCCTCAGGTCTTTCGAAATCTAAGGGAACGGTTTGGTATTGAGGATCTGGACTATCAGGTGTGTAAAGTTGAGTCGTTGGCTGGTGATCACTGATGATACTGTTGAATGGCGCATTCAAAACAAATATGAAGTTTTTGCCTGGCTCGAGTACAAACAGTCTGCGCAGCGAAGAGAATTGACCTGAATTTGCTTTGGGCTACACAAAGACAGCAAGTATTAGTTGTAAATCTCCTGGCACCACCGACAATCAGAAATGGAGGATGGCTGTACTGAAGCCATTTGAGAGGCGGAGCTTTCATTGGTGGTACTGCATGTTTGGGGCGAATGCACCATAAGGGATGATCGTAGCTTGTTTTCATAAAAAATGACTGAAATTACTTCTTGTCTTTAGTACTTTACTAAAGATGAGTGCCTGTGCTAACCCGTGTGACGTTTCCAGGTGTCACTGACTCGCAGCCCACCTTTCAGCGTTGATGATCAGGGAGAAGGCCTGCTCCTTAACTCTTATGACCGGACGCTGGTGGTTAAGCAGATCTCCAGCGAGGATGTGGCAGACATGCACAACATCCTGTCAGAGTATCACCAGGTATGGTTATAGCATGGTGTGTGTGTGTGTGTGTGTGTGTGTGTGTGTGTGTGTGTGTGTGTGTGTGTGTGTGTGTGTGTGTGTGTGTGTGTGTGTGTGTGTGTGTGTGTGTGTGTGTCAGGTCAGCCAAACTAGTGATGTCTGCAGGCCATTTAGACGTGTAGAAAGCTTTTCTGGCCTGCCCAAACCTTTAATTACAACTCTGATCAGCACACGTCATTTTTAAATCCCATGGCTTTATTTTCTTAGTTCTTTCTCTTCCAAGTGTAATTATTTATAGTATTTTATGACATTTAAAACTTTTTTTTTAAAAGATTATTTACCTTGTTTTCCTGGCTTGAGATTAAATTTCATGGAAGCACTGGTCTGCATATAGTTGAGGCTTAAGAGTCTGTGTTGGCTCACCTTACAGAAGGCTTTGGCTTTTCCTGTTATTAACAAAACTGTATTTAAATCCTCCCAGCTAGTTTCCCAGACTTGGATTAAACCTAAGACTAACACTAAAAGAAAGGTTTGAACATTGCAGTTGCTTTTATTCTAGGGCTAGGCTTATGGCATGTCTGGTAAACTAAGCCTTGGGTGACAAAAATTGTATATGCAGGATAAAAAGTTTATTTATTGTTAATAAGTTTACACGCCACATTTGTTTGTGGCATGTGGCTTGTTTGTTTGTTGTTTGATGGTTACTTTTAAAGGGTCTCTGCCTTGTTGTGTGGAACCAGTAAATGGTATTTGTATAGCGCTTTACTAGTCCCCAAGGACCCCAAAGCGCTTTACACATTCAGTCATCCACCCATTCACACACACATTCACAGTGTCTCGCCCAAGGACACAATGACCTTCTGATTACAAGGCGAACTCCCAACTCCTGAGCCACGATCGCCCCAGTGTCATTAACTGAAGTAGCTAAAGCCTGTCTGAAATGTAACTACACGTTACATTGCGCGAGTTCTAGTCAAGTCTGACGCACTTAGCCATTTCCGGTCCAAATGCCTCTTCAGATCATATTTAGATAAATACTTGCACAACACTGGCAGTTAAATGGGTGTAAATTCCTTCAACTACGATCGAGTGATTAGTTACAGGTGTTAACATACCATCTAGGTAACAATGAGAAACAGATTTACTAGCAGTTAGTTTCTAAGTTTAACAATAAACGAAATTCCAAAAACCAAAACCCAAGTGGTTTATGGGACTATTTTTGTCTTTCTTAAGACACACACGCGTACAAACAGACAAAAGCCTGTGTGGTGCTGTGAGATTAGATCCTCCTGTATCAACACATGCAGAGCCAAAGATGGCTGCAGGTGTCTGTCAGAAAGCCTGTGTAGAGTTCCTTCAAAACAAAAATGAAAATGAGGTCCAGCCAGGTAAAGTTAACACAACACAGGTCTGTGACAACTCTGCGCAGCTATTTCAGGTATTTGAGATGAGATGCGATCTTTGAAGAGTTGGTGAAGAGTTCAGTGGAAATCAAAGTGGTTTTGCCTGAAGTCCTACATTCCTATTGACTACAGCTAATATCAACAAGACAACAATGGCAATGTCTGTTGCAAGTTTTATGGTTTTGGTTAAATGGTTTCAATAAAAATACACTCTGAAGGTCAGTGACGTACAGCTCTATAAATGCTGATGAGCAGATTAGTCAATGTATACCTGTGGTGTATCAGAGATAACACTATCCACACACTCAAGTCAGTGACTAATATGATGTTGCATGGTTAGAGTAATTTGTTGCAGAAAAGTAGCATTACTAGGGAGAGTCACTGATCAATAAGTGACTCTAGTTGTATGGTTTGATCTGCCATGACAGGAGACGGCCGATTAGCCTCTAAATCATATTCTCATTAGATTGAGCTACGGCCGACATGTGCCTCTCGGAAACAAGCGTGGTTGTTAGAAAGTGTAAATACCTGAATTCAATTCAATTCAATTCAATTTTATTTATATAGCGTCAAATCACAACAGTCGCCTCAAGGCGTTTAATATTGTACAGTAGATCGTACAATAATAGATACAGAGAAAAACCCAACAATCATATGACCCCCTATGAGCAAGCACTTTGGCGACAGTGGGAAGGAAAAACTCCCTTTTAACAGGAAGAAACCTCCGACAGAACCAGGCTCAGGGAGGGGATAAAAGGGATACAAAAAACATGCTGTGGAAGAGAGCCAGAGGTTAATAGCAGATATGATTCAATGCAGAGAGATCTATTAACACATAGTGAGTGAGAAAGGTGACTGAAAAGGAAAAACTCAATGCATTATGGGAATCCCCTGGCAGCCTAACTAAGGGGGGATTCAGGGTCACCTGGTCCAGCCCTAACTATATGCTTTAGCAAAAAGGAAAGTTTGAAGCCTAATCTTAAAAGTAGAGATAGTGTCTGTCTCCCGAATCCAACCTGGAAGCTGGTTCCACAGAAGAGGGGCCCGAAAACTGAATGCTCTCGCTCCCATTCTACTTTTAAATACTCTAGTAAGTATTTAAAAGTATATAAACCTTTGATTTGACTCTGAAAAAAATGAGGATATGAATTCAGTTGTTCTTGTTTGCGTCTTCCTCATCGTGCAGCAGCCAGTACTATCCCCACGCAGCCATTTGCCTGTTAATTTTGCATCTCCTTTACTTCAGAGAAGTCCAGACTCTCCTATGAGGGCTGGTTTTTGTGATCAAGCTAGTTTTGAAAACACAGCGCTGTTAAATAAGCCTTGTTCTCATTAAAAAATAAGAACATTAAAATGGTGAGTTAAACAAGATTATGACATGATAGTGAGAGAGCCGAATGATATCTCTGTGTGAAAGCTGAGAGTTTTTAAGCTGACAGTGTTTGTGCTTTTTTTCATTCAGGTGGAGAATATAGTTATTTTATGCAACTAATGCTTAAGATTTGTTTTTTGTTTTTTTGTTTTTTAAATCTTTTTCAAACCCATCCTGTTTGTGGATCACAAAATTGAATTCATAAACATTCTTTTCTGAGGAACAGAGTTTATTTGATATTGTAAATGTCAGTTAATATTTAACTGGTGACACACATTCTTAGCAAAAACAAACAAACAAAAAATTATATATATATATATATGTTATTAAAACCCGATTCTTTGATCCCCATGATAGAACAGAGAAAACCCGACTCATAGTGGTCAAAACATTTATAATTCTTTATTCAATCATCTTCCGGAAGAGAGAGCCCTGCACAGCCCAACGCCAGTTGCAGGATCTCTAACATTAGAATCATAAAATGTGTCTCATATAGGTGTTATTTTGGTACTTTACATGTCACACAGTTTCAACAACTCCTTATATGGTACAAGTTCCTCTTTTCTGTCTGGCTTCCTGTATTTATTAATATGCTTGTATAGCTCTACACTAACTTCCTGTTTTTCAGTCTGGCTGAGCACTTAGTTTGTGAGTCAAGCAGACAATGTAGATGTCAGGGCCTTTTATTGTGAAAGGAAGAAACAGGAAGAAGCCCTTTCTGAACGTTGATAGAACAGGTATTTGATTTTAATAATAAGAAGACAGCTGAGCGAACACTAATTTTAGTTAAGTTTATGCAAATTCATGTCAAAACAAAGTTAGACCAATTCGAAGGCTGACTTGCTTCATATTATCTTTTTTCCCATCCATCCATTTTCTTTCAATTATCCAGTTTAGGGTCAGACTTCAACCTTTTTCTAGTGTCATAGGGTGAGGGGCACATCAAGAGACTTTTAACCTCACATCTTTACTGAAAGATCACGTTTCCTTCAACAGTAATCTGCTGAGAAGCTGCAGGAAGAGTGACATTAATAAAAGGGTGACATGCAAGTTGGAGACTGTCCCAGTTGTTTCTTTTTCATCCTGCAGTGCAACTATAAATAAACCTCCCCATGAGCATCTTGAGTCCTTTCTGCCTGCTGCTCATTCAGTCAGCCCGGAGTCTGTCTGTCCATCTCACCTCCTGTCTGCTTTCCTGAGCTGTGTGTCTGCTGCTGCGCGTGTCCTACTTCACGTATTTTCTGTCTCCTTCATTTGGACCTTTGCAGCTGAAAAAAACAAAAGCATTTGTCCTGGAGGTCTGGAAGTAAGCATTTCGTGCAGATTATGAAAACAACTATTTATAGATTTGGCAGCAGGCTGGTGCTGTGAGTAAGAAAATAATTTCTTATTGTCTTGAATCATCCTTGATGGAGATCCTGGATTTGGTTTAAGGTGTTTCTCAGACACTCAGCCAGGCCGTTAACCTTCCTGTGGGCGGAAAGCCCAACTGGAAGACGATATCCTTCTGCAGACCAAAGCATTTCTCATCATCAAGGTTAGCCAAGGTTGTTTTTTTTTGTTTGTTTGTTTTTCTGTTACAGTCACAGGACACCTTTGCGCACAGGGCTGAACAAACACGCTATATTGTTGGTTTATTAAAGATATTCAAATGTTCATATCGCCACATCTGTGTTCATGTAAATATCAGAGTACATTTGAAGGGGAGATCAGAGCGGTGACATGCTTTCTTTCCTGTTTTGTTTGTTTACGTCAGGTTTTATTTGCCATTTGCCGTTCGGCCTGGTGGAGCTGAGTCATGTAGATGATTCAAAACTAGATCTCACTTCAGGCTAAACAGTCCACTGAGCAAACCTTTGGCTGCTTTGGGCTCTCGGTGGAATGTGTAGCCTGTGGTTGTGCAGCCTACATAAAAGTGCGAGGGAGATGAGGAAAATGGCAGCTCTGTTTCAGGACGTTTACTTCATTCAGCACTGAATGAACTCATTGTTTGTGCGTTCTGCATTTTAGTTTGTTTTGTAGATCAGTTTGTTTATTGTGAGTTTTCTGGAGGATATTTAACTTCTGTGCTACATTTTTAGCCTGCAGAACATTTGTTCGCTTGGACCGGGCATGAGAGCTTTGACTTTACTTTAGCATTACTCAAATTAATTTTGACAATATTTTGGGTGAGGTTTTTTGGCAGGTGTAGGGATTTTGTCTTGAGGATCTGGTCTGTTGATGCTGTGATAGACTGGTGAGCTGTCTAGAGTGTACCTCGCCTCTCGCTCTACGACAAATGCGATGGGCTTCATTGGCTAAACGGTCAAAAATAGAAGGATTTTTATAGCAACATTTTTAAATGCATTGCAATAAAATTACATTATATTTGCTCGCACACATAGTAGTGTAGTCCTGTGTCTTCGTCAGCCAGTAGTAACAAAAGAGTGCAAAACAAACTGTAAAAAAGAGCATCAGCACAACAGTGATGTGCATCCAGAGAATGGGCAACTTTCTTGCTTCCAAATGTTTCCTGGCGCCTGTTTATAGTCAATCTGTTGACCAGATAGTCTTGGAAATGCAGATTAACATTTTATTTGAAGTAATCTGGAAACTCATGATATTTGTTTGTTGGGTAGGTATTTGCATTTTGGTTTGGGGTTTCATGTATTGGTTTATTTACAGCGTGGGAAAAAGATAGTTTAAGCGTGCGCATCTGATCATCACGTCATTTCACCAGCTTTGTTGCTAGATAATGTTGTGATAATGAACAGTTGGCTGAACATGTGTCACTGGCTTCGGTTGGTGATGGAGAAAGCAAAGGTGATGCCTGTGATCACTTTGCATGTAAATCTTAACAGCACAGCTTCTGTGTGTGTAGTAATTTTAACAACACCTTCAAAACTTTAACCTCCCACACTGTAGACTCAATGAGCACTTTATTAGGAACGCATGTACACCCGCCTGTTCATGCAGTTATCTAAGAATGTTCTCTAGATACACTCCAGGGTGGGGCTGGTTGGGTGAGGCACCACCACATTGAGATGTTTTATATCCCACTGCTTATGGTGCATGTTTTCTTGGTGTGCCTCCAAACTGTTTTCATTTGTACACATTACAAGTTTTTCTTAACACAGATGGGAGCGGTTTACTGACTTAGCCATAATTTTGAAATGCTTGTGTGCCACAGTGAATCAAGTGAGTGTAAAATATGAAGGCTTCATGTAGTCAAGGCTTCAATTTGAACTTGAATTTGACACAACATTTATCGAGTTATGTATAAAAGTCATGCAGATAGCTGAGCTGAACAGAAAAGCATCCACATGTATGCAAGCTGCAGATCCTCTGACAGCCTCGTGGTCAGAAAATGGTGTTAGGACACAAAGAGAGATGTCTTTTTAACACTGTGAGCATCTATTGGTCTGATGGGACACTGAATGAGGCCAGTCTCAGGGAAGCATCTATTTTAACTGACTGCTATAGCGAGTGCTGAGCACAGCTAAAAGTCTGACCCTGATACACTCAGTAATTGGCCTCCATCACTTGTGAAGTTAACATTTGGGTTTGTTGATAATCTTTTGAGTTATCGATGCTAGATTTTTGGCCCATTCTGAAGTCAAAGCAATTGTTAATTCAGTAAAAATGATGGGCACTGTCATCTTACTACAGTGGGCGTGTCCTCTACCTACTGATGTGTGAATGAAACTCGATGCCTAAGTAAACACTTTGTAAACCACATTTGGTATATTGTTCTTAGGAAAGCTGCCGTTATGCACAGCTGCTGAAATAAGTTGTTCAACCGGTCTTAGTGCAAAGGTCTGTCTAACTTTAGTTTGTTGGTGATGGAGTACCAGATGAAAACAAGAAGTACTTCGAGTTTCAGCGTTTCCCATGCATGCTTGCGAGCCAGCCAGGCTTATTAATGACTGCCCAAGTATATTTTTGCTTGTTTTTTATGTGTTTCCATCTCATGTTTTAAAAATTCAGTTGCTACTTACCAGCGGGGGGGAGGTCAGAGAGTAAGTTTACTTTATCCTGAGACATTTTGGCAGCCAAACCAAGACGATATTCCGGAAAATAGTTGGAAGTTTACCAGAGAAGCAAATAATGTTTGCATGCAAATCAGCGTAGGTACAACAAAGGATGGATCAGTAAGAAACAGGAGCAGACCAAGCATGACCCAAGTGTACAACACATAATGATGTGTCAGGGCTTTAAAGTTTATGATGAATCTCATTTCTCCACGAGAGACGATATGAAGCATTGCAAAGACCCTCAATTTAAATTTTCAGTTGAATTGAAATTGAGACATTGATCTCAATTTCTCCAGCACAGACATGAAACTAGAGTTATTAATCGCTCTTGCTTCAAAAGAGAGTTTGAATGTTTGAAGCTTTAACTTCAGTTTTTGTTCGTTGTGTTTGTGAAGTTGTTTCTGCCGTTGACATTAATCCTCCTTTTCCACCTGTCATGCAAATTCACAGTCATTTCCTCTTTGCAGCACATAGTGAAGTGTCACGGGAACACGCTGCTGCCACAGTTCCTGGGTATGTACCGCGTCACCGTGGACAGCGAGGAGACCTACCTGATGGTCATGAGGAACATGTTCAGCCACAGACTGGTGGTGCACAGGAAGTACGACCTCAAGGTGAAGAGGAACTGCATGGCAGTCTGACCTTTTTTTTTTTTTTTTTTTAATCACTGCTTCTCATCAGTGATTCACAAATTAATGAGGAAGTCGTGCTAGTTTCCACAAGTTGAGATTTTGGAAATGGTCCAAATTTATTCATGATTTTATTAGAAAAACAAAATGATTATCCGTTTAATTTAGTGTTTTGCTCTTTAAGATGGTCTCTCACTCTTTCTGTTTGATGTGTCAGTGGTAATATTAAAAGCAGTTTCTCTTTGTAGGGCTCTCTGGTGGATCGGGAAGCAAGCGACAAAGAAAGGGTAAAAGAAACCTCTTCCTTTGTCCTCTTTTCATATCATTATGTTGTTTTCTGTCTTATCTCAAAGCCAAGAGTCCTCCTGAGATGTATAATTTATTAATTTACCCCGAAGGTCAAAGAGCTCCCTACCTTCAAAGACATGGACTTCAGGAACAACATGCAGAAGGTTTATGTGACTGAGGAGGAGAAGGAAAAGTTCATGGAGAAGCTAAACAGAGATGTCGAGGTGGGTGAGCGGTTTTGTTGTTGTTGTTGTTGTTTCTCTCCTCTGCCACACAGTGGCAGTATCAGCCTGCTGAGGTTGCTCCTCTGTTGCTGTTTAGGAAATATTAAATGTATTTACTTAAATTACTAGTGAAGGAGGAGAAGTTTCAGTTTTATGAGGAAATTGCAGATCTATCGTGTTTTAAGAGTTTGAAAATCGAAGTAGGTATTCTTTTTAAGCTTGGTTATAAAAGCCTTTTAGAAAACACTGTCCTCTCCTCGCTCAGTTTCTAGTGAGGCTGAAGATCATGGACTACAGCCTGCTGCTCGGCATCCACGACATCGGCCGAGCTGAACGGGAGGAGGAGGAGTGTGAGGAAGAGGTCAAAGAGGAAGATCCGGAGGCAGAAAACGGCCTTGCACCGGGTCCTACGGTGGGCTCTTATGGCAACTCTCCGGAGGGAATCGCTGGTTACATGTCCTCCGTCAAGCCTCTGGGGCCCGGGGAGTTCGACCCCTACGTGGACGTGTATGCAGTTAGGAGCTGCCCAGGTGAATACTGGTGGGGAGGGGATGCTTAAACCTGAAAGTTAGCTGACTGCATTGATCAAACCAGTACCAGTGACTGTTTTCTGTCTTCATTTTATTTTTTAAACCAACACCAACCGTTTGTTTCTACATGTTTTGAGTCATTGTGTGATGAATCAATCAGTGCCTCACAATCAGCCGATTGTCTCTGCCATGCAAAATTATGCTGTCGTGCTATAAATAGTTTATGAGCTCCAGGCTCCAAAGTACATGGGGGTGGGTTTAGCACTCAAGCTGGTTTATTTCTCCCAGCATTTTTGAGCCAGAGCAGGAGACGGTCGTGTAATATTTAGGGATTAAAATAAACATCTGTTTAAAACTTGCACCTTAACTTGTTTTTGTATTCTGCGATTTGTTGTGTGGCGAACTTTGAGCGTGAGTATTATGGGATGTGTCATGGTTCAAATACTACTGCACCAGTTTAAAGGCTATGACACAGAGGACGGTGACTTTTTTTACCTGTCTTATTCCTGTCTGGAGAAAACTACCAAAGGTCATATCAAGATGTCAGAAGGTGGCATATGAAATGTCTCCTTTTTACCCGTTTTCTCCAACCAGGCAGGTTGTCTGTTGTTTGAGAATAATTTTTGAAGAAAGTCATATTCTAATCCTTGTAATTGTTGTTTATTGCTGTGAAAAGGAGAAACATGTTCTGTGTAACAGCCTGGAGATATCACCCTGACAACTTTAGATCCTGAAGAAATCTTTTTGGAAGTTGAGCCTGGTGTTTCAGATTTGGTTGATTTTCTTTTATTCAGTGTAAAAAAAGAAGAAAAGCCTTTTACAAATGACTGTAATGTAATAATATAGCTGTAGTGGTTCTAATTTTAATATCTGAACAGGGAGCTTTTGGTTTGATGCTTTTTAAATGAGACCTGTGACTACCGCTGTCACCACAAGCCTGGTAAAATAACCCAGATTGTTCTCTGCCTTTTAATCTCAGGAGCCCCTCAGAGGGAGGTCTACTTCATGGGCCTGATTGACGTGCTCACGCAGTATGACACCAAGAAGAAAGCCGCTCATGCAGCAAAAACTGTCAAACACGGGGTGAGTAGCACAAGAGAGGTGGAGGGCTGCTGTCAGCCGCTCGAAACACTCTGCTGTACCCGTACGGAGGTCGAGAAATTTACAGATGAAGCTGGTCGCTTAGATTATTGTAATTCCTTGTTTACTTGCTTATAATGCCTCCCTGAAACGACTGCAGGGTGTTCAGAATGCTGCTGCTAGGCTTTTGACAAAGTATCCCAAATACTCGCATGCCACTCCCCTGCTGAGCCAACTGCAGTGTCTCCCTGTTAAGTTCAGGGTCCATTTTCTGCTTCGGTGAAGCATTTTGTGATTTTTATCTTGAAAGGTGCTATATAAATAAAATGTTACTTTACTTACTTACTGACAATGTTATGTATTTATTTGTTCCCCCCCCCCTCTCTCTGTGTTCCAGGCTGGTGCTGAAATCTCCACAGTCCACCCCGAGCAATACGCCAAAAGGTTTCGTGATTTCATCTCAAACATATTTGCGTAACACTGCCACAGGTCGATCCAATTGAGAGCTAAAAGTCTTCTACTATAGACTAAAAGTAGTATGCACACACACAGGTCATTCTTTAGAGTTGATGATCTGAGGCAAGACTTAAGTTGTAGCAATATAATATACTACTTCTGATGCATATATTTATTTTTAAGATGTATTTCTGTAGATGTTAACACTTAATGAATTAACTCTGGAGCAATAGGGTACCTGCTGTTGATCAGTGTTGAAAGTGTTAAACTGCATCTGTGTAAGTTCAGATATTATGTCTCTTTCCTCTGCTTTACTTTGGTTTTCCAGCTGTGAACTTAACTTAGATTGATTAAACTTTTGCTTTTGCAGAGGATTAGATGAGAACACTAATTTCATGTGTTAAATAAATAGGAGATGTTGGCTTAAATAGAATAAAGGAAGTAGAGGGGAATGGGTTTCATAGCTCTTTCCAAAAGTAACAAAAATCTGCTTATATGCACCTCTAAAGCACCACAGAGGTAACCTTGTGGTTAACATCTCTGGGTTGGACGATAACTGCTGATTGACGATACATTTGGAGATGAGAGGTTTCTGTGTGAACGATCCATCAGTATCTGAGTGTAACGACTCAGATTGAGGCAGACTTGAGGCACCACATCAAGTCTGCTTTACAGATACCCCCCCCAAAAATGTCAATGAGGTTTATTTCAAGCAAAAATGCTATTCAAAATTGTCCCAAATCTCGGTTTATTGAACTGGGCTCAAATCTGGTGACTGTGAAGGCCGTAGCATAAGATTTGCATCATTCTCACGAGAGAATTCAGCGAACCCTTGTGCTCTGTGGAAGGAGGCGCTGCTATCAGGAGAAATACTTCATCACATGAAAAGACAGAAATCAGTTAGAAGAGTTTAGTTTTGACTTGCAGTGATGCTTTCATGTCAGTCAACTCACAGACTGCATACACCCCATCTGATCTTAAATGGCTCAGTAAAATAATAACCTAGTTAAAAAAAATCTACAAAAGATGTATATCTCTTTTTTTAAATAGATTTTTAAATACATGATAAAACCACAACTTCATTTTCTTAGACAGTTTTTGTCATTGATGAGGTTTAGAGGTGCCAGTAGGCAGATGTTCTCTCGGCAACAAAACATATTCCCTACACCCTGTGAGCTTAATGAAGATTGGTATTAAATGCAGTAGTACACTAGGTTCTGCACTTGAAGAATATTATTATTTATGGATATATGGATGCCATTTGATTTCCAGTGCCAAATGTGTGGGATCAAAGCTTTATAAAAGCAGGATTTGCACTTTGAATGAGTGTTTTGCTGCTGAGCAGGTAAATGAAACGCAGTTTGAGCAGATCAAATGCTGATTTCCACCAAAGCCTCCATTATTCTCATCATTAAAATGTGTAGAGCAACGTTGTCACAGTTAAACGACCAGAAAGAAGAAAATAGAAAGCATATGGGACGATTTGGCCTGCACACATCTCTTAGCCTGTTAGGATATTCGGTAGTTTGAAGGTGATTTATGAAGGTGCAAATATTTAAGGATCATTTCTGCCTTTTAAAAAAATCATGTGTTTTTGATGTTGTTGTTGTTGTAAAATAAATATGAAAACAGCTTCTGAGAATGAGCCCATCCGTCATGATTCTGACTCCTGGTGTAGTATTTTGTGTGTTAAAATGACCGATATGAGTCACAGTAGCATTAGGATTATGAAGTATCATGTGTGTAATGTAATGGTATTTGAGATTTAGTGATGACCAGAGTACCGTGTGAAACATTCTGGATATAAACACTTCAGTCGCTCAGCCTTACAGCAGTGGGATATTAAACAGCATTCCTGAACAGTGACAGGGCAGTGATACTCTCTGTATGATGCCTCATCTACTCCATGATTGCACATGTATTTTTACAAATCAGCTTTTGGACCAAAATATATTTTACCAAGAATTTCTGGAAAGTGTTCGACTCATCATTCTTGTGTAATTGTGTAACTCTGTGTGCGTGCGTGTTGGTGTGTGTGTGTGTGGGGGGGTTGGTGGGTGAGGGGAGAGCTGTATGCTCACTATCTCAACTTCTAAATGTAAAAAAAATTTGATAAAATGAGGGGGGGGGGGGAGATTTGAGGTTCTACGGTTTCAGCTGCTCCTTTTAGGAGTTGCCACAGCAGATCATCTGCCCCCCTCTCTAGAATCCTCTTCAGTCACACCAACACTCTGCATACCCTCCTTCACTACATCCATGAATCTTCTCTGTGGGCTTCGTCTTTTCCTCCTGCCTGGCAGCTCCATCGTCAACATCCTTTGACCAGTGTATCCACTATCCCTCCTACATATGTCCAAATTATCTTCAGCTTGGCTCCTAACTTTGTCTCCAAGCCGCTCAACCTGAGCTGGCCTTCTAATCTTGCCCGCCCTCTTTACTCCCAGTAAAAATCTTAACATCAGTGCTTGAGATGGAGTGAGTACAGCTGGTTTTATTCTCCTGCCTTTTATCTCTAATTCTTTAAGTGGCTGGCCAGTATAGTAATGGTTTGCATTTATATAGCGCTTTTCGAGACCTTTAATGCCACTATTCATTCACTCTCACATTCACACACTGGTGGAGGCAAGCTACAGTTGTAGCCACAGCTGCCTTGGGGCAGACTGACAGAGGCGGGGCTGCCATATCGCACCGTCGGCCCCTTTGGTCATCACCAGTAGGCGGTAGGTGAAGGACACAACGACCAAGACAGACAGAGCTGGGGATTGAACCGGCAACCTTCCGGGTACAAGATGAGCTGTGATACCTTGCTTGGCAGTTTCCAAGGCCTTAGGTATGGGCAGCTTGCTGTATTTCTTAGCACCCCTTTCTTCATTGCATCTTTCTGCAGCTCTGATAATTGGCTGACTTCCCTCCGTGCTACCGTGATCCTGGCTCCTCCTCCATGGAGGGAACTGCTGGCTGTTCATCTTGTAGCCAAGCATCTCCGTGACCACTGCTACCATGGTGTAGATCAGCTGGTTAGTTCCCATGATGGTCTCTGTAGAGATTGTCCGTAACGCTGCATTCACATCATCTAGTAGACCTTCAGAGGGTAGTCTTGGTACCTGGCTACGGAGGGTCCAGGTACCAAGTGTGACCTGATCTTTCAGGTCACACTCAACGCTCCTTGTGTCAAACTTTGATGTCTTGGCTCACTTTTGCTGTAGCATGTGTGTTGTATATATCATCAATCTTCAGTTGTGATAGCAGGTTTTTTTTTTTTTTTTTTTTTTCAGAATGTTGGAACGCTGGGCCACTAATTGTTTGGATGTTGGATATTGAAGATTCCATAGGTCCCACATCCTCTTCAAGATGTTCCAAAGGTGTATAATGTTACCACGATGTTATCCAGAGCGAGAGAGATATACATAAAGCCCATTTTTCAGGCTCATTGTTGGTGTTTTGGTAACTACCATGTAGGCAGTTGAAACCAGAAGTGTATAAAATTCTAGTATTTCGCTCACTAAAGCTGAAGCACAGTTATTTGGAGCTTAAAATAATGGGAAAAACACTGAAAAAGCCCCATCAGCTGAGGTGATTGGTTGTGTTTGGACACCTGTTAATCTTACAATACTCAGTCAGTAACCATCCTAAGAAAAATGAGGTTGCATATGGGCTATACAGTCAAACGTTTGCAGATTTAAAGTGATAAATCTGCAAGTGAAAATGTCTTGGATTAGAGTTGCAAGCAGTGCGAGTAAATGGTTACCCTGGAGGTAGTTTGTTAGTATTTTGCAGGTCAGAATAATCAGATAAAGCATAGGTGTTGACATTAGAGCTGTTCTTAGATAATGTGATGAAGGTCAGGGGCTGCTTTTTGTCTCACTGTTTCCAAAAGATGTGTTTCTGCTGACTGGTTCCTTCCTGTTTCATCAGCAGAGATCAAATCTGCTGACTGGTTCCTCCTTGTTTCACCAGAAAACCGAAGGGGGGCCCAGTCAACAGGATGGGCACAGAAAGAGGGAGCAGTTGAAGGGTCAGTAAGCAACAAAGTGCTGACCGCCCCCAGAGACAGTAGGAACGTTGAGTCCAGAGAACAGATCCCATTAATCAGTGTGAATCGTGGCCAAAACAAACGTTCCTGCATTCTCCCCATATATTGCTGACCTTGGTTTAGCCCCAACTGTGAAGCCATGGCTTATCCGGGCTCACTCATCACGTGCACTGTCCTCCACCATCCCTCAAGACCAATCTTAACTTTCTTTTGTCCCAGTACTTCAGTCATTAAATCACCTGATGCATAACCACAGAGATGAAGCCAAGCTCGCTTTTAAGAGTGTTAAAATGTTGTGATGATGAGGATGTGTGCTTCTCTAGATTAAAGAGCCTCCTTCCTCAGTGAGGCTGGGGTGGCCCAGGGCTCCCACCTTGCTCTACACTCGGCAAATCGCAGCACAGAGTACGGCTTCCTGGCATTGTTCTCTGCTATGTGGGCCCTCTTTATACTATTTCTCTTTATACTATTTCTTCTTACTGGCATCATACTTACAGGATCATGTGAGATAACTAACAAATGCATCCTCCCCCTCCATCACTTAGTCACTGCAAACCTTTTAACCACTTAAGCCAAGGCTGTTGAACAAGATTCTGCCTGCTCGACTTTGTTGTATTTTTTGATTATTGCTGGAAGGCCAGTTCAGCAGTCTTCTACTACAAAAGTATGCTCTACATGTAGTCTAGCATTGTCTTGCTGAAATACACAAGGCCTTCAGTCAATCTGTGTGTCCCTGCCTCCACTCTGTGTCTTCACCACAGCCATTTCCATGATTTTCACGAAACCATTTATATCCTTAACATCAGACCTAACCAACACCGCCGCCGTTCCCTTCATGTACATGTACATTGAAGTGTGCTGTCTTACCTCTGGACACTCACTTCATCCAACTTCCTCCAGAATTTCTCTTTCACTTCTGACATCCAACCTGTGGGGCATAGGGACTGACAACATTTAACGTAACACTTCAGTTTCTAGCTTTAAACTCATTCTTTTCTGACACCCTCTTCATCTCCACAACACTATTCTCATGCCATTCCTTCAAGGTTAGGGTTATTCCATTTCTCTGTCTACACCACTGGTGTTAAACTCCAATCCTCAAGGGCCGGTGTCCTGAAACTTTTCCATGTGTCCCTGCTGCAACACACATGAATAAAATTAGCAGGTCATTAGCAAAACTCTAGAATTTGACTGAATGCTGAGGTGGCATTTTGCCCATTTGATTCATGTCACAGCAGCTCATGATTTATTGAACATGGTGCAATAAAACTACTTTTAGAAGGGTTTTCTAAATCCTTACATTTACTTCAGTAGGGTTAGGGGTTCCCATCTAAGGATACAGTCAGGTTCTACTATGAACTACTAATTTATGCAGGTGTGTTGCAGCAGGGACACATGGAAAAGTTTCAGGACACCGGCCCTCGAGGACTGGAGTTTAACACTCCTGGTCTACACCATTGCAGAGCAGCTTGAATCCACCTTGAGTCCTCCGTCCTTGCTTCCCTTCCAGCTGGTAAAAAACGAATCGTGACCATTCTAAATAACAGGCATCCAATACTAACTTTTGTCCTTGTTTCTTGTGCATAGCGATTTCTTTTGGTTATATTATATATTCTATATAATGACATATTCTTCACAATTTTATGTTGAAGGACATTATTCCAAATGCATAAAACGATGCAGGACTTGCAGACAGACAGGTAAATAAAAATCTGAGCTCTTTGTTAGGAGTCTAAAGTTTGTAAGAAGTCTAAAAGAAACAAAATCCAAACTTGGAAACTGGAGCATGATGCATACAAAGGAACAAACAGGCAAGATAAATAAATGCTTAGACGAAGGATAAAAGGAAATTGAGACCATGTATACATATACACACAAATAGACTAATCAGGGGCAGTGGAAACGCATGGGGAGCAAAACACACCTGAACTTAATCAAGGTAAGAAGACAAGAAGCCGGAGTACATGAGACACATGACTGACAAAATGAAACCGAACAGAAAGGATTCAAACAGGGAAACAAACGTCTAATACAAACACAGGGACTTGACAACAAGAAAGCACAGAGACTAGACACAAAAACAATTCAAACAAAACAAAAATGATTCCAGAAACAAGTCAACAAAAACTCAACATACAATAATAATCCAAACTTGAAGAGTTAACAAAGAAAACCAGACTTAAAAACTCAAAAATAAACGGAAAACTTGAAATGAGCCCAAAGAATCTCAGACCATGAAAATAAAGGAGATGTTGAAATGTTAGAAACATTATCAGCTGCGACATTGCACCATCATTGGTCTACTGTAGCAAAATAACCAGACTTTACTGCAACATTGTAGTACTGTTATGTGTAATACAACATATATATGATGATTTATTATTATCTTATGACAGCTTATCAAATTCGAGGTAACCCAGATGCTACCTGCAAGCTGATGTCTGACCTTTGACCTATGGTCCTGAAGCATTACATACTAAAATGGTGTATTTTATTATCTTTACCCATGTGTTTGGGGCAGAATTGGCCGAAATCTTTGGCTTCTATGAGCTGTAAAAACTTTATGGCATCATTTCATTTTCATTGTGTCTCATTGAAAAAATAAAAAAGCGTGTTGTGCAGCTCTCTACGTGCATCTTCATATGGTTCTTTTTGACATTTTTTTTTCCACTGTCAACTTTGACCTTGGGTACTAACAATAAAGGTCGAGGTTAAATACTTAGCCAACCTGGGTACTCATATCCCCGGAGGCCTAGTATATTGTTGTGAAGTAAAGTAAGTTTTTCATAAAAATTTGTGGGTAATAAAATGTTTTAATTGATTTTTTTCACATTTGGTGCGACTTTAATCCAATCTACTATCACACAACATAAAAACATATCTAAAAAGAAACTATGGATGCTGGACAGACAGACAAGCAACCAGAACCGATTACGTTCTCCCTTCAGGGGGAGAATTACAGTTATTCTCTCTTACAGAACAGCCTTTAAACTACCAGTGGTAAGCCCATAATATTTGAACAATGATGCATTATGTTTTGCAATTTCGCCCCTGTACACCACCACAGTGGATCTCAAATCAGACAGACACGATGTGATTCAGGTGCAGACATCCAACTTTAATTAAAAGGGGTTTAATAGAACCCACTTTTATTCTACTAGTAGAACCTTTGCATTATTCACAGCTTAATCTGTTTTTTTTTAATGTAATTTAATAACAATCAGCTTTCAACAGCAAATTTGAATTTTTTTAGATTAAAACTGTACATTGAATTCTCATTTTTATATACTTATATGGGTTTACTTGAATGGAAGACAGCTGTGATTTGTCGAGGGCGTGAACTTTACAAAGGGAACTTGGGTCACTGAGAAACTTGAGTTTCATTATTGCACATTTCTAGCAATAATTACTTTTGGAAATCCTCCTTATATAACTTCTCTATTCATGCGCAATACATTATTTCTTTATTTAAATTATTGTATCACTAGCTTTGTGGCTGTCTCTGTACTTCAGTTGTCCTACTCAGTGCTCACTGAGGATGCCATAGCTGTATGTGTGTGTGTGTTTGTTTATGGGAAATGGGAGGGTAGAAACTCCTGTTCGATTGCCCACATAGTCCTGAGCAGCAGAGCTGAAAAGGCACATCTCCCATCTGCAGACTTCACACAGAAGATTCTCCACTAGACGATAAGGTCTCAGGAGCGACCTTCCCCATTCAGCTCCTGTGTACGCTGCCACCGCCACTGAGGTACGAGAAAACTCAGTCATTTTCAAGGTTGTTAAACCCCACTTTACCTTTAGTCTAGATCTTAAAGGGAAACACTTTATACATCTATCTGTTGTCAGGTGTGGAAAATCATGTTATTGTTTTTACATAGAAATATATTTTTACACAGAAATATAGATAGAGATCGTCAGTTGTTAGGTTGCATTTAGGTGTAGGTGATTTTGAAGAGATTGGAGGCTTCAAAATCTGACACTTGCAAGTCTGAAGAGGTCAGAGATCCAGCAACACTCTGTTGTGTAATGCTTTACCAGCGTGTTTCAGATTGTGTTGATTTATTTATGCAAGTTTCTGGAGTTTTGACCTCTTTGGATTTTTTTTAGATAGAAGAATGTGTGAAATGAAAAGCACTTTTTTTTCTTTTTCACTGTTATAGACGTGCAAAGTTGAATCTGTTGAAATCATCTCCAGGAAAAATAAGCTATTAATTGGGCATTTTCTGTTGGTGTAAAGGCAAGCTTGTCAGTAGTTTCAGGTTGCAATTTGGGGAAATGTGGGAGGCTGATTTGGATGAGAATAGTAAAGTAAAGGCACTGTGGACAAATTCACCTTCCTCCAAGATGCATGGAGGTGAGGATAAAATCTAAAGGTGTCAAAACTTGTGCAACACTTCTTGCAGAAAGATCTATTTCATGGTTTTTATTGTACATAGCATGAGTGTTTCTGAGTTTTTGACTTCGTTTCAGCTTAGTGAGAAAGAAGAATGCTTGGAATGGAAACCGTCTGTGTTTTAGATGTGCAGAGTTATATATGTGGAGCGTTGTGAATGAAAAACATGCTATAAATCTGAATTCTAAACATATCCATGCTTGCATTCACCTCAACGCGAGGCACTCCTGCTCTGAACTGAACACTGTAGGTTGTGAAATAGTTTTCTAATAACCTGCTGGGCTTTTTGTATTCACCTCTCAAAAACATTTTGAGTAAACCACCTCCTCCTCCTCCTGTGCCCCTCTTATGCAACGTCTTAAAACATAATCAGATTAACCTCAAAATAAATTTAAACCCTGTCAGGATATGAAAAGCTTTCCTTTGCTTTTTCACTCCAGAACATGACCATTTTCAACCACTCGCTTGACTACTTGAACGGCACGCCATGGTTCGTCTTCGACTGCACCCTCCAGCTCAACACGAACTCCCGGCGCATCGCCCTCTTCCTGATGTACCTTTTCATCTTCATGGTGGGCCTGATGGAGAACACGCTGGTCGTCTGGGTCAACTGGCGCCGAAGGCATTCCTCCAATGCGGTCCTCTTCTGCATCATCAACGTGAGCCTGTCGGACCTGATGGTGATTGTGATCCTTCCTTTCTTCATGATGGAGGTGACCATGGACCAGGTCTGGCTGTGGGGTCGCTTCCTCTGCAAGGTCACCCACCTCATCTACGTGATCAACTTCTACAGCAGCTCCTTCTTCCTGGCCTTCATGACCCTCGAACGCTATTTCTCACTGTCAAGACCGTCATCGTCAAGCTTCTTCCCTGCGGGAGGCCGGAAGCGGTGGGTGGTCTGTGGGGGCCTCTGGGGGCTCTCCTTGTTTCTGGCTCTGTTAGAGAACGTCCATGTGAATCTTCTGGAGTGGGAAGAGCCAGGTTGTTACATGCTGCCTGAATACAACTACACCGAATGGTTCGTCACTGTGTCTTTCTTGTGCCTGGTTTTCCAGTTCCTGGTCCCCGCTGCTGTCATCATTACCTGCAATGTGCTGATTGCTCGTACAGCCAACAGGGCGACGGATGTGCAGAACCGACGGGATGTTTGGCTGGTGCACGTATACTCCCTTGTGTTTGTAATGTGCTGGCTCCCCTACCACTTGGTCATGTTCTTGATGATAATAGACGACCTTGAGCCCTATGTATTCAGCTGCAACACGGTGGAAGTGCTCTACTTTTCTTTCAGCGTGGTGCAGACCATTTCGCTTTTGCACTGTGTTGCCAACCCCTTCCTCTACAACTTCCTCAGCAAGAGCTTTCGGAACAACCTGATCAACACCATGTTGAACTACATTCCCAGAGAGGGGACTGCAGAACAGGTGGGACCCAGAGCCAACGCCAAAACTGCAAATGAGGGCGGTACAGACCTGGGAAAGCGGAGTAACGCCAGCACCAGCCATTCTGATGTTGGATCATAAGATGAAGCTGAGCTAAGGATCAAGTAAGCTCCAGTCGCGGTATATTTGACCGAACTAAATTCAGCCCTGTTGCTTCCAAGTATCACAGGCATCGATCGGGCTCATACCTTCCTCTCATAGTCCACTTCCTGTTTTGTTAAGCATGTACCTGATCAGTTTCACACACAGGAGGGCAGGAAATGTTTGATGTCTTCCTGCAAAGCTGCTCAACTCACACTGGAACTCATGGCACAGTGAATGTTCCAGGAATTCGTGTCAACAAAATGTGCTGCAGTGCCCCACAGGAGAAATCCTCATATCAGTATACACAAATGCAAATGTGAAAATGTAACTGTTTAATTGCATAAAATCAAAGCTTAATGTTACTAAATGCTTATTTATCTGGATGCTGATGTAGTCATACCTGTAAAAAAACAAAACAAAACAAAAAAACAATAAAACTCCCTTAAACGCTGGTGGTTTCGATCCAAGCTGGAAAAGCTGAGTTGGCTTTTGTAAGATGATTTGATGATGACAAAGCACAGCCACTCATTTGGAAACTTGTTTATTTTAACAAGGAAATTTGCCTTTCTTGCAGATGGCTTGTCCTTTCTGCTCATCTTTATTACATTTACTTCCGTTTCTGGAATGTTTCATGTTCAACAGGTTAAACAATAAGAAGGCAGGGGGGGAAAAAAGAAGCGGGGTCTGTGTGTCCACAAACGGCACAATAACAGGAAGAGACCAGGCTTTGCAAGGGCAAAGGTCTGAGCTTCTGGAAACAGGGGAAGCAGATTTCTGCAGATTCATCACTGAATTTCTGATGATGGAGCAGCTCATCCAACAGATAAAAAAATAACAATAATTCAGAGGTGATAACAGTCTTCCTAGAGGCATTTATTGCAAAAACAATATTAAAAAAAACATATAAACATATTTAGCTTTAGAAATAGACAACGAAAGGCATAAAAATAATAAATAGTTGCTGTCATAAATATGAGGTAAGACACAAAAATCGCACAGAAATGTGTAAATGGGCACTTCAATGTCACATTTCTACAGCACAACATACGTCACACGCTCTAAACAAGTCAGTATAGCTTGTGTTTAAAATGGAATTAGTCTGTGTAAGTTCAAACGCACACCATTATGTTTCAAAGACAAAAATATTCTCTACTGTGGATTTGTTTTATCTGAGTGAAACATGCACCATAAGAACAGACTAAATAAAATTGTAGGGTTTTAAAACCGTGACTGCAAATAGAATTAGTATGCTACAAACGGCATGCTACTTCAATATGCAATCAGTGTAATTACTCTGTAATTACAATCACTGACATCAAAAACCTATCCTGATATTACAGTAGATAAAATCTGCTGCATAATACAGCTGCCTTCTTTCACCTGCTAACATCAGGATACACTGCCACCAAGTGGCTTCTTCTTATCTTAGTTCAAACACACCAAACCTGCAGTTTGAACGGCATCTAACAGAAAAAAATATGGCGACCGCATTATAAAAATCCAGGTAAACGCTCAGTCGATCAACAGATACAGAAATAATCAGATGTAAGTGAAAAATAATCTATTTCTTTACTTCTATTCTATAAAAATACTAATTTTGTGTTTTAAAACAGTGATTCCCAGCTTTAAAAATTTATTTTCTGGCCTATATCAAAAAAAGAAAAGAGAAAAAAAAGAGGTTGATGCTAGAGTTCTCGGAGGCCTTTTTAAGGGGGGGGGAAGATCTCCTCAAAAACCAGCTGTAAGCAGCAGGGTTGCATCCTCCTGCAGAAATGTGCCTGTCAGCATAGGAGCATCACTGCGATGACTCGCTTCAAGCAATGAACCTCCAGTTTGCACAGGGATGGTTTCAACCATACAGTTTTACATTACTAACCACATCTATGGCCAGAAGCTCTGGCTAATGACTGAAATAGGCTGCTTCTAACAGGTGTCTGGGTGAGGAGCTTGGTCATTAGGGAGGGACGACTCCTCCACGTCAGTGTCTCCCAGGATGAGCTGGAGGAGACGGCTGAGAACAGGGAAATCTGAGTATATCTGCTTAGAGTGCTGCACCTGCAACCTGGACCAAGCCACTGAGGGATGGAATTTCTGCCCTTTACGGCTCAAAAAGGGTATATCTTCTCATACTTATATTGTGAATGATTAAAAGTGTCCCCACTTCTTTTTTTTTTTTACATATTTACTAAAACTCAAAAAAAATTCTTCACATGTATTGGATTTTAGGGAATCAGTCGCCATTTACAACACACATCACGAACACAACCAATAGATACTGCAGCTGACTTTATCCTTGTTGCCTTGACTCCTCTCTCCTCTGCTTGGATCTCTGGTGGAAGGGACCAGACGGAAGGAGAGGATGCAAGGATGTAGAAACTAAGAAATGAGAAAGGGGGGATGGAGTTGGCCAGTGGGGGTGAGGTAGCTGGGAAGACTTTGTTAATTAAAAGTCTAGGGAGATGATTCTTCCAGCTGTTTTACTCCCAAAGTAGCATCCTTCTCTGTTAAAGTTGTTGGGGAGACTCATTTATGTGCTGACTGGACTCCTGTACTGGGTGCTAACTTACACACACACCCATAATACTCCAAAAACTGTTCATTTTGTTTTAGTCAAGTTTAAATAGTGTTAAAAATTCATTTTATACAGTTATCAGTCAGTTAGTGTGCACTTCCAGCAAGAGTTGACAGTTTTTGAGGCCAGTTTTGCGCTTTTTACATTTACCCGTAGCATTTTTATTAAAACTATTGTCATCATTTTAGCTCAAATAATCGTAGTCGTATATACTGATAATTTATTAATGTAATACAACCATATTTTAGCCTTTTCATGCACTATGTTCAGCTATTTTAACTAAGATTTTAAAAGGCTTTACCTTACAATAAAAGGCACTTACTGCTACATAAATACATCTTAAGTGAACTGTTTTGAATTAACTAGTTGTTGTTGTGTTAGTGCAGACAGCTTTTCTATTATCGATTTGTAATTTCTAATTTTTTTTCTAAATTCATTTAAGTAAAATTTGGACTTACACAAAGAAGACACCGCTCAAATCGCGATGTCATTATTACGTGAAACCCCAGAGCCCCTCAAAAACCTGCTACGTGCCCCTCAGTGTGACTCGTACCGCTCTCTGTTTGGGAATCAATGCTTTAAAACACTGTGGAAAGAAAATAATACATTTATGAAAATATTTCGTGTTTGTCTACTTTTCTACATTGAGGTAATTGCAGTGTAATTACACTGTAATTACAATCACATATTAAGACAATCATTTTGATGATGCTACTTTTTTTTTTTTTTTTTTTAAACAGACTCAGTCAAGAATCTGACCAGTGCAAATGGTCTTTAGTAGGAGAATCGTCCATCTTTAATCCATAGTAATGGCTAGTTTTAGAGTTTTTAGGTTTTGTTCTTATGTAGTTCTGGTTCCATTTGTGTGTTTGAGAAAGTTAGCTGGACAAAATAAGCAATACTGAGATCTTTTACAATAATTTAGAGACTACGTGATTAACTAAAAACATTAGAAAAATCACTGCACTGGGCTAATAACAGTGTTTATAATAATATTTCAGCCAAAGCATCTTGTGCCAGGAAATGAAAAAAATCCTCCAAATAAAAACAAGAATGGAAACTTCTAGCGCTTCTGACTTTTTTTTTTAAACAGTTAGCCGGCATTAAATTGATGTAACAAGACAGATGTGCATGAGTCATCAGTAAATGTCCTATCTGTTGATAGGTGCTAACTGATGTTGGTGCATCAGTTAGCTAAAGCTCTAGTCTACTATCAGCAGCTTGTGGTCCACGACAACCAGACACAGAGGAGGCGTCAGGGAGGAAACGAGGAGCTGATCAGGTGTCCACAGTGGGCAGCGGTTCTTTAGAGTGATCATTGTACATGAAGGTCTGCTCGATGTTGAAGTCCGGCGGTAAGTGGTCCTTGTGGAGCTCCATGTGTGACGACACCAGCTTCAGCGTGGAGAAGTAAAGGCCGCAGACGGTGCAGCGGTACATCAGGGCGCCGGCGTGCGTCTTCAGGTGGCAGATCATGGTGGAGCGCCCCCTGAAGAAGCGCAGACACACTTTACACTGGTAGGGTTTCTCCCCGGTGTGGATACGGAGGTGGTAGGTGAACTCCCCCGAGTGAGCGAAACGTTTACCACAGTAGCGACACCGGTACCACTTCCCACGCACCCCTGCAGGTCCGACACCGCTGTCCTGACTGGAGCTTCCGTTCGTCAGGACTCCAGAGGACACGCCGTGCATCGGCCCTTGAAAAAACTTGTCTGACACGCTGATGCCCATTCCCAAACCCAAACCGAAGTTGCTCATTTTAACGAGCCCGCTGACGTCCCGTGACGAGGAGGAGGAGCAGGAAGACGGCGGGCACTCCAGAGACTGATCCGCTTTACGTTTCCCTAACCACCCCTGGCCGCCAGCGGTTCCTCCGCTCCCCGTGGAGTCGCTGGTGTGCAGACTGAGGTGGTACTGAAACGCAGAGGACGAGCGAAACGTCTGCGGGCACAGGAAGCAATGCAGCTCCTCCGCTCCTCCTCCACTGCCACCTCCATCTGCTTTGACTCCGTAAGCCCTCAGCGCCGACTGCTCTCTCTCCTTAGCTGCCGCCTCCTCAGCGTGCACAGCCATGTGTCTGTCCAGCAGGGCGCGCTCTACAAAGCAGCGGGCGCAGTGCGGGCAGGTGAAGACGGGCAGGGAGAGGTGGGCGAGGGCGTGCCACAGTAGGGAGCACAGGGACAGCTGGGGGAGGTGACACACGCCACAGCTCAGGCTCTGGGGGCACACGTGGCTCAGCAGGTGGTCTTTGAGAGTCTGAGGAGGAGAGAAACACAAAACTAAAAGTTGAGGAGCCTCACTGAGGAAGCAGGTGTGTAGCAGGGGGACTCCTCATTCTTATTTCCTGCTCATGTTTGCCACCAAACCGGTTGTCAGGCATTGTTCATACAAACATCAGACTTCCTGTGGGTTTCACTGTGAACTCAAGTCTCACTTTTGTGCTTCTTAGACACACCTGGTCCTTGCGTTATTTACAAAGTAAACGCTTCAGTTAACCTTAAAGTGAACCACAGTGAGCTCATTCATGACACAGTTTAATGAACGAGAGCTCGACAGCATGTTGTGGCTCACAGAAAGAGCCTACAAAGGCCAACGCAACATTTGGGGCTTTTTATCTTAATAATTTGTGAATAAAACAAAAGAACCGCTTTTTAATGAACTGCCCGACTTCATTTCAGTTCATGGAGATAGAAATGGCTGTAATTTCTTAACGATTAATGTAAAAATCAAGTCCGCATTTATCATAACTAAATAGTGTCTGTTTACATATGGAGCCATTTATGTATCAAGCAATCGTTTAAAGTGTCTGACTTATGTCAAAAACACTCCATAAATATCCACTAACCTGGAAGTCCTTGCTGAGGGATTTGGTGCATACAGCACACTGCAGCTCTTGGCTGTGGCTGCTGTTGGTCAGCGCCCCCTGTGGGATGGTGTAACTGGATGCTGTCTGGCGGTGGTGCCGCAGCAGTTTCTTTTGACTGCAGAACTGCAAGTGGCACATGTCACAGGTGAAGAGCTGCACTCCCACATGGGTGAAGGAGTGGGCGATGCCCGCAGCACGGTCTGGAAAAGAGGCTCCGCACACCCTGCAGAGCCCCAGCTCCGTCAGGTGCGTCTCACCGTGTCTTCTGATGGCAGCTGGATCTGCTGGGAGTGCCACTGTGCAAGCTTTACATGTCACCGTGCTTCCTGTCACCTGGAGGAGCAAAGACCATTATTTCCTATGTGGAAAAAAAATACGACCCATCCCTGTGTCCTCTGAAGGTCTGTAGCTCAGAAAACGTTCAGAGCACGATGTCAAATCTTGGTCGCTTCATTAGAAATACAAACATTACAGAACTTCAGCTGATTTGATTTTATACAGAATGACTTTTTACATGAACTACTCTACTGCTCACAAACAGAAACATTACCTGGCTACTCGCATTCCCTCCATCTCCATTCTCCACACACACAAGGTCATCTTCATCCTCGTCCTCCTCCTCTCCCTCCTCCATGAAGTTCTCATCATCGCTCAGCTCGATGATCTCTCCTGCCAACTGTCTCCACTGCTCTTCCTCTGTTCCCTCCACTGCTCCATTACCTTGCAGAGCCTCCCTCTCCTCCTCAGTGTCTCCTTCCTCCACTTCCCCAAACATCAGCCTGCTGTCCTGCTGCACGTCGACGACGCCACCTTCCACCGCTGCCACCTGAAGGCTGCCTGGAGACTCTCCTGAGGATGATGTCGGGGCGCAGGCTTCAGCGCCAAGCTGAGCTGAAGAGTCAGGGAGGGAGCAAGACTCAGACGTAACAGGGTTGCTGCTCCGGGACAAAGAGTCGCCCGTGCTCTCAGAAACCATTTGACCATCTGTGTCACCGTCCTCACAGCAGCCTCCCGCCTCCCCATCGTTCAGCCCGTGTTCGGTCTTCAGCTGGAGCACAGGTCCCACAGGCTGCAAGCCGTCAGCCTGAAGGGAAAGGCTGCTGCTGCTGGTGGTTAAAGGCGGTCCTCCTGGTAACTGATGATCTGCTCCCATCTGCCCGTAGCCGATATGTGACTGGACATCTTCTGCCTTTAGGTCCAGAGACAGAGGCCCGGCTTGAACTTCGCGGCCTGACCTGCCCATCCTGATTTGGAAAAGAGGGGAGGGAGCAGCAGCAGGAGTCGGGGCAGCAGACGGGCCAGCCGATGAAGACAGAGAGGAGCAGGAGGCGGCGGAGGAGCACACAGACGGCACAGAAGCTGCACTAACTGCAACCACTGTGGGTGGAGCGGCCACCATGCTGGAGTCCAGGGTGACATCACCGGGACTGCTGACATTGCAGTTTGCAGACACAGAAGCCTGCAGGTCAGGGAAGGTAGCGTGACAAGCCTTCACCAGTTCACTGACCCCGAGCCGCTCGGCCAGCTCGTACAGGACCCCGACATCTATGAGATCAGTCACTATCTCCCCGGTGTAGACAAATGTCAGCACTTTCTCAAAGTTAGCTGGGGAGATAAACTCCAAAGAGAAGGCGGCGCTGGACGCGGTGGGAGTTCTGGTGAACAAGTTGCGAAAGTACGTCCCGGCGCAGGCCAGCACTGCACGGTGGGCTGCGAATGTCCGGTTGCCAACTTGCAGGAACACATCACAGTACTGACGTGATTGGCGGCAACGGTTAAGCTCAGAGAGAAGGCTGGCAGCGTGGCCGGGACACTGCAGCCGGATCCTCATCCCTGCCGCAGCTCCTAATGCACTACAATCCAACTGCAGGGAAGGAAATGCAGAATCATCAGAGCAGTACAGGGGACAAATATTCGGTGATTAGTCATCCATCTTTTGGTGGTAGATGGATCACTAATGAAAATGTATTCATACGCTGATGCAGTGAAAAGACACAAACAAACAACAAAAACAGCGTGATAATCCAGTTGTTAAATATAGCGGTGTCTGAAAAGGGCTGGGAAAATCATCAAAGACCCCAGTCACCCATCACATGGACTCTTCACCCTCCTGCCCTCTGGGAGGCGCCACAGGAGCCTCCGGACTAAGACCACCAGGTACCGGAACAGCTTCTTCCCCACAGCTGTCAGACTCCTGAACTCTGCCTCCTGACATCTGACCCACGTTAAACTCATGGACTGAACATACACACCCCCACAATGGACAACTGTACCCTCAAACACAATAATAACATGGACTGAACCACCACTCACAACCACTAGCACTTTATACAGCCTCTGTAGAAACTATCTACACCCTCACTTATCTTAACTGCACTACTGTATAGCTCTGTGTAAATAATCATTCTGTACATTCGATAATCTTTAATCCTACAACTGTTTACAACTTGCATAGTTCCCATTTCTGTATAGCTGTATATCTCAGATTTCTGTAAAGTTATTTATTTCATATTCTGTATAGTTTTTCATATTTATATCCTGTTCATATCCTGTACATAGCTTGTACTCACTACAGCCTGTACATACTTATAGTTATAGAATATTCACAACATACTTCATACCGTGTACATTATAACATACCATAATAGACCCATTTCTGTAATATACTCACATATCTATATTATTGCTAATATATATTGTAATATATCTATATCACTAAAGCACTTCTGGATGGATGCAAACTGCATTTCGTTGCCCTGTACCTGTGCATGTGCAATGACAATAAAGTTGAATTCTATTCTATTCTATTCTATATAGATAAAATGTGTTACTGCATGATAAAATATGTAAAGTGGCTGTCAAAAAGCAGTCCAGTATGTGGCAACCAGTTTTTCACTCCAGTTTTTATAAAACAGGTTTAACAACAGTTTAAATCTAAATTCTGAGTTTTCAGATTTAGAATCGGTTCAGTCTTCTCCGATCCACTCTGAGGTAAGCTGTATGAGGAAGTAATGAAAGAAATCCATTAATTGCACTCTGATACCATGATTCGCCATGGGAACAGGTAAATAAAGCCCCCATTGTGATCGAACAAACCGGGGGTTATGAATGCAAGGTCTGAGGGATCTTTCAGCAATGGTTTCTGGAGAACTGGTTTGTCAACAGGCTGTGATTTTATTACTGTTGATCTCTTATCTTAAACACAACCTGCTCCAGAGCAGCACAAGTTACCATGGTGACATAAGACGTGAACCACCATCATATCAAGTTAAACCTGAAGTTAGTTGGATGATTCATAGTACATTTCAACATGATAGTCAACATGTATGCATCTCCCATTCTGACTTTTATCTTGGACTCTCTGTCGGAAAGAAGGAATTTTAGCTCCTCCCTCGTTACAGAAACCTTATTCTGATTGGCCCCTCACTACAAACAGAAGGTTTGAACTGAAAAGGGGGGGGGGGGGGGGGGGGCTATTAAGGATACCCTTTCCCTGACATTACAGAGAGTCAAAAATAGAAAAAAAAAGTTATTTTAAACGAACTGTTTATAGCAGTCTGAGCTCTTAGCTGGTACGGATTACTCTCATTGCTTGAAACTTTGGCCGTGTTTAACAGGAGCATTTATGTATGTTCTTTATTTATGCATGGCAGAAAATAAAGAAAAGCAGTATAGGTTCACTTTTATAAATAACAGAGGTATTATAAAAATGACAGTTTACTCCTTTAGATTCTATTTTTTAAGCATTTATGTTTTTGTATAAAGAAGCAGGATCTAACTGTTCTGCAGTAACAGATGTTGTAAATTAAATTTTCTTTTTTTCTTTTTTAAACGGTGTTAACGCGTTGTTTTTGCTGCTCTTTGTGTTTAAAGCACAATTACTCTTAATTTTCCGCAGTTTAAAAAGAAGCTAGAGGATCCCAGACAGTTTTTTCTCTATCGCAGACAATCCAGACACATTATGGTAACTCTACTCACCCAAACCAGAGGTTTTATTAAAAAATAATCCTCCTACTGTGAGCGCAGGCCCGCTCGTTGCTGTTACCATCACTCACCCATTGAGACGTGTCCGCCGGCGCTCAGAAATCCCCTTTTCCTTTTTGTTTTCATTCGGTCTGCACCGCTCAGGCACTCATTCTACATTTTAGAAGCCTTTGCTCTTATGGTCCATCCATCCGTCGCAGTTTGGTGACGCATGTCAACAAAGCTGAGCGGCGTTGCCCCCTGCAGGCCGGAGGCGTCACTGCAGGGAGGAGAATTCATCAAGTTTCAAGACCACTTGAAAAATGGCAAAAACTAAATAAATAAATCATATTTTGCATGGTTGGATGTTAACAAGGTTCCAAGTTGAGCTTCAACATGCAACAAGAAGAAATGGGAGTGAGACAAAACATTTTTTGATCATGCAATTTATTGAAAACAACACTTAAACTGAAACAGGCTGTTTTGACAGCTGATCAAAAGTTTAAGACCATATGCCTTTAAAAGGCCAATCTGTGCAAAAATATGGATTCATTGTCATTTTCTGTCAGGTAGTCACACTGCCATGGCAGTCTGATGGCAAAAGCAAAAAAAACCTTTCCCTTTTTGAACATGGTCAGGTTGTTAAACTGCATAAGTGCGCCATTGCTGCTGAGGTGGGACACAGCAAGGCAGTCATTTGGAATTTCCTAAATGATCCTGAGGTTTATGGAACAAAAAGTTAAGTGGAAGACCCAAGACAATTTCACCAGCACGGAGCCGGAGGATCCAATTGGCTGTCCATCTGGGCGATCCCCGACCCAAATTAAGACCCTTACTGGTGCTGACTGCAGCCCCACAACAATCAGATATAATCTGAGACAGAAGGGCTTCAAAAAACCCCCCCAAAAACCTCATCTCCTTGAACGCCACAGAACTGACTGTTTGGACTTTGCAAGAGAACACCAAACATAGGACATTGATCGAAGAAAGTTTTATTCTCTGATGAGAAAAAATTGAACCTTGATGGTCCTGATGGTTTCCAAAGTTACTGCCACGACAAGCAGATCCCACCTGAGATGTAACCATAATGGTCTGGGGTGCTTTTTCCTTCAGTGGAACAACGGAGATTCAGGAGGTGTCCTGCAGGTTTTAGATATGTCCTTGATCCAACAGCTCATTTAAATGGCTAAATCACCTCCTCAACATGTCTTGCAGTTCTCCGGAGCCCTGGTAATGAACTAATCATTTGATTCAGGTGTGCTGGCCCAGGGTGATATCTAAAATCTGCAGGACACCGGCTCTTGAGGTCTGGAGTTCCCCAGACCTGCTCTAAATGACCGAGGACTTTCCTTAAGCCAGATTTGTCGACCAAGGCTTAGACTACCAGGGCCTATGCCCCCGACCACTGTCTAGTCCACAAAACATAGAACTCCTGCTGTTGACTGCAGGAGGGGAGTGTGGATAATTTCCCAGTCTTTCTAAAAGAGTATTTGTGAGGTCAGACACTGATATTGAACTAGAGAGCCTAAATTGCAATTTCTATTCTAGCTTATCCCAAAGGTTCTTGATGTGGGTGGTCCAATCGAGTTCTTCCACACCATACTCATCCAACCATATCTTTATGGACCATGCTTTGTGCACGTGGCCTTGGTCATAGTGGAACAGCCAAACTGTTCCCACGAAGTTGGAAGCATCAAAATGTCCAAAATACCTTATAATTCACTTCTTTAGCAGGCATCTATTCAGTGTATAGCACTGGAACAATTAATAGATGCGTTTTACTAGCCAAGCTTGATAGCTTTATATCTCTTTCTAGTATGGTCACTTGTTGGTGAGGCTCCCAAAATTATTTCTTCCATTTGCACCTTTGATCCAGGAGGAAGAAATTTCGTCCCAATGTATACTTGATTGTATATTGTTGGGTTGACAATAAAACTCTGCTTGACTTTATATACAGTCTATATGGTGAACATACCACTCTGACCCAAACGTTGCTAAAAACAGTCAAATAAATCTGTGCAGCAGATAGGCCCACACACAAAGACAATAAAAACAACATTTTTTTTAATGCTTATTTAAAAAAAAGTTTATTACTTTATTCTGGTAACCATTTGTTTTAGCTCATGAGGGACTCACATGACTCACCTTCGGCCGCTTCACTGTAAACTCATGGGATCGACCTACACAACAGTAAGATGAATGTGAATTATGTCGCAGTCTTCACGTATTCGCTCTCGATATCCCAAATAAAACTTTATCCACATGTTTACATACTTGTAAAACCATCCGCTTACTGCTTTATGTGAGAGAATAAGAAATTATAAAAGACAATGGAAAACAAAACAAAACAAGCTTTTAGAACTACCAGTAAGAAATCACTACAAAATGCAGTCTGGTTTTTTCAGTTGTGTCTTCGTTACAGAGTTTAACATTAAGCATGTAGTCTAGATACATTTATAGTAGAATAAAACGTCATATCTCGGACCTGTGGTCCTAACACTGACATAGGTCATACTCCAAACCATTCATTTTTCTAGTCTAAGTAGAATAATCTCAGCTGATTCGTTGCTGGAAAACAGTTTATACAATCGAACTGACAGGCTCACATAACTAACACCATGACATATTGTTGGTTTAAGCCAAGGAAGAAAAAAAAGTAGCAGTTTTGGTCCAGTCACAGCAGGTCTGAATAAAAGCATCACCCTCTGGATGCACTGAGTTGAGTCATCTGCGCTAAAATTTGTTGCTTTTCATCATCGTAGCTGAATTATTGCACTTCTTGCAGAGGAAGTGAAACAGAAGCAGTCCGCTACAGGTCTACTTGAGTCATTTTGAAATGAGGTCAACGGCACAATAACTCAGCAATATGCCTGCAATCAACAAATTGAATGAATATTGCTTTTTAAGTGGTTTGATATGTTGTTCAGTCTTCAGAAACAATGTTTTTCATCCGTTATACTAATGATATCCAGTGCTGTCATTTCTTTATACTACACCCCTCTCCACGATCAGCTCTGCCCGTTTCCACACATTAAAAATGTTTTCTGTGGCAGCGTTTTCAGTCCACGCTACCGTTTCCTGGAGCTGGTCCGACCCAGGCTGGCGGTGCTGGAGCGGCGACTGAGGATGGGCGTGGCAGCGGTGGGCGACGTCTCGTTGGGGCAGCCGTGCTGGAGCAAAATATCGATGCAGCTTTTGCTCCCTTTTTTCGTGGCCAGCATCATGGCCGTCTGGCCTTGGTTATCTTTCGCTTTCACATCGATTCCATACTGCAGGGAAGAGGCAAAGGACAGAACATGATATTTAAGCCTGTTTATTGATTAGATATTGATTAGATGATTGAACAGTTTGAAGTGAAGTGGAGCATACAGCTGAAAAATTATGTGCTGCTCCTCTTCTATTACTGTTGGACAGATTTTCTTTGATTTGCATAGACAGTATATAGAGTTAAGGTAATAAATAAGTCTAACCAGCATAATCATAATTTGATTTATTACTGATTTTTCAGAACTTGCTTCCCTGACGTTCAGTGTTGTCTATGATGACAGGTCATCAGATCTCAGGACCAACATTTAGTTTTTCTTAAACTAATTTGTTATTCAAACTGCTTTACTCGTTTTAACGTGCGCTGAGTGTCTGTTAACACAGACTCAGTCTAGTAAGGGAAAATTATTCCATTACAGAAGAACTCCAGGGGTAGAGCACATTTATTAAATACCACCTGAACACTGTGGAGATCCCAGCACAGAGTCCAGGTGCACTAAAAACAGCCTGTCATCATTTCTTTTGAAGGTTACTGAAGTCAGCACATTCAGTGAAGAGGCCAGCTGGCAATACTGCGATTAGCAATGAGACAGTGTTCTTCAGCTTCAGTTCTTTTACATTAAATTGGATAGAATTGCAGTTTTAACATCACTAATGCTTGGCTGAAATTACACGCACATAGTTTTTTCTTTTTGATTGAAGTTTTTGGGTCAGCTGTTCACACAGGATGTGATTTCATTACCAAACACTATTGTAAAGTGATGAATATCTCCTGCATTTGATTGTAATCTTATCTATGCCACATGTCTGGTCAGATATTTGATGACAGATATCTATTGGCCTAGTTACAGCTCCTACACCCTTCACTATAGACGTCGACTCTGTGGGTTTTGTGGAGAGTCTGGCACACTGAGTGCTTATTATAAAGCCCTCAAACACGGAGTCTGCAGGAGTGCAGGCTTCTAACCACACTGTGCAAAGTACAGCAGCTTTTTAATGTCGTTATAAAAGCTAATAATGACAAACAAGAACAAACAATTTAATATTAAGAGGGCAGCATGTTTTTGAAATGTTGTAAGCACCTGAGAAAAACTCCAAAGGCACATCTGATAAGGGTATAAACTGGTGCAGATGCTGACTGAAAGTTCCTGTTTCCCTCAGAGAAAAAAGAGGCAGCTGCCAATATGACTCCACAGAGAGTAACACTCATCACAGAATGGCAAGGGTACGTGTCTGCAGAGGCATTCACAGTTTCGAAAGCACAGAAGAGTCCATCACTAAGCATTTACACGATCATGGTGTGCATGCATGCACACTTCTACCGGTCAGTTTTTGAAGTAGTTTATTCCACCCTTATTTCTTTTACTGTGATTTACAGGACTAATGAACTAGTCGTGTTGTTCTACACTCGTCATTGGGCCTGAGGAAATATGAAACCGATATGAATGAGTGTGAACACAAAGAAGATACGCACCCAGATGAGCAGCTGTGTCATGACCACATCTCCCAGCTGGCAGGCAGCGTGCAGAGCCGTGCGCGGCAGCGAAGGCGAGCCGGCCGGCGGAGCGTTGATTTGTTCTTTAGTGCTGTGGGCCAGAAGGAGCAGCAGCCTGGGCAGATCTCTGTTGGTCACTGCAGATAGCAGCCACACCGGCACACCATCCTCTGGAAGCTGCGCCCCTGAGGCCGGCACAAGAGGCGCCACAAAGGCTCGCTGTTCATACTTGGCACGGATCCATGACTCTCGCTCCTCTCTAGAAAAACAGAAACAATACAAAGGAGACACACACATGTAAGATTAGACACTCTTAGAAGCACTGCAGTGTAAGCGAATCAGAACTTTGCTTACATTTAAAACTTGACATATCTGCAGGTTTTTAGAAATTCCACCATGGGTGTTATTTGTTCACGTTTGTACACATTGGATATTGAGCGATCAGATTTTTACCTGCTTTCTGTTAGTTTATTTCTTGGGTCTGGGATTTGATTTTTCCCACAAGCACACGTGTAACCACGGTAACCTCTGACCCCACTTCCGCCAGTCCCTTTATTGTGGCGGGAATGAATCCTGTATAAGTTCCGGGTCAATCAGCTGCATGTCCCTGCTCCTCTGGCTGCTGTTGTCCCTGTGGTTGGCGTACTTGTCAGATCACGACAAATTTTGCACTACAGGCCAGTTGACAGCGTGCAATAACCCGGCCGATTCATTCATCTTTACACTACCTCACACTCGACTCAACGGTGAGTTATTTGTTTGTTTTGTTTTGTCACAATTAATGTACATGCGGAGCCGCGATCGCACATCCTACAATGCCGGTAAGCTAATGCTAGGCTAGCGACAGTAAGTGCAATTACTAGTGTCATCTATTGAATATTGTTGTTTTTGTTTATTCCATTATGGCCGAATGTTGACTTAACGTATCTAGAGTTGAACGAGTGATTTGATTTTTGTAGTTTTGTCCGTTTTGGATGTTTTTTGTTACTTTTCTGATGAAATGCCGAAACGGCCTATGAGATTTTGCATTGAGTTAAATTCCATTTACATTATTGAATCTGTTGCGCAACACCTGTGATTAAATGAGTTTTGTAAATATATTTGATTAACTTTGGATAATATTTATTAGCTTTAACGCTGATATACTTTGATGGGACCCATGAGAATGTCTTTCTATAATAGTATTTAGAATGACATTCATTATAAGAGATGATGGTTTATTGATTGTTGTATGAAACGTGGCATTGATTACTTGACTTTGTTATTTATGGATTTATGTATTTTTGTCACAGCAGTAGAATGCTGTTTCATTTTCTTCTGTGAATCATAATTTCTGTTTTTTGACCTTGTTTAGGTCAGGTTTTTTTTGTTCTCCCGCGATCAGCCCTGATCAGCGCGAGATGGCGAGCCACCCGACCACCGCTACGTTGCGGTAGGAATTGTGAACCTATGGACTGAATCACAAATTGTTGACAATGACCTATCACAGGTCCATGGAACTAAACTAAATCACATACTGGACTACACCTCATCCCACCTCCTTTTGGAACCTACTAAGCTGTGTTGTATTGTCAACATTTTTGTTTGTGATATATATGCATATGTTTTTATTTCTTTTGTACATCCGTCTATACACTTCTCATAACAAACATAATATATATATATTTGAGCTCTACTTTTGTTTCCTGTGTTTTATTCACACCCTCAGGCTCCATAGTCGAATCTTATTCTGATAGCTCATTGTCTATGAGGCTGCAGTCAGGCGCCCTGGTCCTTTAACCGCGTTACACACGAAACCACCGACAACTTCTCTGCATCACTTTTGACTCCATATTTAACTATTTAAATAAATGTACATTAGATATGAGCAGATGCAGTTTAAGCATTTCATATATGTTTAATCACGAGTGCAAAAAAGTTCTGCAACTCCGGCCATAAAAACAAACAAAAAATAAAATGCAAAAAAAAAGGATTAAAATTTGTCTGATCTCCCCTTCAAAGCTGTCTCCTGGTGCACTTCCAGTACTCCTGTTAGAAGTCCTGCTCTAACTACTCGTGTCCATTTGTAGACTTTTTGTGGCCCGTAAATTTGCGCTTGCAAGTTTTAAGGGAGAGGCTGGCTTTTAGCTTTCAGTGAAAGGGCCTGAAGAAGATCGTTGGATCGTTGTCCAAATGAAATCTTTTTGATCACACTGTGATGGAAACCTGACAACATTATAATATAACATACAACAATATAATTAAATGGCTGTAACTAGGGTAAATTAAATAATATTACTCATTAATGTATTTACTTTTAGCCCTTCTGTGACAATGAATCAATTTTGATTTTGACTGATGAACCTTTTTTTTTTTAAACCTACTAATAAACCTAATAATGGACATCAATGAGTTTTATTCATAATTTAAATCTCATTTAGTAGCTCTAAACACAAATGTAATCATTTGTGTACAAATCTGCTTAAATAACATATTTAATATTATTTTAGACTTCGTTATTATTCTAATTTATTAAAATGATTCTGTACATTTTTAATGTGCGACCGTGGCTCAGGGGGTTGGGAAGCGTATCTGTAACCAGAAGGTCGCCGGTTTGATCCCCGGGCTCTCTGTCCTGGTCATTGTGTCCTTGGGCAAGACACTTTACCCTACTGCCTACTGGTGTTGGCCAGAGGGGCCGATGGCGCGATATGGCAGCCTCGCTTCTGTCAGTCTGCCCCAGGGCAGCTGTGGCTACAACCGTAGCTTGTGATAATGTGAGAGTGAATGAATAGTGGCATTGTAAAGCGCTTTGGGTGCCTTGAAAAGCGCTATATAAATCCAATCCGTTATTATTTTATCTGCTTAAAACTTGTATAGGGTGTACAGGAGTTTACAGCAGTTTTTGACGTGTGCTGTGATCTGGCTCAACCCACCGTGTCGCACTCGGTGTGGGTTTGGTCCGTCCTTGGGTGCAGCTCTCCCAGATGCTGTTGGCCATGTGGTTTCCGATGGCAGCCAGCACCTGTGTGAGCTCTCCCGGCCAGTCGTCCAGGTCCAGCGAGCGCACACGGGACAGGTGAGTCCCCAGGTTTCGGTGGATCCCTGAGCACTCGATGCAGATCAGCGCACCCAGATTGAGACTGGCCCAAGTGGGATCTGCAGGATGGGAGAAGAGAGACTGCTTAGCAAGAAAAAACCATGAGCCAATGGCTGCACCACCACAGTCTGTGCATGGTGTGAATTATGCTCCAGAGTAAATGTGCAGCTGGCGGGAAATGTGCCAACGTTTAGGAACTCACTCGGTGCTTCGCAGTCCACACACTGACTGTTGCCTTTGGCATTTCGGATGGCCTGGAGCGCTACGGCCTCGCTCTGACTGCTCCTCCGCGCCTGCACAAACACCCATTTGCATCATTTATTCATATCCACACAAGTGTTTCTGTTTCATAAACAAGTGGTGCTTAAAATCCAACCGCTACCTCAGTAAACACAATGAATAGTAACACGCATTGATTAGAGCAGATTATGACACCACGTGGCATTAAAACTGCAAAACAAAGACATTTTAAATTGAACTATTTTTTAAAGTTAATAACATTTACTTTCTGACATTTTATTTGAGAGCCTTAATTTGGAGTGAGTAAATGTTTTCACTTAGAAATTCTGCTTTGGCACAAACAACTCATAGCTAACCGTCCAATCATGCAAGGCTTTGTAAAGATGCCAAAATAACTGCAGCACAACATGAGGATGTTTTAAAGATAGAGATAGCCACATGGACCAAACAGACGTTCTTGTAGTTTACAGAATAATCAGTCATGTCACTTAGACGCCAACATTAAATATACTCTGCTAATTTCCCCTAATGAAGACCATAATTTACCACAACTTGAAGCTATCAGCTGAGCCCATGAAGTCATCAGGAAAGTTTTACTGAGGTCAAAGATCAAACTATACAGCTTCTTCTTCTTTTTTTGCAACTGCAGGATTTTACAACTAATTGTAAAGTGAATCTTTATTGATATATACTTAGGTGTCATATATGTAGTAATTAAGGGCACAGAGGAGGCTGTCAGAGTTTGTCTTTATGAGGGTAAGAGTTAAGGACATCTGTTTAAATCAGTGCTATTTTCCCCCTCCTGTTTAGTGCATCATTCTCCTGGGTTTATATAGTTCCCTGCTTCTCTTCCCTACTTGCAGTATTAAAATGTTATGATTATATTTTAAACAAAACAGGAGAGCAGTTGTACGAGACGTATTCTGTGGTGTCACAGAAAGAGTGGATGATTTTAGAAACATTGTAATATGTAATTTATTTAAAAAAACAAAAACAAAAACAAATAAATCTTTTAGACATACTTTTCCCATTAAGGTTTCACTCCAACAATTAAATTAAGATTGTGATGCATATAGACTACTGTAGGTTTGCATGTTCTTCACTTAAGAGCGCTTCCATTTGAAGTAATTTACCTGCAAAAATTCATCCACGAACCTTATCTTTCAAAACCTTTAAGTAATCTGCGCGGTAAATGCTCGTTTCCCACCCACCTGCCTTTTAAGAACCAACCTAAATTTTAACAGATTTGAGAACCAAAAGATTCATAAGGCTATAGTTCAGGGAAGTTTGGTGCACGGTGATTTCATAACTCGTGGGCTGGATTTCTGGTGAATTTCTTTTAGGTTGCAAATATATAGCGCCTCTAAAAAATGTGTCTTCTTTATTGGAAAAGAGGTGTGAGACTGTGCGGGTGTGATTTGATCGGATATGACTGGGATCGGTGACAGCAGAGACTCAAGCACCATCAGATTTTGACTCAAGTGTTTTTAAAATTTGACCTGTATTCTTCCTGGCATAGCTTTCTTTTCCTGCTCTGCTCTCTGCCCCCACACTGCACTTTCATTCTGTCTTGCTGTGATCAGTCAATCAAACCTTCACGCAGATATCCAAAGGAAAAGTTCAAGAGCAGGGAACAGCTTGTGGATTCTATTTTTGCCGCAATATTCTTCTCTTTAAGCCTCCAAGAAATGATGTTTTTAGACAGCAAAATCATTTTAGTTTAGGTGGAAAAATGGTGAGAATAAGTACAGAATCCATTTCTGAAATGTGTTTTCTGTACATGTTTACCTTGTTTCTGCCACTCTCACAGGAACCAAGACTTGCCAGGATTTGGCTCTCTATAGCTGTGACCCACGAGTCCCTCTCGTCCATGCTCGGAGCCTCAAAGTGCCACGTCTGCCCAGTAAACGACACTATGATGAAGTCGGCATTCTCTTCCTCTGCGAAGAGAGGGTGAAGCCGGAGAAACATGACATGAGATTTGCTGCATTCGACAAACCGAGAGAATGAATCCATTGAACTTTCAGTCGGTGGAGGAAAAATGAATGAAAAGCAAAACAAAACAAAAAAGTGGTTTAGATTGAGACATGAGGACAGAAAAATCTTTGGGTTATTCACGCTGAGGGTAATTCAAACAAACAATGGGGTGTAGATTATGGATGTCAGGCACACAGGGAAGGAAAACAGTCAGAGAGCACAAGCTGTGTCAGCACCATCACCCTCACTTGTTACCTGTCTTATTAATGTTTCTCAAGCTACCAAAGCTCTTTAATTTCCACATTTTGCGTTTGGCTGCAGAGCGAGAGATAAGCAAGAGAAGAGAAAGAGGAGTGCAAGTGTTAGGAAAAAAAGGCAGATACGAAATATTCAGAGAAAGACAAGCACGTTTATTAATCTTTATCCACACAGAAGAGAAAGAACGGGAAAACAAGAAAAGTCAGAATATAAGCAAGTGTGTCTTAGTAGAAAGTAAAGAATATAAAAATCTCTCAGAACTAAAGAATAAAGATTTTATTTAGTTATTATTTTGAGTAAAATTGTTTCTGTATATATAAAGCAAATAGAAAACCCAATTTCTTATTTAACTTAAACTGTTAGCATCAGTAGTTGCGCCTTGTGGAATGATGATGTTACCTTCGGCTTGCCCGACGGCTGCATCCCCTTTCTGATTCATGCTCTTCTTCCTCCTGTTCTTCTTCCTGTCGCTCATGGGAGATGATTGGCTGGGATCTTTTCCACCAAACGAACCGGCTGTCGCTTCCAGGGCATCTGACATTTGGCGCAAACATAACAAAACATACATGACAGAATTGTTTTCAGTCGCAGCGGAGCTGAGGCTGCACCCAGAGTGTCTGAGCCGGCGATGGTGGCTGAAAGGTTTCATTCCCTGCGGTACGTACCGACACTTTGTGCTTTGGTGGACAATGAGGAGGGGCAGCGCTGAAGTCCTCGCTCACCTCCTTGAGGGGACAAACCGCCAGACCGGTCATCGGCAACGACAGAGAGGGTAGCTGGACACAACTGAGGAACTGATGAAGAGAGAGAAAGTGAAGTGTTTATGTACAATAGGCCATGTTTTTATGATCTTTCAGGCTAAGAAATGTAAATTTATTGTTATCTAAAGCTTTATTTTCAAGTATAAAATTCCAGGAACAAACATATGGAAGGAAGATAAAACTAGAACCTGCAATCTTTTTAATAGCCAGCAGAGGGCGACTCCTCTAGGTGCAAAAAGCAGATTGTATCAAAGGCCATGACAAAACTAGCATTTTATAATATTATGGTAACAGTTAAGAGTTAAAACGCATGATAAAGGAGGGTGTGTTTCAGGAGAAAGTAAACACAACAATCCTCGATTTCTTGGTCAGATCTACTCTAAATAAGTGGATTTATCAAAAAGATAAGAAGACATGTCCATCTTTTATATACAGTCTTCAAAGTATGGTCTATTTATCCTCCTAAAGAAGACGTACCTGTACTGGTGCTATCAGCGGCTGGCAGCTCTTTACTCAGCCCGTTGACTCCAGGTACAGCTCCAGGGGGGGCGGGCGAGGGGCCTGTCGGTGCGACTGCTCTTGGAGGACGTTTCCCGGGAACTTTAACAGTCACACGCAGCAGATCGATTTCCTTTCCATGGGTATTCTGCGTGTAGTCCTGAAGAGGACAAGATGTTGCATGTTTTTAATCATCTTAGTGATCTGTAATGTTTTCCAAAACAGTCTTTAAGTCAGTCATGGGGGGTTTTTTTTCTCAAAAGGCCCTGATTTAAACAACTGAATTAAAATATGATGCAAATAGCATCACATCTCATGAATTCTGCTAGAATACCTAAATTTCTGTAGATGTAACAAATAAGAATGGGTCTTTCTTTCAAAAACCAATAACAAAAACAATCTAAAAGCATAACCGGTCCCTTTAAATGTGAAAAGCTGCAGATCTTCTCTCCCCCCTGCTCGTTTACTGTCGCATTGATCGGTGTTGTGGTGTTTTCTTACACTGGAGCTGGAGTGATAAGACAGCGTGCCATTGTTGGACAGGGTGACATATTTCTTCTTCCACTCCTTATTCAGAGAGCTCCCACTCCTCTTCCACAGGATGCCCTGTCAAAAGCATCAACCGGGGGTCGCATCAGTCACAGCAAACCACAGTCTGAATCTGCCTAAATTTAGAGCCGCCCCTTCAAAGTGTACCAGAAAGAGTTCGACAGCAATAGCTGAGAGCTCTTGTATTAATAGAACACCCTTGAGAAAGGTTGAAAAGGATGAAACAACAGACTTCTGTGCTGCTTATGTAAGACAAAATAAATAGACAAATGTATTTCTGTTCCCATCTTATTTCCGACAAGGGAATTGGCTCGTGTTATTGTTATAACTGCAGCGTGTAAATACCCCCATCACTGGATATTCGGCTTATTTTTGCTTGTAACGGAAACCAAACCTGTTTGATCGGAACGCCCCGCAGGCTGCTCAGGTCGCCTTTAGCGTCGCCACCTTTTTTGTCTGTGTCCCGGTTCTGCAACGAATCCAACAGAATTTAAAGTGTTAAAAAAGAAGAGGAGACGATTTAAGCGAGGAGAGTCAGAGGGGGGCGAATGGAGTGAAATGAGAATGAGATGAAGGAGACTAAAAGGTGTGAGACACGAGCAGTTGGAGGTGACTGACCTTGAAGAGCGAGGGGCGTCTGGGGATGCTCTTCAGCGAGCGAGCGTTGACGCTGCCTCCCCCGTCTCCCTGTGCAACTCGCAGCTCTCTGTGGCTCACCACAGGGGTGGAGGGGAGGGAGTAGGCGTAGCCGATACTGGGGCCATTACTGGCCTGAGAGGAGGAGGAATTGGAGGAGGAGGTGGAGGAGGTCAGGAGGTCAGGATGCAGGATGGGAATGGGAATGAGAAGAGATGGAGAGAGTGAGGATGGGGTGAAAGATGAAACAGAGTCACAAAAAGGTGATGATGAGTGACAACGTGAAGTCTTCAGTCGATCGGTGTGATTGATGGAAACTGATGGATGAAGAACAGGGCGGGCTGTGTTTTCATTGACTAAGCTAAAGTAATCAAACACGACACAAGCGTTGGTGTACACAACCTTAGATGATCCTTTGAATGTCATTTACATTTTAAATATCACGATTAAATCATATGTTCTAAATAAAAACAGGAAAATAGTAACAGTTGGAAGTCGTGTCCGATGTACTGTACTCTACAGGGTGGGCTCATTTTTAACATCAGTGCCTTGATGCCAGTAATAGATGAAGATTATATTTCTGAGATAAATATAAACGCATAATATTTGGAGTTTAGGTTTTATTTTTATAGTCACTGGGATATTTCCAGGGATAATGCTTTGGTCCACCAGCAACAATTTGTTAAATGTTAGCATTCATGTCTGTTTTATGATTATTTTCTATTTTACTTTGAAGTTCACATGTACTTCCTGTCTCTGTCTCCCCCTGATTCATGATTGTTTTCAAAGTAATCCAATATTTCCCTCTGAATATCACAAAAAACAAAACAAATATCTAACATTTAGACTTATGTACCTGAGTAAATGTATCGCTTCACACCACTGCTTAAAGCTACATAAGTTTTCAAAATGTATTTTTTAAATATACAATATATTTAATCCTCTTTTGATTATATTTGCGCTACAAATATACGAAGCCTTGAGGTTAATGCTCACTTCCACCTGCTCACACGATCAGTGAAAGTTCACTTACATGTCACATAACCTGAAACTGCTCAAGTGTCACTACTGCTGCAGGTCATCATGAAACAACATATTCAAAAATGAGAAAAAGGAGTTATGATTCCAAAAAACAGCAACATGATTTATTACTGTATGTTGCTCGCCAGAGGTGACTATTTTCCCGCAAACCTGCTCTAAGAGGAAAAATGACCCCAGTGTACAAAAACTGCAGTTCCCCTAATGGCCACTAGAAGGTGACTCTGGATGAGAGTCAACCTCCATTGACTCTCATGTTAAAGTGTCCATATTTGTATCATTGTGTAACGTACTTACAGTCTGACAAAGGACAGTTTGGGGTCTGGTCTTGGATTCTGGAGTTAGGGGCGTGGCTGCTTTGACTAACCTCTCCACCTGTAATACCGGTGCCTTTTGGAGCATGTATGCTTTATTTGCCTTTTAGCTCTAATTGGTGTCTTTTCTGTGCATTGCACCTGTACATTTTATCTATGCAACATGCGTACGTCACCCTTTTATCTAAATATGGTCACTTCTGGCTACAGAAAACAAAATGGCACCAGTCCAACAGCAGTATAAGCAACATTTTGTTATTACTCATGAAAAATAAATTTTGGATTTGTCTTTGAGCAAAATGTGATGTATTCAATGGACTTCCTTTAACATAAAGAATATTTGCTGATTAAGTAATCACTAAAGTTATTTTGATCCAGTCTGACGGTAAGTAAGTAAATAAATATGTGTGCCAAATTTCCTTGCAATGCATTTGGTGTGCTGCTGACTTACATCCCCAGAGTCTTTCTGCTAGCACAGCTTAAAACATGATCAGCTGGCATTAGAAGAACGGTGAATGATGAAGACAGCATCAGCATAGCAACAGCAGAACACTTTCATCAGCGACCCCATTAAAGAATGGTTTCTTTAGTCAGGAAGAAAAATCATCACATAACTGAGCGATATAAACAAGTGAACAAGTAAAAATTTATTTCAAAAGGAAGTTACCCCCAACACCTGCTGAGCATTTTTGTGAAAAGCTCTATGTGGTGAGATAAGATCTTCTACCACTAAGTTTTGAAAACGGATCTGTTCTGCTTACCAAACAAAAAACTGTTTCATTTTATTTACCACTTTTCTGCCACAGTTTCTTCAAAATGTGTAACACAAAGTCCACCGATCACATGCAAAAAGTTAGGTAGTTACTTAGAAAAAGGCTTGAAAATGTCAGGATTATCAAGATAAGGCTATCAGTGTGGTTTGTGTTTCATTAACCATTAAATTTGCAAATGCAATATGGGGTATCTCCTATGGGAGTGACCCAGCAGTAAAACCGAAAAAGGACGTGTTACCTGTCCAGGGAACGATGCTGATCCAGGTGTGGAGCCTCCCGAGTGACTGGGTGAGTTAGGCAGAGACTTGCAGGCCTGCAGTGCCGCCTGCTTCTTCTGAGCTACAATCTTCTGAGCAGCTGAAAAACAAACACTCAAACAGTTGAGTCTGTTTCAAATGTCAGTGTGTAAATAGTAATGGGTGGATATTTTTTAAATTTTATTTTCCTTGTGAATCACATCCTTAAGCCTGTTCTTTTGTTGATGCTGATATCACTTATAAAATGTGAGTCAGCTCACCCTCTGAAAACACTCGGTCAACGTTGAACCCGTAGGTGGCGCAGGTCTCGTAAAAGAGGGAGTGACGCACGTCAATACACAGCTGTCTGGCTCTCTGATCTTCAATCACGCGAGGGTTGGTGCTGCTGATTTTATCTAAAGAAAGAAACAATATCAACATTGTAACACCTGCTTGTCCCATAAGCATCTTCTTTTGTTGTGGATGTTAGGAACCCATTCCTATGAATGCAACTCGCTGGACACGTTGCACATCTTGGCAGTAATCCTTAATTCTTCATGGCATAGATTCAACTAGGTGCTAGATTCTTACTGTGCCATCTTAATGCTGAAGCAGAATTTCAGTCTCATTAGAGCATGTGACGACTGTCTGTTGTCCAGTTTTGGTGAGCTCGTGTACATTATAGCATCAATTTCCTGTTCCTAACTAACAGGACTGGCAACCAATGGGGTCTCTGCTGCTTCAAGGTTTGACGGATTGTGCATTTATCGAGCTTCTTTTGGACATTTTGATTGTATCGGGTGGTTATTTGAATTATTGCAGCGTTCCTATCAGCTTGCAGCAGTGACAATTTTCCTCTGAACTCTGGCAAAACATGGCATTTACACCCAGAGAGCTGCTAAGGGAGGAGACCCTGAATCCTCCCTTAGTTAGGCTGCAATAGGTGTAGGCTGCTGGGGGATTCCCATGATGCATCCCTTCAGTTACTCATTCACTATGTGTTAATAGACCTCTCTGCATTGAATAGTACTTGTTATTAATCTCTGGCTCTCTTCCACAGCATGTCTTCTATCCTGTCTTCCCTCTCTCACCCTAACCAGTTGCAGCAGATGGCCCCGCCCCTGCCTGAGCCTGGTTCTGCCGGAGGTTTCTTCCTGTTAAAAGGGAGTTTTTCCTTCCCACTGTTGCTTACTCATAGGGGGTCATGTTTGTTGGGTTTTTCTCTTTATTACTGTGGGGTCTACCTTAGAATATAAAGTCCCATGAGGCGACTGTTGTTGTGATTTGGCGCTGCATAAATAAAATTGAATTAAATTGAATTGAACTGCTGCTCACTGAATATTACAGTCTCTCATTAGTTAAGCTTAAATGCACTGAGTTCCTGTCATGTGACCGACTGATTAACTTAACTTAAGTTAATAAAGGTTTGGGCTCTGTATATATGAGGGTACATGACTGATTTGTGCGTTTACCTTGTGTGCCGACCACTATGACTGGGATGTCTGAGCGGAAGGCGCTGAGCTGGCTGTAGAGCTGGTAGAGCTCCTGGAAACTGGCCTCATTCTCCAAGCTGAAGACCAGAATGACTGCATCAGCCCAGCTGCTGAACTGCAGGAGGAAAAGGATAGATGGACAGATGTTATCTTACTGTGCACTGATGGATGATGAAATGTGCAGTGTTACAGGTCTGTCACACTCACACACACAAACACACACATACACATCATCACAAAGAAGCACCTGTGCATCAGGTGGTCCAGCCTCCTCTCTGATCAATAATAAATGACTCTGACCATCCACCAGCACTTCCTTTTTGTACCGTCCACCTGTCAGGAACAGTGACAGTGACAGACAGGTTATTCAGCAGAGTGACACCCCGAGGATGAAGCCATATCACGCACCAGGTTTCTGAGGTTAGGGATACAAAACTCACGCACACAAGAAGCCACTTTTTAGATAGGATGTGCTTGTGTCTTACCATCAGGTTTCTCGACTGCGGAGTAACTGCCTGTGATGTATTTGTTTACCAGCGCCGATTTGCCACTTTTCAGACTTCCCAGAACACCCTGAGAGAAGGAGGAAGGAAATGCAGCACACACAAGTTGATTCAGGTTCAGCCTGCATGCACATTTACAGCACCATGCAGCAAATATAACTCTCAGACTAAATTAAAACGCATCAGACACAGACTTTCAGTTCCTCCATCGGATAAGCTTTGGTTCCTTTTAGGCAGTTTACACTGTCTGTTATTTAATCTGTATTTTCCACCTGTAGACTGCTTTGTCATCCACATATAGAAATGTGCAGCAGTGAGTAGGTGAAGATAATTCTGAAAGTGCTATAAAAGTGCTTCATTGTAATACAATCTGGTAAAAGTCCCGTGTTCAAAAATATACGGGGAAAGTATGATGCCCATTTTTAGCTCCATATTTTTATTTTTGGATTTCACTAGAGAGGCTTTGTACGATTCACTGCTCAGTACGAGGGCTTGGTGCAGCACCTCAGTTCATCTGGTGTCTGAAACAACCTGTATTGGCACTCAAAGAGCTTGGGAACCGCTCTGTACATGGTTCTAAAGCTCTTTGTGGCACATAACATTTCATGTGCTCCATTTTTTTAGCCAGACACACACAAGAGAACAATCAATAACAATAACAATAAAAATAAAAATAAAAATGGCTATAACTGAACATTAGTTAATTTGAGATCAGCATTTATTCATTTAACCGTGTTTCACTTTATATTTTTCCCTTTTTTTAAATCCTTAACTGCTTCAAGCCAACTTCCTTCTGATTGGCTGCCTCTCATAAACCGAAGGTCTGGATGGCAGGTGGGCGGAACTTCTGGGCTCACTGGCAAAGTCTCAAGTCAAGTTGTTTTTTAGTCAGAAAATAGAGCTACTTTTTTAACATGGCGACCAAAAAAACCAACAATGCAAAAAGTGTTGAGTGTTTTATTTTGCCGGAGGTTTCTTCCTGAGTTTTTCCTTCCCACTGTCACAGAGTACTTGCTCATTTTTTAGGAAAACTAAAGCAACTTGAGGCAACTGGTACTGTGATTTGGCACTATTTAAATACAATTTAATTTAATCTTTTTCTAAACTAAACCCAGTAGTTTTTATGATTAAACGTGACCAGATAATTTTGGCTAAAGTGTGAAAAATATGTAGCATACGACTCAAACTTGTGAGTCTGGTGTCGGCAGGGAAATGAATCGCTATCACAGCCCCTTTGGCCTTCAACTGGGAATTTTTTTTAAATTGGAAAACAGGAATTTTGTTTACATGGACCTGAGTCAGTTTATATGAGAGCGGACAGACAAAATGTTTAGGGATATGAAAATAAAGGTGGGAATTTTTAGGTGCAGGACTATGAATCAGTGGTCATAATTATATAATAAAATATCGTTAAAACCACTTTGTGTTGTACTGCCTAGAGTGAAGACAGGTGTGCGGTGGCAACCTTAGTATCTCTCTGAGAATGTAGGTAAATGTACTCATTGTTTTCTTGGGTAAATCTAGTTTTGGGACAAATTTTCAGAGCTTTTTGGACTGTCTTTTTCTGTTGTGATTTGTGATCCTGTACAGGGTTTATGGCCTTAGTGACCAATGAAATAAAGGTTTTGGATTTTTACCCATTCATTTATTTGGGAGGTTCAAAATCACGGCCCTGAGCTGTTGCCCAGATGGTTGCTGAGTTGCAAGACATGCTTCTGTCAGTATGCGGATTTCACCGCTCAGGTTACACACTTCATGTCATGTCATTTCTACTAACACTCAAAGGGGGTGAACAAAATTAAGATTTTCCATTAAAGCCAAAGTACTACCAATATATACATGAGCAAGTATTTTCCACCAGAAAAATCAATTAGCAGCTATTCTGATACTTATTTTCTTGCTAAAATGCCCGTTGTTAAAGATTCCGGCTTTTCTGCTGTGAGGACTTGTTCTCTTCCCTTTTCATTACTTTAATAGTTTCCGTTGTTTAAACAAAAAAGGGCATTGTTCACTTTGGACTGTGGGAAACTGCGAGAAGATTTTCACACCATTGTCTGAAAATTTGCAACTCAAATGAGAAGCTAATGAGCATCAGCATCCATTATGAAAAACATGATTAGTTACAGTTAAAATTACCGACCAAAACAGTAAAATGCCGTTTAAATGAACTCATCAGCAAAAACGGTTACAAAATAAATTAACATGATGTTAGTCAGAGGGCTTGTTTGGCTATTTGAGTGTTTCTACTTTTAATATTTGCCATGCTCACAGAACATTTTAATCCAGGCTTTTTAATTGTTATTTAGCATCACTGCAGTGCAATATGAGTACCTCTACTTAATTCACAGGTACATTTAGACCCTTTTTAGAGGTCCTCAAGTGCTAATTTCAGTGATGCAGATTTAAAACAGACTTTAACTAAAATATAGCAAAGTACAAATTGTTCTGATAATGTGGGGACATTACTGTGTCTGCTTATTTTTATTAGTTCTCTAAAGAGTGTCAAACACGTTCACTAATATAGCTTAAATTACCAGAGATTATTAGCTCATTTTAACCTTCTGATCCACTAGTCAGGCTGGTATATTGCGAGTTGCCAGCCAAGGAGCTGATGTGTATTATTATTTTAGTTTGTTAAAAGTTTCTTTTCCTATTCTGATCAAATTGGGCTTCAGTGTTTGTTTACAGTACAGCTGATATGGTTTATGTTTAAGGTTACAGTTTCTCTCATTTTTTCACTGCAACATTTAAATTCACCAAGAATTATAACGCTGCAGCTTCTGTTTTACACACATTCATCGATGATGATTTCACATAACTAAACAGTCTGCTGTACTGTTGTCGATTGTGCATCTCCCTCTTGCTCTTATATTTTTGTCATTTTCTAGTGTCTAGTTGAGTGAGGAGGATGGAGAGAGGGGGGGGGGGGACAGAGAGGTTTAAGAACGAGAGACCAAAAAGTGAAGTTAGCTGGAAAAACAAAAGTAGTTTTTCATGCAAGTCGTGGAGGCTTTGTGTGTTTTCCAGTAGCACACAAGTCTGCATACTAAAAGGAGGGCTTGTACAGTTTGAATTAAAACACTTTAATATAAAACAACTCTATTACCAGTTTGCTTTGTGTACAGGTCTGCAGACTGGCAGGGTGATTCCCCAGTGTCTGTACTGAATAATGATATTTTAAGTGCTTGATGATTGGGTGGACTGCCTCTATGTGCTTAACAGACTGAAATAATGTTTCTTATCTTATCTGCTTTTTCACAAATGGTTCTTTAACTTCCTAAATGACTGTATCTTTGCCTAAAGGCTCCACCCTTAAACGGGTCGATTAGATTGAACTCTCTGACTTTTCACTCTAAAAAGTAGTACTAGTTTCACTCTTAGACACTACAAAAGGTCATCCACTTAACTAGGCTGCTTCTGAAGGTAACATTGTAATGTTTATCCAATTGAACTGAGGTTTGCAAATGTGGAAACAACATGTTCCATTAATATTAATTACAGTGCACTGCATGCATGACATTATGATTGGAAACTGAGGTTTGACCCTACGCTCGCCCCTGACTTAGTTTAAGAATTTGAATACTTCCTCTACTCTGCACAAACGTCCTGCCTAGTTTGGAAATTCATTCCTGCAGACAGAACTCGGGACTTAAAAAAAATCATCTTTACCTTTTTAAGCTCGTAATATCCAACAGATCTCTGCTGACCTGCTTTTCACGGTCCTTGACTCTTGTACAGTATTTTTGGTTCCTGTTTTGGTTTCTTTGATATCTATTCTCCTTTCTTATGTTTCTGAACTTCCTGTTATCTGTTACCCTTACCTCCCCCTGACTTGTCTATTTGTTCAGAGACAAGCGAAGCGTTTTCCACTTCCTGTTTTATTTTGGTAACTGCTTTTTGTTCTGTGCCGCCTCTGCTTTTCTTTTCATTCTAACAGTGTCAAAGAAACATTTTTTTATTACCTGTACATTGAGTACACTGAGTACGGATTCATTTGGTGATGCTGGCATGGTACGGCTCAATAAGTCACATATATAAATGAGATTCCTGCAGCAGAGAAACGATTTCACACTTTTTTCATCTGATTTTAACCAAAAACTCTGAACCTGTTGCACATCAGGTGATGTCTTCAGCATCAGTTACCGTGGTGATCTAACAGGTAAAGAGAGAGCCACTTTTATGACACTGAAAAATCGGACTTTAAGCTCTTTTAGCTGGCTAACCCATCCCTCCAGTTTACCTGGTGCTTGTTTTGGATTCCTGCTTTGTTTCCTTTGGTCTTTGCTAATTTTTGGATTTTAATTTGCAGCTTTTTTGTTATTTTGTTTCCCTCTTTGTCCTGGATCCCGAGGATCCTCTCTCATCTCAAATTAAAATCTCAGATTTAGGTTAGAGGTATGTTGTACCAAAAACTGTGTAATTTTAGTATCTGTTTAACACACCAGAAGAAGAATCTTACAGCAGAACATAAGATGTGACATATTTTGTTTCTTGAGTCTTCTCTTCAAAGTGGTTCACTGATGATTGTTTCATTTTTCATTAAATATATATACATATACACATATATCTTTTTGCATTAGCCTCATCTCCAATACAGATAATTAACTATAAATTACTGTAATAGATTCCTCTTTTTCTAATGCTCTGGCAGTGAAGGGGGTTTTCTCACCAGTCTCAGCTCAGGGATGGATCTGCTCAGCGTCCACTCCTGGCTGTTGGCAATATTTACTAGAGAGAGAGACAGACAGGGACAAACAGTCAGCGAGGCGGTGACACATCATTTAGATTACATACAGTAAAAAGGGCAGCCATCTTAACAGCCTGCAGGAGGGCAATAAATCACACAGCTGCTGCGTGACTGGCCTCACGTGCGGCCTGGCAGGTCGCCTTAATGAATATAACCTTTCAGTCACGATGGGGGATCCAACAAGGTGGAGCCACACCGCTCTTTATCCACTTTGCTCTCCCCGTGCTGGAAATGACGGGCAGCTGTGCGCTGAGCGATGGAAACCTTTAGTGTTCAACTTGCTGCTGCTCAAAGATGTCAGGCACCTTTTTAGGTTTGAACTAAAAGAAATTACAGCTAAATATATTTATATTTGACTCGTGATGAAATTATAACCTGGACACATGTGGAGGTGAAACAGCTATAAATGGCGTATGAGAGAAAGTAAAGTATGATCACCAAAATAGAATAACTTCAGTGACTCAACTGCTTTTCTGCCTGACAGCTGGCACAGTTTCTACCAAGCAGCAGCATCCAGAGGTAAACAACAAACAAACAAGAGTGCCAAAAAACAGTGATTCCTCTAATGAACTGCCTGCAAAACCAATTAGTTCCCACAGAGCCCCCACCAGTATTAACTGTACGGTCATGAAGAAAATCATGTTTACAGCCAGATATGAAAATAAACAAATAAATAAAACATTTTGGTCTGTTTAGCTGATTTCTGTTTCAGTTTTTAGAGGTCTTTGTCTTGTTTTCCCCCGTCTTCCTTGTTTAGTGTCAGCCCTTGTGTTTCAGTGCTCTCCTATGCCCTGTTTTGGTTTTACTACCTGCTTTTTGTTCCTTTCATCTGCTTTGTGATTGTTTGTTTGTGCCTTATTCCCTCATGCCTCTCGTTTTACAATCAGCCTTCTGTCTATACATAATCTCCGCTCTCCCTCTGTCACTGTTGGATTGTCTGCTTGTCTTTTGTGGATTTCTGTGTTCCTTATCTTCAACCCCTTGTGCCTTAAAGGGCTTGTTTGGGTTTTTTTTTTTAACCTAATGTTATTATCTGGACTTATTATAGGCAATAAAACTGCCTTTTTGTTTTAACATGATATACCTAAATTCTAGTATATCACCAGTTTGGATTAAACTTAGGGGTCTGGCTATCTTAAATGACCGGTGTGCAGTTGCTACCTGTCTGCTAAGTGAAGCCACTGAACTGGAAATCTACACCAAACTTCTGCCTTATGGAGCATTTTTAATGGTATTAACTGAGAGATAATGTGACCTGCTGCGCAAAGTTTGTGTATATTTTATAAGTCTGTCCATCTTCGAGGCTTTGAGTCCAAGTTCAGTGGGACACGATACAGTGACTACATTCATATATTAAATAGTTTGTTTTAAAGTTCTCAAATTTAAAGGAAGGTTATCATTAAAACTAAAACTCATAATCTATGCATGTATCTGTCTAAGTCATAGAGAGTCAAGAGACCAAGATCATATAAATGTCTGGTTTGTTTGGTCAACAGCCCAAAATTCCAAAAATCCAGTTTTCACTTTATATAAATAAAATAAAATGGCAGGAATTACTGGATAAATAAAATAAATATGAAAAGTTATTTGGGGTTCCTTTCCTCTTCAGCGACTTACCTAATCGACTAATTCTAAAATCATCAGGGGCCAATTTTAGCTGCAAACTTGGCTTGAAATTGTGTCTGTGATTGTGGCACACAGTTGTCTGCAGTGGTTCGGTCGCAGACAGCTGTGCCAGCGTTCCTATTGGGCAAAAGAGGTGGCATACACCCGATATGATGCGATGCCAACACCCAGAAACCCAGCTGCAGCTCCAGAGCCATTGGAGGGAAAGACAGACAGAAAAATTGATTCATAGACATAAAAAGCATCAGTGGCCAGTTTAGGTGCTCTGTCTGGGAACCCATCAGTGCTTGCCTAATGACCTATCCTCTGGGGGCAGCGGCTGATGTTTCACAGCTTCCGGTGTAACCAGCAGATGTTTCGAAATCTGATAGTTTGCCCTAAAGTTCCCGTTTCACAGACTGCGTGTGATTTCACAATTTTACTATGAATGCAGACATCAAAGGGAACCTACTAGGCTTTCCTGTATTTTTTTTTTTTTGTCATACTGTTACGATGGTGGATTTGTATTAAACATGGCCAAGTTTCAGATAATTACATCAGTGTGGCCCTTTTATGGTCATCTCACTTTTAGCCTATCAGAGATCACAGAGGTTATAGGGAAGGGAAGAGAGCTAAGGGTTTGTTTCAGGCTGCAGACAGGTCAAATGCTGGTTTCAGCATTGTACTTGGCTCAAAATGCTCTTTTTTCTCTCCACTCTCCTCATGGATTGTTTACCTGCATGCAGCCAAACCCAGTCAAACATGTTTGGTTTATACGGCTCAGACAACAAACAGTAACCAAAAAAGACCAAACATTGCTCACAGATATCTGCAAACTCACATGCAGATACAGAGTGTGTTTACAAAGATTAGAGGAGTGAAACACGACAGTCCTGCAGTAACACCTCATAAAAAAGGATTTACTGAACGACTGTCGTGTTAGACTGGATTCATATTTTTGTTAGGTGTACAATAGAGTCTGCTGACATGGTAGCAGCTCAGATTGAGTGCACTGTAATGCTAAAGCCAGGATAAACATGCTCACGGTAGCAGCATTAATTCTGATGTTTAGCAGGTGTCAAGCAGGCTTAGTTGACAGGTAGCACTCTGGACTGAAGCCGTGATGCCATTAATCCTGCACACGCTTTGTAGAAGTTTAACATCTCCATCTCATCAAGGTGGTTATGACTCTTTCTTTGTTAGCAGGAGAAAAGTTATGGAGTCCTTTGGACGACAGTTTTAGAGGCGGGGTCTTGCCCAACTTGGAAATTATTAACTTTTGGACTTTATGGACACATATATGCAACAAACTGAAAAACAACTGGGAAATATTGTCTTGATGCACAGTGTGGAGGACATTTTCAGCCTTGGTGGAGGTACATAGTCTTAGGCTATTCTTGTATAGATATGAGCTTTGTCTTGTTAGCCTCAAATAGTCCAATAAGATTGAAGATGAAGATCTGGAGGCTGAAACAGTGATGACTGTGGTGGCTGATGGAGATCAGTACACACAGCTGCAAAGCTGTCTGCACAGGGCTCCATCTCCATGGTTAAAAAAAGTTTTACACTTCTTCTTGCTGTGGGTTGATTGTAGAATATCTTGGTTCGCAACCAAGATTGCTGCAGAGTGGCTTTCCTCTCAAACAACATTGAATCTTCAGCTTCAAGGACCACTAATGCCTCTACAAGGTTTTTCAGGTTTTATAACGGTAGGCATTAGTCTTGATTCAGGAGCCATGCTGCCTGTGTTCTCCTTTTTTGTTTTTTGTTTTTCTGATAAAGAAAAAGCATTTATCAGAAAATACAAAGCAGGAAAGGAACTAGAGGAAGACAACGGGAGACCGGGAGGTTTTGGCAGACTACCCTGATAGATACACTGCCCATTATCCTCAGTGTGAATGTGTGATGTGTCCTTCAAAAACAGATGATGATTAAACTCAGGCCTGGTTCTAAGTCTAACCACACACAGCGATGATGTGTTTCACACGATTAAAAAAGGCACTTACACACGAGCTGTTGCTGCAGCCAGCTCCCTCAGAAAAAGGCCAACTCCTACCACACACACACACACACACACACACACACACACACACACACACACACACACACACACACACACACACACACACACACACACAGACTTTGCATGTCTTTGTCTGTCTTTCTGACTCAAAGCTCTCTTTATGGCCTGCTGCTGGTGCCAAAAACGATCAGACAATGTGATCCTTCTGCTGCTTCGACACACACATGCCTACGTAAAGCCAATTATCCTCAGTACCCTCTCCAAACCAATCACGAGTGATCCCTCACATCCCTTGTGTGCAGCCTGTAGCTGACATCCAAAACTTAATTCTGTTTTTAGGAAATTTTGTCTCTCAAGCATGTGTCACTGCACACAGACACATACATGCACACACACGCACACACACACACACCTCCTCCACCCTATGTTTCATCAGGCTCTATAGCAGCAGCAGCAGAAGCAGCAGTCCTGCCGGTTGCCATGGCAACACTTCCTCCTGCCTTGAGTATGTGTGTGAATGTGTGTGTGTGTGTGTGTGTGTGCACGGTTGGCGAGGCTGGTCTGACTGTTTGAGTGAATCCACAGTGTGCATGTGTAACAGTGTGAATACACAATGAGTGAATGAATGCATAAACACACACACACACACACTCCCTCGCTCGCTGGCTCCCACAGGCCGACACTCGCTTCGTCTTTGAGCAAACATGTTGGTGAAAGAGATGCACTGTTGTACGCTGCAGCCACTCAACTCACAACCCAACAATCCTGAAGCTTAGAAAAGGCACACGCGAGGTTCACACATGAATTTAAATTCAACCTGACGGAGACAAAGAGGGTGAGAAAGAAGGTGCAAAAATAAAAAAAATCAAGCTCCTTATAGTGGCAGATCATGCAGTGGGTGGACTATCAAAGACAGGATTAGAGATGTTCTTGATTCGCTGTGAATCCTCACTTCCCTTTTTTGACGTGGGTGAACGAATATCATCTTATGTCTTTCCTCTTTTCTAATCATTCCAGCTTTATGGAGCGACGCAATCCGACCACCAGCTCGTCTCCCTTTTGGCTTCATTAGGAGACTTAAAGCCATGCTGGGAACACTGCTTAACTGTGTGTGTGTTGGGGGTGTTAGTGTCAGTGTTTGTGCGTGCAGATTACCCCTCTAGCGATGTGAAATTGGCCCCGCGCTCTGAGGGGAATTAGGTTAAAACTGTCCAAGATGATTCTATTGTCAATCCTCAGATCAAAGAACTTCATCTATCATCAATTTGCAGACGCACATGGCTTTGGGGAAACGTGACAGTGTTAAAGCCTGCAGATAGATTCTGTGCAGGCTTCTTTAAAAAGATCAACCCCACCCCACCCAAATCATTTCTAATGGATGCCCGTGCACGGATGAAGGGGCTAGGCTGATAAATGTTTGGCTGCATACAGGAGTCCCTGTCTGAAGGATGGATTTGAAGTTGAAGAGGTGACAGTGATGATGTGTTTGTGACCTCCTACCTTCCTCCTCACTGGAGTCTCTCTGTATATAGACGGGAGGCGCTGTGGAGGATGACCCCGCTGCCCCCGAGCTGCTCTTTGTGAAAATGCCACTGATGAACTTGAGCATCTTTCTGTCTTTAGCAGAGCCTCTTTGGCCCTGCTGTCCTTGCTGAGCTTCTCTTGCCAGGCCCAGGTCTTCAGAGAGGCTGTTCAGGTCACTGTTATCCAGCGTGCGGCTTTTGCCTTTGCGAGCCGGTTTGGGGGCCTGGGTAGGAGGTGCAGGTAGGGAGGTTGAGCCGCTCTTTAGCCTGTCCTTTCTGGGGATGTCTCTCATCACTGCAGCCATGCCACCTCCAATCTCCAGCTGTATTCCAGTTTGAGCCTCATCCTGCAGGTCCCGCCATCCTTCGGTCCTGCTCGCCTCGGCCCAGGAGGCCCTGCAGGGGCCTGGCGAGCGCGTCGTCACGCGGCAGTCCTTGCGATCGAGGCTCTGGGCTGAGGTAGGGCTGCGTTCTCTACCCTCCCGGGAGTCGCGGCCGCGGGTGGCCACGCTGCTGTGAGACTTGAGCAGGCTCACGGGCCGCTGTCCTGCAGGGCGGATAGGGAGGCTGGTCCTGGTTGGGGTGCGGCTGGGCTCGGCCACCTCCATAGGGGGTGTTGTGGTTAGAGATGGAGACCTGCATTGCTTTGCCTCTGGGCTGGAAAACGGCTTCTCGACTACGTCTGCTGACTTTGTCTTCTGAATCGTGACTCTCTCAGCAGGTAAGGGGATAGAGAGGTTGCATGGTGGCTTTTCAGCCACTTTACTGGGGACATTTGAGGGTAGTTTATCTGTCAGAGGGCTGAGGGATCTCCTCTCTCCTTCCTTGAGTTCATCAGTGCCCCCTTTCACAATGACAGCATCTTCAGCTCTTTGTGGTTCCCCTAAAACCACTCCAGCTCCATTTTCAGTCCGTGTGGAAGCTCCACCTTCAGCTTCCACTCTCTCATCTCCTGGTCTGGCCTCCACCTCCTTCCCCTGGTTGCTGTTCTTGGCCTCATCTCCATTCTCTTCCACAGCCTCTACCTTGACCAGGGTGAGGGAAATGAGGTAGGTGGTGCGTTGCTGCAGGGCGCCGCCTCCGCTCATGTGGTCAGGCTTCAGTAGACACACAGTAGATGAATGAAACCAGACAGAGCAACATGAGCAACTGACGCTTTTCCAGCGTGTTCGAATGTGAAACAATCTGACGACACGACAAGGACGAAAAACTTACACGGAGGAAGATTAAGTTTCTCCTCGGAAGACACAACAGCAGAGAGACTCTTGGGCTCATCCATCCCCCAAATCCCTCTTTCTTTGTTTCGGATTTTAATTTCCGTCACGGATTTCTTCTCTCACTCTAATTGTCATTTCTCTGTGATTCAAAAACAAAACCCACCCTTCCTGACAACCTTCAGGACCACTGTCAGTACAGTGGAAGCAGCTCTTTTGTTCCTAGAAAACACCCAATTAAAATGTATCCACAACACATGCATGCAGCCACTGAGACAAAAATATCTTCATTATGGTGTCTGATGCCTCATTCTTTATGGTAATCATTTACATGACCTTATTTTATGTGCAGCACTCCCTCAGCTTACATGTTGCTCTGTCCAACCGCTTCAAAAATCTTGATTCATTCGGAATAACAGCTGCCCTGCATCATACGTCATCAAGGATGTGCTGGAGAGCAGCTGTAAAGTGAAAAGGTGAAGTCTTTAAAGATTCATTAGCGTCACCCTAAAGCAGCATGGCACAGTAACCTCCAGAGCTGAATGCAGTCCAGTCCAAATCATGGGCTCTCATTGCACACCTCACATGCGTGTTGACAGCAGCATCCATTCAGAGAGCGCGGCGGCAAAAAAGCAAGCAGCCTCATGGAGACGCACAGGAAGGACACCGATGAGGGCTGGAGGGGATCGGGAGCAGAAGCCAGGAGAAGATGGATGGAATTCTGGGGAAATGCATGACCGAGCGAGGGCGCGTCCGGCCATCACGCCCCTCTCTCTGTCTCCTGGGCAGCCAGTGTCCTGTGAGCGCATCAGGCGCCAAGCACAAGTGGAGACGCTGAGGCGAGTCACAGCTCCTCGACTGCCTGTGAAGCCTTCTGACAGAGACACCGTCGCACAGGTTCAGCGAGTCCAAATCGCATCACGTACACACACACACACACATGCAACGCACCCTCACACATGCACAGCTCTTCTCTCTCGCACTCTGCGTTTCTCTCTCCTTTCCGCTCACTGATAGGAATCTCTGATGTCCCTCCCTCTACATGCCCCTCCTTGTTCCAATAGGCGATCCATACAATGCAGAGCGATCCTGCTTCTCCTTCCTTGCTTTTCCCTCCTCTATTTTCTCTCCCTCTGCTTTTCCTGCTGCTCCTCTCAGACAGTGCAGGGTCCCTGCTTTTTTACGGCTCATCCCCATCCCCTCCCTTCCATCTTTCTCCCTGTATGCCAGAGAGGATGAGGAGGGGGTGAGAGGCAGGGACTGGTGGTAAATCATCAATGCACACACACACAAACTGGACCTGCTAAATGAGGGGAGGCTGCAGGAGAAGAGATCAGTGGTAAGGAGAGGCAAGTGTGCAGGGTTCAGCCAAGAATGACAAAGAGTGGGAAAAGGATGTGTGTTTGTGGGCTGGGTGTGTTTTCCAAGTGCCAGAAAATCTTCATCAAGATCATTCAGCTGTCTATTTATGTGAATGTGCGTGTGTGTGTGTGTGTGTGTGTGTGTGTGTGTGTGTGTGTGTGTGTGTGTGTGTGTGTGTGTGTGTGTGTGTGTGTGTGTGTGTGTGTGGGGCTTCGTGTAGCTCCTCCTCAGTAGGAGGCTTGGCTTGTTTGTTGCTAAGGTGTTACAATCTTCCTGGCTCTGGTGGCACAATCATCTCCTCCATGTCCTTCCTCCTCCTCCTCCTCCTTCTTTCCCTCTGTACATCCTTTATCACAATTGCTCCCTGGATATAAAAAACAGTCTTTGTGAACATGTGTGTGTCCATGTGTGTGTGTGTGGGTGAAAGAGATTTCCTGTGAGTGTATTGATCTGCAGTGTATTGCCTTTTACGGCGTGTGTTCATTAGCAGAAGTGGGTGGGCTCACAGCATGAGAGGATAAGAGGGTATTGGACATCAATTTTTGAACCGCAGAGTGGAAAATATGACCAGAATAATTAATCACACATGTTTTATTCGCATTTTTTTCATGTGATGAAAAGATTTTCTTTGTGTTTTAAGATACAGGAAATCGCCTGTGAGTGAAACTTGTGCACAAACAGCACGTGGAAAAAAGACTTGTCTGCTGTTTTCATAATTACACCTTCACTGTTCGGAAACTAGTGCAAAAATGCAAGAACATCTGAATGAAATGCCATATAATAAAATAATTGGTTTTTAAAACTTTCAAACATTCACTCTAATGACAGAAAATTCACACATTTGAGGAGATTGAAAGATAGATTTTTGTCATTGTTCTCCTTCAAAACTGGAATTTAATATTAAAATAGTGGCTGATTGATCTTAATCTCGCCGGCTAAGACAAAAGCGCAAGAGGAACTGCTGCAATTATGCCGTGTGCAACACCAGAAGCACTGCAGCAAACATGATTACACATCCATCTCGTGAGTTATTACCGGGTGTAATTTTGTGTTAATTACTCTCTGACTTAAAAAAAAAAAAAAAAGTGAAATCAGAGGATGTCTCCCGGCACGGTTGCACCACTCTCAACCTCCCACCATCATCCCATAATACAGGATGTGACTGTCCACCTGCTCAGCCCGCTCCCCCTCCCTTCCACAGTCAGCGAGAGGGCAATAACTACTCGCGCTGAATACAAAGGACCTCTGACAACCAGCCTTTGGCTCAAGGGGAAAACACACGACCTGAGAGGAGCAGCGGCCGATGAATCAAACGCCGAAGAGGAGTCGTGATAAAAAACCTCAGACAGGAAGATCAAGCTGAGCTGCTTTTTAAATGACACACACACACACCGAGTTGTGACATTATGTGAGTGTAAAATCCATTTTTAACAAGTGCGAGCAGGGACACGACACGAAAGTGCAGGCTGGGGTGCTGCAGTTGGTGAATCTCATTATTGGGAAAAAGACACCCACATGTAAAACCAAATTAGGCAGACACACATAAATACTGTCACTGGCATGCATGCAGACAAAGCTACCCCCAGACAAACACATACACACTGACACTCATGCAGCGGGTGCTGTCAGATGGACAGTGGCCAAGGGCAGTGGTCATGCTGGGTGATTTTTTATTTCTCCTTCACTATGAGCTGCCCTCACTCTCTTCCCCCCACCTCAGCCTCTCGCTCTGCTGCCGTGCTGCAGTGAACACCAGTCAGATTCACATTTAAATGTCTTCATTTAGCTCCCAGGAGCACCTTTTTCTTACGCCTCGCCTCTGCCTTTTTTCAGCCTTTTCCTTGGCACACAGTCAGTCGACCACGTCCCACTCGCTCATTAAGTCCAAACGAGCGGTGGCTCTCTTTTTAGCAGCAGTGAACTCTCACACTCACAGATCCAGGCCCCCGCCGAGGATACGCTCACTACAGCGCCAACACTCCAGCAGCCTAATTACACAGAAAATTCAGCTGAATGTTTTTAGAGGTAGGGGATGCCTCTGAGAGTGTGTCAAAATCTGCCAGGCCCTAAAAAGACCTCAAAGCTCAAAAGAATCCATCAGGGAGCCTACTGACCTTCAGTTCACAGACGAGCAGAGCAACAGGCTAGCATGTAACCCCGTTAGCTCATCATCAGTGACCCAAATGACAATGGAAACCACCTAAAAACTGTGGGATTGCTGTTTTTTGCACATCTTGTTGAGCTGTTACGTGACAAACAAACAAAACGTTAACAGCTGTGTTTCACTTAGTTGAATGGGCGAAATGACACGCCATGTTGCTCAAATGCATTTTCCCCAAGTTTTTCCATACTTTTAAAGTGAACAAAGATCCGATTGTTTTAGATGAGTTATTTTACAGAAAATAAAAAAGTGTGCATAATTGAGATTTGCTCTGAATAAAGCAGTGGTTGTGATTTTTTCTTTTTCATTAGAGGGAAAAAATGATAATAATGTGAACCCGACTGCACCTCCTCTTGGATCTGTTTTCAGGCATCAGAAAATCTGTCTGGTTGTGTTATGTTGATACAATGGATTAAGCAAACGGCTTTCACCTAATAGGGTGGAGTTTCAATCCTACATGAAACAAAATTAGGAGACGAATCTTTTATTTATTGTGACACACCTGGACAGGACTCTGCTTTTCTGGAAGGAGATGCATGAAGAAAAAGGAGGAGGAGATCTGCTTGGGTTTGTATTTTGGCCTTTTCTAGATTTCTGCTTAGTTTAGCTTTAATCATATGAGAAAGATAAGAACAGTGACCAAAGAAATGTAAGATTCTGAAACTTGAAGCAACGACACGAAAAAGACCTGTGAGCAAGAAAAAATGGGCGAACCCCAAGTTAAACGTCTCTCAACTCTGAGGTGATGACCAAGGTTAGCAAATGATAGCTATGATTGACTTGAGAGGTTGAATTCATTAGGTCAGTTAATCCCAAAGTGCATTCTCTGGCCCCCTTGTGGACCATGAAGGTACTGCAGATAGGCCTTGACTAGCGATTTACAATAAAGGAATTAAACATTTCTATTTTCAGTTAACTGAAAATCTTAATTCTTATTACAAAATTCATTTTTGTAGGCTAAATTAAACGATAATTTTGGCTTAAATCTAATGGATAAAATTCATTGGGACTGGCTCTAATACTTAATGATGATTAATGTATTCATTAATGTAATTCATTAATGTAATACTTAATGCTAAAGAAAACTATAGATGCATAGAATTCATACTCAGACCGGAAAAAAAAACTCTAACCTTAAAGCAAGGATCTGTTAATTAGTAAGTTAATGCTATTTCAAAATGACAAGGTCAGTTCATATATATATATATATATATCCACAGAACCAGCAAAGGTGTACTCTCAGTGGCAAGGGAACAATAAGAGAACAGCACCACCAAGGCTGGAGACGGAGCAATACTGGAAGAGCATATGGGAGAAGGATGCAACCCATAACGGCAATGCTCAGTGGCTAGAGGATCTGAGGGCTGACCACAGCGACCTCCCTGAACAGGGTCCAGTAACCATCACAGTGGCAGATATCCAAGAAAGGGTCTCCAGTATGAAGAGTTGGACAGCACCAGGGCCCGACATGGTTCACGCCTACTGGCTGAAGAAGCTGACTGCACTCCACGAGCGTCTGGCAGCACAAATGAACCAGCTGCTAGTTAACGAGAGACACCCGGAATGGCTAACTGAAGGCCGGACGGTCCTGATCCCCAAGGACCCCAAGAAGGGACCGGTCCCCTCCAACTACCGACCAATAACCTGCCTCAGTACTACATGGAAGCTCCTGTCAGGCATCATATCGGCTAAGATGAACAGGCACATGGGTCAATACATGAGCGGGACACAGAAAGGAATTGGCAAGAATACCAGAGGCGCAAAACACCAGCTACTGGTAGACAGAACAATCAGCCGAGACTGCAAGACCAGACTGACCAACCTGTGCACTGCCTGGATTGATTACAAGAAGGCCTATGACTCAATGCCCCACAGCTGGATACTGGAATGCCTAGAATTGTACAAGATCAATGGGACCCTAAGAGCCTTCATCAGGAACTCAATGGGGATGTGGCGTACAACACTAGAGGCCAACTCCAAGCCCATAGCACAAGTCACCATCAAGTGCGGGATCTACCAAGGAGATGCTCTGTCCCCACTGCTGTTCTGCATAGGCCTGAACCCCCTCAGTGAGATCATTAACAAGACTGGCTACGGATACCGACTACGGAACGGAGCAGTTGTCAGCCACCTCCTGTACATGGATGACATCAAGCTGTATGCCAAGAGTGAACGAGACATCGATTCACTGATCCACACTACCAGGCTATACAGCAATGACATTGGAATGTCGTTCGGACTGGAGAAGTGTAGTCGGATGGTAACAAAGAGAGGGAAGGTAGTCAGAACTGAGGGGATTGAACTACCAGAAGGCAACATTGCAGACATAGAGGACAGTTACAAGTACTTGGGGATCCCGCAGGCGAATGGGAACCATGAAGAGGCCGCTAGAAAAGCTGCAACCACCAAGTACCTGCAGAGGGTCAGGCAAGTCCTGAGGAGTCAGCTGAATGGTAAGAACAAGATCCGGGCCATCAACACGTACGCCCTGCCCGTGATCAGGTACCCTGCTGGGGTAATAGGCTGGCCAAAGGAGGAGATAGAAGCCACTGACATAAAGACAAGAAAGCTCCTTACCATGCATGGAGGGTTTCACCCCAAATCCAGCACCCTGAGGCTGTACGCTAAGCGGAAGGAAGGGGGCCGGGGACTGGTGAGTGTCAGCACCACAGTCCAGGATGAGACAACGAACATCCAAGAATACATTAGGAAGATGGCCCCAACTGACCGAGTGCTCAGTGAATACCTCAGGCAGCAGAAACCCAAGAAAGAGGAGGGAGACGAGGAACCATCATGGAAGGACAGAGCCCTGCACGGTATGTACCACCGGCAGATAGAGGAGGTGGCTGATATCCAGAAATCCTACCAGTGGCTGGACAAAGCTGGACTGAAAGACAGCACAGAGGCACTAATCATGGCAGCACAAGAACAAGCTCTGAGCACAAGATCCATAGAGGCTGGGGTCTATCACACCAGGCAAGACCCCAGGTGCAGGCTGTGTAAAGATGCCCCAAAGACAATCCAGCACATAACAGCAGGGTGCAAGATGCTAGCAGGCAAGGCATACATGGAACGCCATAACCAAGTGGCCGGCATAGTGTACAGGAACATCTGTGCCGAGTATAACCTGGAAGTCCCGAGGTCAAAATGGGAGATGCCCCCAAGGGTGGTGGAGAATGACCGAGCTAAGATCCTGTGGGACTTCCAGATACAGACGGACAAAATGGTGGTGGCTAACCAACCGGACATAGTGGTGGTAGACAAACAGAAGAAGATGGCCGTAGTGATCGATGTAGCGGTTCCGAATGACAGCAATATCAGGAAGAAGGAACACGAGAAGCTGGAGAAATACCAAGGGCTCAGAGAAGAGTTCGAGAGGATGTGGAGGGTGAAGGTAACGGTGGTCCCCGTGGTAATCGGAGCACTAGGTGCGGTGACTCCCAAGCTAGGCGAGTGGCTCCAGCAGATCCCAGGAACAACATCGGAGATCTCTGTCCAGAAGAGCGCAGTCCTGGGAACAGCTAAGATACTGCGCAGGACCCTCAAGCTCCCAGGCCTCTGGTAGAGGACCCGAGCTTGAAGGATAAACCGCCCGCAGGGGCGTGCTGGGTGTTTTATATATATATATATATATATATATATATATATATATATATATATATATATATGTATATATATATATATATATAAAATAGTCTCAGCCATTCCCATTATAATGGTGATCTGTTGTTCGTCTTTAAGTACAAGCTATGGATGGAACTGTTAACAGCTTGGCCTTATAAAAAGAGGTCAGTGAACTAAACTATGTACGTTGTTTAATATCAAAATATCCTTTAAAACATTGCCTCTCACAGTCAGTCTGTGGGCCTGTGGGAAGCAAAGAGAGACTGATACTACTCGCATACTACTGCACATTTCATTCATCCACAGCTGCACAGGATGACACCATGTGAGCGTTTCCTTTCATCTTGAAACTCCTCTAGCTGTCACAGCATACTAAACAGTTCACCACACTGCTAGTTAACGGTAAATTTCTCATTAGTTCATTTTTCCACTTTTGTTTTCGACTCAGTCCGTTTCCGAGGAGTGTTGAGTTCCTCCTGTTTAGTCCACGGATGTTTAGTTTGATTTTAAGTTTTTTCAGTGTGAGTTTGCGGTTCATCAGAGGAAGATCTAAAAAGAATTGGTATCAAAATCAAAACTATGCTCAGTGAAAATATGAGACCCAAACTATATATCAAGCCTCTTCATGTTTGTTATACTTCTAAAATTATATTAACTGGCCAAAACTAGAACTAAAGATGTTTCCTCTTTTTCTTTTAAAACCTGTTTTACTCAATTGGCAACATAAACCACCGTCATCTGAACAGAGGACTAACTGAAAGTGTTTGATGTGTGTGTTTTTCTCAGTCACACAGAAGCAATGACTCAGTGATCAAAGCTTTGAGAGTCCATCACGTCCTTCACAGGTAGTGAGAAGCAGGGTACACAGTGGACCGGTCATCGGCCAATTACACTGATTTAAAAATAACCTTTAACCTAAATGCTGGTCTTATGTGTAGTAGGCACCGAGGTGGGGCAGAAAGTAACATCAAAGTGTGGGAATCACAGAAAAGTAATTTGTTTTCAGGAAATTGCATTACTACTCCTGTTGTTTGTGACGCCACTAGTGTTAAACAGAAACGGAAATCAGTGGAAAGCATCTCAGCAAGTTCTCTGAATCTTAACTAATAACAAAGTGTGAAGGTATTGTGCCTTTAAAGAGTCACATATAGTAAGAGCAGGCTGACTTAACTTCCACATTAAGTCAGACTTTTTGCTTAAGATGTCTGAGGCTCCTAATCATCAGTTTTATAAATGTGTGGTTAGTTAAATTTGACCTTTTCTTTAGGATTTACTTCATTACATGAAAGGAAATGGAAACACATGAACGTGTTTGGTTTCTGATTGCTGTTTCTTAAATATGCAGTGGTTATGCTAGCTGAGATTAAGATGAGCTGTGTGTTTGCCATGCACTAAATTGACCTTGCCCTACTTTGCACCACTTATATAGTGAGTACAATTAATTGGCATACTTAAATGTGCTTTAAGTATTTATTGAGCACTTTGAGCCAACTGTTGTTGTGAATTGGCACTATACACATAAAAACTGAAGTGAACTGAACTGACAATGCAACATCAAATTGTGAAGCCGGGTCCTTTCCACGCAGCAGTGACAAAAGCTTTTTTGTGCTCTTGTTCCTTTAACTTAAACATACAATTTTAGTACTTCCCCTACTTTTACATCTCACTTACTGTGCACTACCTTTCCACAGAAATCTAAAAACAAAATCACAGGTAGATCAACAGTAACTCGTGTCACATTAACAAGAAAAGGTGGGAAGTAGGATGAGGAAATGATGTAAAACTGATCAGCGTTACATGTAAGGCCCTGTTTATTTGAAAGGAAGTGGCTTTGAGGGCAGTTGCAGATTGGCAGAAAGGAAGTAGGCCGCACAGCAGGTTTTATGCTGCTGCCATGGCGATGGCTGCTGAGGTGGTGTCGCCATTGGTTGCCCATGTCCAGAGCCTGGCTGATAAATAAATGCCAGTACACACCTGCAGCAATGTGGTAAATGTTTTCCTTCACAGTAAAACGATAATGGAAATGAGCCTCTCTTCCACTGAAAAGTCACACCGACTGACACAGGAAGTGAAGGGGAAGATATAAATCACCTAAACTGTCTTGTTCTCACCCACCATAGCATTAAAACTTATCATTTGTAAGCTGTTTTCCCATGTTAACACGCCAAGAATAACACTAAAATGAATATCCTGTTATTGTGACAACAGCTTTTGCAGTTTACAGGTAAAGGTCAATCACAAAGAGCAGCCAAGCTTAAGAAAGAGGAGCTTACCTTGAATACTGTGGAGGTAAACTTTAAGGCCTGAGCGCAGCTGTTGATCCCCCACCCTTTCAAACTGCTTGGCCAGTCTGTTGATTGCAGTCTGAAGGGAATCATGCCTCTTGATCTCTGCTTTTATTGCAGCGGAGTTCACCGTTTTGCTGTTGCTGGTCATCCTGACACATGGATCGGTGGTAAAGTGAAGCAAACAGCTGCTTCAGCCCATTTGAACTCCTGGCTGTTTGTTCCACAAGAAGAGCTCCAGACGCACAGATGGAGCAGAAACAAGAAGCAAAGGCGGCTCGGGGTGTCTCTCTTTCACTCGCTCTCTCTCGCTCTGTCTTTCTAGACCACAAAGTCGGATCACGACAATGCACGTCTCAGTTTCCTCTGCAGGTTTGAACTGAACTGAATTCACTTCCTTATTTCAAATCTTCACTGTGAGGCGGCTCTGAGTGCTGTCATTTCACACGACAGAAAAGGCGTCTGAAGCGTCCATGTAACTCACATAACACCTTAACTGTTACTACCAAGGAAAGAATATTATAAAGCATGATAATCTGAGACACAGTTTGTTATCACAGTTTGTGTTAGTCACATATTGAACCTACATTAGAGGACTCTGTGTTTTAATAGTTAAATATGTCACTGTTTTGCAGACTGGCTGGCATCTGAGCAAATATCCACTGCTGTCAGACATGCTGGTCACGTGCACAGGATCTCACCATAACCAGATTTTTGCCCAATCTTTGCAGCAGCTTTGTAGCACTGATGTTGTTGTTTGGTGCATACAGTATTTGTACTGTTCTCTAATTAGAGAGCAATACAGAAAAGCTGTACCATGCATTTGTTACTTACAGGCTTTATTAACAGGACACCCTAAAAGCTCCCTGAAAAGCCTTCAGCGGATCCAAAATGCTGTAGAGAGAGAGCTAACAGGGACCAGAAAGAAGGATCATATTTCTCTCTTATTAGCTTCTCTTCACTGGCTCCTTGTTAAGGTTGGAATTGAATTTAAAATCCTTCTTCTCACGTACAAAGTCCTGAATCATCGTGTCTCATGTCTCATAACATTATATTATCACAAAAGAGCACTTTGCTCTCAGGGTGCAGGCTTACTTTCATTTTGTGAAGCTTTGAAAAGCAGAATGGGAGGCAGCGTCTTCACCTGTGAGACCCCTCTCCTGTACAACCAGCTCCCACTTTAGGCCTACTCTCTCTACTTTTTGGCTTAAAACTTTTTATTTATCAATTTTCTTGAATTTATCAAATTCAGGGTTGCGAGGAGGCTGGAGCCTATTCCAGCTGTCATAGTGTGAAAGGCAGGGTACAAGCTGGGAGGATGCTGAGACAGTAAACAGGCTGGAAACATCCACACCTAGAGAAATGCCAGTTAACCTAACCCATACATATCTTTGGACTGTGGAAGGAAGCCAGTGGACCTAATGACAACACTTGCAAGCATGTGGAGAACATGCAAACTCTGCACAGAAAGTCCCCGGCCAGCCGGTGGAGTCAAACCCAGGAAATTCTTACTTTGATTTGACAGAACTAACAACTGCCAAGATCACCACAAAATAAGAACGAATGATCTGTGATGCTCTGTAGTGGCTCCTCAGGGCCAAGAGATTCTGCTATGAGGGAGGATTACAAATAGGAAAAGAGGGAGGGAGAAATGGGTGGGGCAAGTACACATTTTGAGGCCTATGAGAGGTAGGTGTGTGTTTGAACTTAAGATCAGTTATTTCCAGTGTACAGCCAACAGGTGATTCTTAACCATCCCTATCGGCTCAGACTACTTGACCATGTAATGCAATGATTTACCTTTAGGGGTTGTGCTAAAGTCGGGGCATCCTGGAACGTTTCCTCTCTTCAAAATCGTGGTTTCATGGGTCAGAAATTAGCTTTAGCAGGGCAATAAAGGGAACAGTGTTGCTCTCCTTGCACATCACTGTCAATATATCTATCAATTCATATTACTCACAGCTTATATCCAGATTATATGCATTCCTATATATATTAGTAGACACAGAAAGCTTTTGTGCTATCTATTGGTGCAAAATATATTTTTAAAGACAGACTCGTCCTCACAGGCCTCACAGTGTTTTTTACCCTTAAAACATTATTACAGTCAGGACCAAACTGTTAGCTTCTTCACAGTCTTTGAATCTTGTGTTTCACTACGTTGGTCATATCATCATGGGGCAGTTGTACCTCTTAATTGCCCGTTTATGCAAGCAGGAAGGTCTGTCAACTGCTTGTCTACCGTCTCCTGTGGTTTAGGTTTAGTCCTGTTTGTCGTACGTCTGTTTTTATGCTCTTCTCTTTTGTCTTCTCTTTCTCTTAATCCCCCAGCCTGTCACGGATGGCTTCCCCTTCCAGAGCCTGGTCCTTCTGGAGATGTCTTCCAGCTAAAAGAAAAGCTTTTTTTTAACCCCACTGTCACCAAGTGTTTGGTCATTTGGCATGAATGGATTTTTGAGTTTCTAGCTATAATGTTCAGCATCTTCACCTTATAATATAAAGTGCCTGCATGAATAAAATTAAACTGATATTAAATATGAAAATATCTTTGAGCCTATCATTATTACAGAGTTTGCTCACATTATGTAAGTGTACTGGATCCTTACAGGTGATCTTTTTAGCAACAATGGTCTCATTTATGGAAAATCTCTGGCCACAACCAGAGGACAGAATAGGTTTTCTGTACTTTTTTACCTTCAGTATAGGGACACTGTTACTCAATCGATTTCAGATTAAGATTCAGTTTTATTGTCACATCACAGATTAACAAAAGTAAAAAAGTGGGTGAAAAAACTCTGGAATAGCAGATCACAATAAAAAGAAACACACCAAGACACCGTTAGATACAAAAATATTGGAGCATGTCTGGCAATAGACAACTAATTTAAATAAATAAATAAAAAGGTCATAATGTGTTCAGAAGCCTGATAGTGGTTGGAACATTGCTCTTTTGCATCCTCCCCATGTGACTGAAGATGTTCACTCATGATCCGGTGGCAGGTTTACAAAATTCTCAAGCTTTTTATATAAAAAGTGAATCTTGCTTCCTTAGAAAGGAAGCCAGTGCCAAAATGCTTAGTCCTGTAGTCCTGTAGTTTTTCTAATGGTCAACAGGGGGCAACACTTGCTCCAAAAAGAAGTCCATCGAAAAGTGGCTCTTGGCTCACTTGACTTGTAACCTGAGTAAACGCCGTATTGATTGATCGATTGGTTCAGTTGCTGGTTTGAAGTCTTACTGAATAAAGTGTAGTATAAGTATTAACTGGAAATCATCTCCTCTTTATTGTTTTTGCTTGTCGTTTACAATGGATTATCTTTATACCGCCCCTATTTTCCTTTGTCACACCAACCCTCTGCACATCCTCATTCACTTCATCCATGAATCTTCTCTGAGGCTTTCCTGTTTTTCTCCTGCCTGGCATTTACTTCTTCAAATTTTGTCTCCAAACTGATCAAACTGAAAGTTTGTCTGATGTACTCATTTCTAATCCTGTCTCTCTTGGTAACTCCCAATGAAAATCTTCACATGCTTAAGATTACCCCTGTTTCATTTCACTTCCTATCTACACAATGTTAATACAGTTTGGATCCACTGGCGATGCTTCTGGCCTTATTTCCCTTCCACCTGATCTCCTGTGCAGGCAACACATACATATGTTCCCTTTTCTGTTGCAGTACGGACATTTAAAACCCTACTCTCAGACCCACATGCCTACCTTTCCTTCTCTCTTTGCTTCTGAATACACCTTCCCTCTCTCCTCCTCACCCTCCTCTGGCTTCAGTAGCATAGTTTCTACCTGTGTCTTGCTAGAATAGAATAGAATAGAATAGAATAGAATAGAATAGAATAGAATTCAACTTTATTGTCATGTCACAGGTACAAGGGAACGAAATGCAGTTTGCATCCATCCAGAAGTGCTTTAGCCATGATATAGATATATTACAATATATATTAGCAATAATATAGACAGAAATGGGTCTGTTGTAGGTATGAGGGTACAAAATATGGGTCTATTATGGGTATGTTATAATGTACACGGTATGAAGGTACCGTGTACATTATATGCTATAACTATAAGTATGTGCAGGCTGTAGTGGTGTACAAGCTATGTAGAGGCCATGAACAGGATATAAATATGAAAAACTATACAGAAATGTGAACTATGCAAGTTATAAACAGTTGTAGAATTAAAATTATCGTATTGTACAGAATGATTATTTATACAGAATTATACAGTAGTGCAGGTAAGATAAGTGAAATATGTGGATAATTTCTAAAGAGGCTATATAAAGTGCTAGTGGTTGTGAGTGGTGGTTCAGTCCATGTTATTATTGTGTGTATGAGGGTACAGTTGTCCATTATTTGTTTTTGTCCATTGTGGGTGTGTGTATGTCCTGTCCATGTGTTTAATGTGGGTCAGATGTCAGGAGGCAGAGTTCAGGAGTCTGACAGCTGTGGGGAAGAAGCTGTTCCGGTACCTGGTGGTCTTAGTCTGGAGGCTCCTGTAGCGCCTCCCAGAGGGCAGGAGGGTGAAGAGTCCATGTGATGGGTGACTGGGGTCTTTGATGATTTTCCCAGCCCTTTTCAGACACCGCTTCCTGTAGATGTCCTTTATGGCAGGAAGTGGTGCTTCGGCGATGCGCTGGGCAGTTTTCACAACTCTCTGCAACGCCTTCCGGTCCGAGGCAGCGCAGTTCCCGTACCAAACTGTTATACAGTTGGTCAGGATGCTCTCGATGGTGCAGCAATAGAAGTTCACCAGGATGTCTGAGGACAGGTGGTTCTTCCTCAGAGTCCTCAAGAGGAAGAGGCGCTGGTGAGCCTTCTTGACCCGCTTGGAGCAGTTGGTCGTGCAGATGAGATCCTCGGAGATGTGGACTCCCAGGAACTTGAAGCTGCTCACACGCTCCACAGCCGTCCCTTTAATGTAGATGGGTGGATGTGGGTCAGCATTCCTCCTGTAGTCCACAATGAGCTCCTTGGTCTTCTCAGTGTTAATCAGCAGGTTGTTTGTGTCACACCACTCAGCCAGACGATCTACCTCCTCCCTGTAGGCGGCCTCATCGTTGTCACTGATGAGGCCAATCACCGTGGTGTCATCTGCAAACTTAATGATGGTGTTGGAACCATTGGCAGGTCTGCAGTCGTGGGTGAAGAGGGAGTAAAGGAAAGGGCTCATCACACAGCCTTGTGGTACACCGGTGTTCATTGTGATTGTAGATGAGCAGCGGTTATCCAGCCGGACATGTTTCGGGGCAGTTGGTCAGGAAGTCCAGTAACCATTTGCACATGAGGGAACTGATGCCCAGGTCTGTCAGTTTCCTGATGAGTTGTGAGGGGTGGATTGCATTGAACGCTAAACTGAAGTCTATAAACAGCACTCTGGTGAGGGGTTGTTGTTGTCCAGGTGTGAGAGGACAGAGTGCAGTGCGATGGAGACTGCATCCTCTGCGCTCCTGTCCTGACAGTATGCGAATTGGTGGGGGTCCAGGGTGGGGGGGAGACAGGATTTGAAGTGTGCTCTAAGCACTTTGTGATGATGGGAGTGAGGGCCAGAGATGGGCAGTAATCTGTAATCCGATTACTTTTTTCAATTAACGAGTAAAGGGATTACTATTGCAAAAACGGTAATTAGATTACTGTTACTTTCCCGTGAGCACGCTGCGTTACTGCGTTACTAAAACCGTGATTTTTTTGCGAGAGTGTCTCATGACAATGACGTAAGCGAGTGCGACATTCGTGGCAACAGCTGTGTGCAGATCAACAATGGATAATATATCGAGTGCGGGAGAGAGTATGAGCGTGCAGCGTTTAAAGCGTGACAGTACTGACCTTACTTTGAGTTTGATTCCGTAAAAAGTGACAAAAACATTACTGTCCGCTGTTCACTGCGTGGGAAGAAAACTTCTTTTTACAGCGAAAAAAAAAACCCTTAACTTCCGAGCAAGCACCGAGTACAATAACCACGGAATGGGAAATTCACAGACAAACTCGCGGATTCTTCCACTGACCGCTGCGGCACACCTGCACCAGGGCAAACATCCGCCTGCTATACAGGTGAAAACAGAGCAACAGGACCGCTGAGTCTTTGATTTTGTTTATTTTCTGCTGTGTTTCACTTACATTTATTTGAAAGACGTAAACACAAAAACTATTTTATTTTATGTGCTGGAATGTGCAGAAAATAGGTTTAAATGTTAAACAAATTTCTTCCAGTCAGAGAATGTTGCATATAATTAAATTTTTGCTTGATACATAAAGTAAAAGATTAAAACTAATAAAACAAGTTTTAAAAATAGACTTTTCCATTTGATTACATTTTGTATGATAGATTATGCAGAAAAAGTAAAATTGGGCTGAAAGATGTACTGCTTTATCACCTATTCAGGTTGTAAATCGTGTTTTTAAAAAGTAACTAAGTAACTAACTAATTAATTACTTTTGAAAATAAATAATCAGTAAAGTAACAGGATTACTTTTTGGGGAAGTAATCAGTAATTAGTTACTGATGGGTATTGGGACGATGGAGGTGGATTTGAAGCAGGCCGCTCCAGTTGCTCCAGTCAACACCAGCAGTGGTGGTTGCTGTTAACCCAGGCTTGACCCATCTGATGTGAACTCTTTTCACATATTTGAAAATTAGAAAATATTTTACACCAAATGCCCCTCCTCCCAACTTAACCTAGCTTGAGAGATGCACTAGGAGTACACTGGCTTGTGACACCAATAGCTGTGTTATCCATTCATCTATATATGCCTACATGTACCTGTATAATGTTGTCAAGGAGAAAAAAGAATTGCTATAGCTTAGTTTACAAGCTCAAAATCAGTGTCATGATGTTAATTGATGATTCCTATTAGTCTGATCGTACTTACATCAGCTAATGTCAGCTGTTGGAGGTGTATTAATAATAAAAATAATTAATGACTTTTCTCACACTGTTTTTGATCTGCTGAATGCATCAACCTCCTGAGGCGCCTAAAAATGAAGCTGTCTCTGAGGGAAAAGTTACCCATCTACATTAAGGTCAGTGACGTGAGGTCACAACAGCACTGTTTCTCCATTCAAAAGCATCACACGCACCAAAGGGTTGTGACCTACTGCTTTAAACTGTGGCTTTTAAACACTGTGGGGGATTTTATTTTTATTTTTTTAGTCAGGCAGGCTTATCCAGCGGAACTGAACATATCTGTGTTTCCCTTTGTCATATGGTATCACACACATACATCCCTGATGTATTAACAAGCCTGTTTTGTAATCTCTCTGTTACAACAAGTGTCCCGCCATCACTACAGAGATCACACACTGGGGGCTGATAAAACCTTTTCTATCCTTTTCTATACATTTTCTTTTTGTATTTGCTTTGTTTCCTTTTAAAAATAACTTTATATATATATATATAATATATATAATATATATATATATATATATATATATATATATATATATATATATATATATATATATATATATATATATATATATATATATATATATATATATATATTTGCAGTAACAAATGTATTTGCAGTAACAAATGTTTTTCCTGACACTCCTGACAAAGTATTTTTCAGAGATATTGATCTCTGAAAAACACTGAGTTACTGTAACTGCATTCTAGGGAAAAAAATGAATCACCAGCAACATTTTGCAGGTGATGTATATTTACATTTGTTACTGCATGTGTATATATATATATATATATATATATATATACAGTGGGGCAAAAAAGTATTTAGTCAGCCACCGATTGTGCAAGTTCCCCCACATAAAATGATGACAGAGGTCAGTAATTTGCACCAGAGGTACACTTCAACTGTGAGACACAGAATGTGAAAAAAAAATCCATGAATCCACATGGTAGGATTTGTAAAGAATTTATTCGTAAATTAGGGTGGAAAATAAGTATTTGGTCAATAACAAAAATACAACTCAATACTTTGTAACATAACCTTTGTTGGCAATAACAGAGGTCAAACGTTTACTATAGGTCTTTACCAGGTTTGCACACAGTAGCTGGTATTTTGGCCCCCATTCCTCCATGCAGATCTTCTCGAGAGCAGTGATGTTTTGGGGCTGTCGCCGAGCAACACGGACTTTCAACTCCCGCCACAGATTTTCTATGGGGTTGAGGTCTGGAGACTGGCTAGGCCACTCCAGGACTTTCAAATGCTTCTTACGGAGCCACTCCTTTGTTGCCCGGGCGGTGTGTTTTGGATCATTGTCATGTTGGAAGACCCAGCCTCATTTCATCTTCAAAGTTCTCACTGATGGAAGGAGGTTTTGGCTCAAAATCTCACGATACATGGCCCCATTCATTCTGTCCTTAACACGGATCAGTCATCCTGTCCCCTTGGCAGAAAAACAGCCCCATAGCATGATGTTTCCACCCCCATGCTTCACAGTAGGTATGGTGTTCTTGGGATGCAACTCAGTATTCTTCGTCCTCCAAACACGACGAGTTGAGTTTATACCAAAAAGTTCCACTTTGGTTTCATCTGACCACATGACATTCTCCCAATCCTCTGCTGTATCATCCATGTGCTCTCTGGCAAACTTCAGACGGGCCTGGACATGCACTGGCTTCAGCAGCGGAACACGTCTGGCACTGCGGGATTTGATTCCCTGCCGTTGTAGTGTGTTACTGATGGTGACCTTTGTTACTTTGGTCCCAGCTCTCTGCAGGTCATTCACCAGGTCCCCCCGTGTGGTTCTGGGATCTTTGCTCACCGTTCTCATGATCATTTTGACCCCACGGGATGAGATCTTGTGTGGAGCCCCAGATCGTGGGAGATTATCAGTGGTCTTGTATGTCTTCCATTTTCTGATGATTGCTCCCACAGTTGATTTTTTCACACCAAGCTGCTTGCCTATTGTAGATTCACTCTTCCCAGTCTGGTGCAGGTCTACAATACTTTTCCTGGTGTCCTTCGAAAGCTCTTTGGTCTTGGCCATGGCGGAGTTTGGAGTCTGACTGTTTGAGGCTGTGGACAGGTGTCTTTTATACAGATGATGAGTTCAAACAGGTGCCATTCATACAGGTAACGAGTGGGGGACAGAAAAGCTTCTTACAGAAGACGTTACAGGTCTGTGAGAGCCAGAGATTTTCCTTGTTTGAGGTGACCAAATACTTATTTTCCACCCTAATTTACGAATAAATTCTTTACAAATCCTACCATGTGGATTCATGGATTTTTTTTTTTCACATTCTGTCTCTCACAGTTGAAGTGTACCTCTGGTGCAAATTACTGACCTCTGTCATCATTTTAAGTGGGGGAACTTGCACAATCGGTGGCTGACTAAATACTTTTTTGCCCCACTGTATATATATATATATATATATATATATATATATATATATATACATACACATGCAGTAACAAATGTTTTTCCTGACACTCCTGATAAAGTATTTTTCAGAGATATTGATCTCTGAAAAACACTGAGTTACTGTAACTGCATTCTAGGGAAAAAAATGAATCACCAGCAACATTTTGTAGGTGATGTATATTTACATTTCTATCAGTATGGTACATAAAAGTTGACATTTTCTTTCTTTTTCTTTTTTTTTTGTATTTTCTTGTCAGAGCTTCAGTATACTGTGAAATGTTTTCATTTATTTACCTTTAACAGAAGCATACTATTATAAAAAAAAATTCCCTGACAGGATTACAAATAAAGTCCAATCTGCTTATTCAGTTCGTGGGGTGGGGGGAATCACCGGGTCAGTGGTCACCCTGGTCAGGAAACCATTCACACTCACGCTTGTGGTCAGTTTAGAGTCAGCAGTTAACCCCATGCATGTATTTGGCGTTTAGGAGGAAGCAAAAAAAATGGTTATTGAACTTTACACGATGACGTGAGTCGTTGCCCTGACGTCATGCACCATCGTCATCCGCCCTCGGTGCTGTTTGCTTCCAGTAATCAGCGCAGCTGTTTCTCAGAGCGAGCTAGCAGGGATATTAGTTCAGGTTGTTTGTATTTTTTCGCTTAGCTGGAGGAAGTGTTTCGAAGATGGTGTGCGGCGGGTTCACCTGTTCCAAAAACGCCCTGTGCTCCCTGAATGTGGTTTACATGGTGAGTATGTAACACGGATGCTCAGTCTCTGCTGGTTACATTAGCTTGTAGCTAACTAGCTTGTGAATGAAGAAGCGAAACACTGGCGAAGAAATGTACTGACCTGTTTTAACTTTTTATTTGGCATGCCTCTTTGTTCATTCTACAGATGGTTATTGGTATGTAAAATATTCTGATATTACCATAGCACAGTGGTAATGTAATGTAGCGTAGGTTAGCTGAGTAGAAGTAGCGGCTAGCTTGTTAGCTATCGCCATTATGCGTATGAAAGATCCCGTTACCTGCGAGGCCAGCTGACCTAAAATGTGAAACTAATACGTTTCGGCTTGATATGGTTTCATGAGCTCTGCTGTCGGTCACCTGGGTGTGTGCTAAGAGAATATAATCAGCTCGCGCGTCTGCCTTTGTCCTTTGTGTCAGTCATGTGAGTGGTGATGGTCAACATGTTGTCTTCAGTTCAGCTAGCATAAACTCTTATCAGAAAATCTGCAAACGCATACTTCCTTCATTGACAAAGTCCAGATCACCACTTCTGAGAAAATGCTACATTTCTTACATTCAAAGACTATAAATGTGAAGAAAGATAAGATTTGACTGGTCGTTGTCAGGCTGAAATTTGCTTTGTTTGCATAATACGCTATGTTAATTCCCTTTCTGATTACTATACAGTGGTGTCTGTTTAGCCACTTAACACAAACCTATGATTTATTAAAGCATAAACCTGAAAGGAAGAGTCTATGTCGTCTACACATAACAGACAAAAAAAAGTGCCTCTTTAAGCACTCATTCTGCTAGTAAATGCCAAATGTTCCATGGTGTTAGAGGCACAAAGCATTTTAGTATTTTTACAAAAATAACGTGATTCCCAGAGAGCCTAAAACTTGGCATGTCTCAGTATGGTGTGCAGTGTCTCCTTAAGGAAATTCTTGAGGAAAGTGGGCAAGTGGAGGACACTGCAGCATATAATAAGTATTTAAAAATCAATTTTCTTTAGAAACAAAAAAAATCTACTGTTTGCTGAATATCATCAAGGGGTACAACTGTGAGCTCCTACACCATGCGGAAAACACGATGGAGGGTCTGTCATGGTTAAGAGCTGCATGTCAGTCAGTGGTGTGGTGTAGGAGATCTCATCAACACTCTTAAAAGTACAAAGTTTGATCCACGATGCAGTACTGTCTGGAAAGAGTCTGGCAAAAACTTCTTCATCATAACAATGGTCCCAGACATGCTGCCAATGATTGGTCTCGCCAGAGCCAAGACCTAAACATTACTGAAGCAGTGTGGGATCATCTTGGCACAGAACATGACGAAAGCCAGCCAACATCCAAACAAAAGTTTTCAGTGCCCTTTAAGAATCCTGGAGAACCTTTCCTGAAGATTACTTAAACAAATTACATTAAGCTTGCTTAAGATCTGTGCTGAAGAATAAAGGTGGTCATAGCAAATATGGACAGAGCACAGACTGTTAGTTTTATTGCTTCATTTTAAATGTATGTTTGCACATGCTTCAATGAATCTCTGAACCTAAATCCCATTTTACTAGCAAAATTGGTTCAATACTTTTGCACAGTACTGTAACAGTACAAAAACTCGGTAGGTTTAAGCAGGATGTTGTTTCTTTTTTTTGCCTGTCCCGTTTGGCTCTTTTGCCATTAGAATTGCCAGCAGGATGTTGTTTCTGTTGTTCCAGTCACACTCTGTGTAATCAATAGGGATGTACCAATCCAGCAGTTTCCAGTTTCAGTTTGATGTCTCGGCTTTGGGTGTCTGCTAATATGGAGTACTGAACTGATTCCAGTGTTAAATTTAATAATCTGTCTTCCTCACTGTGAGGAGGCGAATTTAAATCATCCTTTATGTACAAGAAAACATCAAGCTCAGCCTAAATGGATTTCCTACTTTGTAATTCATGTGACAAAATATGCATCAACAAATATAAATTTACTGAATTGTTATTTATTGGTAAAGTGAAATAATGAAAATGGATCAAATATTTTAAGAAAATTAAGTTGATCAGCAAATGTATTTGCAGTAGACTAATTTTGCCTCATAAGGAGAGACCTGCTGCAGGGTCTCTCCCTATGAGTAAAAATAAAATGCAAATTTTTGCTTCGATGCTTTGTTTAATGCACGATTTCTTAGAATTCACCATCTGAGCGTGGGCAGGTTCAGGAGAACACATGATAATATTGTATTACAACATTAAGCCCAAGCAGCCCTCAGTTTTCTTAACAAAAAGGGCTGATAACACAACAGCAGCAATTAAGCCGATGAAGTCATAGTTTAACGTGATGCTAGAGTCTGTCTACACACAGCAAAGAGGTGGAGCCATTACCAAGACAGAGAACTCAGCTTCTTCCTTTAACCACCATTAAAACTACTGCTGAGAAAAGGTGGCCATGAGTTCTTCATCTGGCCACCTGTTTGATGTGAAACAGTGAAAATCTACAGTAAAGCCAAAATATTTGTTATCCCATTACTTGGAGTAGTTGATAGAATAGTTTATTACTAAAATAATCAATACCTGTAGCCCTGCTCTGCTTCGTAATGCTGTCCTTCTTTGAAGTAGCTTCTGCCTTTTATTAAGTCTCTCTGACCAAATATGATGAGTGAAAGTAACCCAAAGTATTTTTAGGTAGTTTCAGTGGTTGAAATGGTTGCTGCAGAGTAAGAAGGTCCTAGTTTGAATCGAGCGGGTACCTGTCGTTTTGGAGTTTCTTCTCGCTGTGTCGGTTTGCGCCTGGTAATCTGGCTCCTCCCATCGTCCAAAGGCATGTTTTTAAGGTTAGGATACGTAGTAAGTGTGAATGTGTTTGTCTGCCTGCCTGTGGTGTACCCTTCCCCCTTGCCCAATGACAGCAAGCAGAGGTTACTTTAAAAATGGGAAAAAAAAAATGAGGTTACCAGGTGTAAAAATAAATGAAGCTAACAATAAACTAGTCAAGAAAGCAAGCAAAAGAAAAAAAGGCTAAATAAACTTTTGAACTCTCGAACGTCTGTGCTGTGTGCCATTGGTGAAAACAGGAGTAAAGCTGGTGTTTGCATAGCTGTTACTGACACACCAGGACAGAGACCTCGCTGTCCCTGTCGACTCGGTGCCCAGTGAAATACTTGTGACACGACCTGCCCAGTCAGAAAGGAACGTGATGCCGCCAGTCCTGTTGATGGCTGAGTCACCGCATCTGTCACGAGTTTGAGATTTTTTTTGTTTTTAAATCAGGATCGAATCGGAACAGACGTCAGCGAGCTGAATACACGAACACTTTGATACCTGCGATGCTTATTTAAACGTCTGCACTGAATCTTTGTAGAACCTATATCATAACCTATGTAAGTGGCCATTGGTATCATTTATGACGTTTTTATATGTGATGGCAGCCACAGTAGAAACAAAATGATACGGTTGTCCGTTTTTCTTCATTCTTGGTACATTTCCATGTTGCGATGTATTCTGCAGTCTCCATCCAGGAATTTGCTAACATCCTTGTATCGAGGCGATGATTATTCAATACCTGTGGGGGAAAAAGCCAGAAATGCATAGATGATGGACTCGATGGAACTGAACAGATCAATCAAAATAGTCCCAAGCTGCGTCGATCGACTTGAACTTGGGTTTCTATTGAGGTGCATGTCAGGTTATGGTGTAGAATTTCAAAAGGATCTGTGATTATGATTTACTTCTGAAATGGATGTAAGTAGAGAGAGGAAGTAAACATTAACACATTAATTGGGGGGGGGAGTACAAAAAAGTTTAATTTATAGATTTAAACAGTGACTCATTGCTTTAACTAGATTATTATTATAATAATAATAATAATATAGATTTGTATAGCGCCTTTCAAGAAACCCAAGAAGGAGAGGGGAAAAAATATGCAGCTTGATCATGGTTATACTCGGTCACCTGACAACGACCCATTCCCAACTGGGGAAATGTCGAGATGAAGAATAAATGATGCCTTCAACAACTTTAAGCAACTGATTATTTATAGAATACAGTAGAAAAAAGTGTATTCAGGCATTATCTGCATTTTAGTCTCCTCACTCACACACACGTACACGCTTCATGTCTAGAGCTGAATAGAGGCAGCAGTGAAATATTGAGTTGACAACAATGTTTTGTTACTGTAAGTGCAATAAAAGCTTTCCAGCAAGTGTTGCTAACTTGCATTAAACCAGAAAGACATTATGTAACGAGCAAAAGTAAACGTGAGAGGGGAAGGCCAAAGCATCGACCTTTGACCACAGTTTTCAGTTATATAAAGTTTTGCAACATGTGAAGAATATCAGTTTGTGTCACAATGTGAAATGCCTGCAGACTGCAGTTATCTTCCTTCATGTTATATTAGCTCTACTTGTATTTCCCACTGTTGTGTGGCTAAATGGATCAACACGGATGTTCAGTCCAGCTTTTTGAGTTCGCGTTGGACGTGCCTCCCATCCAAATATCAGATCTGAGCATCCCTATTTTTTTATATTTAATTTGTAGTTTATTCTTTGCCAAAATATCACTCATGCAACATTTTAGTGGTGAGTTTTTGCTAGTTTCGTAAAGCTCATATGATTGTAAGTCAATATTTTTGTATTTTGAACTGAAAGAGCAGGTTGAAGTGTTGACTTCAGTTTTTGATGTTTTAATTTCCCTGTTTGTTCCACAAATACAGAAGTCAGATTTTTGTCATGTAGTGATTTCGTGTCTTTCAACTCTTTGACATGCAGTTCATGCGCCGTCACAAAATTGATGTGACCAAGCAGAGATCAGTCAATAGGGTCAGAGTCGACAAACATATCAGCTCAACCTTGAAGACATTTGTTTACCAGACCAGCTTGTGCTCAATTTAAATAGATGGTTTTGTTTTTCATTTCAGCAATTTTGAAGTGAAAGAATAATAAAAAATGCACTAAAATATAACTGTGATTGGAATTGGTTACAGATGATTTAAAAATACATTTTTAAATACATAAAACACTGTCCTGGACCAGCAGCTTCATGTCCTCAAGCTGTGTGAGGTATTTAACACTAAACTTGTTTTTTAGTCGGCCTCTTTCTCACACTTGAACTCCAAAGCTGAACTCTTCTCTACAGACTGAGCTGTGTTTGTAGTAATCAAACCACAGTGCTGTTACCTCGTGATAAGCTGTGATCCATCTGATGCACTCTGCCTCAGCTGACCGTGGTTAACCTCTTTCCCTTTGCTCCCTTCAGCTGGTTGGGCTGCTGCTGATCGGAGTCGCGGCATGGGGGAAGGGCTACGGCCTGGTGTCCAGCATCCACATTATCGGAGGGGTCATTGCAGTGGGCGTCTTCCTGCTGCTCATCGCTGTTGTAGGACTGATCGGAGCCATGCACCACCACCAAGTCATGCTTTTCTTTGTATCCTTTATAGCTTTGTTGATGCACAAGTTCGCAGTAGATCTGGGTTATTTGGGAAAAATTACTTATCTTTTGGTTTAAATGTTTGTCCTTCCTAAGTCCCATCCAGTCTTCTTCCATACTTTTGAACTGTCTCAAGGTTTGCGGTGCCCGTCAGACCTAACACAGGATGTAGTTTATGTAGGTGCTGGGTTGTATCACCAAAAATGTTTGTTAGTTTAAGTTTCTGGCAGCATCACAGTGTACAACAGAATTATTATTCCTGCATAAGTGGGCCTTTATGTAGGTTTACTGTGACTCATTCTTCTGCCTGAAGTTGAGAGAATAAAAGAAATTGTTGGTATTGGCATTAATAAAGCAGAAGCAGCAGAATTTTAAAAAACAAAACTACACACGGAAAGTGGCAAATGATCGTCTCTTAGACTCTGTTAAACAAAACTAAATATTTGCTACTGGGTTATAAAGGCAGTCTTTTTAAGCCTGGAGTGGCACATTAATGCCACTATTCGTTGTGTCAGATCTGGAGTGATTGTGCATAAAGAAACATCATTTTGAATTACAGCCCCCAAATTATTGGTCCAAATTCTTCTGCCTTCAGGTAAAACAACCTGTTAGTAACAGTTTATCTTTACCTCACCTGTGTGTCGAGGAGCTTCCTTTCAAACTTCCCAACAGTGGACAAGCTCATATCTGGGCAGCAAGATAGTTTGGAGAACTAAGCCTGGAATGTAAAGCCAGTGCTGAAGTGCCTTAATGGGCAGCATGGTTTTATAAAACTCGATGGGAAAACGGCCCTACACTTCCCTGATCTTTTTAATCTGATCAGCTTTTTTTCGGGCTCGGCTTTGAGCTTCAGTTCCAAGTCTTGTTTGATTCAACATGAAGTACAATTTCTGAAGTTGGAACAGAGCTACAGTGTAATTAACAAATCACTGCCATAAGAGCATGCAGTGTACCCATGTTTCTCAGTCATGTCCATCCTATGCTCTGATCCGGTTTCGCATAGCTAGGATGCAGATGGGAAAAATACTCCGCTTCAAAAACAGGATCTTAAAAACCGCTGGATGACGTCACAGTGGCTACATCCATCTTTTACATACAGTTTAAGAAATCAGGGCCGAAATCCCTCCCAGTTCACAGATGATTATTCTTTGTTGTTTGAAATGTGGAGTTGCTGCCGTTGTTTCTTTGACCCCTGCTTCTCAGTACATGGTCATTCTCTTCATTGTCTTCCTCTTCCAATTTGGAATTTCATGTTCCTGCTTGGCAATGAACCGTGGGCAGCAGGTGAGCCAACATAATGTCTATTTCAAAATCTGCATTTCTGAATTCATATGAAATGTATATGATTTAATGCCTTTGGCTTTTATTTGTCATGTTTACATTTTCCAGGAGACACTTCTGAACTCTGCGTGGGGAATCATGGAAAATAAGACCAAGGAAGACTTGGAGACCCAACTCAACTGCTGTGGGCTCTTCAACACCACTGGCAAACTGCAGCAGTTTAACCAGGACTTGGGGAGCTGTCGTGCTGTAAGCCTCAAATATCACATTTTTTTCATTAACTAAAGAAAAACACAGTCATGGAAAAACCCACTAGAAAGGTTTAGGTGCATACTTCAGTTGTTGCCTAAATAAACCCCATTTTATTTCTGTTTTTTACCCACTCTATCAATGATTTTTTTTCTGTATTTCCAGTTACACAATGAGCCTCAAGCAAAAATCACATAAGCATTTCCTTTAGGAAAAAGTAGGGCACTTACTGTTATTCTCAGAATAGATTTTGGTAGCTAATACTGGCTTAGCTGACAACCCGTTGAGTCATAGTGCAAAAAGACAGAACGCCTTTCTCTTTCACTCTAGCCATGCACAACGGAAGGTAGATGTGTGCCCTGTGGAACGAAGATGCTGGATCATGCCACAGAGGCTCTGAAGATCCTCGGAGGCGTCGGGCTCTTTTTCAGCTTCACTGAGGTTTGTATCTGATCCTTTAAATGGACTTCATCAGGTTGGCTTGACAACACCTATGTGTCTAAATGTATTGACTTACTGTCATGTGATTGGCTGATTAGATGATTGGGTTAATGAACAGGTGTATCTAAAAGTAGTGGGTGAATGTGCTTTTTTTCTGTGTAATTCATTTTTCACTAATGAACAGTCTAAGCACATATTCCATGTGCTGTTTCATGATGACACACACATATAATATAACACATATATATTTTCATATTGTAAAATTCTGATATTCTGCTCTAAAGACCTACTTTCAGAACTGTTATTTTCTCATTTCGTTGGTGTTCTAAGGAAAACGGAACATTTTTGGGCTCTGTTGGAATAAAGATGATTTATACAGTGTTGGAGTTGTTACCAATGTCCTGACCAAATCTAAATATGCAGTCTTTGAAATTCATTTTATGCAGTCTCCACTCTATTGGACTGTGCTGAAGGTTTACCAGATGGCTCTCATGCCAAACCATGAAATAGTCGTGTTTCATGACTGTTTTTAAGTAATGTGTGGTAATAAGTGTAATTAGAGTGAGCAGCATGAATGTTCATGAGACTCTTCAGGGAGACGTGTCATTGTGGCAAACCAATAAATACAGCCTTGGACAAAGTAGCAACCACTGTGTTTGAAAGTTAACTGAGTAGTTTTATTGTGTAACCTTAAGTCATTTTAATGCCTAAACCATAATGAGTCAGACTTCAACTTTTTTCTGCCTTCGTCTCGCCTTATTCCTCACATCTTCTTCATCGATCTTGTGCGTGTCCTCCTTCACTACATCCATGAATCTTCTCTAACCTGTCTTTCTCCTGCTGTGGCTGCTCCATACTTGGCATCCTTACTGGCTATCTGTGATCAGAGGCACACATTAATAAAAACCCACAAAGTATCAGTAACACTAAAGGGAAGAATTTGCCGGTGCTAAGCACACATTCATACACCCTGCATGCCTAAGTACTCTGTAAATGAATGAGGGGAAATTCAGGTGTCAGTGTCCTGCCCAAGGATGGACTGGGGGGGGGATCGAACCGCTGACCTCCTGATTATTTGCTCTACCACCTGAGCCACAGCTGCCCTACTAACAGATTAAAAGCTGTGACTGTTTCACAGACAGCTTCACTTTTTTTTTTTTTTCTTTTAAATAAAAATGACTTGTGATTGCTACACATTTGCTCCCTCCTGCACAGACTGGTTGCAAATGACGCTATCAGTTTGTTCAAGTTTGTCCAGTATTTTCACTTCACTGTTGTCCTTCCTTTTTGTGTTACATGATGAGCACATTTGTGGTGAGTTGTGGTCTAGCTTTGGTGAGAAAAATAACTTCTAAGGGCCTTTTTAATGCTGTTCTCTTACATGTAAATCCTCTGTTAACAGATCCTGGGAGTGTGGCTTGCTGTGCGCTACAGAAACCAGAAGGATCCACGAGCAAACCCAAGTGCTTTCCTATAGTCTGTCTCACATCACGGCGCAGTAGGTGCAGTTTCAGATACACTGGTACACACAGAATAACGCACATCTAGAGGCAGACACTCGGGCATATAAATACAGAGCCACAACCATCACAACACCAAATGGACACGCAGCACCTGAAAAAAACACTGAGAAAAGCAAAACGCACACACATACACCAGAGACTGAGAAACTCCAACAAACTCCAGAAATGCAAGCTGGAAGACCTGGATACTTATGTGTGAAAGGATGAGAAGTGGTACTTGTCGGTATCACAACCCAGCCTTGATTTGAGTATCAGATTTCTCGATTGCACCAAGATTTCTCTGCATGCGTCCTCTCAGGCGTGCACAGACCAACAGCCTCTTTGTTGATCTTGTTCCACAATCCAACCCAACGACTGTGCGGTGTCCAACAGATAAACTTGTATGCACCTTGACTTTTCCTCTAATGTAGTGCCACCTCTTAACGACAAATATACTCCTGGTAATGTGATGTGTATCCAAACATGTCCCAGCATGATGAGAAAGTCAGCAAGGTGGGTGAGAAGGCACACACTGGACATGTGGTGTAAAGTAGTTTTTGAAAGGGTTAAAAATGTATGTAATTTTTTTTTCTTTCCACAAAAAAACAGGAATTTGGATTAGGTAGTTTATTTTAGGAAATGTAGTTGCTAGTCTTTGAAGTTCAAATATTTATGAACTGTAACTGAGCCAACTAACTTTTAAATGCCGACGGGCTGCAGCCTCGATGTTGTACATAGTCTTTGCATACTGTAGTTCACAGAAAGTGTACTTGATGGGTTTGCTGTGTAGTTTCCCACCTCTTGCTATGAGGTTTGCCTGCAGTTTCAGAGTCTCTGAAAGCCTGAATTATCCTCACCTCTTCCTATATTTAACATTTTCTTCAGTGTCGCACAGTGACGTCGCTTAGCGTAGATTCTGGTTGTAGACAAGTGGATTAAGGTACATCTTGTTACCTTCTGTATAACTGGAAGAAATCTCAAAAACACACAACTTGAATACGTGCTTTTTTTAATTTGAAGTAATCGAGTGAATTTGGCCAAATCTGTTTATTGAAAATCCAGTTTGGTTTTTATAGTGTTAATTGTGAGAATGTGCTTTTTGTTGCCATCCTTTTCTTTTTCTTAAATATTTTAAAACTTGTGATTCTTTGGTGCAGTTTTTTTTTTTTCTTTTTTGTTTGCCATCAGCTTCTTTTTTTCATCAGTGTTAAAATGCTTTGTAAAATGTGCTTGTTAAATATTTTCCGTATCTATTTAAGTTTAACGATGCACAGCCGGTTTGTTGTAGTTTTGATATCGCTTTGCTCGATATGGAACGTTTCCTGTTGATAAATAATTGCTCAGCCTCTCTTTAAACTTTTTTTTATTTTCCCCTCTTTTGAATTGCTTTTAACTTAAAGGACTAACGAGCTGTAATTACATGTCTTACTTGAACCTGTCGACTTTAATGATTACGGATTCCTCGCTGCTGCTTTGGAGTTCTCGTCGTAAGCAAAACATTATGACAGATGTTAAGCATTATTATGCCATATATTACACCTCAGTTTGAATTTGCGTGCAGTTGTTATTCAAATGTAAGTTGAATTTTTGAGACTTAATTTTTCCAAATAATAAAAATCTCAAATTGGAAGCTGTTTTTCTTTGAGTCATTGTTTGAAGGACTGGGTCCACACTGGCCATGTTAGCTCTGATAAAGCCAGCCAACGTGATGCTTGCAATTCCACCAGACGCCCCACGGACTGTAACATGTAGCAAATGAGGGCAGCAGGAAGTCAAAGATAGAAATGGAGTGGTCAATTTTCAAAATAGGAACCCTATCTAAATTCATTCCTAAAATGGTACTAGTGTGATCTGAATCACTAATGTAATGTCACGCACCCAAAGCCAATATATTTCTGCAGTTATTAAAACAAGACAGTCAAAATAAATAAAAACAAAAGATGGTTTCATCTTGCCAATAATCAACACACCTGTTTTACAGTGGTGTTGTAAAAAAACACCTAAGACACTCACTGCTTTGTAAAGGTATATTTAACATTCAATTTTTTTTATTTATTTTTTTTATTGCGTATTTGTGGTTCCGTTTGTTATAGCATTTTAAAATAAGTAAGATCAAATGACCATTTTAAAAGGCCAATTAACTGTTAAAATCAAAGATTGTTAGGAAAGATTTCCTGTTCTTGTGACAACGAAGCACTCGGTCCACTGGTTCATACTGGAGGGGGAAACTAAAGGTATTTATGAGACGTAAAAGGTTTCCGTAGATAATTCTGTAGGAGGATTATTAATGGTTGCCTTCATCTGCCTGTCTGTAGATATCAGTCTCAGGTGATCCACTTTGGGTGGGATGTGACCAAAGTGTTAGTTGATAAGGACTGTACCTTGTGAAATGAACTTTTCAGTCAAAAACAGCGGCTATTCTGAGCCAACCTATCGGACAACTTCATACAACTAAAAAATCTTATTTAAAATATTTTTCTCCAGTTATTTTGTAAGTTCAAAGGAATCCCCTGTCAAAATGCGCATTTTTAAAGTTTAATAAATGCATGATGTTTAAACTAAGTTCTTGGCAGCCCTTCTACAATTAGGGTTAAATTTTGTTTTGAATGTAGCAACCAAATGGAAAAGCATTAAACAGAAAAACTAACGCTAAAGAAAAAACTTGTTTTGAATGTTTATCTCATAGTTTCTGAACATTGCAAAATAAAACTCAACCGTTATCGTGGGTTGCCAGTGACCTGGTGGGTGATAAGGGAGTCGGCTGATGAATAATCATTAATAGAATTACGGACAACAGGCATTTGTTAGGGTCCACGTGTAAATTGGAGAAATGTTTCGGATCCTGTTTCAAGGCCGTCAATCAAGCTGAAGCAGGTTAGCAACACTGAGCTTGTTAACTACGTGCAAAAGGTCAGATTTCCGTGAGTTGTACCTTCCCGTTGTAGCGGTGCTCAGCTGATAGTCGGGTGGATTTCACTGACTCATCAGAGCTTTGTTCAAGTAAATCAATCTGCAGCCATTGTTCACTTGTGATTAACATCCCGAGGTATATTTTCCCTGGAACATTGCTGACCAGGCGATATTGTTACAGTGAGAAACATCTCATCAGACCCTATGTGAAAGCACTTTAAGTAGGATCAGCGTGAATCACATGCAACCCAGACTTCAAGATAATATTCAATACACCAGGGGCGGATCTACACGGGGGGGGGGGGGCAAGGGGCAACTGCTGTAGAGCCTCTCTTCCCCCCCAGCTGCACCCCAACTTTTATGTCCTTAAAATGCTTTAAAATACCAGTTGTCTAAACCTAAAAAATTGTCTGTTTTCTTTGAAGAAAAGATACAATAAACAGTTTTGTGGATATTTTGTTGACTTAATTTGCATATAGGGGATTTTCACATACTTCACTGAAGGGGTATGCGCTACCCTACCTAGACCTCTTGCCCCTCCTTTGCCCACCCATGTAAAATTTTCTAGCTCTGCCACAGGACGGCACAGTGGTTTAAGACCACTGCCTCACAGTAAGAAGGTTTTGGGTTCAAACTCAGAGGGATTGTCTTTCTGTGTTAGCCCTGCCTATCAAGGGTGTCCTGAATTGTATAAGTGGAAGAAAGTGGAGGATGGATGTTAGTAGTAAAAAAAGGCAGTGGATTAAATTCTGTGCTCCACATTAGGCACGGCCCTGCAGGTATCACTCCTACAAATACCAGGGTGACTTGCTGACAGCTGCATCTATCCATTTTCTGTCAGTTATCCTGGTCTTGGCAGCAGTTTGAGCAAAGATGCCCAGACCTCCCTCACCCCAGCCACCTCCTCAGCTCTTCTGGGGAGACACTGAGGAGTTCCTTAGCCAGCCAAGAGATGTAATCTCTCTGTTCTGATGCTGCTCAGGAGCCAACCTGGTCAGATGGCTGAATGACCTCAAATGGCTCTTTTATGAAAGGAGGCTCCACTCTATAGTTGAGGAAAGCCCAGACCCTCGCAGCCTTCATCAGCTGATAGATTTAAAGATTGTGACAAAGTAAACATTTTTACTGGGTACAGAACGCGTTCATTTTAGCTTCTTCTTAGTTTATTTATGCTGTCACTGTGTAAAGCAACCCGGTGGTGGAAACAACACGTTTGCACCTTCGTAATGGTAATGTGAATTTTTCCTTTAAAGCTGATTTAAACTGTGGAGCCAGCTTGCAGTTGAGACTTTCAATGTGCCACCTTGCGCCACATGATGGCAGTATAGAGTCTGTGCAGCTGCCATTTCTTTTTCCGCCACTCACTGCTATTTCATCCCTGCTCTGACATGTGTAAATACCTCGAGACAAGCAAAGAATCTCTACACAGAGGTGCCTTTTCCCTGTGACTGGCATCATACAGATTGATTTCCTCCCAGCTGAAGGTGGACTGCATCGATGTGGCAGCTGTGAAATGAATTCATTCTGGTAGTAGGTTTTGTTATATCCTGTGATATTCCTTCAGAAGGCCATTAATCCCTTTAGCTGGGATCGGTCCAGAAATGTGGTGGTGGGTGGGTGGTTGGGTGGGTTGGGGGGAGGGGGGTAGTGTGGCGAGAGCAGAAGGAGAGCTCAAGAACACTCTGATAGGAGAATAGAGATAACACACAAGGAAATTATCCTGATACCTTTCAACCAAGGTTATCCTAAATGAGGATAAACTGCTCTTCTGCCCTCATCTTAATGGCCCATGCCAGACTGTCACCAGCACCACTGCCCCCTGCTTCATGAAAGCCGTGACCTAATCTCTGGTGCTGGATGAAGCCCGCCAGCGAGCACCTGCGGGTTCGTTTCCCTGAGACGCAGGAACATTTATGTAAGTGAAATATGCCTGCTAAGGGCTTTGGGTCTTGAGTGTGGCTGGGAACCAGCATTTTAGAAACTGTCCCCTGTCCTGTCAGCGTGCTGTCCCAAGGGCCCGGTGCCAGTCCCCCACCCTGTGCTGCATGTCCATATGCCGGGTGTATTAGTTTGGAGAAGCTGTGGAGAATCACACCAACAGGGATGGCCATCTGTCCTCTTACAGATATAGCATGGGCTCTGCAAGCGCATCAAGACAGGATCTTAAAACATTTGGTCCATTATATCACAGCGCTCTGGTGAATGGATTTTACAAGGGCTTGTCCGTTAGGCAGAACTAATTATGTATAGCTTGTCAGCATGGGGCATGGTATTCAGATCAGTAGGGACCAACAAACTGCTTCCTGTTATATAGTATTTCCAGCAGAGGATACTCTACTATTACAACTAAAAGCCCTGCATTCAGAATCCACTGGAGTTCACAGTGCAAGGCTCAAAGATATATTAAAATATGTTTTTTTCAAATTCAATATAAACAAACCAGCCCCTAAGGTAAAAACAAACTGGCAAACCAAAGTTAAAAATAAACCTCAACTACCGCGAGTTGCACTCAAACGGTTACTTTTTTAATGAAAGGTTCACGAATGCTGTTCTTTTCTGCTCTGGGATGAAATAGTTGTGTCCATCCCAAGGCTAAATTTGAGCACTAACGATGCAAATTTGATTTAGGCCACAAAATAAAAATCTTTTAATGAAGAGATCCAAAAAAAATATGTCGGGTTGCACAAATAAAACATACTCTTTGGTATTAAGAGTTGTTCAATTAGGTACTGATTCTGAAACTGGGGTTTAAGCCCATTCAAAGGGACATTTATAAAAAATAGAGGGTCACAATATGATAAATGCTGAAATGTAAAAAGGTAAAGATAAATGTTCATTTTGGAAACTTTATCATTCATAATTTCCCAGTTCATGTACATACTAAAACTGATACCAGATGACTTATGATAAAATATAAACTGACCTCACTGACCCTGTATTATGACGTCTCAGACTCACAGAGCCACCAAAGGACCCCAACAAGCTGTTAGTTTAATGGAATTCAGTGCTTAAGAAATTTATGTGACCGCCTGTCATAAAACAAACTAACAAACTAAAGCAAAACACAAATATTTTAAAGATATCACGTTTTTATATCCAAATTTGAGCTGACGCTGGACTTCTCTGAGAAGTCAAAAATTAATCAAGTGTATTCAACTGTTAAAACTATTTTTTTCTGTTCAGGGAGCCAAATAAATAACTGTAATTTGACATCTTAATCAAAAGGTAATAATGTGCCTTTTTCAGCTTTTTAGTAAACAAGTAAATTTTAAAATTCATGGACAAAAACAATTATATTCTATCATTAAAAACTTTATTTTGATAAAAGAGTTTGTTCCTACTGGTGAATTAATCATTACAGCAACACTAAACATTATTTTGGCAATTACCAATACTGTTAATTTAGGACAGCTGTGGTATAAACCTTTCAGTGGTAGTCTTAATAAATTTGTCTTTATGTGTTTTTGTATACATACCTGCTGCATCAATGGTGAAAGTTTGTCCTCGATGCTGCAGTTACTGAGAATAAACCTGTATGCTTTTATTGGGTCTGTATCTAGATTCTTCTCACAGCTCAGCGAGGACAAACAGGAAGGTAAATCATTCTCATCAGTTAAGAGAGACAAACAGGTCAATATTGCCTATCAATAATGAAACAGAGCAGGGATGCATGTTGTTAGATCTTAGCTGGAACGGCAGTGCAGGTGATATAAGAAGTTATTCTGAGCATTCAGGTCTTGAATTGGTATTTCACTTTCATAAGATATTCCATTTTCATGCCTTCACCTCCACGTGAAGAAACAATCCCCAAATTATTTAGTTATGGGAGATTTTCTGATTCATTTTGCCTCGCTAATAGCAAAGAAATTATTGACATCATTTACTAACCACTGGGAGAATTATCTATTCCTTAAACTGTTATTAATCTTTAGCTATCTTTTTAGAAACATTTACAACTAGTTTTTGCTAAGGTAAAAGTAATTCAAGCATTCAAGTTAGCTAAGAGTGAAGAATAAACCAAATTGTAACCAAAAGCTATCACAAAATTTTAAGATATAGTTTAAAATATTTAGAAATGTGTAGACACTTTTAAATGTGTGAAGTTAATAAATCAACCATTTTTCAGCAGTTAGCAAAACATATTAAATATTGAATGAATAAATATGTTAATATTTACTAAAAGTAAAAATTTCAGTAAGTTTGCTAAAAAAAAAATGAATTTAGTATGTTAGCTAAAAGTAACAAATAAACCATTTTAGTGAAATAGCTACAACTAACAAAATTAGCTCAAAGTTTCAAGAGTTAGTAAGCTCTCTAAAAGTAACGCATTTAGTGAGTTAGCGTTAAATAACAAATAAATCAATTTAGTAATATTAGCTATAAGTAAGAGTAAGTTAGCTAAAAGTAACAGATTTAGTAAGTTAGATAAACTGTTGAAATAGCTAAGAATAATATATGCGTATTACTGTGTATTAAACTGAGTGATTATAATAAAAATAATTGCTAAAAACGTTAAATATTTAAATGTAACAGCTAAACAGCTCAAACAATTAGCTAAGATTACAAGAATAAAAATTCAAATAGTTTGCCAAATATAAGGGATAAATGTTTTTGTCGGAGGGACAGATCGACAATGATTAATAAATGGCGTGGTGAATATGGTGGGACAATATCAGTCTAACTGACATATTTGGAAAATAGTGGGTGGTGTTGGTGAGGAGGTAGTTTAGGTAGTCTGTTGATACATCAGAAGAACAAAAAACATTTGGGAGAAAGCGCTGCAGTTGATGGGCAATATAAAGAAAATAGTTTTAAAAATGAGTTACAGGAGGCAGAGAAAGAATGGGGAAGGCAAAGGTAGAAGATGAGTTGAGGAAATCAAGTTTACACACCATTAAACATAAATGTTAGTAGCCTACTTTACCCCCCACAGCATCATCATAACAAGCCCTCCCACACAATGTAATAGTTTATTTGCAAAAGCATTTATTTCTGTGCTGTCTAATGCTAATTTATGTTAGAAAAATCACGAGTGTTAAACCTTTTTCCAGCGCTCTGTATGAAAACAATGTGAGCATATTGAATTTGACCAATTTTGCGATGGTCAAAAATCTATAAACAAGCACCTGGGCCGCTCTCTTGCATCCCGGTTTAATCATTACCTCGCTGCAACAGTGCACATACAAATATAGCTGTAGATACAAGGAAACGGTGGCGTGATAGCTGAAGTCTGGCACCGTATCTCAAAACAAATGTTACGCTTAAAATAAATCCATAACTGTAACAAACTAGAGTGTGAAAAATCAATCAAGATCAATGTGACAGGGGATTTTGTGGGAAGTGCTGCGGCGGTGGAGAATACAAAGTGTGCGAGAGCAGGAGAGGGAGACGCAATGAGGCATCTTCTTCTCTGAAAGCTGCAGATTAAAGTGACCTCTTGACCCGAGTCTCTGATGTTTCCCTAATTACCTTGTCGCACCATCCTGATAAAAAGCAGCGCGGCGGCTTCCTCCTCTCCTCTTTACAGCATCATTTACAGCCTCACAACCTGACACAAGGACAACGCCTGTGGAGCGACTGGCCAACTCTGAGAGTTTTGTGCAGATATTAATAGAGATTTTAGGCATGCTGAGGTCCACTTTATAGAGGATAAGTCTGTATTACAGAGTAGTGGGTGGTGTGTTTTGGCTCAAATGTAATGAATTCTAATCTCATCTCAGGGTCCGTTAGTATCAAGTATCAATAAAGGAGCAGCCTCGGTTTATTCATGTAAATTAAAAATATAACATACTATGCAAGTCTTATTTAAGAAGTGAATTACAGGAATATTTATCAGAACTTTATATTTTATATTGTTGGAGTTTGAAAACTGATGCACTGCTCACTAAATATATATATTTTTCTGTTGTGTTTGGTTAAACTGTAGCTGTTATTATGCACAATCGTTTATTTATATATCTCCAATTCACAGCATCAGGCATCTTAAAGCTCTTAATATTGTAAAGTAAGGAAGAGAGAGAATGCCAACAATCTGACGATTCTCTATGATCAAGCACTTGGGAATGGTGGGGAGGAAGAACTGCTTTTTAACAGGAAGAGACCGGCTGAAAGAACCAGCAGTAATCTGCCATGACTGGTTGGAATGTGAGGGGAATGAGAAAAGAGACAGAAGCAAAGAGAGATCATAGATACTGGCAAAAAGGCCAAAACAAACATGAACCCAATCATATAGAATTAATTTTGAAGTAAAGTAAAACATTTGAGTATCGCTCAGTTTCATTGAAAGAACAGCGTTTTTGTCCAAGACAGGCAATTTGACGATAAAAGCTTGTTTAATATTTTGGTTTTTTACATTCTCACACATCAGTTCCTTAGCAAAATTAATTGAACAAACAAATAATAATAATATTATTTTGTAGAGTTACAGTCAGGACTCCAGCCTTTAGAACATATAAGTTTACTTACAGCAACTTGCACATTCTTCTGCTTGTTGTTGGAGTTTGCAGGATTCATACATTCAGACAGGAAGTTATTCTTATTAAGACAAGCACTTACAAACTGGTCATTTTAAACTCAAAATATGACAAAAGTATATTTTTGTCATGGAACAGGGCTCGGAGGATTTACACACTGAATACTTTGTAAAAAAGTGACATGAAATTCAGAATTTTATATCGTTATATACCAGCTAGCCAAACTTCAGCAACCCTACAAAAGTCACTGCTGTTTAGTTTTCTGTCTTCATTTATGTTGTAAGTGATAGCAGAGCTGTACGTTTTCAATTTTTCAGAAATCTCTCAGTCAGAACATGCTACATGATATCATGTTTAGGTGGAAACTAGCAAGCTAACTTCCTGCTAACTACGTTAAATTTAATAAATTCTGTTTTCATGGATGCCTGGATGTTAAACTTAATTGTTACACCTATGTCTTCCAAAGTTGTACTAAAACATTTTTTGACAGATTTTTCGAGCGCCGTGTACCACATAAAATCGGTTCGAGGTCAGGAAGCACAATCACAATTCATACATAAGGCGCACTGTCGATTTTTGAGAAAATTAAAGGATTTTAAGTGCGCCTTATAGTCTGAAAAATACGGTACAGCCCAGCTCTGTTTCTACTGCAGTCGCTATCTCTTCAACAAAATAGAGAGACATAGAGTCAAAGTGATTATGTCTTTACATTGTGTTCAAAGCATTTGGTGATTGGGGATGTTTTAATCCATTTTTACACACAAGACTTTAAAGTAAGCACCTTTAAAAGTGCTTCAGTAGTATTAGTGGTGCATTAAGAAAAAGGGATGCAGTTAAAGTCTATTTCTGTCCCTTCATGTACAGTCTAAATCAACATGCCCCATTGGTTTAATAGTTTGACCTCAAGGTAAATATGTGAAGAGCAGAGTTTAGCTTTTACTGTTTATTTGTGTTGAATAGAAAACATTTAATCCACTTCAACACGTTTCAGTTTGTACATGTTTTGTGTATTTGGAGAATTGTGGTTCAGAGGTTAACACCATTGCCTCAAGGCAAAAGATACAATAAGCTGCTTTATTTCCTGAGACTCAATTATTCGTTCTAGTATTGGTGGTAGTTATTTGAAGCCAACTTTTGCTGTGGCCCTCTAAAAATAACCTGCAGCAAAAACACTGAATAAGAAACTGTATTTTTAGTGGTTCTGACAAATCTGGCCCATACCTGGTCTTATTTTTGCTGAGAACCTGTGCTCATCCACCTACCATGTTGGGCTGCCCTTGAGCAAGACCCAGAGCGTCAAGCCTTTGAATATACTTTGGGAAAAGGGCAGAAAATGTTCCCAAAAAAAGAGTTAGATGAGAAGGCTGATATCACTGTTTATACAGTAGATATGAAGCCACAGCCAGCAGCAGCAGCAGCTATGTTCAGGACTGTTTCTTGGCGAGGGCTTGGCTGGGACTCCCGCCAAGAAATAGTCCTGCTCAAACATAACCCCACATAAAACCGCAAATTCTCTTTTTCACACGTTTTGGTTTTTGTTGAAGTATCTAGTTGGTATATTTAATGGCTCATCAGACACACAGTGACTCTGAGTATCGATCTTCATGGGACATTTTGTTTTATGACATCTTTGTGGTAATCTTTTCACATTTGTGGCCGTTTATTTCTCTCTGTTGACATATTGTGCATTTGTGGACATTTTCCATGTCTTAATTTTCATTTTTGTCTGTTTCTGTGGTGTTATTCATCCCCGATTGATTGCCACCTTGTTTTGTGTTTGTGTATCTATGTGGTCTTTTTGTAGTTTTGTTGTCATTTGTTGTCATGTTGCATCTCTGTGTGGTCATTCTGTGACTCTGGGGATATTTTGAGCCTCTTGTTGGCTCCTTTATCTTTCTTCACTGTTTTTGTAATGTATAACACTTTGCATGTGGTCCCAGTGACTCTTTGACTCTCTGAGCCCTGTGGGCTAATTCGGTAATCCAACCATGACCCTCAAAAAGGCCTTTACAACTCTGTGAGTTAACATAGTGGTCTTCTTTTGTGTTTCTTGTCATTTTGTGACTCTATGAGTCTCTTTTTGGTCCTTTTATGTCTTTTCATGGTTGACTTATTTTCTTGTTGCGATGACCGACCTCATTTTTTCATCTCTTTGTGATCTGCTTGTAACTCTGTTTGCTTTTTGCATCTTTTTTGGTCATTTCGTTTGTGTGACTTGTGACATTTCAGAGTCTCGTTGTTGTCCTTTCATATCTCTTCATTGTTGTCTTCGTATTTTGTCTTCGTGTTGCCCTGGTTTGTTGTCATTTTGTGTCATTTTTCAGATGTTTTACTGTCTCCAGCTGTTTTGAGTCTCTGCCTGACCATCTTCATCCTCTTTAATGTCTTTTTAAATCTCTGTGTTCCTTCCATGTCTCTTTGTGGTTGTCTTTGTCTGTTTAAGTGACAGATTACCTCTTTTTGTCCTTTTGTTTCTCCTCAGAAACGACTCTGTGGCTGTTTCGCATCTCTAGGTGGTCATTTTGAGTCTTTTGTGGTTACGTGGCTGTCCATCATTGTTGTGATCTACTAAATGTGATCATTAATTTGCTTTTGTTGTCATTTTTTCTATTTTGTTGGTCTTTCTTTGTGATTAGTGCTTGTTGCAATTTCTGTGGTCCTTTTGCATTTCATCATTGTTATTGTTCTGTCAGTGTAGTTGTTTTGTGTTGTCATTTTGTGTGTCTTTACAAATGTTTCTGTTGTTGCAGCAGTTTTGAGTCCATGTGGTTATTTTGTGTCTCTTTATAGTTTTCATTATCTCTTTTTCATTGTCACCATGTCTCTATCTAGATGCTTTAGGCTCACCAGCTGTTTTGCATCCCTACAATGTCAATTTTTGAGACTTTAATGTCATTTTAAGTTTTCATTTATTGTTGTCTTTTCCTCCTTTTTGTGAAGAATAATATATTTTTGTTCTCACTTTATGTTTTTTGTAGATGTTTTAGTCTCTGCAGCTGTTTTTTGTCACTGTGTGGTCATTTTAAGTTTCCTTTTGTGTATCTACACAGTTTTCTTGCTCTCTTCCTGTGATGATTGGCCTCTTTCTACTGTCATTTTATGTATCTTTGTCGGACACTTTGCAGACACACCCACTGAATCTTTAGGCTCGTTCAGTAATCCATGCATTACTGTCAGACAGGATTTTATAACTCTGGAAACCCTGTGGTACCTGTTTACACTGTGAGGTAGAAGTGCAGCATGTATTTGACAGACCAACACAACATCTTGCCAGATGATCCTGCAGCAACAGTTTGGTTCAACTTTTTTTTTCCAACCCCGCATTGTTGTTGTGCTGAATCTCACTGCAGGGCTATACTGGGTGTGAACATGGCCTAAATGTCAAACTAGTTCTTTTAAGGTTCAATACCCACTCCTGGATGTGAGAAGGAGGCTTATAAACTGCATTAAGAGTTTAATTTTGGGAGTGAATAACGAAAATGTGGTCTCAGAAATGAGGGTCAGAAATGACCCTCAGGCGGAGTGGTGCTGTCAGGGTTGGAAAAGGTAATGAGAAAAGCTGGAAAGGACCCCAGATATGAGGCCAGAGGCAAGAAAAATGACTGCACTTGAGTACAATTTAGATTACTTGTACTTGATTCAGCAGTTTTGCTACTAGTTTGACTTAAGCTCTGTTGTATTAAACCAGGTGATTTCAGAATTTTTAAATTACAGCGTTTTACCAAAATGCTGTGTCTATTTAACTCATAACTCACGAAGAGTTATTATCACTTTCCACCCAAGAGACGTTTAACATTTCAGATGACTTAACTATCAAATTACACAATATTTCACCACACTAAATACTAGAGTTTTTTTAAAGAACTGTCACAACTTTTTCCTCTTTGCTCTACTGATTATCTGCACTCTTCAAGTTATACTGATGTATGCTGTCCTCGCAGTGCATTTCAGGCAGAGCCAGACAGCCAGTTAACACGTAGATGTTCCAATAAACCAACAAGTCCTTGAATTCTTTGCAAGGTTTACTGAACAAATATCAGCGGAATAAAACTGAAAGATCACAGAAATATACAAGCATATTACTCCATGCAAATGGCAGCAGATTCAGCAAAATAAATCAAACTACTTCGCAGCTTACCGAGAAGGCAGAACACACCAGTAATGAGCTAGCTTACTCAAGATGGCACCTTCCAGTTAGCTTCTTCAAATTAATAAGATTTAAAACGTCAGAGGAAATAAGAAACACTATGACAGATCAATCACTATCCAGCTATCAAAAGTAGTAAAGGAGCTGATTACAGGCAAATAAACTCAAAGGCACAGCATGTGTGCAGCTGCATTCTCCGTGGCCAGCTAACACTCCAACGAGAAGCTAAAAAACTGGCCCAGTCATTACAAAGAAGGGCCACTAGGAGTCAGCATAAACAAATCGGGTACATAATCAATCGTTTAAGTCAAAACATTTCTGTTAAGGACAGCGCATTGTTGTACGTGGTCAACAGTTTCTGCTTGTTGAATGGTGATGTATTGACCCTGTATTAGATGAGGCTGCAGTGATTTTTCCTCTTGGTTTTAACAAGACCCGAGTGGCCAAAGCTATTCAGAAGAACACGATTTAGTTCTAAATCGTGTTTCATTAGCTAGTTTGAGCTAAATGCCTTGCCATTTCAATGCCTCATGACAGAATTACTAGAGCTTAGATTGTGATTCTTTCATGAGGCATTAAAGTGTTTGGTCTCGTCATGCAGATGTAGTTTGGTCTGTCTTCTGTGTCTTCTTCGTCCCATAGGGTGGTGTTTGTGTCCACGCACTTTAACCCCCATCCTGCTTTTTCTTAATGTGTTTATAACCATGTAGCTCTGTAGCTCTAACCATTGTTACCACACCTCTGCAGTTGTGCCTGTGTAGTGTTTGAGACTGTTTTCATTTGTGCAGCTAACTCATGCTTTAGTTATTAATTTACTACAAAACTTCATCTGAAAAAGGATATGATTTGTCTAATATTTACTGTCTTTGAAATAAAACATTCTTAGACATGAATACAGGACAGATGTTTATGCACCATGTTTATCGGGACTCATTAACACAGTCTTTGGTTGTGTTGTTTGCCTTGGGGCACCGGTGGTTCAGGTGGTAGAGTTGGTTGTGTCCCAATCGGAAGGTCAGTGGAGTGATCCCTGACTCCTCCAGTCCATGTGTCGAAGTATCCTTGGGCAAGATACTAAACTCCAAGTTTGCATCCATCTGAATGTGTGACTGGCCAGAGTAAGTGCTGCAGATACAAAAATAGCCTCTGTCTCTGTTCAGATTCCGGGGTTTCAAACTTCTACTCGCTTCCAAGAAAAAAACCGCACAATGTCTATGAAGATGTATGGCTTACTTTTTTGTGACTTTGTATTATGTGTAATATGTACTTGTGACAAATGACCACTGAGCAGCAAAGCTAGAGTCACCGCAGGCAGAGACAGGATTTAACACATCCCACATTTTCTTATTTTTATTTATCCAAGTTTAAATTTAAAAGCTTAAGGTGGCAGCTCTCCACCAACTTCCTCCTTGGTGTTTCCAAGCACTCTCAAGTGTGTCCCAAGGGGTCCGAACACCCTGGAGAAGACAAAGGAGAAAACAGGTTGCACTAAAAATCAGCACCCACACTAAAACACAGTTACAAGTGTGGCTAATATTGTGTATTTATCTTACAGCATCTGTCCACCTGTAGCTGCTCAAGTGCCTGACAGAAGGAATTACACAGATCAATACATAATCAATAAATATTTGAAAACATGCTTCTTAATGTGTAAATGTTTTCTTAAAAATGCAGAGTGCAAATATGTCCGGAAAAGTGTCCACTGGGGTTAGGGTTACCTAAAACAAAGATACAAATTACTCTAAACAAGTAACGAAACACCTTCGTTACATCCTGCACCTCCTTTAAACTGAGTTTTTCTTCCAATCTGCTTATTTAAAAAGCTTCCTCGGAACTTGTAGGGTTAACCTTTGCTAGAGTTTTAGTCCGGTGTCCCCAGCAGAGGGGTCCTGGTGCGGGTTTGTACTTCGCGGGCTCCCGGCGCATGTGGCCGCAGCGCACACGTCAGCAGAGGGAGATCAGCACCCTGGACAGCGGCGCCTGGTCAATAATAAAGCAGCCAGAGCTCCTTCCCTGCCCAGCCGCTGGGAGCACGGGGATAGGCGTTTCAACCATCGGGAAACGGACGGATGGCTGGAGGAAAAGCAGCGACGTGTTTACGGAATGACAGTCTTTTATTTTTTTCCGCCTCTCTCCCTGTTCCGGAAGTAGCTGCTGCGTTGGTTCAATCTCCAAGCCGACCATTTCGAGGAGGAAAATCAGCGCCAGCAGTATCATCACCACCATCTATCTGATCCAATAATCAATGCCATTACTGCCGTGTAATTGCTGTCGGAAACGAAGACATCTTTACGCGTCTTCCCCGTCTCTCTCTAATTAGAAAAATCGCAGGGTGCCTTTATTATTCTGCCTCTCTCTGGCATTTCAGCGTTGCCTCCCGTGTTCTCGGCTTGCAATGAAATGCTGATGGACATCGAGCGAAGATGGGAAGCACGGGGCTTTCGGGTGTTTTTGTGCTGCCGTGTTTCCAGCTAGGCTGCTGAGAGAGAGAGGGGAAAGAGAGACGGAAAGAAGAAATGCAAATGCACAGGATTGTGTTTTTGATGTCGACGTGGATTGTCGGGGTGAATGGCACGGATTCTTCGTGGATCAAGCCGGGGTTTTACAAAAAGGAGATGAAATAGAGAGAAAAGGGAGAAAAAAGGGGGGACCATGATCTGACGCTTGGGATGCTACAGTGAGAGGGACAAAAAAAGACATTATAATCACATCCAGATCAAACTTTCATTTCATCTTCCGCACCCTAATTTTTCTTCTTTTCTATTTTTATTGGATTATGATTCTTGACAAGAGTCTCAGATGTGGCTGTGTGGATGGCATGTCGTTGTATTTTACATCCCATCTTCTATTTCCTGGCTCTGTGTTGCTCTCTCCTCCACTCGTCCACTCTCTCGCGGTCTTCTGCTTCGGGTAGCAAAAAACATGTAGGCTGTTTTTTTCTTTCTTTCTTTCTTTCGTTCTTTCTTTCTTTGCCGCGAGCCTCGGTGCGTGTGGAAAACAAAACCAAACAAAGCGAAACAACAACAACAATAACAAACGGTGTATTTGAGAGCGCAGGAAAATGGACCGTGGAAATCAAAACCCGTGCAAGTTGTAATGTTTTCTGGGGTGCGGTGGAAGACGCAGATAGACGGCGTTTGCTGAGTTGTTTGAGTAATGAATATTGAAAGAGTGTGTCGGCCAGCTGAAAGGGAAAATCTTTCATCCGCATTGGCTTAGACACACATGCCATCAGTGGGGCGAGAGCCTTTATCTCCTCTCTGGATTTTCCAATTAGCAGTTGTGGCATCGTAGAACATACTACAGTAGCCATGAACATATCGGATGTATGAATAATAATAGTAATAATAATAACAATAACAGAGGGAGAGGAGGGGAGATAAAAACACTTAATTTATTTATTTCGGATTCTTTATGTGGCCAAACATGTTCAAGTATCGAATCCGCATGTTTTTTAATGAACTGAAAGTCCTGGTGTTTATGCGATCCGATTCAAGACAGTCCAGCTCAGACACAGATAGACGGTCCAACACCAACACCAACACCACTATGCGAGGTCTGGGGATGGGCGGCTGCGGCTGGCCGCCTTTCGTCGACTGCCATTCCCGGGACGACGAGGAGGAGTACTACGGCAGCGACCCGCGGCCCCGGAGCCTGGCGTTTGAGGAGAAGGAGCCCAAGCTGCAAGTGGGCCTGGACGCCGTGTCCCTGGCCAGCACCGCCAGCAGCCTGCGGACCCCCCAGTGCCGGATCTGCTTCCAAGGCCCAGAGCAGGTAGCAAAAAAAACAAAAAAAACAAAACAGAGTGAGGTTCCTGATGCTGATGCCACGTCCTACGTGGACGGCGGGCGGGCAGGCAGCGTGTTTGTTTCACATTTCACACTGCTGTGAATGAGCCTTTGTGGGGCTGTGGAGAGCTATTTCACCATGCATGAATTGTTCCAGATCAGGAGGGGATTTAGGAAGTTGCTCCTTTTTTATCAAGTGTAATCTGCCATTTTGGTATTTGTATATATATATATATATATATATATTACCATCCTGTCCTACATTTGTATCTCTCCCACCCACCTTCCCCTCCGATACATCCTTTGGAAAAAGATAATCTAAGATGAGGCCAAATCTTTCTTTTTTTTAAGTTTTATTTTTATAGCCTAAAAATCCCAAATTCGCCTCAAGACATTTTTACAGTCTGTGCATCCAAGCACGCTGTCAGTCCTCCCAGCTTCAAATTAGAGGCGACTATTGTCCTTCTTCTCACCTGTGGGCATGCAATCATCTTCCCCCCCCCCCCCCCCCCCCCCCCCCCCCCCTTGATGATTGCTCAGTGATCTGGTTATCTAAATAACACTGTTTTCATAAGTAAGCTAATCAGAAAGGCAGCAGTTCCCACACATCTGAAATCCGGCCAGCATAGAAACAAAGAAAGTTAGCCAATTAGGCCTGCAGGATGACAAACAGAGTGAGAGGCACTGAATATGCATGAGTCACAATCATTTTGTAAATGTAAATCAACTGTCCCCCGTCCGCATGTGTCACAGAACACGATGATCAACTATTGATCGTGTGATGATCACAGTTCCTGGTCAGACAATGATGTCGGCTGTGATGAATTTGTCACACGTTTTCTATTATTGCTTCTATTTTTCTCCTCCTACTTTCCAGTTCTTGAGCCCAAACAAAACAATAAGTAGTGCGTAGCTTTGGTCTGTGGCCAAATGTTGGTCTCACCAGATGTGTGGAAACCTGTGCCGGCTGGATCAGCAGGTAGTCCCGAAGTCTGAGATAATTAGAAACCCTGTAAATCCTTTAGGAGCACAGATGGATATTACCATTTAGTCACTTCCCTAAGATAGGCGTATAGTGTTATTACAGCCCATGTGCTAATTTATGACATCTGCCTGAGAGTTTGTATTGTGAGAGCCACAGGACTGAGTATAAATCACTTCAGCCTTGTTTTGGATACAAGGCAATTTGATGTTACAGACAGGGATCGACCCCAGGTTGTTGTCTTGCCCACTCAAACATCTTCCTTTAATAAAAGGTTCATGTTTTGGGCTCTGGGCTCTCCGGCAAGGTGACTCATCGTGCAGCATGGCTCTGAGCTGCCTCTTTTAGCTCCAGACAAAGAGCAAGCAAACAAAGCACTGAGGGAAAACCCTGAACTACACTACTACATCAGCTCCTCATGCTCATATTTGCTTTTATTTTGCCTCCACAGCACTCAGCTTTCTACTCAAAGGGAAAGTGCCTCATACCTCCATGGGTCCAAGGCGTGTGTGGGGGGGAAGCTCACATTTGCCATTTCATTGTTATTTCATTATTCAAGCAGGTCACAACAGGGGCCGGGGATCATGTCGCTGTCAGCGGGCCAATTACCTACAGACATAATCACCTTCCTCTGTGGGTTGCATTGAGCACGAATCCTTATTAACTGTCTGTCAAAGGCGTCAGCGGGCGCCGCGGTACAGTCGCTCAGCCACTGATTCCACTTAACGCAGTCTGGATTCACAAAAGTCGTCGCAAAAGGGCTTGCAGGGAATTACTGGCTTGTTGGTGTAAGAGGTGGAGATGGGTGTTGGTAATCACCCCGGCCTGCCCTTTACTCTGGTAGTGCTCGGCGGCGTGTTTCCACAGGCACACTCAGTCAGGAGCTCGTGGTGGGGGTGAGGGGGTACTTCCACACCTAAATTTTTTTGTCTAAAGGTTGCAGCTGAGGAGGAAGACCATTTTCTTAGTCATGAAGTGACACACCAAATTAACACCTTCGTGCTCTGTGAAGTGGCCTCGAGGTACAAATGCATGACAGCTCATCCGAGCAGGAGGAGTGTGTGTTTGTGTGGGTGTATTTGTGTGTGTAGCAGGCTGCCTTTATGTTTGTTGGCCCTCTTGTTGTTATGAGGGTAAATCTAGCTAAGTATTAGTGTTAACAAATCCCATGAAAACAAAAACAATCAGCTCATCTGAATTAAAATCATTGTCTGTTTTTCTTAAATGTTTTGCACTCTAGAGCGCCGCTGTTGCTCATTAAAATCATAAATGTTCAAAGTTAATGACAAATGAAGTCCAAAAATGCTCTCCAGACACACGTCTCATCTGACTCCTACTTTGGCAGGAGGTAATCTGTCCGCTGTTGTGGTTCGGTTACGTTTAGGCACAAAGATGACCTGGTTTTTGGAAGAGAAAGGCTGTGGTCGAGGTTAATATTATAAATAAACTATCACACATTTCCTCATTTTCCATCAGGCGTATGCGGCTGCTTATACTCAATTCACACAGTTTGTTTCTACTTTTCACTCTCTGTGATGTGAGCAATATTGCTAATATGAACCTGAACTTGGGCAGTCAATCAGAAGAAGGCTGGCTTAAAGGAAGAGGACCTTAAAGACATCACGTCCCAGGAAACATGCTTGTGTGGGGCCCACAGTGGGTGAACTGGGTGGTTGTGCAGGCAGAGTTAAACCCACACTTACCCCACACAGACCCAGAGTGGGTGTACCCACACAGGGCCCACAGCATGGGTCTTCTGTGGCCTGCCCACTGTGGGCTACGAGGGAAGAGGCTGTACTGAGGTCCAGTATGAGATAAATAAGGATTATTCTGAACTGTGAATCATGCAAAGCTACCCTAAACGTAATGCTTATGGAGCTATAATTGAGCATTATCCACCTTAAAGTCAATGACAGATTAATGTCTTAGTTCTGGGTGGATGGATGGATGGATGGATGGATGGATGGATGGATGGATGGATGGATGGATGGATGGATGGATGGATGGATGGATGTTCTGGGTGGATGGATGAATGGATGGATGGATGGATTGCCACATTAATCTAAATCTAGGTTGCACTTTAAAAGAACAGTTCATGCCCCAAATTAAATGTACACATGTCCCCTCTGGCCTTCAGTGATGTTTATCCATCTCATTTATTTTGGTGTAGGTTGCCCAGTTTTGGAGATATCAGCTGTAGAGATATCTGCCTTAGTCTTTATTATAAATGTACTAAATGGCACTGGCCTTGTGATGCTCAAGGGCTAAAAACATGTATTTGAAAATCTGTGCTTCTGTGCCTCTTTTAAAAAAACATCCTAGTTAAGTGTAGTTTAGAATATGCTGTGTAAAAACAGGGAGGTGTAATATGCTAAAGCTTAAGCTTACACCTCTTTTTGGCAATAATTTGTAGTCTTGCCATTTAATTCAGTTCTTTGCTGTCATTTATTTACATTTATGGGCATTTTATTTGCTGTCACTGCTCGTCTGAACTATTTTCTACATACCAGAGGAAGTGGACAGCTGGCTAAGGTGAGGGGGGCCGCCATTAATATTTATATCCTGTCCCGCACATGCACGACCCTCTCGTCGCAGGTAGATGGAAGATTCAGTCTGCTTGGTGGGTGTAGATCTGTAGAAACATACATAAAACCGAACAGAACGAGGTTTGTGGATTTTTGTTTTTTAATACCGGGGACCTTAGAGACATTACAGCTGAGTTTTTCATTTTTATTTTGTAATTTTTTCATTTTCCATGCTTTGAGCAGCACAATGCGAGTGCCATTTAGTTCCATTATATTGAAAAAAGACAGGTATCTAGTTCAGCAGACGGAAAATAGTAGGTTTGTGGACTGTTTTGAGTAACGGGGTTGTGCTTTCTGGAAAAAGACATTAGTGCTGCGTTTTCCCGTTTTTATTATTATTAGTTGTAGTAGCATTATTAGTAATAGTAGCAGCACTTTGAGCACCACAAGCCAAGAGCCAGTAGCTTCATTACAATAAAAAAGAATAGACATCTACACCAGCATCTGCAAAACTGAGCAAGTCCCACCAAAATAAAAGAGATGCACAAACAGCACTAACAGAGGGGAAACATTTAAATGTAAAATTTTGGTGGTAAATGACCTTTTTACCCCTTAAAATGAATTTTTCTTAAACTATTTATTTGTTGGAGGCTGTTGCGCAGCACGATACGATTCAGCGTGTCTTTTTCTTTTACAGATGACAGAAAAGGCAATAAAGTGCCGTTTTATTGGGTGCACATTCTCGCAACAAAATAAGAAGCGATAGCTGCTCTGGTGTCGTCATCTTAAAGCGGTTTAAGCTGTTTGAATCGTGAGATATGGCGCTTTTCATATCAGGTGTGGACAGGTTGTCACGTTTGATCCTTTAAAAACATAAATCTGGCAAATTTTCAGTGAAGGAGTTCATGAGCCACACTGTTATAGTGGGTGGCATGTTCCCTTATTACCATGAACACACAGTTTATTCTGAATCAGTGCCACACACACCTCCTGTCCTAAATACTCGCTAGAGCACCTAATTTGTATTAATCCACTACTGAAATAGTCCCTAAGAAACTGATTATTTCTTACTGTTGACGTAAGTTTTACGTAAAACTGCAGCGCCTACGTGTTTGAAATAATACCGAGCTTTGTATTTTTAAAAAGAAACAACATATTTTGGGATCCATTTCTAATTATTTATGTCACGGATTCAGTGCCACAGACAGGTGTTAGTGCCTTGGTTCTTTTGACTATGACAGCACATGGCAGTGCTTTAGAGTCGGCGTCTTTGTGTGCTCAAGCATAGTCTATCACTACATGTTCTGTTTATTTATTTTGGTGCGAGTTCATCCTGCTGGTCCAGATGTGACCTTTTATGTCTCGTTCGGTGTTTTTTACACTGTGTGCTGCCTTCAGGTGCAGGGGGCTGACTCACAAAAGCAAAAATATCCTTCAAATAGAAAGCAGGCTTTTCCAAATAAAACAGGGTGTTCAGTACAAAACTATTAATGTAAAAACATATCTCATTAAACAACCTTAACAGCTTATTATTAGTGACATTATCTGTGATGACCCTGGAACCAATTATAGTGATTTTATTTGGATGTTTTTGTTTTTACATGCAGTTGTTTATTCCCCTTAAAATCAGTTATGTGTTCATTCATTATTAGACTCACTTTGGTTTCTCCAAACTAAATTCACTCATCTATGTCCTCTGAGCCTTGGCAATATTTGCGAACATCAAGCGAGTTTGAGTGTTGAACCTGATTTTGGGCTGAATTCAGGTGACACTTCAGGTGAATGCAAACAACACCAGCCTTTGATTAAAAAGTATGGTTTCTGATTCTTCAGTGTTTGAGGGGCCTCATAAAATGAGTCACTTTCTCCTTTAGGCAAAAGTTGCGATCATTACCTGTATCGCAGTTTCTGCTAAAACATCCCTGAGGGAAAGGTCTGAAATGATAATCAGAGCTTTTAAAGGTCTTTGTTTTTAGTTTGCTCTAGTTGATCATGACATTAACTTTCTCCGTCCGGCCTCGTAGCGCAGACACACAGAGACTCAACGACGGCTTTGACATTTTACAAATGTTTGCTTTCATATTGTTTTTCTTTTATTTAGCTCCTTGTATATTTCTGACCTTCTCTGTGTTATCTTTATAATGTCAGCAGCCAAGTTATTTTAAAGTTTATGAGTGGCATGTGGCTCATCTGCCGAACTCAATCTTTATGCAGCGGGACACTTTTATTATAAGTGGGAAGGTCAAACGAGCCAGATGGGGAAACGACAGAGTGCAGACGAACAGAAATAAAAAAAAAAAATGAAGTGTTATTTGTATAAGCGCAGCTCTCTAGTGCATAAAACCTGTAGTGATGAAACAGGTAGTACTCTGCCAAGTCTGTGAACAGATTCATGTTTCTGAGTCACCGTTTGGAAATGAAAGATTTTTATTAAGTTTACACACAAAAATGAACCTTCTTTATGGGCAGCACAAAAAAGAAAGAAAAAATGACTAAATACTACTTTATTAGGTTAGTGAGTGAAATTATTTTAGAAAAAATAATTTTTTCCAGAGAAAAAAAACACAAATTCTGTCATCTAGGTGCCAGAAATTCAAATTCCTCATCAATACCCGACTGTTTTTTGTTTTTTGTGCTTCCTACCAGTTCCCGTGAACAGTCGTTAACATGAAAGAGCTGAAAATGCAGAAGTATGTTGCAAGACATCAAATGTTACCACTGTGGTGTCTCATAGGGTGTTACAGCTTTGCCTCCAGTTTTAAATCCAAGGATTTTATATCAACATGATCTAACTTCTTTTTTTCAGTTTGTAGGGTTTAAAGTTTGAGTTTGATTTTTAGGGGGAAAAAAATCAATCCAGGTAAATTTCACTGTCTAAACTTTCAGGCACTGATGCCAAAGGATACCTGGGATGAGAATACATTGAAAAGACATTTCTACTGGGCCTTACTGACCAGTACTCACTGGGCCAAACCTGTTGTAGTTTGTCTGTAAGTGTAAAGCCTGAAGCCAAGAAAGATGGATTCTCACTCAGTTGTGATCTCATAATTCAAAATGTTATGAGGCTCTGTTTTGCAGTGTAGCGTCTCACTCGTAGTGTTTGTACATGTGGCTGAAATATCATCTATCTTGTTTGTGTTCTCTTGGGTCTCAGGTCATGTTTTCGACCTGTGTTAAGTGTTTGAACCTTCAGCCAAGGGCACATTTCAGCTCAAAACGTTTAATTGTAATTCAATTTTTTAAATGAAAATATTAATTGATTTCAGTTTTAACTTGATACAGATACACAATCCTGTCCAAACAACTCATCAAATAAAAAATTAGGAGATAGTTGCACTCAGTAAAATCAGTGATAGCCTACCATGAATGATTAGCTTGCTTTAGCTTAGCTTAGTGACGCACTAAGCTTTGAAGTAAGAGAAAGACAAAATTTACATATAAGTCAAAACTGTACTAGTTAACACATTAAATTCCATTTGATATCTCTCACTTTGGTTTTAATAGGAGTTATTGATGTTCCTTAACAAAATGTGGAGCCCCACCCACCCTCTGAATGTAGTCGTATTTAATCAGGAGATAAAACTGTTAGCTTGAAGGATGCTTATTATATTAATTTCCAGCTCCGTATTAGGCTAAAGTAGCTTGTGCATGATTCACAGTTGAAAATAATCCTTGTTTATCTTATGTTGGGTCTTGGTGACTCAGTTAATCCTCTGTCTTATACAATCAGTTTTAGCTCCTCCCTCTTTAGGCCAGCTTTCTTTTGATTGGTTCGTTAACAGAAGATTTGAACAGCTTCTGTATAAATAGCCAGAATTTTGACTGCAATAAAGGCTATTTTTGCAAAAACCCTCTTTAGGATTCAATGCAAACTTTCTCCACAAGGTGGCAGCAATTTACCAGCAAGTTTCAGTATCATTGTTTTACACCAGACAGCTTTTGTCTTGTCTGAAATTCTGGTGGTTGATGGCTTCTTAGAGTAGTGGTTTATATATTTCCTTGGCAATTTAAAGATTGTTGGTTCAGTTCCTGTTAAAAGGCCATATTATACCTCGCAAACAGCACCGTATGACACTACTGACAGCAAATTGAAGCCACATCCACTGTTGCAAGCTGCCATTTGTGTTGGTCTTGCATGTCTTGATTTGTGTGACCTCAAGTGTTGTACTGCTGTTGCCACAGCTGGGTTGAAGGCATAAGTGCGTGATTGTGCTGGTTTTTACTACCGTACAGAAAACTTTGTTGAAAAAAACATCTTGTTTTGACTTCTTCGGAAGTGAGCCAACACTTTTCCACTTCCCAACTGGGAATATCACTTCCCACTCTGGCCAGTCTTTCTGAGAGGGCCTAAAAGTAGCTACTCTGATCTTCGGGCTGTGATAATGAGCCATCTGAATGCGATGGTAATGTTGGGGTGTGTCATGTTGGACTTGCAACAGATTGGACACTCCACCATCTAGTGGTACAAGGTGGTATTAAGTTAGAGTACAGCCCAGCATTACCTCAGCTTCAGTTGATATCGCTCCATTCTTGGCCAAAGCGCCACAGTTGATGTTTCTTCACATGCCATCGAGAGTTTCAGTTAATTTTGAAAGGTTTTAGCGCTTTTTTAGCTTAGGTGTTTTTTGTTGTTTACCTTTAGAACTATCTGCGCTCTGATATTCTGTCATACAGAGCCAAGAGTAGATGAGCCCATGTCTTATATTTCGGTCCATCGATCTGACTGTTGGTGTGTTTGGTGTTTTCCGGCTTTGTTTGTGTTCACTCTGAGGTGTAGTTTGTTGTGAGGTTAAACTCAGAGATTTTGTGAATCGGCATCAGGCTTCAGTGGCTCCTCTCTCCTTCACCTGGCTGCCCTTGAAGCCTCACCGCTCCCCGCTGCTGTTGCAGAGTGCTAACATGGCCCTTCACCAACTGGGCCCCGGATCAAGCTGTGCCCATTCATTGATTTACTAATGATTCACAGTGATACTCCCCCCTCACCATCTCCATCTCTGCTGCCTTTCCTTCAGTCGAGGCACACGGGCTACATGAAAACGTGCCATTGAATGCTGAGTTGCCTGACAAAATGGATGTTTGATGATGAACGGTGGTGACAGCCTGAACGCGCTCATCCTTAATGTGGTGAGCATGCCAACAGGCTTCAGGTGCTGCTGCGGTGCTGAAGAGACAGTTGGTCCATAAGCCACTCAAGCCTGCATCTTATGGACTCTATGAATATCATTAGGAGGTGAAGGGATGGGCAGAAAAGTGTCAGTTTTATTTTTGCTGACAGGAGAAGAGTGTGACTTTTGGGGGGAATTATTATTATTATTATTTTATTTTATTTCAGCCTTCCAATGGTTTGAAATAAACTGTGGCTTTGGAGGAAGTCTGCTTTCACTCACCAGGAGGCTTTATTTCAAATCCCCCTGCTGAAACACAACATTTAATTTGCATGAAAGGGAAGGAGAGTTTATTAAGGTCCCCTTTTAATTTAGAGGAAAAAGAGAAAAAGCTGAGCGCTCAGTGAATTTCTTGCTTCATAAGTAAGTTGTTTCATTACACGCTGAAATCTTGCTTTTGTGGTGGGCATAAATGAAAATGTGCACAGCAGAGAGAAAAGAAATGGTATGGTGTAACTAAGTCCATTTTTAAATCACATATTTTTTTATTTTACACAATGGCTACAAAACCAAAAATAAAAACACTGGGATGAAAAGAAAAGCAACATATTGCTCCTTATGTTCAACAAACAGCGATATGCATTCTCAAAAAGGGAAAAAAGGACAAACAGAGACAAACTCAATTCAATAAATGCAACAACAAATAACGCACAGCTGAAAAGAAATAACTGTAAGGACTGACTTCTGGTTAGACAAACATCCCCTACAAAAAAGTCGCCAAACCTTTTTGATCACCTTGTTTTCCAGGAAGATGGTGCTAACATATTTTAAGGAAATGTGTTTGGAAAAAAATCTAACAGATTCCAGATTTAAAAAAAACAAAAAAAAAAACGTGAGTTCTCTTTCAACAATTTTTTAAAAATATGTTGAGGTTTGGACTGCTGGTTGCGCAAAACACCCATCTAAAATTCAGGTTAGGGTGGAGCCTATCGTAGCCGTCAGTGAGTAAGAGGCGGGGACTGGTCGTCTGTGTATTTTCTTGGTTAGTTGGTTGGTTAGTTGGTTGCTCCTCCCACAAAACCAGGATTTGGGCATCCAGCTTATGTCCCTAAAACTTCTCCTGATCTTGATTTTGACACCATGAGGTTGCCTGGCAACCACCTATCCACAGGCTAAAATGATCTGTTTTGAGCATTTATTTAGCACTTTATAAAAGAATAGTTTCGTTCCATTACAGTAACGTATATTTTATTTTCAAAAACCTTCAGTTACAGCATACATGATAAATTATGATGCAATCAGCCAGCCAGCTGCCTAGCTGCAGGCTAGAATGACCTGTTTTTTGCCTTTATGAACCTACACCCCCTCATGCAACCATGTTAAGATCTTAATTTCACAACCAACTGCACAAACAGGCGTAACAAACTGTAGCTTGGGCATGTACTAGTTAACCTGACAAATGCCTTTCGACAGTTCATGTGCAGGGTTAAAGCTGTGTAGAGGAACATTTATATCTAAATAACACAATTTTCCATAAATCTAACAAGTACATTTTAGTGCCTAAACCTGAGGCATTGGTGCCGAAGAACGCCTGTAATGAAAACGTGTTGAAATAACAATTTTAACTGAGACCTTGTGGAGAAGTAGTTCCCCATATGTGGCCTTAAGTGCAAAGCTTAAAGGCTAGAAAGATGTATCCTCTCAAGAGCTCATCAATGTGTCAGAACTATTTAGAAACTGTGGTAATGTCTCACTAGGGGTGTTTGATATCAATCTAGGACATCCTTAAACTTTTCTCTCCCAAAAAGAACCTCACACCCCAGAATTTTCAGCATTTTCAGCAGATATTTTAAATATCAGCATAATCACTCCAGAAAATTTCTGTTCGCTTAACAAGATCACATTTTTTCATTTTAGTTTCACTTAACGTTTCTACTGGTTGTTTCACATCCTGCCTACACCTGAGACCAACACACAGTTTGAATTTTTTCAACGAAATAATCTACAGTTTCAGAAAATAACAACTTAATCTTAAGAATGACTATTAACACTCCTGAACTACAGAAGCCAAGGAACTGCTTGCTCTTATTTATAAAAGAGAAACTATTTTGCACATTTCCAAATTCATATTTTCATTCTTGATCTCCAGTAAGGGAGCTTTGCATGATTCACCTTTTTCATTTATTTTATATTTACTATATTTAAAAAGAAGAAAATAAATGACTGTACTTTGCTCCTGTTAAACAGAAACCTCTGAAAACATTTATGCTTTTTTCCTTTGTACTGGTGGGGTGGTGGGCATGTAAAACGCTCACAATATGCTATTTTTGCGGTGCACTTCATTTTCTGTATCTTTATCATCATGGTTCATGCATAAAATCGGGCTGTTATTGATGTATGATTCATGCAGGAGGGTGATTCATCATTCATTCACTATAATAAAGATAACAACGTGCACGCTACTCTTTCCAAGTTTGCTTTTCTTACCCACCTTTTTTAAAAGAAAATAATATAGTAAACTGAAGTTAGAAGCACGGCACTCTGGAAAACAAAGGTGCACTTATTTTGAGTCTGGGTTACAATGGTCTCTTCTGTTCTATCAGCAGTAAAGTTTACCACTAATAAACCTGAGACAAGCAGCCTCTATATTCTCATCGCTCTTCATACCTCTGTGGAGAAAGATGTACAACAGAGGCACCTTTGTCTGTTCTTAGTAATATAATTAATGATGAAATTTGTTTATCTAAACAGATAATGTTTATTTTTTGCATCACTGTTGACCAAACTGGCAGTTAAATGTTGGGTCATGCTGTTAAAACATGAGAAATGGTTCTGGTGGAATAATAGCAGTGAGTACATGTTTAGACCTTGAACTGGCGTCACTGTCGCTTGTGGTGGCTGGTCAGACTTCAGGCAAAGTCATCGTCAAAAAAAAATAAAAAAAATAAATTATGTAACCTCAGCTTAAGAGGAGTGAGTTATCCTGACCTGTTTGAAAAGACAATTTATGTGAATTTAATATGTTGCACCAATGTCAAAGAGTGCTGTTTACATTCTCTGGTTGCATCACTTTTCAGATCTTCTGTACTGTTTATGTTCTTTGGACTTTGCATTGCTAATGAGTTCCTTACATAGAAAAATCATTCATTCATCCATTTTCTGCTGCTTATACGGTTCTGAGTTGCAGGGCAGCTGTCTGAGCAGAGATGCCCCGACCTCCCCCCCTGCAACCACCACCTCCAGCTCTTCTAAGAGGACAGTCAGGCATTCCCAAACCAGCCGAGAGATATAATCTCTCCATCATGTCCTGGGTCTGCCTCGAGGCACAAAACACCTCGCCTGGGAGGTGCCCAAGAGGCATCCTAATCAGATGCCCAAACCATCTCAGCTGGCTCCTTTTGATGTGAAGGAGTAGCAGCTCAACAATGAGTCCCTCCCAAATGGCCGAGATCCTCACTCTGTCTCTAAGGCTTAGCCCAGACACCCTTCAGAGGAAACTCATTTCCACCACTTGCATCTACAGTCTTGTTCTTGTTGGCTTGTTTGCACAGATGGTTCAGACTGGACACAATCACTCCAAATCCTTATAAAAACATCACACAACCATGTAACCTCATCCGACTTGTGTATCGATTGGGACAAACGGTTAATTTGTGTTGAATAGATTAGTTCAGTGAAGTGTTTGTGTGTGGAGGGGGGGTTTCTAGCATGTGGCCTACGTAGCTCTGGGCTATGCACGCCTTCTTTGTTTCCTGACTGTTATTCCTAAAAGCCCACCCTGATATAGAAAGCTAAAACCGTCCTCGGCTTTCATGTGTGACATGAGTCATAAAGACACGTTTTCATTTTATACGGAGATGATTCATGTCACTCTATCAAGATTTTAATTTTCCCTTCAAACAAACTAAAAATTAGCTGATGGGATGAATAATAATCACAAACTGATGGTTTGGTGTTTTTAACTTACACATGAACAGTTCATCCAACTACACACACATAAAACCTTGTTGGCACTTTAAATGTTATATATGTGTATATATATATATATATTCATTGAAATGTATTAATTCATTCATAAACACAAAGCTAAAACAGGTAATGTACAACTTTAGGAGTGACGATCAACAATTCAGAGAGAATGGTACATTTTTTCCTTAATTATACTGTGGACCTGTTCAAATACAGTCTCTTTATGTAATTTAAATGTTTATCTATTTATAACTATATAAAAACTTCAACTTGAGTTGAAATGTCACTCAGCTTTTCCGAAATCACAGCAAAGCAAGTTTGAAAAAAGTGTTTCTTTGTTGCCATTTTCTTTGTTTGAACTTTTATATTTAATATTGTTGACGACATACCAATCATCTCTTCTGCACCACAACATATGAGTCAATGTGCGAAATCCTCCTCCGTCCAAACAATAACCACAAACATTAGAATTATTATTTTTTTAAAGTCCAGACTGTTTTGTGTGGGCTCCAGCAATCTGTAGCGCTCGCTGTGTGACCGGAATATTTGAATATTTGATTGAAAGGATGAGTAATTGTTTGCTATTCGTTTTTCAGTTTCACTTCTAACGTGCACGTTTCTAAAATAAACGATAAGAAATACTTTATACAGTGTTTGTGGCATACATGTATTCTAGAGAGCACTGTTAATATTAATGTGCTTAAATGTTTTAAGTGTAGAAAATTTACATTTATTTATAGTTTATCTGTTGTAGATAAAAATAAAAATATTCAAAGCATATTATCCAAACAACTCACTGTGAAGGTTTCCAACTTTGAAGTCATGAATTTATGAATTCATAAAAACTGGGCAACCCTGAGATTAAAGTAAGGAAGTTGAGAGACAATTTTATTTATTTATTTATTTATTTATTTATTTATTTGAGTGTAACTTGTGCATTTATAAGGAAAACAATTCCAAGTGGAACTCTAATGGTTGTCCTTTTTCTGTATTATAAGCATATATAGTTTTGATGGTGGATCCTCATATTAAACAGATCAGACTTTAGACTGTTTTTTCTACTCTTGGCTCTCTATGATGTCAAAGAGAGTCATCACAGACATGGAAGCCCCGCCCACTTTGTGTTTAAAGCTTTTGTTTAGCAGGATCAGCCAGTCAGAAGAAAGCTGGCTTAAAGGAGGAGCTAACACAGCTTGTTTTAAACAGATGGTAAATGGTAAATGGCCTGTATTTGTATAGCGCTTTACTTAGTCCCTGGCAAGCTACATTGTAGCCACAGCTGCCCTGGGGCGCACTGACAGAGGCGAGGTGAACTGAGGGCCTGCGCTGAAGCCCAGTGTAAGACAAATAAGGATTACTTTGAACAGTGAATCATGCAAAGCTACACTAGTCCAGAATTTAAGTATGGAGCCAGAAAGGAGCAGAATGTTGCAAATTAATGAGGAAAATTACGGTTATTGGCAAAGGAAGTCTCTTCACTTTGCAGTTTTGGATAATCTTCATTGCACCAAAGCTGCACTGCAGTTTGTTTGGCTTTAAATGTATTTTTTTCTTGTTTTTAACTCCTCCCCCAAGCTTCACCTCCACGTCTTTGCTCTATATAATCTCAAATAGCTTTAATAGGTACACAGCTGTGCTGAATAAGATGAGAAAACATTTTGATGTATTTATTTCTTCGTGTCCTGCAGGGCGAGCTGTTGAGCCCCTGCCGCTGTGACGGCTCTGTGCGCTGCACCCATCAACCCTGCCTCATCCGCTGGATCAGCGAGAGAGGCTCCTGGAGCTGCGAGCTCTGCTACTTCAAGTACCAGGTCCTTGCCATCAGCACCAAGAACCCACTGCAGGTAAACACGAGGGGAGTCTGCAGCACAAACACGGTGAAGTCTGGGGAAAAAAACAAAGCCTCACACCTCTTGCTGTGATTATTACTGTTGCACAATTTGATCTAAAACACTGATAGTGAGTCTGTCCAGATGACTCACAGTGACTGCACAAACAAACCAGCACAGCGTGGCTCTGTCCAACGTGCTTTTTGACTAAGATTCAAAGTATTGGATAAACAGCCACATAAACAAGACGATGATGGCGTGTGAATATGGAAATGATGACAAAATGCTCTCTCCTCTCTGAGGTGCTAGCTCCTAAAACACATGGGCGATGGAGGCAGGAAGATTTAATGACGTGGAAAGAGGAGCTGCTGCTGTCAGCTAACCTTTCATAATAAAATATACAAACGCTGCTGCAGCAGACCCAACACTCTTTTGCCTGAACAAATCTCTCAGCCGTCGCTGTGGTGTGAGGACTGTTTGCCATATTGTGCTGACACATTTTCCCTCTGCGTCACTGTCCGTCTGCCCTCCTTTTCAGAGGCAGCCAATCGCTCTAAAACCTATTGAAAAGATGCCATGTGTGTGTTGGTGTGTGTGTTAACTTGTCAAATGTGAGGATTTTTCTCTCTCTGGTGAGATGTAATGTAGAAGATTGGTGCAGTGTGACTAAGTATGCACAACTTGCAGGTACTCTTGCATGTCCACGCTGTGCTGCTTTACTCTGACACTCCGATGTTAGGAATGTCGCACTTTCAGCTTCACAAGACTTAATAGACTTAAACTGCTTTGTAAACAGATTACAGGGGAAATCGTGTGATAACGCTAAGGCTCTGTGTTTTTTTGTTTTGGTCCCTCTGCTCGTTCTTTTCATGTTCGTGCTTTCTTGGTTTCCCCAGTGTTTCCTTGTTTTTGTCTTCCTCTGATCTTCTTCCCTTGTCTTTATTGTTTCCGCTTCCTGTTTTGTTATGCTTTGGTAATTGCTTTTCCTCGGGTGTCTCCTGTGCATTTACTTCCTGTGTCTGTGGCTTTTCTCCTTTGTGATGGTCTGCCCTGTCTTTATTGTTTCCACTTGTGTTTTGTCGTGTGTGTGTGTGTGTGTGTGTGTGTGTGTGTGTGTGTGTGTGTGTGTGTGTGTGTGTGTGTGTGTGTGTGTGTGTGTGTGTGTGTGTGTGTGTGTGTGGTCCTGGTTTCCCCTCTCTTCCTGTTGAGTTGTCCTTTCTTTGTTTCTTTGCATCTCAGTTGAGTTTAGTCTTCTGGGTTCTTTCTTCTTCTTCTTCTTCTTCCTCTTTTATTATTTTATTTCCTTTTTGTGACCTAATACTTGGTGTCCTCCATTTAGGTCTTATATCCAGCAACCCATTTAACAGATAAGCTTTAAAGCTATAATTTCTTCGCTTTTGAGCCCTTATAACAGCAGTAAGTACTTCTGCAGGAGCCATGGGACATATAATTTCAAAAAGGAGGCAAACTATTATTTTATTAAAAGTGTATAGCCACAGAAGGAATATAAACACACCAGTCAAGACTCTAAATTAGTGTGAGGGTGATCTTTATTAAATTTATTAACCTCTACTATCTATTGAATCTGTTAATCTTATAACCCGTGAATTTAAAGTGCACACGAAGAAAAGGACCTAAACGCAGGACACAGGAGGCAAAATTAAAATAGTTAAACTCTTTAATAACTTAGCAGCGGTCGCAAAAAAGGGCAAATAAGACTTGGAAAGGAAAAGCAAAGGTCGATAAAATGAGTAAAAAAGCCATAGGGGAAGACAAACACGATGAACCACAGAAAGAGAAAAAGGAGAATTCTGGATTGTAGAAAAAGCCGAACTTGTGAAAAAATGACAGCAAACACGTGAAGTAAAACTTAGAGGGAGTGAAGACAAAAATAAATGCTTATAAATTCATAGATGACGAACTTAAACGAGTCCTTATAGTTTTTATTCATTTATTTATTTAGTTTTACATCTAATTAAAACCTGTTGACTTAGTTTTTCCTTATTCCTGTATAAATATATATATACTGTTACTATGGTGAATATTAGTTTTTCAGATAATGGGGTCTGTTGGCATATTTCCACAGTTCTGCTGCGAGCACACACATGACACCCATCTAATGTTCAAACCTTTTGTTTGTGAGGGGCAGCCAATCACAGGCAGGTTTGCTTAACGGGAAAGGAAGGGAATAAATCATATTCTGTTTCGGACAGAATGTGATTTGGGGGGATTAACAGGGATTATTTTGATCTTTGAATCATGTAAATCTATTCTATTAGAGTCAGAGATATAAATTCAGTTCAATTCACTTTTATTTATATAGCACCAAATCAAAACAAGGAACTTTATATCGTCATGTAAAGACTCTACAATAATACAAAGAAAACCCCAACAGACCTGCTTTAGCGACAGTGGGAAGGAAAAACTCTGTTTTAACAGGAAGAAACCTCCTGCAGAACCAGGCTCAGGGAGGAGCGGCCATCTAACTTCAGTTAGTCTCTGTATTGGGTTTAGCTTTGGCTAGTTTTAGTTTACTTTCTGTGTGGGTTTTAATCGGGGTTTTTTATGTTTTCACATCATTTTTGTTCACACCTAGGTTTGACATTTAGTTAATCATATAGTTATAAAAGCCATAGCCTTTATTCTGAGTGCAGGAGTATGTTTACACTGTTCCTCTGGTACTTTTGTTCCTGTAAATGACCTGATTTTTTTCCCCCACCACTGATTTAAAGTGTTTTCTCCCTCAGTGGCAGGCCATCTCTCTGACCGTCATTGAGAAGGTGCAGATAGCAGCCATTATTCTGGGTTCCCTGTTCCTCATCGCCAGTATTTCCTGGCTCATCTGGTCCTCCCTCAGCCCCTCAGCCAAGTGGCAACGTCAGGACCTGCTCTTCCAAATCTGCTACGGCATGTACGGTTTCATGGATATCGTCTGCATAGGTAAAAAGACAAAGAGACACAAGACTGACACACAAACATAAGATGCTTTCATAAGTGAACGTTTGGGACGTGATATAGTTGTTCTGTCATGTAGCACACAGCAGGAAATAGTCAGCTTCAGATGTGTTTGCACTACTGGAAATTATTTAGGTGAAGAAGCTGCAGGAGGCTGCACACATGACACCAAAGAAATCGGGTCATTACTCAAAAAAGTCATGCATTACACATATTCTTTACTTTTTTTAAATGCAATGCATTATTTTACTCGTTATATCAATTTTCGTTACTTCACAGCAGCTGTGTGATTGCCAGAAAAGAATAAAACACCAACATTTTAATCTGCACACATAACTGCTTGAATCCCTCTTAAAAAGGACATTGTCAAGATTAGAGCATGGGAGGACCCAAATGATGACTTAGGAAGCAAAAAGTAAAAATAAAACAAAACAAAAAAACGACAACACAAACTAAGAAGGTCGATGCATGAGATAGGAAGCACAGGTGCAGGGAAAGATGGACCTGAGAGGTAAACAGATGGTCTCACAAAGAAGAAAGACTACATATACTTACACAAAGAGCTGATAGTAGAACAAAACACAGACTGGAACAATTAAGGGGCAGAGAAACAAGGAAGAGGAAAGAAAGAAAACCTACAACAGGAAGTAACCAGAATAAAATGACTAACACTGATCGGTGAACCCAGAGTGCAGGATGACATGGAAAAATGCAAAAGTAACATAAGAAAAACAACAAATATTACAACGACCATGACAAACATATAGGAAGTCTTTCTGAGGTTTTCAAACACTCGTTCATGGCTAGCTTTGTGCCAGCATCATAGACTGTGTATAAAAGATGGCAGCATCTTGCTTATGCAAGTGCTTGTAGAGGTTTGATTTGTTCTCAGCAGATTCGGGACATCTTGGCCGTCTGATCACAGCTGATCTCAGGATCGACAGATGAGCCAGGAGATGAGGACTCTGTGTGACCACAAGGGTCACAGCGAGTGGGTGTGCACTGTTAAGTTTAGTTAGGTGAGAAAAAGGGGAATTAGAGCCATAAAGAAAATTGCTACAGGCTAAATGGGCAGCGAAGCAACAAATTGAAAAGAGGGTGTCCACTGACCCCGAGACCCTCTGCGATCCAGGCCCGTCAGGGATTTAGAAAAACTCCTTCTGGACATAAAGCTGTGTGATCTGTCTAAACTATTATATAGAACATGTGAACATTAGTGTCATTTCAGTGTTCAGTGAATGTGGTTAAATTTAAGAAAAAAAAAAACTTTCGACATGCTCTAATTTTGCCAGCCACCTATCCCACATGTCATGTCTTCATCACAGAGATTAAATTTATTGAAATTATGGTATATTCATGATACCGATGCTCAAATAATGCTAAACAAAATTAATATTTAAGGTAGTCTTAGATTTAGATCGTGACACTTGGAGTGGATGTAACATTTATTTCGTTGTACACTGTAAAAAAAAAAAGTAATATAAAAGTATTTTACTGTGTATTTTACAGTTTTGTACTGTTTTTCTAGAGTATCATTAAATTTACATAAATAAACTGATTTTACATTTAAAATGTAAATTCATGTAAAATCACTGTAAATGTAATAAAACATAATTTTCTCATTTTTAAAATATATTTGTCTGTACATATGCATATTTAGATTGTTAAAATACATTCACAAATGTATCATAATTTCACAAATATTTGTCCGTTATTATTTGAAAGATTGAACTGTTAAATTCAAATGTAATGTTATGGAGAAATATATAAAATTATTCTTATAAACTTTTTTTACATCACATAATTATTATTATTATTATTATTATTATTATTATTATTATTATTATTATTATTATTGTTGTTGTTATGTAGGTCAGCGGTCCCCAACCTTTTTTGCGCCACGGACCGGTTTATGCCCGACAATATTTTCACGGACCGGCCTTTAAGGTGTCGCGGATAAAAACAACAAAATAAAACTAGTACCGGTACCGAAAAAAAGAAGATTTATTCATAACACACGTGAAAAGACCCAGGAAAACCGAGTTAACGATAAAAACGATAACAAAATAACGCTGAAAACCGATAAAAACCCTGAAAACTATACATTTCACACCTGAGCCTCAACTCTCGCGGCCTGGTACCGAATGACTCACGGACCGGTACCGGGCCGAGGCCGGGGGGTTGGGGACCGCTGATGTAGGGCGATCGTGGCTCAAGAGTTGGCAGTTCGCCTTGTAATCAGAAGGTTGCCGGTTCGAGCCCCGGCTCGGACACTTCACCACCACCTACTGGTGATGGCCAGAGGGGAATTATAAAGTGGAATTGTAAAGCGCTTTGAGGGTCCCAAAAAGCGCTATATGAATGCAACCCATTATTATTTAAACCAACTGTTAACCTTATATTTCTGTACATTTAAGTATTATTATTCATATTGCCACATTCATTGACCTTGTTTATAGGTAATTTCATTGTTTAATCACGTTACAATGTTCCTAGTTTAATGTTCAAAAGCACTTGAAAAAGGCAAAATCCCATGTAAAATTAGGGCAACAAGCTGTATTGTCATTACTGACAATAACCGTATTTTCATGTGAAAGTTATTTTCTGGTATTTTCTGGTATTATTTTGGCGCCCCAGCTGCCCGAATATTACTGTTTTTTTAGGATTTATTTTTTTACGGTGTAGTTTTTAATCCTGTTTTTTTTCCTGTTCAAAGCGGCATTTAATTTCCTCTTTTAAGTTTGTCAGAAGGTTCAATAAACACTCCAGTTTCAAAAGAATTAGAATTTTATGCCAATTATTAAATGGTTCAGGCAGTTAAGAGAGTTTACATGTGTTTTTTAGCACTACAAATATTGTGTGGATTAACGGCGACAGCTCAAAAACACTGTTAAATTGAATTAATTTAAGAAGTGTCAAATTTCAACCCATCCCTATATACTTCAAGGGGTTGTAACTCTGAAAATATTCATAGTATGAAGGTGAAATTTTCCATGGCTTGATTAAACATTTCATATTGTTGGTTGATTAAGATGAGGTTGAATGATCCTTATTAAGAGGGAGCATATTCAGTTTGTCCAACTAAGATAAATATATAATATTAAGAGTGTAAGGTCAGATTTAGTGGCTTTCTGATGCACTCTGTCATTATAGTCCATTATTGGTAAGTTGATAAAGGTTACAAACTGGCTAATGTCCAATTCTCATACCCTACCTCCATCTGGTAAGTCCTAGAAAAGCTCAAGGTTGGGAATTGACTCCGTTTTTGGAGCCAGCCTCAGTGCAGGTGTGAAAATGTCACACAGGAGTCGTTGACTGCAGGAGCTGAAAACATGAAAAGATGTAGATCGAAGGCTTAGGCTGCATTATGCAACATCAAGACGAGCAAAGAAAAACAGGATGCACTGTGCAATGACAAAAATATTAATAAACATAAGTTGGATTATGCAAGGACAAACTAGCGCGGGGATGAAAGCTTGTATTCAGCTCACATTTTTCTGGCTTTTAAGTTCATGCACAATTACAACACTAAGCAGGCAGATGGTGCATAGGTAGGAGATAACAACTACACTAAAAGCCAAACAAATTTTTGATGATGTTGCAGACTACAAGAGACTGTTTTTGGGGGGAGGTTTGGAGCGACTGGCTTGATTGTTCTTGTGTAACTGCGAGCTGCCCGCCTAAGACAACAGTGAGAACAGATGGCATCAGATATCTGTACTGTGATTACTGCCAACTGTCTATTCTCAACCACAGATGAGATGGAAAGTTTCTACCTGTGGTGCCGATGCAGCTCTCGGCTACCTTTCATGAAATATCTCCTGCCTCCATGCACTGTCCTTCACCTTCTGCTTTCTTCCCCACCCAGGCCTAATCATCCATGAGGGATCGTCGGTGTATCGAATCTTCAAGCGATGGCAGGCTGTCAATCAGCAGTGGAAAGTACTGAACTATGAGAAATCGAAGGACTTGGGCGACCCGGTGAGTTCGAGCAGTAAGACAGGCGCTCGAGGCTCTCGCGGTAACCCTCACGGTCTGGCCAGCAGCAGCAGCGGGCAACCGAGCAGGAGGCTAAGAACTATTCTGAACCACCACTGTGGATACACCATCTTGCACATCCTGAGCCAGCTGAGGCCCAACGACCCGCGGATCAGCGCTGCCGCCAACCGGGAGGTGGTGATGAGGGTCACCACCGTATGAGCGGCACGACAGGATGAGACCCCGTCTTTTGTGTCCCAATGTAAATGACAGGAGGGACTTGATGTTGAATACTAAAGACTAAGTAACAGGAGCCCCGTGAGGAGCTGAGTGATGCCCGGAGCATCAACAGACAGCACACACGAGGGTTTCTCCTCTTGTTTCATACAACAAAAGAAAGCCAGATGCTCCTTTTCAATAATTAAAGAACTGATGAAAATACAGGATTAAAAAGCATTAAAAGACATCAAACGTGAAACATGTGAACAGGCTTTACAAACCTGATCCAAGATGATGAGACGTTTTTTCCAGTTCAATATCAGGATGCACAGAAGCATTTTTTTCTTTGTTTTTAATCCTCTTGGTTTGATTTGTATCTCTTCTTCTTCTTCTTGTGTTTTTTTTTTTTTTTTTACTCACTTTGATTTTGTACGGATGTATGATTTTAGAGGAAATCATGTAACTCCATACATGCCAAGCATTTCCAGACAGCTATGTATCATGATCTTAAAAAAATTTCTACAAGCTAAACCGATGCTGGTAAACAGACCGAAAACTGAAACTAAACAAACATGTGGGCTCCACAGAGGTGACAACAGGACAATAAGTCATAATGAGTAAAAAAAAAAAAATGAAAAATGAAAAAAAAGAAACAAAAAAAAATAAATAAAGAAAGAAATCAGTAAGATTTCAGTTACACTTTTAACCTTTCTGCAATAAAGATACGTATGTACATTTCACAGGGAATTTTGCATGGGTATATAATTTTATTCTTGATCACATTACATAAGCACATGACAAAATTTGCTCTATTTCGAATGGTGCTTGCCAAAATAAACACTTAAACATCCAATTTCATCGCACCAACTTTTTGTCAGCAGGACAAATGGCAGTGTGTTACAGCTCTTTCAGCTAAAATACAGTTTGTTGCTGCTGTGTGCTGATTCAAATTTGATAATAAGTTAAATCATTGGATTAAAAAAACGGGGATCGGATGATCTCTTACTTCTCAGTCTCACTCAGTCTCTTATTTACCCAACCTGTAGCGTAACGCATGGTTTGGTTGAGTGTGTCATTGTTTTTCTGGTGTGGAAATGTAGTGATGTGCTGGAAATAAAGCGGGACATCCTTCATTTAGAATTTTTTTTTAAAACTTGATTAACCCTATTTACAGGGGATCAAGTCTGTTTTATTTCTCTCTTTTTCTGTCATATATCTATATACTGTTACTATGGTGAATATTCATATTAAACATGACCAAAGTTTCAAATAATGAGGTCAGCTCATGTGCAAATAATTTCTGTGATTTAAAAGCTCAGGCTTCACACTGATCTAAACACTCATTCTCAGGATGTTTTTTCCAACTCTTGGCTCTGTATGATGTCAGAGAAAGAGAGCGTCCCTAACATGGTCATCTCAGGCCATTTAACAGGTGACCAATCAGAAGAAAGTTGGCTTAATGCAATCATTTTCAGCTTCTTCTCCTAACTTGTCCTTGCCATCAGTGAAGTAAAGGTGTGAAGGAGAATTTATCAAGGGTTAGGAAAAACCCTCTTTATCACACATTCACACTTAGAATCGACTCCTTGTTTCATGAAGGAACCAACAGTGAAAGTATCAGTTACAAAAGCTGGACATTTTAAAGGAAAAGCATCATATAATGTAATACATCTTATTTTATTTATCTTGTTTTACCTTCTTTTAGAGATGACGCAGTTTAACTCCTTCACCCCTCCTTGGTTCAGTTTAATGCGAAGCTATAAATCTAATTTTGTCTCATGCGTCACTTACCCCAGCTTCCCCAAAGTAAACACTAATTCACAAAAGGCTGCAATGCAGCAACAGATAACTAATGCAAAGTGAACCTTAAATGCATTTTGATCAATGAATGTAGATCATCATGTGGATTTGGAGAATTTATATAAATCATGGTGTCGTGGTCTCCTAACAAGTGATAAATAGACTTATGCAGCACCTTTAGCTGAGCACTCACAGCTAAATCCACCGATCTTCTGATTGGTAGCCCCACAACGAGCGAATGATCCCCAGTTTGATTCTGGGAGGAGACACAAATCCCCTGGTGGTTGTGTCGTGAAGGGCATCTGGTGTAAAAATCTGCCAAATCAAACATGCGGAGCGACCCGCTGCGGTGACCCCTGGTGAATAAGGGAGCAGCCCAAAGTAGCTCGGCTATTTAAATCTGTGAGCTTCGTGCGAGGCGGCTCGTCGATAAGCAGCAGATTTTGTTCCAGCAGTGTGATTTTCAGAGTTCAGCTGCGAGTTTAACAGGCTGCTGTTGACAACATTTCAGCAGATTATGGCATGAAATGAAAAACACACTTATAATAACATTTACATGATATTCGCCTCTTTGCCAGTATTCCTGATCATCTTCATGAACGGTCAGATGGTCGGTCGCTGTGAATAACAGGATGGCATTTCCTCCTCTCTTCTCATAAAGGATGATTAAATCTATCGTCTTTTGAGGGAGGGGAGACAGGAAGCACTGAAGCTCCTTTCTTCAGTATTTGGAGACTTCAAAAGGCTCATATTGTGGCCCCCATGCAGATACTTCAATGCCATTTCACTTAGAAACCTTAGTATTCAAACACACCCCCAATATAGGATGAATAAGCACTATGATTCATGCAAAGCTACCCTAAAAGACTAAAAGGATAAAAATAACATGTTGCAAATGTTGGAGTGTAGTGTACTATTGTAGTTTAAGACTGGATTGTAAAGCAGACTATTCAGCAAAAGGTGAGAAACAAACTGCATGACTAAGCAACTCCACCAGGAACATAACAGGCCATGCAACAAGGCAAAGAGGAGGCCAGGACTATCGGTGCATATAACAAGTCAATATCAACACAGACAGGAAGTGAAACCCAGAGAAAACAGGAAACAACCCTACAGAACACCAATAGAGGAAACAGGGGAGGCAAAAATAAAAAACTCAAGACAGGAAGCAAAATGAAATGATGAGTCAGTGCAAAGAATTTCACAGCAACAACCAAGATATTTTAAAATAAGAAAAAGAAATGTAAGTCCAACAGTACGTCTCAGATTTTAAGAAATTCTGCTGTAGAAAAGGAAAGTAGTCTGTCAGACTCTTTGGGTATAAATTGTAAAAGATAAATGTGTAAAATGACAAAAAAAAGTTCTGTTAGGCGATCGTGCAGACTGTCCTGTTAATTCACAGAATATATCCTTATTTTATTTTTTAGCACTATTGTAAAAACCAAATTTCCATAGCAGTCGAAAATGTAGTGAAAAAAAACAGGAGCTTTCTGTCATTTAACTGTTTATCTGCTACTTATGATTTATGCTGGTGCATTATGGCTGCAAAAATACAGTTAAAAATCTAAACTCTACGTCCTCCTTCACATTTTCCAAAGCCGCCCAGTGGGCCAGACTGGAGCCCCCAGGCTTTATTTTTGACACCCTTGGGCTGGAAGCTATGCATACCGTCTGAGAGGGTCTGTAAAAAGGAATGGCACTGGCATGAATAATGGGACTGGCTGACTGAAAGCGGCGAGTCGTAGTTTGTATTCCTTACTTGTGATGAGTTAGAGCAATGAGAAGAAGAGCCAGAGGGCAGGCTCGGTTCCAGGAGAGATGAAGAGACGGCAACCAGAGAATATGGATTTCAGCGGAGGGTGCAGGGCTGCAAGCATGGATCTCCACGAGGCAAGGCAGGTAAGTCTTACAGGTAGGTAAACAGTTTCCTTAAACACGACACAGAACAAGAGACTGGAGTTACATGGTGAGAACAGAAGTCATCAATGAGAGCCAAATTACTGCGATAAGATAAGATAAGCTAAGATAAGATAAGATAGAACTTTATTAATCCCTCGGGTGGGTTCCTCTGGGAAATTCGACTTCCAAAAAGCACAGCAACGACCGAAGTTACAGTTACAGAATTGTTTTTATATATATATATATATATATATATATATATATATATATATATATATATATATATATATATATATACACACACACACACACACACACATATAAATACAGAGACAAATATAAATAAAATATACAAAGGGGATAAATAGAATAAATAGGAATAAAAAATAAAAATACAAGTGAATTGCACATTTCAAGTATTGAGTCTATTGCACTGTTGACTATTTACAAAAAGTATTGCACAAGGTATTGTACAGTGAGGTGAAGAGGCACTACAGCTTAGTTGTTCCCCCCTCCTTTGTCCTCCTGTTTCCCCTCCCTCTCCCCTCCAGAGAGGAGTTAAACAGTTTGATGGCGTGTGGGACAAAGGAGTTTTTAAGTCTGTTAGTTCTTGTCTTGGGGAGAAGCAACCTGTCACTGAACAGACTCTTCTGATTGTTTATGGCCGTGTGCAGAGGATGCCCAGCATTGTTCATAATGTCCATCAGTTTCTTTAATGTCCTTTTCTCTGCCACTGTCACCAGAGTGTCCAGCTTCATGATAGTGACATAGAAAAACATTAAACACGAGTCCAAACATAACCAGCCTCAGCGGCCATGGCAGCATAAATGTTACCCTTTACATTTCAGGTAAAGACCTAAGAACTAAGACCTCATCCAATGCATAGAATACCAACCCATTTCACAAGCTTCAATATCATAGCTTTTCCTACCTTTGGTCATTTAATAAGAATTAATTGAGCCTGGTGTTAAAGAAAAGTAGTTGATCTTTAATCTTGCCCTTGCCCGAGGATGACAACCCAACAGCTGTGCAGGAAGTTTGGTGAAGAACCAGCAGAACAAAAGTTTATCTGAACCCTTCTGCCATGCAGCTGGTGGTGCATAAAATTAAGCCTCTGTTCTCTGTCTTTGAGTCCATAATTTGTGTTAATATTTACATTCAAACGTCAAAGTGATGAAGCTAATTACTTTATTTTACAACAGAAATAGTCTTGTGGCCAATCAACACACAGTCTTTACACTCGGTAAGGATAAAGGCTGCTCAGTCTTCGACCGCCAGTGAAACTGACTTCCTTCAGCTTCAGATTTCCTTTTTGTAGCCATTCTGTGTCAGCTAGTCCACAGTTACAGGTGCTGTAGAGCTGCACCTGTGTGTTTAGTTCTAGCTATAAATGGATGAGACAGAATTTTACACTGACACGAGAGCCAGTTTAAAAACTGCAAAGGACCAGATCTGGCACAGTGTGAGATGAATAAGGATCTTTATTGAACTTTGAGTCATGCAAAGCTGAATTCTGTCTGGTATGATCATTTTTTTCTGATACATCACTTTTTGCTGAACTGAAACTTTGTTTAATAACTCAGGGTTTTAAGGCTTTTATTTAGCCTCTAATTCCTTTTTGATTAGATGGATGTAAAAAAAAAAAAAAAAAAAGTCAATTTTGCAGTTTTTCAAATCTCGCTCACAGATTTGTTGTATTAATAACTGTGTCTGATTCACAGAGCCCAAGGTTGTTCAGCTTGGCCTCACAGCTGTTACTGACTAAATCTGACTCTATCTATATGCTTTTTCATTTTAAAAAAATATCCTTACACTTAAAGGATGACTAAAAGTCTTTCTGTAAGAGCCAAGAAGATCACAGTTAAAGTCATAGTTGGTTAAAAAGCTTATTCCTCGAAGAGCAGGGTTCCAAGGTCCTTGAAGCTACAACTAGCTTCCTTCTGCTTTAAATTCAACAATAATCATCATCATCATCATCATCATCATCATATTGGTCACAATTTTCTAAGTAAGCCATTAATCTTAAATCATAACCTTGGAAAAGCTGGGCATCTTATTACTTTCTATAAGACTATAAAAGAAACATTACCAGTATTGTGGCAACTGTGCTGGGAGCTCTCTGCCTGAGGTTAAAGTATTAGCCAAACACAGACAAAAACAGCAAAAAGTATATTTTCTTGAGTATTTATGCAGCATTATCTGCACAGACGTGTCCGGTGAAGTAATGAGGGCTTCAACAGACGTTCTTTTGTGCCCTGAAGTATGATGCAATACTGGGTTTTACTTAAGAGTTTGCATAACCTTAAACTAAAACATCAGACCAGAGCACAACAGTCCCAGCAGATGTCATCCTGAATCAGCTGACAGCCCAGCTGATTCTAAGCATCTATTTAATGAATCGCATACATACGCTGCTACTGCAGTCTGCTGCTGCACACATGCAAGCCGCTTTGCAAACCACTTCCATGAGCTCACAACACATATTTCAACACAAACACGTGACCCAGTCATAAAACAGGTCGGGAAATTTGTACCAAAGCCTCCACATGTGTGCTGACAAATGTCGTCAGCTCATCAGTAAACATCTCCTGCACAGTTATTTTAGTTATTTTAATTTTGTAAGTGAATTGACTAAAACTAAACTAAAACATCAACACTTTGTTTTATTTTATATATATATATATATATATATATATATATATATATATATATATATATATATATATATATATATATATATATATATATACACACACACACACACACACACACACACACACACACACACACACACACACATTATTTTATTTTTACATTTAATAAAGTATAATCGCCTCGACAGGGGCAAATAACAATAATAAAATAAATAGGTTCTCTGTGCCAGCGTTGATTTTATTAGTAATTCTTTTTTCCCAGCTCTAGTCGCTCAGTTTGCCTATTGTTAAAAAGAACGATGAATCCGGAGTTTCAGAATATAAAACCAGCAGATGAAGCTGGTGTGTGATGTTCAAACGTGGAGAGCACCGTGTAACTGAGGCGTCAGTAAAATAAAAGCTCAGCACAGTGACACATCAGTGCAGTGAGCTCTCAGCAGAGTGGCGCTTCCGGAGTGTAAATCAGTCAGCATTTGTCGCCACCTAGTGGCTGCTCTCATTGTTGTAACTCACTCCAGAGAATGGCTCAAGTCTCTCTTGGACATAAAAACAAATCACAGCTCTTGCTGCTGCTAGAGGGCGTACAGACACCTGCAGCAGGAGGTGACTGCACTCTTTAAATGTATCCTTGCAACAACATATCTGATAAGGACAATAATTATGGCTTTGGATTAAATATGTTCATTTTACAAAGCAAACATCTCGATTTTTAATTTTTGCATGAAAGCAACCCTGTTAAATTCACATTACATGTAAATACTGCAACAGCAGTATACCACAATTAAAGGGTTGAGAGCATGGCATCTTTTGTATTTTTTGTTAATAATTTCAGCATTTTAAAAATTAAAATACAAAACAAACACACATTTTGTCTCCAGCTTCCAGTATGTTTGGACTCTTAGTGTTTTAGAAACCTTATTCAGACCTTTTCACCTGTCTGCCTGTCTGAGTAGTTTTATTTCTCAGCTTCGCTCATATTCTTTTCTTTACATGTTCTCTTTTTAGTTTATGTGTTTAGGATATTATAGCACGGATTTATAGTGTCACATAAACTTTTAGTGTTTAATGGGATTTGTTGTTTCCTGTTGTATAAAGCTACATAATCACAGGAACTTGTTGTCATGTGCAAGGAAAGATAATTTTAGCCCCTGAGTGTCCTCATTAAACTGCACTGTTGATGCAAGCTGCAATTAAATCGTTGTTTGGTCAACAAGACACCAATCTGCAACAGGATTAACAAGGATTTAGAAACATTCTTCTCTTCCACATCCATTTCTTTGTCTTGTCTAATTTTAAATCGAATAATTTTGCACCACAGTTGGTTTAATTAACTGTAAAGCAAACAAAAGACGTGTTTTATTGTACTGTGCGATTTTAAAAATGAAACAAACTATTTAATCAGTATTCTTGTGGTTAATTTGCACTATTTAAAGTTATAACAAGAGCAAAACACACACAAGTTTGGTATCTTAACACTGGCTCACAGTGTTTTTAGATTCATTGTCTCACTTTTAACAAGCCAGTACATTTAGCACATTGTTGCTCCTAATAATAACTTCATTATTGATTGATTTGCTAGTTAAACAGCAGTGATAAGTGGCTTGTTTTGCCCACTCTGGTTTCTGGACGGTTTCCGGGTTATAAATTAAGTTTAAAATAAATAATTAATAAGCTAGTGCCGCCCAATTTAGGGACCTGACTCACACCAGGTGTCTTGAAAGATGATTACAGGTTAGTATTAAATGACTAAAAGCTAAATTCTTTAGAGAAATGTATCTAAAGCTACAATTTTACCTGATTAAAAGTAAAAGTAAGTTTCTCATGGACACAGACATGCGTCAACCTCGTTATGGAGGTTGTGGGAACGGCTGCATTAGGTTCCTTTAATTTATGTTTTGATGGTCTTCTGTCAGTGTCTGTATTGCTAATCCCGGCAGTATGGAAAGGTGTTGATGTGTTGTGTATTTGTATAGCTGTTACTATTAATTAACCATACTCACTTATTTTACAAAGCCAATGTCGAGACTCTGAATAAAACCAATAATGTGACATCTTTGTGTACTATAAGTTTTACATTTTGGAACATTTAACCAAATGGGGAATCAAGGAACTCATTAAAATCCCAATAATATCCATGCTCATGATAAGTGGATGTAAACCTCTGATTACAACTGTAGCATTGCTCTTATTTTTTTATTCAGGTTTTATTCAGGTTTTTAAATGTTAACGTTATACTTAAGTTGTCAGAGATTAATAAAAAGCTGTCAGATAATACAAATATACAGCGTCCCTAAAAGAACATGAGGTGTGGCGTGAAAGTGAAATTCCTTTTTTATTCAGACATTGAGACGCAAGTAAAACTTTAAATTCAATTTTGCATAATAAGCAGTTAAAGTCTGTCTATTCTAATGAAAGCTAAAATGTGCACAGAAAATTACCATATACGTACAGAGATGTGATTATTCTTTTACAAAACCAGCTATGTAAGTCAGGCTATAAAGATACATATATTTTTGAATACAAAAAAATAGGTTTTCGTGTAAATTTCGCAGATAAAAGGTTAATAATTGCGTTTAACGTCCAAAGTTTGAAGCGGTAAAGTGAATAATTTCACTTCCCTGTAATTTGAGAGCACTCTAGTCTGTTTATGTACCTGTCACTACCTCATGTGGACTTTACTTTGAAAATTGCAGCTCGGAACGTTTGATGTGACTTTAATTTTGAATTGAAGCCAGCACAAAAAAGAAAAAAAGAAAAAAAAAAAGCTGACGCGTGGATTTCAGCTTCACTCCCACCCGGACGAGTGTGAAAATTAATGTTTCATTAAAATATTAACCAGGTCGTTCGCTTTATTTTGAAATCTCCTGCACAAGATCTCATTTCCTGCTGTTCAGCTCAGGTTGTTCGGACAAACCTGGTCACGTGGTAGAAAGTGGCAAGAGGACGGGATCATTTATCAAAGTTTAAGGTTATATGTGTGACTTTGTCCTCAGGGAGATTCCCCTTCCTCCTCCTCCTCCTCCTCCTCTTTACCTGCACGATAAGTCAACACCTTCAGTCGTGGAGAGGATGTCCAACCTGCCGGATGTTCCTGCTCCGCGTAAATTCCACTGGATCCAAGAAGGAAGCGAGGACACGTTTAGCGGCTTGGAGTTCAGAAGTTTAGTTCTGGTTTCGTCCGATGAGAAGATTTCAAAGTGTTAAAGACACAAAGAAGAAACATGTTTTCCTTCCTGCGCTCAGGTGAGTTTTCCCTTTGGATTGTTTCCTCGTGCAGCACAGGTGATGATGCCTGGAGATCTACACAGACACAAATTATAGGATATTATAGTGACAGATTTATCGTGTCACAGAGTTCATATTAACCTAGTCGTGTTTATTGGGTTTATCGTTTCCCGTTGTATAAAGTTACACTATCACAGGAACTTGTTAGGTAATTATACCCCCTTAACTGCCCTCTTTAAATTTACAGTATTGATGCGAGCTGCAGTTAAATCAGTAAAGTAACCCGTGTGTTATATTATAAAATTCTAAATGACTCTATAATAAAAGTAATTGTCCATCTGTGGAAGTTTAATTGTACCAATATTATTTAGAAATGTGTGATGAGCGCTGTAAACAGAAAATATGTGCGTAAAATACTGATACTTATAAATGTGTGATTACAGGCTTCTTTTCTGATGTGATTTCAAATAAAATGCTTAATCATTTAAAAAGCATGCTGTTATGAATAAAAACTGTAACTATTGAGCTGAATGAGCAACAAAAGCAATGTAACATTATTTTTGGGGGGCTCAGGCTTTTATTAGAGGTACACGGTGGGTGTCTGCATCTGTTAGCCTGTAAGACTGGAAAGTGTCTGATTGAGAGAAGCTTAATTTTTCAGCATGACAGTGATCCCAAACACACTGTCAGTGCAGTAAAGTCATACCTGCACAGAAAAGTATACAGTGGAAGTCTATCAGTCATGGATTGGCCTCCCCAGAGCCTGGACCCCGACATTATAGAAGCATTATAGGGACATCTGGACAGAGGACAGAAGAAAAAATGAGCCAACATCCAAAGTAGAGCTTCGAAAGTCCTTCCAGAGGCCTGGAGAACTAACCCCGAAGACTGGTCACACCAAATATCGACTTTCAAGCTCGTTATAATTGTACAAACTCTGTTTTTTATCTTATATTGCACATGTTTCAATAAATCTTTGCACCTTTTTCACATTTTGCAAGAAAAATTTAAAAACTGAGGCGTGACTCAAGACGTTTGCACAGCACCGCACATGTCTTTTGAAGTATTAGAATACATAATACATACACATATGAGAGAACTGAGTGGAGCCCCGACTACACATTTGTACATAGTTTCTCATAGTTTTCTGTGTGTGAAGGATTTGATTCTGTGTATGTACTCTGATTACATAAATCACTTTAATCCCAGTATAATTACCTGTTTGCTTCCAGGCAGAAACCCCGCTCCTGAGCAGATCCACATTACCTCGCTACCTCCCAGTATTCCCACAGACCAGGAGCCAGAGCAAGCTGAAGGACAAGGTGAGGATGTTTATCCTGTACACAGCGTTTTTTTTAAGGACTCATCACATTTTTATGAAATACATGAAACCTTTCAGCCAGACTCACTCAGCGACATGGAGCGCTACAGGAAGCCGTTACAGCGTCGTGACAACAAAACACAAATCTGCTCCGTGTCGGGGGAAGTGAAGCATCAGCTCCTCTTTTCCCCTAAAAGCAGAACAAACTGTTGACTTTTATCGTATTATTAATTCATCTCTGTTCAACCAAGACTCGAACTTTGCTTTCCCTTTCCAGGCGTTAACAACTTGCCTCCAAATAGATTTCTCAACAAATTTGTGTACAAGAGAATTAATTTGAGTCCTCTGATTTTTTTTATTTTGCATCTTTTTTCAATTAAAATATGGAGACCATTAAATTACTAGCTTGCAGTATTTCTGTCTCCTTTTGGAGTCTCATTTCACAGCTGACCAGGGTTATGGTGGTGCATCTTCCACAGACATGCATCTTAGGTTACCTGATTCTAAATTGGACGTAGGTGTAAATGATGGTTGTCTCTGTGCTGTGGAAACCTCTCCTAGATATACAGTACCTTCCCTCTTCCGTATGAGATCTGGGATAGGCTCAAACACTCCTGAATAAGCTTAGGAAAAAGGGATGGATGCCTGTATTAGACCAGTGATTCCCATAGACTGTATATAAAGATGGACATAGCCACTGTGACAGTGGTTAGTGACATCTTGTTATGAAGCACGGAGCTTAACATGTCTGCCGTCTGTCATATTTTGAAAAAAGGCGTAACAAGCAAGGGCGGGGTGGATCTGACAGCCTGACAGGTTTATCCTCCTTCCTGACTTGAAGAGTGGCCACATATTTTCTAAATACCTTTTAAACAAACAACTGAACACATAAAGTCACCAGTAAAGTATTTACTGAGGCCTGTTTTCCCCACAGGCATCTATACAACTTAAAGGCTTTTTGCACCCTGCTGGACAAAAGAATACATGTTTAAGGCGCCTTCAGATTAGCTTTTTACCCTTTTTTTAACTTTATCTTCGATACTTTGCACACACTCAGTCCCCAGTCCTTTGTGCTGCTCCCAGATGGTGGGAATTATAAGACTGTACCAAATCAACAACCCCGACTGACAGCAGGAAGGAAATATGATCACTTTTTTCCTGTGGCACAGACCGCAACTAAACACCGGTGCAGACGACCGTCCACCTAAAGAAGAGAGGGAGTTGGTACAGACCAAAGTGACAGCTCCCTGTCTTCTGGCTCCAGCTGGACTGAGGATGTCAACAGCCTTCAGCTCAAGTGTGTCACCCGCCTGGAAAAGCTGGTTAAAGTTAGCACGATCCCAGGCTAAAGAGACAAACTGCAAACCAAATGTGTGCTCTGAGAGACACCTGGTCTGCTCAGTGTCTCGTGAGGCCATGAAGGCAGGACGTACACCGGTTGAGTGGGGACACTTGTTAGATGTCAGGCTAGATCTGTCAGCGCAGAGGTGTGCACACTTTAAAGACGTGAATTAAAACAGTGCTGAATTATGCTAAATATATGCTAGACATAGTAGAGAATAACCGGTCCTTGTTTTAAAAACAAGATTTTTTTTTTAAGGAAAAAGTTGAAAACTTCTGTTTTCTTTACAATTGGAGAAAATTTGTTACAGTTTATAACTAAAAGTTTGTTTGCAAACTCAAGTGGAGCGTCCACAGTTGAAGTAGACTTAAATCATATATGATGGTCTATGGACCAGTTCTGGCCCTGGGGCAGTTTTTCGCCCATGATCTCCATGTTAAAAGAAGAAGAAGGCCGTGAACCGAGGATATATCAGCAGACGTACGTTTTTTATTTGTTTTTGTAAAGGTGTGCCTTGAAATTTTGGCTTGCCCTTTGGTGTGCCCTGGGCAAGAACATTTTGAGAAAACTGCTGGATTGAAAGTCTTTAAAAAGTACAAAACAATAAAGAAGACGTTGCGATGTGATCAAGAGCTCCTGAGCGGTGATTGTTGGTCACCTGCTGATTGAAGGTAAAGAGAGAAAAACCTGAATCTGAGTGTTTCTTCTGCTTGACTCAGAGAAGTTCCTCAGGCCGTGAAACGCTGCACTGCATTTGTAGTTAATGCACTTCTCAAAGGGCATTTCCACTCATAAACATATATTGGCTGTTGCTTATTTTGGGCTGGACAGTATTGCTTAAAATGCCATCAGGATAGATGTCTAAATATCATTCAATATAAATATTTACAATGATAAATGTCAGCATGTTGTTGATTTTTTTCCTGGCAGTTTCCTGCCGAGGATTAGGCTGATGCTGGTCGACTCATGGGGATCGGTAATGTTCCACTCGCTGCTGTTATAGGATGTGAAATAGTCTCAGTTTATGCTGTTCTGATGTTTGTCACATTGGAAAAAGCCCCGAAAAACCTCTCCTGAAGTAATGACAAGTTCTTATGAATTATAAGCTTAAAATTGATCAGCTCTTTGCTGAATATTTGAGTTTTTGTTCTTATTTTATTTATTTTAAATTATGATAATGATTTTATAACTTTTCTCTTGGATGTTTGAGCTTCACTGTGTATAAGGATTCAGGCAGAAAACTCAGGATCTTCTGCCGAAAGCTTTTCTGAGCTCAAACAAAATTTTACTTTAAGCTGCAAAGCTGTGAGCAGGATTTATGTCATGGCTGGTCTTGGAAGTCACTCCTGGTCCAACGGGCAACTTAAACTGGGTTAATGTGTTTTAGAAGCATTAAGACACTTTAACTTTACACAATGTTCTTGATATGAAGAAGAACAAGTTCTGAATGTATTCGTGCTCAGCCATAATTGCAGCTCGTCTGCTCAGATAAGACTGATGCAGCTCATGTTCCTGATAGCAGAGACATTGCTGGCTCAGATTAAGAGACTAAAACAGGAGAAACCTGCTGTAAACAAAAGCCTTCACATGACCTGGACCCCTGAAGGCTTCAAAAAACAGGAGGAACAGGGAGGAGGCATAACCCATCACGTGTTCTGGCTGAAAAGTGAAAAGGCGGAAAGTCATTTTGCTAGAAAGTTGAAAATAGTTCTACAAAAAAAAGGGCAGCAGACTAAGAAGTAAATGTCAGAACGGATTATTTTATCAGGGGTTTTATCATTTTTATTGCTTAATTGATGAAAGGATGTTATTAAACAACTAGAAAGCCCAGGATGGATATCCAGCAGACGGTGACGTGTCCAACATCAGTTAAAGTTGGATTTTCAACCAAGACCAGACATTTAGAAAAGACAGTCAGTTAGCCATATTTTTTTAATATTAAAAACTTCTTTACACCACTGCGTTCTCTCTACATGTGAAGCATTGTCTCATGGAGTGTTGCATGATGAGCTTATTTGTTTAAGCCTCTAAACCTACCGTTTCCACCTGCTAAGTCAACACAGTGATGCACTGTAACTCTGACGCCTCTGAGCAAGAGATGCCCGTCCTTAAAGTTTGGAGAAGTGTGGCACTTTCCAAGCAGATTTAGACACACGTAATTTATTCTTTGTCTTTTCGTTGACCTTAAAACCTTTTAACCATAACTTGATGTTGTCTAATAAAATATTCTTCAACAAGTTTTTGCTGTTTGGGATGAGCTGTGTGGAGATCTGCACGCGGACAGTGGAAACGTAGACCTGAGCCTAAACTAAAGACTCTAATGTTGACTTTCCAGCTCATAAAGTCATGTTTTTAAAGGATTTTAAATAAGTGTTTGCTGGGTGTGAGATTACTGTTTAAAGCAGAGTATTTTTTATTGTATCTTCAGTTATGTGTTTGGGGCCCTGTAATCTCAGCAGACACATGGTTATAGTTAATAGATGTTTGGATGGACTTTATCTGTTTAAAGGATAGGATTTACAGAAAACGCAGAGGAAACAGAATAAAAGAAAGGAGACAAAACACACATCTGACTGAACGTGGCAGCATTATTACCTGCACCTCTGACAGCAGTTAAACTTTGGTTTATTTGAAAGTTTAAAACAAAACTGCATTCTCAACAAGCTAAAAGATAAACATGGAACTAGGGCTGTTCGATATAACGATGTATATCGATGACGATATAAAAACATCTATCGTTTCATCTTACGCTATCGTTTGTTTCGTGGTGTCGCAAAATAAACTGTTTACGGCAATATTTTTTTCATCGTTCTGATGGTCACTGTAGTGGCTATATTAATTTCTTAAAGTTCTCTCTTTGTCTTATATTTAATATAACCACACTACTGACGGACAAGCGCCTTTTTTATGCGTTGTCGTTAGCAACAGCGACGGTAACACCTTCGCGTGTCCGCTTGTTTATGTTCCACATAAACCTTTCACAATAAAGCTCAAGATCCTGTTGAGACCTTTCAAAATAAACTGAATCACGTGAAAGAGCAGATTATTTATGGATGAGAATTTAAAAAAAAAAGAGCCGCCAGGTGCTAAAAAATAAACTTTAGACTCAAACGTTAGAACAGGCTTTTCCGCAAGTCGAGCTGCCCGAGATTCACAGAATTTACAGAAAATTTAAAAATTTTGTGATTTATATCGTTATCGGGACGATAGAATTCTTATATCGGGATATGAGATTTTGGTCATATCACACAGCCCTACCTGGAACACATTATGTTATTATACTATAAGCTTCGCATTTTTATGTATATATCAGTTGTTTTCCTACCCGTCTGCCTGCCTAACATGCTGTTTGTGTGTTGTTGACCTGTGTAAAGTTCACTTTTCTACTTTCTTACGATGCTTTTGTCATTATGTTGGTGTTAAATTTCAGCGGATGACGTGGTTGAAGAGAAAGGGGTGATCCAGACCACATACACTCACAGAGTACACTCCACACCCTCGGTCTTCCTCCAGAATCACAATGATGAGCCTGTTTCCAGCACTTACCTTGATGAGAAAGTCCCTGTCCCTGAGGAGGACGGCGAGGTAAATCAACCCTGGATTACATATGCAAACCTGAGTTAAATCAAGATTTGATGTTATTAGTGGTGCAACTTTTGTTTCCCCCTGCCACAGAGGTGGATAAGTCTCCGCAAGCTCTGGGCCTTCACCGGCCCGGGGTTTCTGATGAGCATAGCCTACCTGGATCCAGGTAACATCGAGTCTGACCTGCAGTCAGGTGCCAAAGCTGGCTTCAAGGTAACTGAGATCATGCTTGGTTTGTGTTTTGGTTGATTAAGAGTTAGCTTATGTCAGAGAAAGTTAAACTGAAGTCATTTTTATTTGCAATTATGATAATTATTTGGTAATTAACTATTTTTCCACTATACTTCCCAAATTATTTTGTACAAGCAGCAGTTTTGTCCCCAAATATCTAAGTTATAACAACACAGGACCAAGAAAGGCAACAAATTCAAAAAACGTTGATTACTTGGTTACTAAAATTAAAAAGAAATGCAGCCTTAGTTAAAAAACAAAGTTAAACATATCTAATATTTACAGTGGGAACCTTTTGTTTTAAAATATCTGCTCATTTTAATTTTTTTGCCGGCAGCAAACTTCAATAAAGTTGAGACAGGGGCTGCTTCACCTCTTCTTCACACTCTGTTAGTGTTATTGAAAGCATGAGTTTCTATCATTTTGAAATAAAAAATATCTTCCTGTTCTTGCTTGAGGTAAAATTTGATTTGCTCAACAGTTTCTGGCCTTGTTTATTGTTTAGTCTTTTACTGTCTTCCAAATGTTTTCAGTGGGTAACAGGTCTGAGTGAGTGTACTGCAAATACAGACTGATGGGTCGCACGTCTTGCTTTTTTAAACTTGGCTATGTCACCATGGTAACCTATGCTGAACACATCAACTGGTCCAGAGCAGGTTACGTTCGGATTTCGGTTTAAATTTGTCTGAAAGTGCCACATTCACTAATTCTTTTCTCTAAATTTCTTTTTAACATTTAATCTGTTGAGAAGTACCTCACAAAGTTATACCAGCACCAACTGTGCGTCACATGTATGGATGAGGAATGTGCATAAATATGATTTTCAGCTTGGTCCTAATCAGATGCCCAGTGTTGGAGTTGTAGCAAACACAACATGCATTAGATTAAAAAAGAATCACTGTGTTTGTAGGCTGTTTATCACCAAGCTGATTTAGTCAATGAAATTCACTCCACACTCATCCGACAACTAAACCAAAGTGGTTTTCTCCATCATCACGCTTTGGGCCAAGTCAGATTTTAAGTTTCTAACTTTGCAGCTGTCGTGTTAGAAATAAACAGCAGCACTGCAGTGAAAGCTTGAGTATTCACAATATTAGTTGCAGATTTATTTGCAGCACCAGTGGCATGTTTAACCTCTCATATTATTTATAAATTTCTATCTCCTGGTGTAGGCAGCAATGAAATAGGTAGCTCTCAATGACAACATTTTGTGCAGAAGAAGACTTTAATGACGTGCCGTGTTTCCACTGTTCTGTGAGCGTGCACAGTCTTTGTCTTTCCAAGCTAACACAAAGAATGTCTGGCTATATTGAACTTCCTTTCAAGAGCGTTAGCAAGCCCGTTTAGCGCTCAGACTCAGATTATGGAGCATTGCTGCTGGTAAATGTGCAGAACAGACAAAGCCTTTACCTAAATCATCATGTGTTGCTCTGCAACCTGTAGATACCTTTCAGCATTAATGGTTGCTCTGGTTATGTCATTTGTTCTTTTGCATTTCAGCAATATTTCTTGAAAGACAAGTCCGACTTTGAAATTCACCAGTCCCACAGCACTGCAGGTCAAAGTTTAACAAAAGTGTCCTTTGCCCTTAAACAGGTGGAAACATTCCTGAACTTCGGAGTCGCATCATTTAAACTGAGTGAATGTTTACTGAGACTGGTGTAAGAGTGACCGGGCCCTAAGCCTTAATCCTGACCGTCAGTCTTGAGGTATGCAGGGCTTTTAAAGGTTGTGAGCCTCAGCCAATCACAGCGACAAGGCTGCAGCACAGTCACAGAAAAGCAGTGCTCAAGAGTCTCGTAGCGGCTCAGTAATGTGAGGATTAATTATTGTTAATTAAGACAAAGTTAATCTGTTTAACATTTTTCAACAACAATAAAATTCACATTGCTTCTCATAAAATAACATAAAAAGCTTTGAATAAAACTAAATGCAACATAAGACTGTGTAAAAGCACATTAGAAAGAAATTGGTTCAAGAATTAATTGGTTTTAATAAAAGGCAGTGGCAAACAAAAAGTCTTCAGTCTTAGTTTACCAGAACACAGAGTTACTCCTGCTTTATGTGAGTTTGTTCCAGACATGTGGAGCAAAAAGCCTGAAAGCTGCTGCTTCTATGTTTAGTTTTATCTCTGAGGACAGAAAGCAGACCTGTACTGGGAGACCTGAGGGGTCAATACGCAGCAGACCAGACATGTAAAACATGCTGGCTTATAAACCGTTCTGTGCTTTATAAACCAGCAGCAGCAGTCTTTTCAAACAAACATTGAACACATGTGCTGAGAAGAAGTGTTAATTGATTTAATTCAGATAAGGCGATCAAAATATGTTTGTTTGACAGGAAAAAAAGAAAGAAAGACATAAACAGATTATATTCAGAGTTCTAAAATGAAATAAGAATATAGATGAAGAGTAAAGCATCATCTCCGTCATGGGGGAGGCAGAGGGAGTGCGAGACATAAGAATAAAACTGCATTTCCTTTATCGTTTTTAGGTTTTCCACCAAAGAAAGAAGTATGTCGCAACAGGGGAAGTAGAAGCAGATGGTAAAAAAAGGGGTACGGGACTCGTGAAAGTTCACGTCAGGTTAATGTGGCCGCAAAACAACAGTCTCTTTTCACAGAAAACGCGCTCACACTGACTGAAAAGCAGAGGCGCTTCATAAAATGCAAAGGTTCCAGTTTTCTATATGCGCAAATCTGTTTCTGTCAGAGGGCCACAACTTAAGATAAAGAAGTCAAGCTGGGCTTAGACGTACTTTATTTATCCCAAAGGTTGATAACTTGCTTTGTTACAGAAGATAAAACATTGACACAACCAGTAACAACATATAAAAATAGCTCAATAACAGACAGTAGTGCCAAAAAATAGAATTACTTTCAAGTAAAATACAGTTGACTATAATCTAAAAGAAATTTATATAAGCTGCATCGCTCCAAAAAGTAAGTGGGCCCTTGATCATCGGTGTAACACAAAGTCCGTTACACTTCAGGGCTATATTAGTGTGCAGTCAGGAACATAAACCACTGAATCAGTTTATGCTTCCTAACTGAAGTTTAACCGTTTTGTTTTTTTTTTTTGAGCAGTGTAAAATGGCTCAATAAAATATAATAAAAGTGTAAAATGGCTCAATAACACACAATAAAACAAAAATAAAGCGGAAATTCTAAAAATAGGATACTAAAGGTAGTAGAAGGAAAGGTATGAGGTTTAGTTTTACAGAGTTGAGTAAGTGTAATAGTTAAAAACAGAGTCTTGGGAATAAATTAATGTCAGTGCTGTCACAAAGCTGGTTTTATGTGTGTCTGTGTGCATAACAGAGCAGAACTTTCAGAGCATGTTCACACCTATAGTTCGTTTACTCTGGTCTGAATCAGTCGATGAGTTTGTAAACTTGTTGCTTTTCCTTGTGGTTTAGTTTGTTTTCACACAGAGAAAAATCCAAATGAACTCCAAGCGAACCGAAATGAGTCACGAACAAACCACATAAGAATATTCGGTCTGCTTATCGGCCAGATGTGTCTGGGGCGGGAACAACAAAAGTAAATACAGGAAGCAGGTGCCGTGTTCTGGACTATCAGGGAACACGGAGAATTTAGGTTTGTTTCACAGCTAGCTGCCAGCCCGTACAGATCCTTGCACGTCTACCTTGCTGCATCTCTGGATACAAGACAAGCTTGCAATGTACCCATGGTAGTTGGTTCAGATCACGTTCACAGGATAAACAAACCGTTCTGAAGTTCGTGTGGAACCGTACCAAGACCCGAGGCGATCTCAGTACGGTTGTTTTGGTGTGCGATTGTTGTGTTCACATCTGCACAAACGAACCGCACCAAGAGGGAAAACAAACCAGTTTGATTTAAACTGATGAAACACGGCAGCTGTGAAAACAGCCTTAGACAAAAGATAAGAACCACTGATTCAAACAACCTCAAACTACACGTACTCGAGCAACAACTCGCTGGGTTTCAAGCTGATCGAAGGGCAAATAACAGACAGAACGACATACAGAGATTTCATAATTTACTGGTGGTGTTTTAAACCACTTCCTGGCTTCAGTTTCTTTTCAGATCTTAGGGCAGCTTCACAATCATGTTACCTATCAGCTCACAGGCTCTGATTAACTGTTCGGCTCTCTGCCCTCGTCCTTTCAGCTGCTCTGGGTGCTGCTGGGTGCCACCATCGTCGGCCTGCTGCTGCAGAGGCTGGCGGCTCGGCTAGGCGTGGTCACCGGGATGCACCTGGCTGAAGTCTGCAACCGCCAG